>NW_027437192.1:18848699-19448699 GCF_033239565.1 Halichoeres trimaculatus
ACGTTTTGAAGTTTGAACGGTGAAAATCGGTTGAAGTTTGCAGAAGTTTTAGCGGTCCAAAAAAGCGGGCGGAAGAAGAAGAAGAAGAAGAAGAAGAACTAGAAAAGCAATTTCTGAAGAAATTGCGCTGTGAATGCAGAATGCTGAAGCAGCTTGCGCTGAACTGCTAATGTAACGAAAGCTGAACCTGAATGACTGAAGATATGTCTGAAAATGGTTGAAAAAGTCTTGAATAGCTTGCGCTCAACTGCTAATGCAGAATGCTGAACATTAATGACTGAAGGTTTGTCTGAAAATGGCTGAATGAAGTCTTAAAATGCTTGCACTGAACAGCTAAAGCAAAATTCTGAACAAGAATGGCTAAAGTTATGTCTGAAATCATTTGAATTAAGTCTTGAAAAGCTTGTGCTTAACTGCAAAAGCAGAATGCTGAACATGAATGACTGAATTTATGTCTGAAAATGGTTGAAATAATTCATGAAAAGCTGGCACTCAACTGCTAATGCAGAATGCTAAATTAACCTGCCATGAACTCTTGGATGAAAGGAAATTAATGGATGAATCAGTTAAATGGATAAATGAATTTAAAGTTGAAATGGCTGCATCTTTTAAAAATTTGAAGCAATGAATTAAATTTTAAAGAACAGTTATGGAAATAATGACCTGACTGAGGGAAAATGCAAGTCTCATCTCTGAAACCCTGTTAAAATGAAATCCTGCTTGTCCTGTGTGTGAGTTTTTAATCATGTAAGCCTTTTAGCTGAGGCTCATCTGAAGCCAGATGTTGCCATGGTGATCATTGTTTACCAACTGCCATCAGAGAGCTGGTGGAGTCTGTTGATTCCCAACACATTTCCACTGAAATCAGGGTGTCGAACTGTCTGCAACTGTGACTAAACCAAAGGGCCGATCAGAAAAGTGATCACACCGTAGGAATCCTGAGACCCTGAGGAAGCTGTCTGTGTTAATTTCATGTCTAAAGATGCAGAAGTAGGCCCATGACAGCGATAGATAGATGAGGGAAATTTGACTGATCTCTGAGAAAACCCCTCAGGAATTAACATTGGAGTACATGGGTGCCGGAGCTGACTTGGCCCGACAGTTGGCCATTTTGTGAAAAAGTGCTCCATCCTTTTGCTTTAAAAACCACTTTGTCAGAGGCAGGACAAGACTACTTACATGCTGAGGGCTTATTTGTGTTGATAGCTCATATAATGTGGCCAAGAGAGCAGTTTACCCAGAAGTTTCTCAGGTCTTGTTTCCCCCTCTCCCTGCTCTGTCGTTTGAATCTCCCACTCTGAGCTGAAACATTCCGTCCAATACACACCAATGTTAAACGGCTCGAAGAGCTGAAATGCATCATGACCTTTGAAGGGTCATTGTGAAGAAACTATGAATGCTAGGAAACATTTGAAACCCACTGAATGAAGCCAAAAGATAGCTGAATATTTTGAAGTTTGAATGGAGTTTGTAGCTGAATGTATGACTGAATGAGGAGGGTTTGAAGCAGGCTGAAAAAATGTCCTGAAGGGAGGAAATTTTGAAAATTCCGCATTCATCTCTATGGGACCGAAATTTCGTAAATTGTTGAATATCTCGAAAAGTATTTGTGAAAAGTTTCTGAAGAGTCATAGCCCCCTTGTCCCCACTGAAACACACGTTTTGAAGTTTGAACGGTGAAAATCGGTTGAAGTTTGCAGAAGTTTTAGCGGTCCAAAAAAGCGGGCGGAAGAAGAAGAAGAAGAAGAAGAATAAATTTTTTTGACACAGAAGAACATATGCTGTGAATGCATTGCTGCATTCACAGCAACTAGACAATTTCCACGGAAATCGTGAGAGGGGCTCGGCGGCGGCCGGGCTTTTTGCATTCACTAAATAGTTTAGAAACACCGATGTGACCAGACCTTGTTTTGTACCGACTTCTGATTGAACAGGTGTCAAATTATCCCATGCACAATTAAGCGCGCTTCGCGCGCACACTTTCCTATCTTGAAAATGTTCAGAAACACAGATGTCACCAGATTTTGTTTCGGACTGACATAGCGAAACACTTCTTAACATTTCTTGTTTCTGATTCAACAGGTGTCAAATGACCTCATGCACAATGAAGCGCGCTTCGCGCGCACACTTTCATATCTTTACTGTTCTAGCCCCAAAACATTTTGTGACAAATATACACCTACTTATCACAAGACATGGGAGAGTGGCTGATTACAAATCCTTAACCCCAAATAAGCTCTCAATAACTTTTTAAAGTACTTGTGTGTGTGTGTGTGTCTGTGTGTGTGTGTGTGTGTGTGTGTGTGTGTGTGTGTCTGTGTGTGTGTGTGTGTGTGTGTGTGTGTGTGTGTGTGTGTGTGTGTGAATGTGTGAGGGAGAGAGGGAGAGAGAGAGGGAGAGAAAGAGCGAGGGTGAGAGAGAGAAAGAGAGTATTGAAAGGAAAGGGGGTTCGTGTGTGTGTGTGTGTGTGTGTGTGTGTGTGTGTCTACACACTTTCATATCTATACTACTCTAGCCCCAAAGCAATACGACACAAACATAGACTGCCTAGTGGACAGCGTGGCACTGCCATTTACCATTGTACAGTTCTGAAGCCAAAACACCTCTGTCAAAGGGGCAGTCATTGGCAGCAGTTGTGCAGCCAGAGTCTGCGCAGTACAGACTGTGAGGGATTCTGGGAGGATCTGAGTGGCGCTTGGTAACAAAACTAATATTTTCATATTTCTTTTGCGAGTCTAATCACTTCTTGACTCTACGTCCTGACATATTTTACAATCCGAGAAAAAAATACACAAGAACAGCAGCTTTCAATTATCATAAAATGCTACATAGTACCTTGTTTTTAACCTCTCATAACTAATGGAAATGTAGCTGTTCAGAAGAAAAGAAAAAAAAGCCTTAAATACAAGGCAGCCAAATGATATCTTCAAAATCATGCACCTGTGTGTGTGTGAGGGAAAGGGAGGGAGAGAGTAAGAGAGAAAGAGAGAAAGAGACAGAGAGAATTGAGAGAGAAGAGATGGGGTTTATGTGTGTGTGTGTGTGTGTGTGTGTGTGTGTGTGTGTGTGTGTGTGTGTGTGTGTGTGTGTGTGTGTGTGTGTGCACGTGGGTATGTATGGGTTGGCTGTATGTGTGTGTGTGTGTGTGTGTGTGTGTGTGTGTGTGTGTGTGTGTGTGTGTGTGTGTGTGTGTGTGAGTATGTGCACGTGGGTATGTATGTGTGTGTGTGTGTGTGTGTGTGTGTGTGTGTGAACGTGGGTATGTATGGGTTGGCTGTATGTGTGTGTGTGTGTGTGTGTGTGTGTGTGTGTGTGTGTTCGTGCGCATGTGCACGCGTGTGTGTGTATGGGTTGGCTGTATGTGTGTATGTGTGTGTATAAGAGAGTTTGGGTTGGCTGTTAAGGCATAGTAAACAAAAACCTGTGTTCCTCTGTCCCTCAATGACCTCATCAGTCAGTAGACACAGCTGTGTGGTTACCATGGTGATCATAAGGATGATGTCACAGTGAGTGTGATCTGTCAGTTACACTTTGGAACTCCTTTGTATCCACTGATCTACAGCTGGAGTTTTGGGCTAGACATTGGTCCGAACAAACTGCATTTATGCTGAAACCCTAAGGGCTAGAAGAAAAACAAAAACATTGTGAGAATCTGGAGACTCTGATGAACAAGATGATGTGCTTTACAAGATGGTAGGATTTAAATAGACCGCACGAGGGCGATTTGCAAATGTAGTTAGGAATGAAGTTAATGAGAAATATAGGTCAGATTTAACATTACTTCAGATTACAGGGATGTGACGGTTTCACTCACACTGAGGCATTTTTTGGCAAAACAGTACATTTTTGGGGTAAAATACTCCCTTTGTAAGAAGTAGGAGATGTCAGGGAACTTCAAAATGTAGTTTTTATTTTTCTGCTGTGAAGATTTTGGAAGTTGTGACAATTCATTGGAGAATGCTGCAACCTGTCATCAACCGCCTCTCTCACTCTACTTTCAGACATTCCGCACTGGAGGAGATGAGGTTTCAGGGCAAAAACCAAAAAGTTTATGTTGCTTCAACAGTAAAATCTCAAAAACTGTAATAGATTTCAAAAAAGTAAAGTCATACTCATAGAGCTGAAAGATCAGTGAACACTTTAAGGCAAAAATGGTGCCTGTAAGTGAAAGTATGCCAAAGTCTTAGCATCTCATAGTAAGTGGAAATTTTGGGCAGCGAGAGGGAGAGATTCCTAGGTTCCCCATTCATTCTCTATGAGGGATTTTTCGCCGTTTTTGGCCAATAAGTCGGCCAAAATTTGGCGAATCGCTGAAAAAAATAATAGCACACCAATCCCGGCCGAGCCGCACATTTTGATGTATGATTTGTGTGGGTTTTCTCAAAGCCCTTGGAGGAGTAGCGAGCCGAAATTTTGGCCGGAAGATGAAGAAGAAACTAGACAATTTCCGCGGAAATCGTGAGAGGGGCTCGGGCGGCGGCCGGGCTTTTTGCATTCATTAAATAGTTTTGAAACACCGATGTGACCAGACCTTGTTTTGGACTGACTTCTGATCGAATAGGTGTCAAATTATCCCATGCACAATGAAGCGCGCTTCGCGCGCGTACTTTCATATCTTGAAAATGTTCAGAAACACGGATGTCACCAGAACTTGTTTTGGACTGACATAGCGAAACACTTCTTAACATTTCTTGTTTCTGATTCAACAGGTATCAAATTACCCCATGCACAATGAAGCGCGCTTCGCGCGCACACTTTCATATCTTTACTGTTATAGCCCTAAAACATTATGTCACAAATATACACCTACATATCACGGGACATGGGAGAGTGGCTGGTTACAAAGCCTTAACCCCAAATAAGCTCTTGAAAACTTGTTAAAGTACTTGTGTATGTGTGTTTGTGTGTGTTTGTGTGTGTTTGGTGTGTGTGTGTGTGTGTGTGTGTGTGTGTGAGAGAGAGAGAGAGGGAGAGAGGGAGAGAGAGGGAAAGAAAGAGTGAGGGTGAGAGAGAGAAAGAGAGTATTGAAAGGAAAGGGGGTTCATGTGTGTGTGTGTGTGTGTGTCTACACACTTTCATATCTATACTATTCTAGCCCCAAAGCAATACGTCACAAACATAGACTGCCTAGTGGACAGCGTGGCTCTGCCATTTAACATTGTACAGTTCTGAAGCCAAAATACCTCTGTCAAAGGCGCAGCCATTGGCAGCAGTTGTGCAGCCAGAGTCTGTGAAGTACAGACTGTGAGGGAATCTGGGAGAATCTGAGTGGCGCTAGGTAACAAAACTAATAATTTTATTTTTCCTTTGCAGGTCTAATCACTTCTTGACTCTACGTCCTGACATATTTTACAATCCCAGAAAAAAAATACACAAGAACGGCAGCTGTCAATTATTATAAAATGTGACAAAATACCTTGTTTTAACCTCTTATAACTAATGGAAATGTAACTGTTCAGAAGAGAAAAAAAAAGACTTAAATACAAGGCAGCCAAATGATATGTTCAAAATCATGCACCTGTGTGTGCGTGAGGGAGACAGTAAGAGAGAAAGAGACAGAGAGAATTGAGAGAGAAGAGATGGGGGTTTATGTGTGTGTGTGTGTGTGTGTGTGTGTGTGTGTGTGTGTGTGTGTGTGTGTGTGTGTGTGAGTGTTGTGTGTGTGTGTGTGTGTGTGTGTGTGTGTGTCTGTGTGTGTGTGTGTGTGTGTGTCTGTGTGTGTGTGTGTGTGTGTGTGTGTGTGTGTGTGTGTGTGTGTGTGTGTGAGTGTTGTGTGTGTGTGTGTGTGTGTGTGTGTGTGTTTGTGCGCACGCGCACGTGTGTGTGTGTGTGTGTATGGGTTGGCTGTACGTGTGTATGTGTGTAGAAGAAAGTTTGGGTTGGCTGTTTAGGCATAATAAAGAAACACATGTTTCCCTGTCCCTCAAAGACCTAATCAGTGATTACCCACAGCTGTGTGGTTACCATGGTGATCATCATGATGTCATAATGAGTGTGAAGTGGCAGTTGAACTTTGGAACTCCTTTGTATCCACTGATCTAAGCTGGAGTTTTGGGCTAGACATAGGTCCGAACAAACTGCATTTACGCTGAAACCCTAAGGGCTAGAAGAAAAACAAAATCATTGTGAGAATCTGGAGACTCTGATGAACAAGATGATGTGCGTCCCATGATTGTAGGATTAAAATTGACCGCACGAGGGTGATTTATAAAAGTAGTTAGGAATCAAGTTGATGAGAAATATAGGTCAGATTTTAACATTACTTCAGATTACAGGGATGTGACGGTTTCACTCACACTGAGGCGTTTTTTGGCAAAACAGTACATTTTTGGGGTAAAATACTCCCTTTGTAAGAAGTAGGAGATGTCAGGGAACGTCACAATGTACTTTTTATTTTTCTGCTGTGAAGATTTTGGAAGTTATGACAATTCATTGGAGAATGCTGCAACCTGTCATCAGCTGCCTCTCTCACTCTACTTTCAGACATTCCGCACTGGAGGAGCTAAGGTTTCAGGGCAAAAACCAAAAAGTTTATGTTGCTTCAACAGTAAAATCTCAAAAACTGTAATAGATATCAAACAAGTACAGTCATACTCATAGAGCTGAAAGATCAGTGAACATTTTAAAGCAAAAATGGTGCCTGTAAGTGGAAGTATGCCAAAGTCTTAGCATCTCATAGTAAGTGGAAATTTTGGGCAGCGAGAGGGAGAGATTCCTAGGTTCCCCATTCATTCTCTATGAGGGATTTTTTTTGCCGTTTTTGGCCAATAAGTCGGCCAAAATTTGGCGAATCGGTGAAAAAAATAATAGCCCACCATTCCCGGCCGAGCCGCACATTTTGATGTATAATTTGTGGGGGTTTTCTCAAAGCCCTTGGAGGAGTAGCGAGCCAAAGTTTTGGCCGGAAGATGAAGAAGAAAAAAAAAAAAGAGGCGAACGGAAGAGCATTAGGGGCTCGTGGCTTCGCCACGAGCCCCTCTCCTGCATAGCTTGCTATGCAGGAGAGGGGCTCGTTCGAAGCCCGAGCCCCTAACTAGACAATTTCCACGGAAATCGTGAGAGGGGCTCGGGCGGCGGCCAGACCTTGTTTTGTACTGACTTCTGATTGAACAGGTGTCAAATTATCCCATGCACAATGAAGCGCGCTTCGCGCGCACACTTTCATATCTTGAAAATGTTCAGAAACACAGATGTCACCAGATCTTGTTTCGGACTGACATAGCAAAACACTTCTTAACATTTCTTGTTTCTGATTCAACAGGTATCAAATAACCTAATGCACAGTGATGCGCGCTTTGCGCGCACACTTTCATATCTTTACTGTTCTAGCCCCAAAACATTATGTCACAAACATACACCTACATATCACAAGACATGGGAGAGTGGCTGGTTATAAAGCCTTAACCCCAAATAAGCTCTTAAGAACTTGTAAGAGTACTTGTGTTTGTGTGTGTGTGTGTGTGTGTGTGTGTGTGTGTGTGTGTGTGTGTGTGTGTGTGTGTGTGTGTGAGGGAGAGAGGGAGCGAGAGGGAGCGAGAGGCAGCGAGAGGGAGACAAAGCGCGAGGGTGAGAGAGAGAGAGTACTGAAAGGAAAGGGGGTTCATGTGTGGGTGTGTGTGTGTGTGTGTGTGTGTGTGTGTGTGTGTGTGTGTGTGTGTGCGTGTACACTTTCATATCTATACTATTCTAGTTTCAAAGCAATATGTCACAAACAAAGACTGTATAGTGGATAGCGTGGCTCCGCCATTTACAATTGCACAGTTCTTAAGCCAAAATACCTCCGTCAAAGGCGCGGCCATTGGCAGCAGTTGTGCAGCCAGAGTCTGCGCAGTACAGACTGTGAGGGATTCTGGGAGAATCTGAGTGGCGCTAGGTATCAAAACTAATAACTTCATTTTTCTTTTGTGAGTCTAATCACTTCTTGACTCTACGTCCTGACATATTTTACAATCCCAGAAAAAAAAACTGTGTGTGTGTGTGTGTGTGTGTGTGTGCGTGTGTGTGTGTGTGTGTGTGTGTGTGTGTGTGTGTGTATGGGTTGGCTGTACGTGTGTATGTGTGTATAAGAAAGTTTGGGTTGGCTGTTTAGGCATAATAAAGAAACACATGTGTTTCCCTGTCCCTCAAAGACCTAATCAGTGATTACCCACAGCTGTGTGGTTACCATGGTGATCATCATGATGTCATAATGAGTGTGAAGTGGCAGTTGAACTTTGGAACTCCTTTGTATCCACTGATCTTAAGCTGGATTTTTGGGCTAGACATAGGTCCGAACAAACTGCATTTACGCTGAAACCCTAAGGGCTAGAAGAAAAACAAAAACATTGTGAGAATCTGGAGACTCTGATGAACAACATGATATGCTTTACAAGCTGGTAGGATTAGAACTGACCGCAGGAGGGTGATGTATAAAAGTAGTTAGGAATCAAGTTGATGAGAAATATAGGTCAGATTTTAACATTACTTCAGATTACAGGGATGTGACGGTTTCACTCACACTGAGGCGTTTTTTGGCAAAACAGTACATTTTTGGGGTAAAATACTCCCTTTGTAAGAAGCAGGAGATGTCAGGGAACTTCGTAATGTAGTTTTTATTTATCTGCTGTGAAGATTTTGGAAGTTATGACAATTCATTGGAGAATGCTGCAACCTGTCATCAGCCGCCTCTCTCACTCTACTTTCAGACATTCCGCACAGGAGGAGTTGAGACGTCAGGGCAAAAACCAAAAAGTTTATGTTGCTTCAACAGTAAAATCTCAAAAACTGTAATATATATCAAAAAAGTAAAGTCATACTCATAGAGCTGAAAGATCAGTGAACATTTTAAAGCGAAAATGATGCCTGTAAGTGGAAGTATGCCAAAGTCTTAGCATCTCATAGAAAGTGGAAATTTTGGGCAGCGAGAGGGAGAGATTCCTAGGTTCCCCATTCATTCTCTATGAGGGATTTTTCACCGTTTTTGGCCAATAAGTCGGCCAAAATTCGGCGAATCGGTGAAAAAAATAATAGCCCACCATTCCCGGCCGAGCCGCACATTTTGATGTATAATTTGTGGGGGTTTTCTCAAAGCCCTTGGAGGAGTAGCGAGCCAAAATTTTGGCCGGAAGATGAAGAAGAAAAAAGAGGCGAACGGAAGAGCATTAGGGGCTCGTGGCTTCGCCACGAGCCCCTCTCCTGCATAGCTTGCTATGCAGGAGAGGGGCTCGTTCGAAGCCCGAGCCCCTAAAAAGAGGCGAACGGAAGAGCATTAGGGGCTCGTGGCTTCGCCACGAGCCCCTCTCCTGCATAGCTTGCTATGCAGGAGAAGGGCTCGTTCGAAGCCCGAGCCCCTAACTAGAAAAGCAATTTCTGAAGAAATTGCGCTGTGAATGCAGAATGCTGAAGCAGCTTGCGCTGAACTGCTAATGTAACGAAAGCTGAACCTGAATGACTGAAGATATGTCTGAAAATGGTTGAAAAAGTCTTGAATAGCTTGCGCTCAACTGCTAATGCAGAATGCTGAACATTAATGACTGAAGGTTTGTCTGAAAATGGCTGAATGAAGTCTTAAAATGCTTGCGCTGAACAGCTAAAGCAAAATTCTGAGCAAGAATGGCTAAAGTTATGTCTGAAATCATTTGAATTAAGTCTTGAAAAGCTTGTGCTTAACTGCAAAAGCAGAATGCTGAACATGAATGACTGAATTTATGTCTGAAAATGGTTGAAATAATTCATGAAAAGCTGGCACTCAACTGCTAATGCAGAATGCTAAATTAACCTGCCATGAACTCTTGGATGAAAGGAAATTAATGGATGAATCAGTTAAATGGATAAATGAATTTAAAGTTGAAATGGCTGCATCTTTTAAAAATTTGAAGCAATGAATTAAATTTTAAAGAACAGTTATGGAAATAATGACCTGACTGAGGGAAAATGCAAGTCTCATCTCTGAAACGCTGTTAAAATGAAATCCTGCTTGTCCAGTGTGTGAGTTTTTAATCATGTAAGCCTTTTTAGCGCCTGAATGCATTACTGCATTCACAGCAATAAATTTTTTTGACACAGAAGAACATATGCTGTGAATGCATTACTGCATTCACAGCAATGAGATCTTGCAGATGCTTGTGTGATCACATGTGACTTTAGAAGAAAAAGAAACCATGAAAATAAGATAAGTAAATAATTTGTCCAGTTGGTATTCTTCATACATTTAAATTTAAATTTAAAATTTAATTGGCCTTAGGATGTTTTGCAATTGCAAACTTCCCATTCTACTCCTCTCATTGGTTATTACAGGCATTCCATCTAAAATAGTCTGACAAGGTACCTCTAATATCAAACATATTTAAAATTTACCACTCTGACATGGTTGGGAGTGGTAAAATAATCCTGTTGACAAAACATACTTGAGGAATGTTTGGACAAATAACTGTTTTAGATGAGCCCTGAATCAGGTCATGCCCCCTCCACTGAGAAGTGGCCCTAAATCTGGCTTAAAGTTGTCTACTGTGGCAAGCTTTAGGCCTTGTTCAAACAAGAATGATCTCATCAAAAGTGCAATTGATTCCTCTGCAATTGTAAATAAATCTGTGTTCAAATGAAATAATTATTAATGTGCCAACAGACACTGCTGTATACATGCTAGTCAGAAATATACCTCTGTGTTTTGTGTATATTTTTTTTGTACTGTAAGTTAAACAGTAGCACAGGCGATCAAATTTTAAAAAGATTCCTCACTGGAACCAGGTTTTAAAAGTTTGGCATTTTTAGCCACCCAGGAGGCCATTTTCCTGGAAAGGCATTGCCAAATCACAAACAATAGTTGTTTTCAACCGAATCGTATTCCCTCAGACCAGCTCCGATTTATGACTTAACCACACAGTATTGTTTTTATTTTCATAGCAAATTAAGCAACAGTTTAACAGAATTAGAAAACGAGACTGGTTTAAAGAGATAGTAGAAGACCAGATGAGATAACTGGAGTATCTATGGCAGAATCAACAAAACCCTGCACTACCATTGTGCACACACAAACACACAAAACAAGCACTTCCCCTCTAAACCTTCTTCATTTATTCATGTTGTCTCAGAGAAGAGGGCAATCCTGGCTCTCATTTGCAGTGCTAATGTCCAATTCCGCCAGCTTTCACCGTGCTGATTTACCCCGCATGGCCAGGCGCTGCATTTGGAGCAAGTTTCCCTCACACCGTTTAGCATCCCTTCAAAATGGGAGCTCCGGCGTGGCAGTCTTATTTCTCTCTCCCGTTTCGCTTTGTCACCGGCCCCTCTATTCCCTGCCACTCACCTCTGATGGCTTTGGACAGGCCTGATCAGTGTGTGTCATTGACCTGTACGCTGTGCATGAGTGTGTGTGTGATTCAGCAGAGAGAAGGCTGTAAATAAAATGACATTATTATTTCCTCTGTCCTATCATGTAGAAAAGCCAATTATGGTAATGCTTAGTATGTCAGACAATCTCTGTTTCTCTGTGCTCTCCCCTGTCCTCTTCATTCTGGCTCTTTTTTTCTCTCTAGGACAGTTGTGGCTGTGCTTTCATGAGACCTGACACTCACTCTGGACAAAACAGTGAGACAAACTGGCACAGACCAACAGTGTGCTCTCACTCCTAAGACTACCTCAAAATAAAAGACCTTTTTTGCCTGTGCAGTAACATAAAGCTACACCTAATACCCAACCCTCCTCTCTCTGATCTTACATGGCACAGTCCACCATATGGCACAATAGCTCTGGGGCTTCTAATGGCTTGTGTTATGTACAAATCCACCTCCTCAGCCTCCAAGACTCTTCCGTTTGTGGGTAGCAATGCATCAGCTCACCTACAATCTGCTCCTCATGCTGGTGGTTACAAATGCAAACATTTTAGGTTTGCTTTATTTTTTTTCCTTGAATACTTTACAAGAAATAAATGACCTTTTCCAAAAGTTTCTGTCTGTCTTCAGGGCTTTCCCATATGTTCCAAGTACTATGCAATTACTCGAACTCATATTATGCTAATAGGCTTTCTAAATGGGTCACATAGACAATGCATTTTACCCCTGGCTCAACTTCATTAGGACACTGCACGTATAGTGTGTGTGTGCTGCTCACAGAGTAGATCAGTTACGGGTGAAGAGAAACAAACCTGGAGAAGTGACGCTATTTTTCTAAGGGGAAAAAGAAACATTTTCCTTCTTTCGTGCTCGGCCTGTTTGTTCCAATTTCCCGTGAGCCAGTTTTGACACGGCATGACAGTGACTGTGGTCTATAAATCACCTTTTCCCTGAACTGTCAGTGCTTCCTTGTTCTTAGATGAAACAACAGCCATTAGCTCATCGCCAGCGCAGATTCCAACCCTTTCTGCTTGACTTTTTTTTTGCCAAAACCCTCCACACCCAACAACTGAGCATTGTTCTTATGCTGCACACACGTTTCAAACCATCTGGTTTGCTTTTAGGCAAAAAGATGAAGCATTACTAATGCTAATTAAAGATGATGTGAGTGAAATGTTCTCTATCAGTGCTAAGCACTGACTCAGTGTAGGCATGGACAGACAGATGTCACTTATTAACAGAGTAAATGTTTTTATACCTCATAAGAAATGTATGCCCACTTTAATGGCAGTCTTTTTTAAATTTAGATTGAATATATGAATTTTTTCATAAATTTTTCATATTTGTTTTAAATTCTGGGGACTTTACACTTTATTAGATATCAAAAATACAATTCATATGATGTAGTATGTTCTACCTAAAGGTTTGCAACACTTTGCAGACAACAGTTCTCTAAAATTTTAAGCCGCTAACAAGCTAACAAAATAACAATTTTTCGACCTTTCTTCATGGATGCCATCTTTTGAATTCACCTGCACTGCCCCTGACAGTCGAGCTTCCTCCGACTAAACAACAGCTGCTCCCATTGCCTAGCAACAACCAGTTGATGGATGACCCCTAGGATGGATAATTACCATAAATCACTATGGTTGTGTGGAGAAGTGAAGCAGGAAATCAGTGAAAGAAAAAAACAAGATGAACCACGTTTCAAACTTGCATGCCTTGTGTTTAGGCAAACTTAGTCTTTTGAGATTTGTTGAACTGTTGTCTGCAGTAGTATTTTTGCAGAAGTTTTGAAGCAGTTAGTGACCCTGAATTTAATAGAATTTTAAAAGTTTAATGGACATGTCTATTAGTGATTCTTCAGAGTAGCCATTTCCTTTAGACTGTATGAATAGAAGTTGTAAAATGAAACTGATGAAATGAATCATGGCATGAAACCTGTCCTGAAGGAGCGATGAGAAAGAAAACAAAGTGGGCAGAGGAAGGAAGAAAGGAAACAGCCAAGAATGAATGATGGCAACAATGATGAGTTTAGTGCAGCAAGCAGACGGAGGAGGGGGTCTGGAGGAGAAGAAGCACGCAGGGGAAGTGTTTACTGCCTGAACACACAAATATTTATGCACAGTGTGTCTGACAGAGTGTGTACCAAAAAGACAGGAGTAGTTGGTGAAATATAGGGAGAGGGGAGAGAAAAACGTAAGAATAAAATAGGAAAAAGATGAGAGGCCAAGGGGCTAAAACAGGGTCACAACCTAACCAGTTCAGTCTGGCCGAGTCTGGTTGCACAATAAGCCATCAATCAACCTTCTTCACTGTGTCAGACCTCACCTCAATTCACAGAGGCCATCCACTTTGTACACTGCCAAGGAACAAAACATAGAGAAGAAAAAGAGACAGAGGGGGGGGAAGAAACAACCCCACCAGCATACACAGTTATACACAGTCCTTTACATCCAATCCTCCACTCTCAGTAGGAAGGAAGTTTCCTATAGATCCGCTCACAACACAAAATAGATAAGTGAATTTTAGTCCATGCTTAACATTTTTCTGGGAAATGTTCGACTTCCACAGTTAGTAAGTGATCTAGTTTGAACCAGCTAACTGTTTACAGACTAAGTAGCCAGCACATGATAGCACTCGTTAGTCAGTAAAGCACTTCAAGCCTACAACTTTCTCTTAAATTATGAGCATTTTTGTTTTTTAAACATTTCACATAATATAGCTAACAACAAAAGGTAGACAGTTGAAGAAATATTCAAAAGTTTTTGCTGACTCACAGGCTGCTTATCCTCATGCATGCTAGTCAACCAGGAACACACTGATGCTAAATTAGCCACAATTGCTTTCAAGGCTTCTACTTTCGCAAAGTGGAACCTGAGGCTCCCCTTAGCGTTTCAGCAATCAAAATTTTAGCTTAAGATTTGCTCACAATGGGAATTATCAGAAAAAACCCCCACATTATTTATACAGAAGTTTGTCCAAAGGCTCACTGGGTACAGCTACTACAAGCCAAGTAATTACTTACAAGCTAGTCAGCTTCTGATCAGGCTTCTTTATGCTATTTACACTGTGGGTTGTTGCGTTTTTTCAAAGATTTACATAAATCAACTGATGATTAGCAGATTTTAGAATTATCTCAGCAATGTAGCAAACTTGTACTCCATTTTTCCCCCCGGGAGGCTTAAGAGTTAGTTTTATTGCTCACAGGTTCCTAATTGCTCCAAAGCTAGTCAACCTAAAACAGGCAAGGTTTAGTGAGTCCTGCTAGCTTTTGAGGGTAGGCCTATTGTAAATATAATTCTCTTTAGAGATTTTAGATTTTTTTTAGATTTTAGATTTGTAGTATAATAATTCCATGAAGGGTTCATTTGCTGTCGAGTAACCATCTGACTATAAGTTCACAATTTTTACTGAAAATGTGTTTATAAAGTAGTCTTACTTATGAAACACATAAAAAAAAAAAAAAAAACCCTAATGTTTACAAAGACCTGTGACCAACAAAGTGTATCCAACATTCAGGTGGACAACAAAAATAACCATTTTGCAGAGAGATGCTACTCTCTAAGATTTTTAAAACATTGTCCATAGCTGAAGAGTATGATTTCTGATTTGGAGTCATTGAGCTTTTGTAAACTCTGGACCATTCAACATTTATCATCTTTAAGAAAGTTAAAAACAGTAGCAAGGTTTCCTTGCTCACCAGGTCCCAGCTGTAGGTTCATTAGTGTCATCTGCAGAGCAATGAAATAATAGGTTGTGAGCTAAATATAAAAAAATAAAAGTGGACGTTAAATTGGACTTTGAGGTACATCACAAGCAAAATGGGAGGTGGAAGATGGGGGGGGGCAATGAAGTGCAGTGCCCTTGACCCAGACCAAAGTCTTGAAATGTTACATAAAGAGGATGTGTTACACCGTATTAAAATTCTGCACCGTCTTAAAGAATTAAAACTGTACTTCCGTTAGCCCTCTAATGTAGACTACCTCAAAGATGTGTTAATTCATAAAGGCTACAATATGGCCTTCGTTGATATCCTGCTTAACAACAATACATGGCTGTTTTCTCGGATGCTGGAACAGTGCAACAAAAGCAATAAGCAATGCTTCCTGATTTAGTTTTAAAACCTCTCATACAACGGTGACATGTTAGCTGGCCATTTGTTAATACCAGATACAGAACTAGACTCCTTCCTGGGATACTACATGTCGTCAGCTTCTCCCTACCCTTTACTCCTTTTTGGCAATACATAAACCAAACAACACAAGTCTGAACACAAGAACTCAAAGTACTTTCTGAGAACAGGACCTCAGAGACCTGACTTGCATCCTTTTCTGGAACATAAACACAGGCAGACAAAGAAACCATAACTTTGAAAACATGAAGTCACTTCAGGGAGATTAATTAGAACCACAAACCCTGAGGGCAGGAGAAAGCTCAGGACAACCCAACGTCCCCAAACATTTGAGTGCTTTTTGCTGCATGTATCACTGGGGAAATTCCAGAAATTGTGCACCATCAAAACGGTTATCCTGTATGCATCGCCACTTTTTCTTTCTGCTGAAGTGATGAGTGGCTGCTGATGTCTGGCGCTCTCTTCAGCTAAGTTGTACCGTTTCATTTCAACACTGGTTCAGAATTTAACATGTGATGAGAAGCACAGGGGCATAACAAAGAAATATAGAAAAGCATACGCAGTTAGAAGTGTGTATGTGTGGATTTTTTTCTCCTTTCTTGATGACCACGGCAATAAAGAGACAAAAGAAGAAATGATAGGAAGGGGAGGGATAAGGGGGCTGGAAAGGGTCCCTGGAGAAAGTCTGTAAATTATGAACTGGGTTCTCAAAGTGGACTAGTATCAGTAGCCATCTCAGCTTAATTATGTGTGTGTGTGTGTGTGTGTGTGTGTGAGAGAGCTGGTATGCATGCCTTTGTGTGTATGAGTGTGAGAGGGTAGAAAGGCTGTGAACGGCTGCACAGTCACAGAGAGAGAGAGGCAGGAAGAGAGGAAGCAATCCTTCAACAGAGCACAATATCAGACTGCGGACAGACAACCAACGGCTGGAAGGTTCTGAAAACGAGAGAAAAAGCCTGCCTCCCTCACATTTCAGCTCCCAAAGTGCCCTCCATCTAACACTGACGCACACACACACACACAAATGGCACCATAACTCTATATCCGCAATCAATCTCCGCTATGAAGACACATCCATCTTCAGTAATGTTAATGGGAGGGTTTGAGGGGTTGGAGGAGGTGGAGGACAGAGGTAAAACAGAGGGTAGGTGACTGCAGAGCTGACCTCAGAGCAGTGTGAGGTAATACTATGTATGTGTGTGTATATAAGAGGGAGACTTAGCGAATAAAACGTGAGAATGGAGCTACATATTAGCGTATCTGTCTGCATGTCGGGAGGTCAGGTGTGTGCGTGTGTGGGAGAGGGAGACTGATGGCTGTCAGCTTGCATCTGGCAGCAAAAATAAATTAGGCTTATGAAGACAAATGAACCAGCCACTGAAAGAGCACGAGGAGGGTGGAGGGGGGGATCAGGACAGGGAGTGAGACAGGTAAGGGAAGGAATGAAGAGGAGGAGATATAATGACGCTGGAGAAAAAGAGGATATTGTGAGTATGCAATGGCACCGATGTAAAAGGAAGGAGATGGAGCTGCAGTGCCAACTTTGAGAGTTTCTTTCAGCAGCCAGTGACCGTTCATTAAGAAGGACAGGCACACAGACAGGCCTGCTGCTGGCAACAGGAGAAGCATTGGCTGCAGCTCCTCTGGCTGCGAGGGAAACATATATGTGGGCGTATGTGTGGGATTTTGTGTCGGTAAATCGAATGCCAGCTTGTGTTTCTGAGCTCTTTGTCGGACTTTTCTGTTTTATATTTCTTGTTTTAAAAGCCACAATGCAGTCTTTATAAAATGCATGATCACTGGGTTTGCATCTGAGCTGGAAGTGCCTCTCAGTGTGTGTTTCCTCCGTTTGCGTGTCGGTGTCAGCATGTATCCATTTGTGTTCTATCTCCACAGATTTGTCAGTGTCTATCCCATGACACACTCCCCTCGTTGGGAGTGGAGGAGAGCTCTCGGGGGGCTTTGTCATGCGGCGGTCTGTTCTCTTCCTGAGGCCTGGCGCCCCTCGTTTGATAAATGACACATGTCATTCTGTCAGCCCCTGCCATCCGGGCTGGGAGGCCCCCTAGCTGATGTATGGCCGCCTAGGCTAAAAGAAATCAGAGTATTTTGGCAGCGCCCTGAGAACACACTCTCTTATAAGGGGTATGTGTCTGAGAGTGTGTGTGTGTGTGTGTGTGTGTGTGTGTGTGTGTGTGTGTGTGTGTGTATTTGTGCCTGTCTGTCCGTGATACTGAGTGCATATTTAATTGTGAGTATGTGCCGATCAGTGAGTGTCTGTGCGTGCTTGAGTGTGTACGTGTGTGTGTGTGCTCTCAACCTGTCAGACAGACGGGCAGAGGGAGACAAATCATCGTCATGGCCGCCCCAGCTGTTCCCCAAATTTGGTGCGAGGAGGAGAGCGGAGGGGAAAAAAATCCTGCTGTTTGAGTTTTAAACGGCTGATGCTTCCCAGAAACGGGAATGAGTGAGAGGACAAGTGGAGCTGAAAACACACACACACATGCGCACACACATACACACACAAACTGAATCAAACTTGAATGCTAAATCAAGCTAACCCTGGGAGGAAGCAGCAGACAGCCTGAGGAGTTTTTTGAAAATCAAGAAACATTAAATCACAAAAACACGTTTACTTGAAACATGTAATTACACGAGGACAAACTCTTAACAAAGAATTTGCACTCTGAGCAAAAATGCTGACAGGTAGTCAAAACAAAGTCTCAACAAAGCCCTCAAATGTTAGAGGAAGAGAAACACGCGTTGGTTTTTCAAATCTCATGAATTTTCAACTTTAGTTCCAGCTGTAACCGACGAACAGCAGTTTGTAAAAATCTTTAAAGGATCAACCCGCTAAACTTTGCTGAGCTACACAAACATACAAATGTTTTCATGGTTTAGGACAGTCCCACCTGGAGGTTGTGAACTTTAAATGACCCCACAGGACTGGGCGGGGGCTGAACTCCCTTCCCCCTCTCCCATGGAAAAGGAGCGGGAGAAGGAAAAAAACAGCGTCATTAAGCTGTGAGTGATGAGTGGCAGCCATGGGTGACATCCTCCCCTCTCTCCTCTACACCATCCAACCACTCTCTCTCCTTTTTTTCTTCTCCATTGCCTTGATACTTTTGCTTCTCTCGCTTCATTCACCTTTCTCTCCATCCCTCAACCCCTCAAGTCATTTCTCTTTCACTCCTCTGTTGCATTGCCTCCTCTTTTTCCGTGCCCCCTCCTTTCCTCTCTGGTTTTTTTGTCTTCTGTCACTCTCTTTTTTCTTCTCTTTTTTCCAGCCCTTTATGCTTCTCCTCACACACAGACACACACACATAATGGTGCCCTGCTCAGTCCTGTCTAGCTCCCTGGCCACAGTCATGCAGACACCCAGCTCCTCTATACATAATAGATCCCAAATATCAAGAGGAGGGGTCCATGTTTTTTTTTCTTCCTCTCAGGATTGTGCCTTCAGTATTATGTCTACAGTAGCTCCTCTGTCTGATATGGCTGCAAGGCGAAAAATGTCAGGCTGGAGTTTTAGGATAGTTTTGAGACTGCCATGAACCCATGAACATGAGTTTTTACAAACTCCTCTGTTAGGATAATATATCCTTTTCCCTTGACCAGAGTTTAAAACATTGTTGCCCACATCTTCATGCTAATACAGTAGAAATTTTAACCTTTAACCGAACCCCAAAGATAAATTTCACAGGTTAATTGGAAATATAAATATTCTTTTATCAACTAGTAGGATGATCAGCAATGCTCCAAAACTGAATCTCTCTCCAAAACAGGCTAATGTGACTATGATAACTTTTGTGAATGATAACTTTTTCAAACTGGAACTCAAAGCTCCTGTGAGGGGAGTTCAGCGAACAATAAAACAAACAGATATCAAGACTGATGCCTTTATAAGATCCTAAAAAAGCAAACAGGCAATCAGCAACAAGATCTCATAACCCACACATGTACATGACAAGATCAGTTTACAAATTAACAATACAGCATTGACCAAAGGGGGCTCCAAAATCAACACAAACCAAACATTCCTCATGGGAGCTTTAAGGGACTTTAACCAGTTTCTGACTGGGGGATGTTAAATTCTCTGTCGTTCACCAAACGCTAGAGGTCATTGACAGACTCTAATAAACTTCCATATCAAGCAATTTTTGTTTTTTTTGCGCCCAAGAAAAAACAACAAATAAATATTTTTGACAATTTCTTGCCTTTTATTAAAAATCAATCAACTTGTAAGATCAACCTGGTTCCTCCCTATGATTTGTTTCATTTGAAAGTCAGTCTAAAGTTTTCCAAGCCCATTTCACACAAAACATTCTGAGTACACCTCTCACGCCAAAGCAAAAAAAGTTGCTGCTGAGTTCAAGTGGAAATAAAAAGTTCACCATCACTCTCAACAAATGGCGGTTTCAAAGCTTTAGATGTTTTCATCTTGTTTTGATGATGAATGAAGTGGATTGTGTGTAAAGATATCTTGGAGCAGTGGGTGCAGTTCTTCTGCGATTCATGTGACCTCTCTCATGCACCTTTGTTTTGATGGATTAAAAAAATGTAGGCTATATGATAAGAAAATATTTAAGTATGTAAGGATGTTTATAACACATTAAAATGTAAATGATCACTAAATAAGACCTGAAATAAGTACACACATAAATAAAAAATAGATAAAGCCAGGGTTACGCTGTTCTCCACCACACATTGGTAGTAAATTGATTTAGTATGCTTTTCAGAAACATTAGTAAATCTTTTGAGGGCTGTTGCCTTTGATTCATTTATAGATAGATCTACTATCGTCATCACTTTTTGTCCCTTTAAGGCTCATTCTGTGTTCTTCAGTTCTGTCAGCAGTTATTGCTAAATAAAGAAAGCTTAAGAATGAGGCCCCAGATATGTCACAAGGAGGGGAAAAATGCTTTTGCATTTGGTAATACCTTTTATATGTAATGAAAATTTGGCCGAGCTTCAATATATGAAATAAAAACATGCATGTCAATTGTAAAATACAACACCAGTGTCAATGAGAAGCAGACAGACGAGTCCCAGACACGTTTATAGTGCAACAGTTGGATCAGACAGACAGATGGAGACTCAAACTGAGACAGGTGATCAGAAAACAGATGCTCAGGTAGACAGCGAGCTGCACGGACAGAGCAGGTCTGCTGTGACAAGGACTTAGTGACGTTTTAGACACGCCGTCAGAGGAGACATTTGGATATTGGAGAGACCTCCTGCTGCTCTCTCTGAGACAGACGACTTAGAAGGACAGAGCCCAGCTTAGACCCCCTGTGACTGTCACTGTCTGAGACATGAAGGCAGCTCAGGCCAGATTTTGGAGGAATTTTCAGGGGCAGCTAGCATGTGGTGCCGCTGAAACCAGAAGCAAGTGTGATCCCGAGACATTGTATTCTTCTTTTTAACTGCCCATCAAGATGACGACTGCTAAGTGATGACTTTGTGTAACCCCAAGCAAATTGTGGTCAATGGATGCTTTGATGCTTCTCCCATGCAGCTTGCTTTTTTTCGCAGCTGTGAGCTTTATGGGAATGGAAATGACTCTTTCAAAATATATGACAGTCATGTGTTTAAACTTCAAAGAAGATGACACAGGAACTAACTACCCTATGACCTTTCAGATTTTTACTACGCTGAAATTGCCGTCGCCGAAATCAGCCCATTGTGGGAAAGAAAAGAGATTATTGAAATATGAGAAGAAGACCAGTGAGCCTATTTCGCCTCCCTTTTGGCATGCTGAGTTCATGTTCAAGTAACCAGTCCACTGACTCTTCAGCATTGAAAGAGAGAAGGAGCGATAGATGAGGGCTGCAAGACAGGGAGGAAGATGAAAGAAAATATGAGCTGGTTAGAGGAGAATTGAGTCAGTAAGATAGAGATTGATGACAGATAGGAAGATGAGAAAAGGCTTAGAGGGAAGAGGGAGAGAGAGAGGAAGAGGGATGGTAATCCCCCACCAAAAAGGAGGAGATAGAGAGGGAGTAGGCTGAGATAAAGATGAAGAGGTAAGAAAAGGAAAGAGAGATGGTCGCAACAGCACACCAGGCTGCAGTATGACCTTCCCCAGCGTCCACTGACAAGGACAGAGTGTCATCTGTTAACTGTATCCGTTCCCAGATGGCTTATCTGGAGTGAACTAGTGTCCAAAAAAAATTATATTCATTGCTTCTCAAACCACCTTATCAGGGGAATAAACATTCCCTTGAGGATAGAAATTTCCTCTCTGCGACTTTTGTCCACATGTTTAGTTTGGATACGCTGGGGCCATTTTTTAAATCAGTTTCAAGATTAAAACATCTCAGTACATTAAAAACATCAGACTAGTGTTGAATGCAGCGTAAACTTAGTCTTTTCCTTTAAGCTCTGCAGGAAAAAATACACTGCCTCTGTAGTTGCTGCTTAGTTTGCACATGTTTAATGAATGCTAATGTTCTTCTGGTTGTGTACAGGCGGATTAAATGCAAAACATCAACAGCGCTCAGTTATCATGTGCGCATGTATATGAGCTCATATCTAGCCTTTACCTCTGCAACTGCCAAAACACACAAACACTAAATCTGTCTGCAAGACTGACGCTGGTTTAGAGTCACTTCAGAGGAAAAATGGTGCAGCTTTACAATAAATTTTCTCTCTGTAAAGTTTCCGCCAGAGGTACAATATTTAGTCGTAGTTGGTAATGCATGGCCAAACAATTTTCATTTTCATTTTGTTTGCCTTAATTGATAAATTGGCTGATCAATGACAGAAAATGTAGGGAGTAGAGAGTGAGGGGACTAGCCTCTGTACACGTGGTGCACAGCTAAACTGACTCCAACATTTCCTATACTCATATTTGGGCCAATCATAACCCTTCATCTGTTGATGTCTGTACTGGAAGCTACAGTTAAAAACTTTTGGTAAACTTCAGAGACTGAAGCTGGCTCCAGCATTTTCAAAGTGAAACTGAAACACCTGATGTTGAAACAGTTTCTTATTTTCAAAGGCTAAATCTGAAACACAATTCAGCCTAGTATCGCTTCACTGCAGGCCCCCACTGTGTTCACACGCAGAGAACTGAATGCTGTAAACAAAGTCTGTAAGAGTATACATGCTCTTACTGGAGACCATTAAAGTCATGGGCATGGATGCGCATGCTGCTAACAGGACCATAGAGTGTTTACTTAATGTCTACACCTGCAGCAATGTGACAATCTAATGCAGAGTCAGATAGAGCTCATAACAGAGCGTCTGGTAAACCCAGATTAAACAACTTCTAGTATGAGAAAAAAATGATCAATAACATGTTAATACAGTTTTTGCTTGTTAAGGTTGCAAATTGTCATGTCACTGCTCTTCACTTCTCTCCTCTTGTTGCTCTAGCTTCTTCACACTGGTGTCACAGACTCTTTTAAAGGGCAGAGCACAGACTGATTAAAGTAGGAGGTGGATTTGCTTTAAAAGCAAAAACTCAGCTCGAAAATTCAAATTATAGTGAGTTCATGTGTCATATTTTAAATGTTAGTAATTCATATGTAAAAATGGGGGGAAGTAGCGTAATAACAATAATAGCCTTATTTTATACTTTTAGAATTCATGTTTAACAGAGAGATAAGAGTTATTCTGGTTATAAATCAACCCGTAAATAACAGGCTGTAAAAACAAATACCAGAAACATTTTTTAAATGACAGAAAAATGTGTCATTCTATGCTGAGTATAGACTCCTTGCCGGACAAAAGTATTGAATTTTATGAAAGCCAAGGACCTAAGAAAATCAAACCCATATGGGAATGAGATGGTTTCAAAATCTCCAAAGGAGATCCCTTTGGTTTTCATCAAATGCACTCTCACCTGAACAAAATTTCTTTTATAGATAAGACTGAGAAAAAGCATGCTCGAAATTTGTTAAGACAATTTAGTGATACTATCCAGAAAATGACCATTCACACTGAAATCTCCTGAAACAAGTTCAAAGACCAAACTTAAGCAATCGCTAAACTCCAGGTTCAGCCACTGAGCTCTAGGGATGACATAAATCTACCTAGCAACAGTACAGCTAGTGTACATGCCTCTGTGTGTGTCTGCAGTACAGCACAGCCACATGTAATGAGCGGCTAATAACAGCAGGGTGGGGGCCGCTCCCCACCGTAAATCAATGGGCAAAATAATTGCTAATACACTGGTTATCGATTAGTGTGCCCGCCATGCTCTCATTTTCTAGGTCGGCCGTGCTAAGCGCTAAAGCAGTGACAAGGGTAAAGTGTTATTTCTCAAAAAGGCGCACAGACAGACAGCTGGGCAAGGAAAAAAACAGGACTACGAGGCCTTTGCAGTAATTCTTAATTGACACCTGTCAGAGCGATGGCAGCAGTCACAGCTGCTGCGGGAGAACCTCTACGAGAGTCCTGTTCATCTGTCACTTTTAATACTTTTTCTTCACAGCCACTCATTCACTCCCTCTGTTGTCTTCTCTCCCTCACCAGCACCCTCTGTTACCCACAATGCCCCAAGTCCAGATGTTCAAGGCTTGCTAGCAGAAGCAAGACAACACACGGGGTGGGTGGAACGGAGGCTGCGATGGTAAGGAGGCTGGAAAGAGCGAAGATGGTCGAAAAAGTTTTTGTTTTAAGAGAAAGGGAGCTGTAAATCAGTCAAAAACACTTCAAACAATCCAAAGGGGGGTGAGAATTAATGAGTATGCTGCAGACTCTTTCTTTATCTTTATTTTTACATTTTTGATGCTGACATTGTGGATCAAAGCCAGTTTCCCTCACAAAGACCCCTGAGACGCATTTTAAACTTCACTGTGCTAGCAGTCTTATCACTACAGCGATTACCACAATTACTGCAGCAAGGAGCACCACTTTAGCGATTTCTGACACACTGAGTACAGGGCTTAACAGGAAGGGATCTTGGGTAAGTTTTTCAACGCCATGTGCGGAAAAGAATATCTGAATCAGAGGAGAGTCTCTCTGGCTTTGGAATAATTCGATCACGGCAGCCAACAGAGGCGAACTGTGTCTCTCTGGCGGCGTCTGTCTGGCAAACATCACATCAATCACGCAAGGACACACATACGCACAACACATCCAGACACCCTAATGTAAGATTACACCAGGATTTGTTACTAAAAACATAAGGTCTTCTTCTTTTGCTGACATACTTAGACGGTGCAGACAAGACAGCTGTTTGCCAAAGGTAAGAAATACAACAGAGCAACAAAACACATGGAGAGCAGACTGTATAAGAGAGACAGCTGAGACAGGGAGTCCCCTGAGCACACACTGACCTCTCGGTGTACCCGGACCTCCCATCTTCTCCGTTTAAATCATAAGCAGCCATTTTTTCTCTCCCTGTTCTGCATCTTTCCCAGCACTAAGATGTGTCCCTTCTGTCTTTCCCTTTATGAATTTTAAACTGCTTAAATTATTGAAGAAACTGTTCAATGTTTATGTGAAGAAACATGTCTGAGGCCTACAGTGTTTTGCTGCTTTGCTCAAATTTAAAGGGATAGTGCGTAGAATATAAAACACACCTTTTCTTTTACCTAAATTTGAACTTATGGTGCCGTAATGTTTGAAAAGTCATCTGGTAATGTCTATGGATGGATACCTTTCACATTTAAAACAATACTGTACAGATGTCCAGTACCTGGCGATCAGTATTGGTACTCAACGGCCCCAATTAATTTTTGGTCCTTTTGTGTGTTTCTATGTGGTAATAAATATTAATAAAAATAAGATAAAATCTCAAAGTTTTCCAATTACACTTTCTTATTTCTCAAAATATAAACTTTTAATGCTGTGTTCATGTCCAGCATGGAAAATCGCCTACTCCTCCACTCCCTCACAGTCACAAGAATGCGTTTAGGTACCAAAACATGGTACCATTTGACTTTGTGTACTGTCGGTACTCTGTACTACAGATGAAATACAGTACCTACCCATCCCTAGTAATGTCTAAAAAGAGCAGCTACTATAAGCTGGTAATCGTCATTAGATAGCAGGTGACTATTTTGGTCATCAGTTCCTAGTTCTTGTTCTAGAAAGCTAAACTACATCAGTTTGGGCCTCTTACATATGAGTATTTGATACTTGTTTCTCAAACGTCAAGGTTCACTGCACATCTTTGGCTCTCGGAAGCTTAGAAGTTGGAAACTTATACCTCTAAACACCTTTTTTGCAATTTCATTAAATCTAGAACATAAAAACTCAACAGTGGCTTGGATGAATAATGACAGATTAACTTTCAGAGGATGCTAGTTGGTTTTCATTTCTGTGAATACAACCTTGTGTCTGCTTCTTTGTAAAGGCTCCTTCTGTTAAATTTGAGTGTAAATCCTGGTATCCCTGCTCCCTCTAAACCTGGCTAATCTCAGGGATAGTTCCACCTCGCAGCTGCAGAGCTGAATGCCTTTACATTGACACCCAGCTGGTGCGCTTAATTCAGACATATTTTCAATCCGACCCTCTCTTTTCCATAAGAGTAGTCATCGATCTTCATTTGTCACTTAACCTCCACCAAGATGAGGACAGAGAGCGTAGTAGTGCAAGTGTGCATGTTAGTGTGTGTGTGCCTTTGATTTCCTGAAGGCCTCCTGACGCACAACATGCAAATGAACACGAGGGTGTAACCGAGTGTGAGGGAGCAAATATATCCACTGACTCCTTCAGTCAATGTCACCTGTTAATGACACTTTACATACACCGCCTTATCACCGGATCTGAATATTCCACATTGACACACACACACGCACACACACACAGGCAGGGCTGCTCTAAGTCTTCTCATCTTACAACACACACACATCCACGCACAAACCTACCCTGCTCTCATCTGCAGACTTCAAATAAATTATTTTTCTCCCCACAGTGCAGCTTCAACTCGTGACAAATGTCATTAAATGCTTTATCAGAAGCATCCTGATAAAACCAACACAAGTTTCCGAGGTGCTGCCTTAGTTGACAGATGCCGTGAGCTACATTTTCCTGCAGAGAAAATACAATGCTGAGTAACAAACACAACAAAACGTGGCTTAGAACTTTGTTCCTGTTCTGTCAAACACACCAAAAAGTTGTTACGTGACAAATCAGAGGGAAAATATTGAGAAAATCTTCAAATGACAGCTTCACATTTGTTTTTTTTAGTCTTTCAAAACAACCTGCACTGAATTCACAAAACTTCTCACTGAAACATTTTAAAACCTCATGATAAGACTTGGTGTGTCCAGCAAAGCGCTAGCAAAGCAGTGGTCACACTCAGAGCAGTCTCTGTTGGAGTTTACACTGGAACTGCAGGGGGTTGTGTGTACGAGAAGTGGCTAACACCAAGTTGATTATATCAAAGCAGCTCGCAGACTTGACACCTTGCTGAATTTGTAAGCATTAATCTGTACGGCCCTGTCACTGATCCGTCAGCTCTACCTGGATAATTAGGGACCGTGGCTAACGATGCCGTCGAGAGGAAGGGAAGCTCAACTTCAACCCCCACCCGCCCACCCCTCGAGTCATAATTAAGAGACTCCTTTAAGCACTGAGGTAGCAGTAGCAGTGACAGTAAAGGGGGATGTGTTTAGGGGATGTCAGCGGCTCTGTCTGCGCATCCTGTTCAATCAGTTCAGCTTCATTCGGACACGTTACAAGGTGCTTTAATTAAACAAGCTAAGCTACACAGACGGATCATTACACTGTTGCTCTGAGGCTCATTTACTGGAGAATCGTACATCTTTAAGAAATGGAGAGCACTCATAGTGTCTCACTGAAACCTTATTTATGTTTAGAGAGCTAAACTTTTTAATTAGCAGCGTGCATGTGTAAGTGGTTAGCTTGTTTGCTAACGTTTCAATCAAGAAAGCAGACAAAGGAAAGGAAAGCTAATTGCTGTCCTTAGCTATGGAGGTGTACACTCATGTTTGATTGAACTGTAACACGTCCCCTTCTTACCCTTCACGACCTGTACTACTGCTGTTAGAGCAAAAAAAACAAACAAATATTTCTAAAGCTTTACATCATTCAGTGATTTAAACACTCATTCAGACCTTAAAGAGTACATCTGTAAACATTTCTTAGCCCACTACACTGGTGTCCTGATCAATCTCTCTCTGGATTGGTCCACCACACACCGCTCCGCCTTCCCCTCCAACTATAAAACTAAATGTTACCCAAGAAATGTCATAAAAAATGATATTTTCCTGCATGCAGACCTTTTAAACTCCCGCGGAATAAATCTAACACAGTGTTGCACTGTAATCACTCTGACATGTTGAATGATTAGTTGACAGATTCATTACATAGAGTGACAGTGTTTGATTTAAGATATTGTGGCTGGTGAAGTAAAAGCAGCACAGGAAGACGTGCAGCAGGGCTATTAATTTTCCAACAGCAATCAAAACTGTGACCTCAAATACACAACTAAAGCTGCTGTTATCTTGTGTTCAAAATCTGACATCTGCCAGTCAAACTAATAACTATGTCCTTGTTATATTAAAAGCAGATGCTGTTTTAACTATAATGCTCATGTTACAAAAAGAATCATATGATGCACAATAATAATAAAGTGGTTGCTGATTACTGTTGTTACTATCAAGCTTTTTATTTCACAATTTTAAAGTCGATCTATATGCCAATTGCACACTTTTCAACTTTTACAACAGCATCTCAAACAAACAACAATTAATTTTGTTCAAGTCTTCATAATACTTTCTAGTGTGATGTCTTGCAATTGTTTGTTTTTCATGACTCGCAGTCAAAAAAGGACAGATTTGACAGAAAAAAAAAACAGGATCTGAGAATTTTCTGTATTTCTTGTTGAAAATATTATGGATTTTATCATTATCGGATTATTGATGATATTTCTCAAGTATCAACTCCTCATTTTAGCAATAACTTTGATTTCCAAAGTGAAATTGGCAGTGCAAAATTGGTACTACAGTTTGCTTTTGAATTTTTTTGTCTTGTGACAATAGTAAAATTTAACATTTATGGCAGAACCAAACTTCCTTGAAGTCGCTTTTTTTAATCCTATTTCTTTTTATACTTTACATTTTAAGCACATCATAATTACTTTATCCTGCTGCACGGTTCACCTTACAAAGATCTCTTGGGATCCTGTTAAAAAAAAAAAAAGCATCACATTATTGCTTTCAGTGAGAGCATGACTATAAAAAATGACGACAAATGACTGCAGCAAAAGTCTCTGCAGCTCAAATTGCACTGCACTGAAGTCAACTGCCAAAACTAACAGATGCAGTAATGGGGTTCCAAATGAACAACACTGATGTATTGTCACTGGTCATAAAGTAGATAGGGTGCAGCGCCATTACAGGGTCTAAAATCATCACTGTGACTGATGAAACAGAGCCCATTTGAAATGGCATACAAAGAGCCATTGAAGCCCTGAATCTCTCTCATTATTTGTTTTAGTGCAACTCCTGACGAATTGCAGTTGTGGAAACATGGAGTAAAATATCTTATGTTTGTAGGTGCTTTAAAGTGAATGCACTTCAGTAGAAGTGTTTAAGTTTCTGCATTGACCATATGTCATGTACTGGAAATAATGCAGAGACAAAGCCTGCCAAGCTGGGATCAACCATTACTGCCTGTGATGTATGTGTCTGTCACAAAAACAGACAATTAAATCAATATTCAAAAGCTGAGCCAGAAAGGAGCCACTTTGGAGCTCGGCTGGGCGACCAGGATAAAAACAGCAAAAGGAACACCTTTAACACCCTCTTTCGGGGGGGTAACCAATAATTTGTGGCAGAGGTATAAAAACCGACGCTATTCATTTTCGCTCTTCAAACACATTTCTCTCCATCCATCACCAAAGCCTCGCGTCAATTAGAAATTACAGCCCCACAGAGTTCAAAGTCTTTCTGTCACAACCTTGATTAAGTCTGCTTAACCTCACATTTCCAACCGCCTGCTTAACATTCTGCAGCTGTTTTATTCGGCTTTGGTCATTACTGCACAAACTTCAAAGGGCTCCTCTTTTTTTTTTTTTCTTTTTTTTTAACCCCCCCTCTCTCATCATTTTGAAAATGCATGTCAATCACACGCATCTCTCAGGGACATCAAATGGATTCAGACAAACATGTGATCCTCTCTCTGAACAGTTCATGTCTGGTCAACTTAGACACAACATGTGAGCACGGCTGTCAGGAGCAGAGGGGAATCCTGGAACCAAAATTCTTGGAAAATATGTGGATTATTTACTTTTGCTGAGGCCCTGACAATTCTTTTAAAATGGGACTGGGTACCTGTAACACTTTTGGTGTGTAGTGTATATGTTAATGCTCACAAATGTGTACATCAAATTTGTGTTTTAGCGCAAAGTTATCACATTAAATGTTACTGAAAGCTCCTAATAAAGAAAAAATAGAATTTTAGTCTCTAACAAAGTTGAAAATGTAAACTTCAGGTACCAAAACATTCACTATATAATTTTTTTCAGGTATTTTCTTCTGAGAGTACGTTCTGATTTCTTATTGTATAATTTGGTTTGGTTGTACTTTACCTTCTTTTGATAAATGACCCTTAAAGTCAGGTCACAAGCTTTAAGTCATCAGCTTCACCCTGCACTGTTTTCTGTAGATGCTTCTCTGTGATCTCACAACGCCCCAGCACCCCTCCTCTTCCTCCTCCTCTCTTGTTCCCTCCCTCTTGGGGTATTAATCGCAAAGTATTTATCCCGCTTGAGAACTTTTCTTTCAATTTGTCTTCTTTTGCTCCTCGGCGGGGGCAAAAAGTTACTCCCTTTGAGGGAGTCCAGCTGCCGTCGCGCATGCGTGTCTCTGTGGCGAATGATTTACTGATGTTTATCGGGAATGAATAGATCAAAGGCGGTCGCATGACAGGCGATCAATCAAGCATCAAATCAAGGATGGCAATCCCTGAGCGGAACACAGGCTCAAAAAACGCCACTTTTCTTTCTTTTTCTTTCACTGGCACCGACACATTAAACACGCCGGCCTGTTTAAATGGGATAAGATGAGCTTTGTTTTGCAGAACTTGGATGCTAGTAGGGGATCAGCTTTGAAGTGTGGAGTGAGGTGCATTCATTTTTTTCGCAGACAAGATTGGCATGGAGGCAAAGCTGAGTAAAAGACAGTGCTGCAAGTAAAAACGTGCATAAATAAACTTGGTGTAAGCCTTATGAGTGATGGGGTAACTGCGCTTATGAATAGCATCAACTTTACATTCTCCAAATACACATTGGAGCTGTGTACTCCTTGTTTAAGGCCCTCACATTACAGGGAAAACTTGTCTTCTACTTGTCTGAATTTGACTCCTGGATGTTAAAATCGCAGGGAGAGTAAAGTGTGTGAGAGTGTGTGTGAGTGTGTTTGAAGTGCCGGGGCTTACCTACTGACCGCCGCGGTGCTTGCTGCTTTCTCCTCGGCATGCTGCTGCAGGACTTTCCGCTTGACTTTTCATGCAGAGATCAAATAAAGCGACCGAGCTGGAGAGGAAACCGGTGCGAGGAGGGGAGGAAATCAGACGCAGCAGCGTTTCCTCACTTCTTCAGCGGAATGGGAGAAGGAAAGTGTGGATCCCACTCGGGGGTTTAGCAGTCTTTTTTTCAGGTTTGATCTGAAATATTCACTACAGCTGTGTCCCGCTGAGATTGAGAGGCTCGAATGGTTTAGAGCAAACGCGTCTCGTCCGGGAACTTCTGCCGATCGTAGAAACTCATAGCAGGGTGGAGAGAAAAGCGAGGAAATCTCCGTGCGGATCTCAGTCTTTCGTGGAAGGGGATGCGGACAGCTTCCATCAAAAAAGATTCACACCCCTCTTTAGGTTTTTCATACCTCTACTCGCAGCGAAAGTAGACAAAACCGAGCTGCACTTCCCTTCTCTTGTTGTGGAGTCCACACTACGCCGTCGCGTCTCTCCCTCCGCCTGTCCAGGTGCCTTAAGCTCCAGCGGTCTCCAACCTTTTGCTTCTGTCTTAACTGAAGGGGAAAAGAAAGAAGAGAGTGACACGTTAGCCTGGGTGCTGTGTGTGTGCCAATCACCCTGCAGTATCCCCGCAAACACCCGTCGGATTATGAAATACTCACAGAAGCGTTGTCCGTCCAATTGTCAACACGGACACTTGACGAATTCCTCACAAACTCATCCCACAAAACAGATCGAGCAGGCCCGCCCTCTGAACCGCAGCCTGAGCCTTGTTGTGTCTTTAAATGTGTTATTAGTGGTGGTAATATCGAGCGCAAACAAACGTCCGTGGATATTCTCCGCAGTGGAAATGTGCGCACATTTGGTGATGCGCGTTGCGTTCAGACAGCTCCCACTGATAGACAGACACATCCAACTGCCTTTCCGGCCTCTCCTTTACTCCACCCCTCCACGAGCGTCACCCTGACAGTCAAAGCCCACCTGTCAATCTGCGGCTCTAATTGTTCGCGGGGATGGCTTTCATTTCAACGCCTTCCTGTCACTGCACGCACGCGAGGCGAGAGAGGCGCGAGCTGCTCTTGAACATACACTGATTTGTTAACTTCGTCACAAAAAAGAAAAAAACAACATAAGAATGAGAGAAGTCTTTCAAAGTTGACTGAAAGAAGAAGAAAAGTGAGATTTCTCCAGGAATCAAAACGAGGCTTGGTAGTTTTTCAGTAGATTAGTAGTTGCAGCACTCAAAAAGGATTCTAAACATTTTTATCATCATCACCAGCCTATTTTCTGTCATGTAATTACCACAGAAACAAAAAGAAAAAAATATCCTCAAAATCAATAAATGCACTATAGTCTTTGTTTATCCTATACATGAGGATTAATTCTAACAAGATCTGTCTACAATTAGCCATAACAAGGATAATCCTCTAACACATCACTCAGGATTCATTCTTGACTGAGGCGTAATTTTACCATGATTTAACTTCTTATTGATATTCCACTATCTGCCAGTGTTTTACTCCCGGATAAAGTGAATGGGGTAAAAAAAAAAAAGGGAGTTTCGCTTGTTTATGGGGGCAGGACTGTGCAGTGTGGTTCAGCTCCTTGCTCTGTTACAAACTTTGCTAAAATGTGGATCTCTTCCGTGACCTCTTTAGCGGGACAAAGGAGGCTGCAGATCGATTCGTTACACCTTTTTAGTGAAGGCTTCTGCTGAAGGGGAGGGGCTCTGAATCCACCAGAGGCTCCATTAATAGCCTACACTCCATCCTAACTATTATCCCGCATAAAGTGTTTATAAAAGGGAACACGGCTAGGCTAATGTTAGCTCAAATCAGACAACATGACATGGGCTATCCGTTTATCGCCAGGGAGAAGAGTGAAGAGGAGAGGAGGAGAAAGTTTTTCCTCAACCCCCCCTTTTTTTTGTAAAACAGACCTGAGAGACCTGGATTCGGTCAGGAAAGGACCACAACCTCGTCTTTTAAGTCTAGCTAAACCTGGATAACACAACCTACATGAAATTGGATTACAAACTTTCGACAACCGCTGAGTTCGTCCTGGTTTGACTCGATTTGGTGAGTTTCTCGCTTTTCCCTTTAACAACTTTCTTAAAGAGCAGGTACCAAACGACGAACATGTCGTCTGTCCTTTTTCTAATGAAGCACAGCACTGACGCTTTCCTCCGCTCGGTTGGTGTTTTAAAAGCCACTGCCTGTCTGTCTATAGAAACTGATACTCGCATAGACAAGGTGACTGAGGTCGCCTGTTATTTGGTGGAAGAAAGACGACGGACCGCCCCAACATCTGTCTGTCCCTGTCTGTCAGAGCGGCCCGCGCGCTGATTGATGGAGCCCACTTACGTCACTAATATTTTCATCCTCGAGGACAAACAGACTGACAGACAGACAGGAGGAGCTGCAGCTCACTAATGAGTTGTCTCGGGAGAACTAAAGTCTTCTTAAATATACACTGCAAAAGAACAATTTAGATTAAAAGCATTTAGTTTTAACTGTAAAATACTTTTACTGGAAAACTAGTTAAACAAGAAATGCACATTTTCAAATAAGAAATGTTTTCTTTGTGCTTAATCTTTTATAACTTGACAGTGTAGGACTGTGTTTAGAGAAAATGTAATTTCTGAAATAAAAGTGATTATCAGACCAAAGTCCTGGAATTACTGTGGATGTAAACCCATAGCTACACAACCCAAAGGTAGTTACACTTTTTTACTGTTCTGACCAAATCTAGAAAATGTAAGTCACATTAAGTGGCATAAAGAAAATAAGATGCTAATCTATACATAAAATCTCATCTTTTCGCCTTCAATCTCTTTTAAAAGCAATAAAGAGCCGAGTGAAATTAAAAGGCAAATGACAAGAGTAAAATTAACCCACCTTTTAAAATTTATACCAGACTCTTGATTTTAGAGTAAATCTCTTTTTCTTCTAAATTGTGGGTTTGCAGGGGTCACTCTCTCTCTCTCTCTCTCTCTCTCTCTCTCTCTCACACACACACACACATACACACACACACACAAAGAGCACAGCAATGACACACTAATGCAGGATCTGATCCTGGACCAGCAGGGGGGGACATGTGGCTCAAGAGGCAGGTGGAGTTGCCATTTTTTGCTTCATTACAGCTCCACATAAACAAAGTACATTCATACACTTTAACTCAACTACTACAAAGTCATTCACATTAAAAAAAGTTACTATTTTTGTTTAAGAATAAAAGTGTATTAAGATCTCTTCTTTTCTTTGAAAATCACCTAATGTGTGTTTGTCTTGTCTTTATATTTACTTCTGATATGTTTGTATTTTTCAAGCTACAGCCATGTGTGATCACAATGTTATGATCCAAATTGCTCGCTACAGTAGTCACATTCCCCATATTGCTACCACCCGTGTCCGCGTTCATGTAAGACAAAAGCTGAACACACAGACAGTTGTTTCCCCCCCAGCCCCCAGCATGTATACATGAAGCCCCTCTCCCACATACTGAGGCAGTGTGACAGCGTGATGACATGTCAGCCTGTTTCCTTCTCTTCTGTGTGACAATCCTCGATCAGACACCATGCATGTAGTCCTCGAGTATATTTACATACATTACTACTGACTTTTCTTTGTCTCTGTCTTTTTTTTTCTAGGTCTGACTTAAAGATGTGAAGAAAAGATAAACTGATACAGAGTCCACCCGGGAGTCAAATAAGGTGAGTGACTTAAGGTGACAAAGTTCATGTTCTTAAACTTTGAACACTAAATCATTACAAAAACACTTACCACTGTGTTATCCCTGTATGAATAAAACTAAATATGGTGGAGGATAAATGCTGGTATGAGTTTGATTAAGAGCAAGCAAGAAAGATTAATTATATGTGCATGTAAAAAAAAATGAGGATAATAGTAGCAGGAGTGTGATGGACTATCATACACTTATTAATGTGATCCTCTAATAAAGTACATTCTATTCTATTCTATTCTATTCTACCCCATGGCAAATGTGTCTCAGCTTTGTTTATCATTAGGTGTTTTCTACCTTACAAACATAAAACAGTTAATTAAAAAAAAAGAAAAAAAAATTGAATCCGGTTAGCTCCTTGAGGTTTAAGTCATATTGCTATTGAAATCCAACTGATTCTTTTGTTTTTTAATGTTGGATCATTATTAACATTTATTTGTATGTTCTTAATATCTTCTTTTTTTGTTCACTGTCACATAATCCTGTTTCAGGAACCTTCTATTGTGGACCTATTTCAAACTAGAGCACGCACTCTGTCGTGGCTTTCTGTCCTTGTTTGACACAAGCTGAAAAGCAGTGCCAGTTGGAAGACCTCTCTGTTGTAAAGAGGAGTTTTTGTACCCATCAATATAGAAAGAATCAGTTGCAGTTTTTTGATGAATTTGCCACATTCCAGTTACTCTAAAAAGATTTTGCATAGAGCACAGAGCTCAACTTAAGTAATGATTACATAAACTGAGGATTTAATGCCTAACTTTTAACATTCATGAATTATTGACGCTGCATTGCGTATTTTGGCCTGTGGCTAACCACATGAGCTATTTTGCTGCCGTAAACCTCTGGTGTCAAAAGGTACGAGCTCCTCCAGCGTGCGAGCACCACAAATTTTCTGTAAGTGGTCTGTGGTGTTGAACGTCTCTTTTTGACAGACCTCTTCTTTTTCTATACTTCAGTGTTTGCTGTGTCAAAACTTATCACTGGCTTGGCTGAAATAAAAAGATCCTTCTCCCTTTGAGTCATTTAAAGAAGTACGATATGTGTGATTAGGATAATGCTTCTTTTCATAATCTGGAGTAATCTTCAATCAATGATAGGTCCTATCAGATTGCACGCACTCATTGACAGGCTGAATATAAGAATATATCATAAGAAATTAATAAAGAAGAGGCTCTAACTTTGACATGAGCTATATCTCTACATCTAACAGATAAGACCGCATAATTAAAATGCCAAGAGTATGGAGAGGGAAAGAGTGAGAGGGGTTTGGATTTCAGAGATTTACTTTAGACTTTAAAGAAAAAAAAGTGCTGCTGTAGTTTTGACAATGCAATTAAAGGTTTGTAATCCCCACCTGGGTTTCTTTTTTATTTGTCAGTTTGGGCAAAGGATGTGATGAAATGCTGTGCAGCGGCGACAGATGCAGGTTTATTAAAGGACTTGAGTCTCCCAGGGAGCTGGTGTTATTTTATAGCAACAAGAAGCTGAAAAGAGAGGGAAAACTTCACTATGTTTACATGAGCTGTGAAATAATTGTTCATACAACGCATCAGAAAGACAAAACACATTTTTTTCCTCTCAATGAAAGACCAAAAAAAAGGCTAACTTTTTCCAACATTTCCTGCATTCCTGCTTAATATCTTCCCTAACTCGGCAAAATAAAGTGACATATTTCATGCCTCAAAAATACCAGCCTCCCTGACACGCACGTTCCTTTCCTCTCCTCCTCCCTTTGCCTTTTGTTTTCGCTGACACGTGCTCCCCAATTAGCATTTTTCAGCCATTAAGGAGGAGAGAGAAGCAGCCAAATGTTTGTCTCACCAAGATGCTTTTTCCTCCCAGAAAAGACTCGTTGAGCCACTGTGTGGAAAAATAAATTAAAGTAAGACAGGCTCAATATTATCCTCAATGTTAACATGATCTTCTTCACATAACAATTACCAAAAGCTTTGTGTGGGAAACTGACGTGACAGTGGAGTAGCTGGCGTTTACGAGAGCTGATGTCAGTCTGCGTTTGGAGCAATTAAAATGATTAAAATTACGAGAGAACACAAGCAATGAGGATTATCGTCGCCTTTTGTGACATCCTGTTATCTGTTCAATGTTTTAATTTTGTAAATATTTCCATTCTTAGGGTAGAGGAATACATATTTATGCACACAAGGAGCTTTCCCTAACCTTTTGTGTCTCTTGAGGATTACATGCAAAAACTGAATCATTGTACGCTGTTTTGGGGTGAAACTGCAGTTATAAGTCGAGATATTTTGCCATCAGTCCTCTAACATGTCACATTAGCGTGTCGTAATCCAAAGCTATATTCCTAAATTTAAATCTGCGGATCCTAAACTGCACAGATCCTTTGCTGCAGGCTTTAGCAGCAGAGATCTGTCACTGCAGCTGTGCTGTACATTAAGGGCAAAACTGCTTCTAAAAAGGTGCTTTTGTGACATTAAAATGACTTGTGTGCACAGCGCATGTCGATGCGTGTACTTTGAGGCGTGTATTTATGAATAGGAACCTTTAATTAGGGCTTGTGTTTCCTCCCTAGTCACATTGAGGGATGGTCCTCGCCGACATTCATTAATGATAATCACCAAGAGCGATGGCGTAGCTACAGGCCAAGTCTCGGGGGAGCCGACACTTGAAAAGAAGCATTAAATTACACAGAGGGACTCTTTAATTGCAAAAAGGAAAATATATAGCCATCATTGTTAAATATGATCTTTTGTAAGCCGTTACTGGTTCAAGGATTTGTCTAAGGGTTTCTTATCCTCAGACGTTTTCAAAGGAACCTGCAACCACATTTCTGCGAGTAATGTACCACAGGGCCCTTTTTTGAAAACACTGGTTATATTTTTGCAAACCAAGCAAAACCAGATGAAAAAGGCAACTTCTCTGTTCCTGTTTTGACATAAATTCAGATTTGAGATGGAACTCGAATACAAGCTGTATACTAAACCGGTTGTGTGTCTATCATTTAAAGACACTTCAAGATGAATGTGAGGAGGTAATAAAAAAAGAAAACCTCAGGTATGTCTTTATCTGAGATGATTGGTGAAGCTCAGTCTGTCTTTGAAAAGAAGTTTTTAGCTCAAAATTGAATATTAATGAAACTGAAGTTGTGCGACATCAGAGAAGATGATGCAGAGGAGCACAAGCTTTATACACCTTGCAAATCCACGTTACGCACGAATGAGTAACCAAAACTATGAGTGATAGTGAGAATAATATGGCAAATACTTAGGTTTAGATTAAAGGATTAATCTAAAATTGTTATATTGTTCAACTAAAACTTACTTTCCCCCAATTTTACTGTACATTTCTTTTTGCCAATGCTATTTTTATGTTTTTATTAATGTTTTACACGTTTCTTTACTCGTTTATTCTAAAAGACACTTTCATATATTGCGTTATTAGTCCTCCTCTCAGGTTGAACTGTTATTTTTCTTACATAGAGGGTAGTAACAAAATGATATTTTTGTGTTGAAGGCTACTGTTTGGAAATACTGTGGACACACACACACACACACACACACACACACACACACACACACACACACACACACACACACACACACACACACACACACACACACACACAGATTTGTGCTTTCTCACACACACACACAAACTCCTGACCTAATTGCTCGTTCTCACTCAACTAATTAATCACAGCTGACTTAACATGGTGACAAGGTTACGTAGGTGACATTCTCCAAAAACCTTCCTTTCTTTCTATCATTTTCCCATTAATGTTTTGGGCTTTTTGCATCTTCTTTGCCTTTTTCTGGTTCTTCTAGTTTTATTTTCCTACTTTTCCCTATTCGTATTTCGGTCTTGATTTTTTTCTTTCACTCATGCCCCGACTCTTTTCCTCGTTTATTTCTAACTTGCTTCTAATCATTACATCCTCTCCCTTTTTTTTGCTTGAATCCAAATGGAGAGAATACCTTAACACCCATCTATTTTTACCTGCTATGGGGTTGTGTGTTTGGTAGGGTGGGGGGTCTTTGCAGAGGTGAGAGTGGGCATGCTGGGAGAAGAGGAGGGTTTGGGGCGGGGTCACGATGCTCCATTAATCAAAAAGAATGACACTCATGTCGTCTCTGACAGCCATCCTGCCAGCCTTACGTCTCTTCCCTCCTCCTTCATCCCACTCAAACAGGACAAGTTTAGTGACGTGTTGAGGGGGGTGGGTGAGAGAGAATGAGAGTAAGGGGGGAGGGTTTATTAATCAAGCATCTCAGATTAATTGTTATGAAGTGTCACCCGTAAATTCTCCATTTGGATTTAATAATCTTGGAGGTAGACTTAACAGTCTCTGTCGTGATTTGAGTTTTATTGAAGAGGCTGCACAGAAAGAAAGAGAGAGAGATGCATGACACAAATAGCTTCTCAGCGGACAGTCCCTCTCTGTGTGACAGTTATGAAATACAATTATCAGCCAGATCTGCTTAAGAATTCATCAACTGCACCCCTGCCTTCCAAGGAGAGAGAGAAAAAAACCCTACATACAAAAGCAAGTCTTAACTGATAAGACTTCTCTTTTTCTCTGCAGCCCTTAAACTATCATTTCAATTTCTCTCCGTCTGCGACATGCTAAGTTGCTGTAAAGGTGTTCTATATTGAAAGGCCCTGGCGCATTATATGAAAGCATAAATCACGAGGTAATCAGGGAATATGGTAAATGACACACCATATGCAAATCAGCCAGATAGTGAGTAGTTTGTTTGAAATGTATTACCCGCTGCCTTGCATCAGGGTCAGTAATAGCAGTTAATCTCCACACGGCACAAAAAAATACTGTCACTGAATTGTACGGCGCCCTGTCAGCGCTCAAAAGTAACCGAATCATAAAACGCAAATGATTTCAATCAATTGTCTTCTAATTGCAGTCATATCTTTTGAAAGTGAACGTAGAACAGCCACTATGTAGGTTGACAGTATGCATAAAATTAGCATTGCTTTGCATATTGCAGCTCCATTAATGTTAGTTTTATTGGTGGCTCTAGTATTCCTGAATTTTACATTTTTGCATGTTGGTCTTAAAGAAACTAAGAAAAAACAGGCGACTTGATGAAAATAGAAATGGAAACTTTCATTTGGACATTTTAACAAAATAGGGCTAATTTCTTCCTCAAAGTGGAGCATCTGGCCTGGATTCTATCTGAGAACAACATTTTGTCTGATCCAAGGAAGCTATTTCCCAAGAAAAGTAATCTGTGCTGACAAAAGACAGATCTGAGGGATAGAAAACGACTCTGTCTCTGTTTCCAGTAATAATGGGAAGTCTTTATGTGACAATTTTGGGAAAAAGCTGCAGGAGCTTGTTAAACATGTGCCTTTAACTACACGTTCCCCCTCCACCAGATATCATCCTGATCAATGATGCCACGGCTCGGTGAGAAATGACGTTAGCCAGAGACGCTGTAAATGTTTTAGCTATCAACGCTGCTTCATCCTCTGTCACACAACACCATGGACAATCTTTTACTGACACTACATCGTGGCCTCGTCCCAGTTCAGTCCCAACACATCGTCTCTCATCAGTAATTGCAGATGTCTACTCGTGATGTGAGACTTCTGGACGATTCTTTCACTTCAAGCTCATCTGTTTCGCTGAGGCAGGGGTGCTAATTCAATGAGATGGTGGAGAAATTTCCAAATAATGTTGTGACACTTGAGCACTGCAGGAGGCCGGACTGCAGGCAGCCCCTCAGTGTGTTTACATGCACTGCAAAAATGTGATTAAGACTAGAGGAAAGCAACACTAATTACCAACGATCCATTATGTTAACCATTTAGATCTGTTACATGAATTAAGCTTGTAATCAGAGTATGCAAAACTTGATTAACGGAGCATGATTAAACATCCCTTGCACATTCCTACAGCCATTTGACTCCTTTATTACTAGGGGTAATGTAAAGTGATTGAACGCAAGTAATCACTTTGAAGGACAGCTGTCAACTTACACCTAACAAAACCTTAACACATGCATTATCACGTTATAGATTAGGATTATTATGGCCTGTGTCCACAGATGCCTTTTGCACAGGGCCTATTTCCACACAACACCAATGCAGTTGATGCCACTTCAGTGTTCTCAGCACTTAAAACAACCTGTGAGTGAGCTGCTTTATTTCTTACAGTACTCACAACTCTTTGAACTGCAAGTAATTCAACTTTTGAGGCACTGCATCAATGTGACTTTTACACATAGACTTTATTATACATGGACAATGGCTCCATGACATCAACCATTTGTTTTTAAAGCAGAGTTTTGAAGCATATACTTGGTGGGCTCTGCACTGAAAAAGTTGTCTCAACTTAACTTCGGTTGAGTAATGATGAGGTCAAGATGTGGCATTAGGGTGGGCCTTAAGCCTCTTTGCTAGCAGCTGCAGTCAGCTAACCAACCAATCACTCTTACACACAACCCCACCAAATAAGAACAACTCAAAATTTAATCTTCAAAGATAAAGATTAAAAAAAAAAATCATTTTTTTTTAACCAGGCTTTCAGTTATTTTTTTTTATCAAAACTGAATAAATTAATTGGCTTTTTTGTCTTGGTGTGTATGTGATGGACGGTGCCTCTGCAGCCAGCCTCAAGTGGACGCTCGATGAATTGCAGTTTTTCAACATCTTGTCATTGGTTTCATATTTTTATGCTTAAGGCTATTGCTTCTTTTTACATCACCAACTAGTAGATCTGAAGACAGTGACAGGAGAAAAAAACTTGAGTTCAATTTTTTTTTAAGATATCTACATTTCAATTTAAGATATCTACATTTCAATTCAAACAACTTTATTCATCTATTCTGGGGCGGTTGGTGTGATAAGTAAAGCAGTTTGAATTTGATTGTAGATCTCTTTACATAGCATCGGCAGGAGCTCTGGAGTGAAAATTGTACTTCAATGAGTTTCTCCTGTCTCTGTCTTCAATTCTGTTAGTGTTAGTGATGTAAAAGAAAGCAGCAACCTCCAGTATGAAAATATGTAAACAATGCTTTAGTTCATCGAGCATCCACTTGCGGTCTGATTGTCTAATTATACCAATTGTTTTTTAGGTTTTTATGGTTAATGCCAATTAGGTAAAGCAAACGTCAAAACAGACTTAATGGTCACTCAAAAGGGAAGCGGCAGAGTTGTGGGTCAGCTTTTAAAAGCTGGATTTAAGGTTTTAAGTGTTGCTAATGTAAAAAAAACAAACAAAAAAAACAATGTATACAGGGACACAGGCTTCTAGTCTTTCTATAAACTCACCAGGAACTCAGTCTCCCATGAAATCTAAAGGATGTTTCTTTACTGTTTGTATGAAAGTACCTCAGTATCAGCAAATATGCCAGACAATGCAAAGATGAGATGACCCAACCCCTCAGAAAAAAAAGTATGCTTTTTATGCAGCAGAGGCCGTTTTGTGCTGCTGACACAGAATAGGACCAGTCAAGCTAGCAAAGCGCTGATGATATATGAGTTTCACATTTACACATTTCTGAGCTGATCTTTTTTATAGATGAAAAGATGATGAACACTAAACTTAACAACAACAAAATAAAAAGTTCCATGAAAACACTTAAAGTTCTTTCCAAGCGGCAACCTCCGGTCTGAGAATATGAGAGTGCTAAAATCTGCTGTTTCTGGAGTGTTCGCTTGAGGCTGGCTCTGGAAGTAGTGGAAGTCACATACACACCAAGCCAAAAAAGGCATTTTCAAAGCGGGAATTGACCTGTTTACAGCCTGGTTCAAAAAACGTCTCCTGTCCGAGTCGCTAATTTTACTACCGACACCCACTATACGGGGGTGAATATTTTTCTAACGTGGCCGTTCAGAGGATATTAAGATTGCACGCTCCCCCAATAAGAGGCACAGCTGAGGGTCACGTGACAGCCGGCGCCCTATGGCTGTAGGCGAAGCCCTTGCCACTACCAATATGGCCGCTATAGCGGATGTGCTTCATTTTCAGTTTCAAAAACAGACGGGTGAAGTCGGCGAGACTACGTCCATGTTTTATACTGTCTATGGTTCTTTCACACTTCTTCAGGGACAGAAAGTCAGAAGGGGAAGCACGCCATACTGATGCTAATGCTACCATCACTTGTTTCTTGGTTCTCTCATGCTGTTGGGTGAGACTTCCTGAGTGTGTTGTGCTTATCAGAAAAAGAGTCATACGTACAGTATGAGTACAGTCAAAACCTGTAAATAATAACATTCAGGCTTTTCTCTCACATGAGTGCATGAGGAGTGTGAGATACCATCCAATACTCAAGTAGAGGTAAAGAACCAGGTTCAGATTGGGGAAATGCATTTCTAATATAATTTGTAGAATTCATTGTCTCCACAGAAAAAAACAGGAATGGACGATGCAACTATACTCCTCACTGCCCCCTTCGTTCTATGCGTCTGCCCCAATGGTCAAGGACACCCATATCAGTGGACGTCAGGGTGGGCCCCATCCATCAGAGAGCTCTGGGTAATGGAATCAACCAGTGACAATGATCATCAGCACCACAAACAATGGCCCATAAACATCCCCTGACAAGTGGTCAAAACGCAAGCGAGGCAGGGTGGGGGCTGGGCAAGGAGAGTTTGAGGGATCATAGGCAAGCGTGTGTGTGTGTGTGTGTTTCTGTGTGCAAACACATATGTGAGGTCAGCCAGACCGGCTGTAACATGAGGTGAAACGGTGCAGGAGAGTAGCAGAGAAATGGCGAGGAAGATTTCTCCTTAAGGATGATGCAGTGTGGAAGACGTGCTACCTCTGAAAACAAATGTTCCCTGGAGGTCAGAGTTCAGACATGCCTCAGCTCATTTTTAAGAGTTTGTTCTTCCTCACTTTCTCTTTATCTGCCTTTTTTTAGATGAGTTTTTATATCAGATCTACCAAAGAAACTACAGAGAGAGATTTATTGTGGCACCTTTACCTTGTTTCAGATGAACTCTTGCTCAGTAAAGGAAACAGCAAAAATGTAACCAAAAAAAGGTAAAATACCAGGAAAGTAAGCCTAAAGCTACTTGTTTGGGCTGAAACAGTAAGAGTAAAAGTGTGTCTTTTGTTAGTGCTGAATAAAAACCCAATTAGAGAGAAGTTAAGGATTTCAAAGAAAGCAGGAAGGAGATTTTTCTCTCTTTTTTTTTCATATTAAGTTTCCATCGCAAGACGTAGTTGTTGCTTTTGTCAAGCTGGGTGTTTCGTCACTCCCGTTTTCTTGTCAGCTGGTTTCCGTCTGTACAACACACATACACACACATACACACCCCCACACACACTCCCACTCCCACACACACACACACACGCCCCAGTTTAATTAGCCATCATTTGTCTCAGCTTTCCCTCTTTTTCCACTGTTTATCCAAACGTCAGGAATGACAAGGGCCAATTAGTGCAATGAAATAGTTTAACCCTCTCTAACACTGGGAACAGTGCAAACCAAGGGGGATATTTGCTTGGAGCTCACAGATGTGTGTGTGTGTGTTTGTGCATGTGTGTGTCGAGGTGTAAAATAGGGGGCTCAGACAAAAGAACACTGAATGAAAAAGCAGAGTTGGGAGATATTTTTGCTGTTTTTTCTCATTTAACAGGTCAATGTTATTCTACTTTAAAATCATCACACCAAAGAAAGCTTTGTTATCTGCTCAAAAACCTGAGATAGTAAGATACAGAGGATCATTATTTCATGTTTTGTCATTAGCAGCAGGCTAAATTGACCTGAAGATTTGCTTCCACTTCAAAAACACAGAAATCCAGGGCAACAGCTGGATAATGGTTGTTGGATGGTGATTTGCTAATTGTCTCCAGGATTCGAATTAATAATTGGCAAAGCTTTAGCTCAAGTGCACATCTAAGTACTCTTTGTCACTCACTTGTATCTCTAGGAAAAAAAAAAAGAAGCCAGCTGAGACGATATCATTAACAGTCTCTCCAAATTGAAACAGTCATCAAGAGTGTCTTTTAAATGTCTTCAGGAGCTTTTTTTTTTTTTTCGTTGAGTGCAAATGACATCTCGCTCATTTTGCTGGTGGCAACATGACTGATGTGTTGAATAAGAAAGTCCGTTTTGACGCGTTTCAAGGCAGCAGCTTTTTGAAGTATACGATTCTGAAGTGGCGGCATATGCTTAGCGAGATAAGTCATTTGACACGCAGACATCACAGCCCTGCAAATCTTTCGTCTGGCTGCCTTGAGTGTCCACGTCGGGCGCTTTTTCAAGAACACTTTACGACTGTCACAACTGACTGTCAGCGCGCAAATGACACAAGCAAACGAGCCTCATTTTGAACACAGATTAAGACAGCTGTCATATCAAAAAATGTAAATTCATCCCGACTAAAAATACAGTTAATTTTATCTCGGGTGCTTTAAAAATTAATTTGCTATTTAGGCACCAAAGAATCTTCCTTTTTAGCGTCAGTTTGTTCATTAGAGTAATTAAATTAACTGCTCGTCCTCAAGAGGGATTCAAGATTTAACGCAGGATTTATTGAAAGCAACACGGCAATAACATAGCCGTTCCAATGAAAGAAAATCTCCCCCTGCTGTTATTTCTCCTCCTGAATAAGACATTTGACTGATACACACAATATCAGCAGACAGAGTGAACATGTTTGCACACACACACACACACACACACACACACACACACACATACACACACAGATGGGGGTCAGAGCTGCAAACAAAGTCGCTGACATTGTGGCACTTCTTTGGCAGCGTTGTGCAGGTGTCGTCTGCACACAGGCTTCTGAATAAATGGATCTGAAATGATTTACCTAGGGTATCAGCCACCTGAGCACAGACACACACATATAGAGGCACACACACTTCTTCCCTCTCTCTACAGAGACGCTGACGCAGACACACACCAAACACCGGGAGCAAAAAAAAAAGAAAGAAAAAAAAAAGGAGAGAAATAGCAGAACAGCATTCTATTGTGTCACCCTGACTCACATTATCTGACAAATGCACAGATTTACCAATGTGAGCTTCATCCCAGAGGTTACACTCTGCTTCTGTGATTTGAGCTGATTTATACACATTTTGTTTTCAGATATAGGGGAAAATATGACGGAGGTCACGCTAAGAATAGTCTATTTTCTGACCTCATCGTCTTCAGCCGGGTTTGCAGCATTATCAGGTGAAATATCCACTATTACATGCTAACAGCAAGCGACGGCTCCACAGCAGCTCAGGGAAGGAGTGGCTCAGGGCTAGACATCCGGATCACAGCCACTGTTGTCACCTCGAAGCCACATGCAGTCATCCTGAAGAAGAGGACACAATGTTTGTTGTTGTGGTTTTGTAACAAAAATGCTTCAACATGTATGTTAACTGTTGTTATAAATGCAATGCAAACATAAAATCAACCTCCTAAGAAACTTTGTCTCTGAGATTTTTTATAAAACAAATATTGCTTTGCCAGCACAACACATCCCTTTTTAACAGCGTATTTTAGAAAAATTGATTAAAAAAATAGTTTCATTAAAAGTACAAGACAGCAGCAGATAATTACCCCTGCCAATGAGGTTATGTTTTTTGGATTGTTTGTCTGTGAACAACACAACTCAAAAACTAACCAACGGATCTTCATGAAATTTTCAGGAAATGTTCAAAATGGGATTAAGAAGAAGCAATAAAATTATGGAGGTGACCTGGATTACTATATGGATCCTGGAAATTTTTAAAGGATTCTCTATCATTGTGAGACAGGGCAGTTTTCACCACGATAAATGGTTGTATTACTTTGCAAAACAATGCAAGACAAGGTCACAATCATTTCTGACAGATGTAAAAGGGAGTATTACAGTCTGAGAACAACATACAGTCTGCTGAAAGGGAGTATAACATTAAAGTAGGACTAAAGTGTTTCGTCACAATTTCTCCTTTGTTAGAAATGGTAGCTGAAGAAAGACAGGAACAGAATTGGGGGCTGGGATGCAGAACAAGGTCAGGGCCAAGCTGGACCAGCAGATATGTTGAGGAATGTAGCCTTTATTTTTACATATGCTATATACAGATACAAACAAACAACAATTTGAAAGGTGCAAACTGCTTTGGATCAAGTGCAAAAGTTGTGATCATGGATAAAATGTAAAAACAGGCACAGTTCAGGTGTTCTACATTGCCTGTGCCATAGGCTCCAGGTGTAATGACTCCGACACCTCATCATTTAGGACTTTATTCTATACAGAGGGGGCAGCAGAAATGAACACTTAGCTCCTTAGCTCAGTTTTAACAATGTGCACCCCGTTTGAAAATGTATTTTTATTGTTAATGCTCTGTTAATATCGTTTATAATTATATTTTCCACAGTTACTGCCCATTTTTAGCATAAAGATAACCAAAAAAGTACTTAAAACTGACATTAAACAATTATGTTCAATTACCAGGCCTTTTGTGTTGCAGTAATCAAGCCCACATCAAAAAAACTTTGAGCTCATGAAACCAGCATTCTGGTCAAAATATAACATCTGGTCATGATGATAAACAGCTTTGCTGAACAAATGTCTGCCACTGAATCTGTTCAGATTACTTGGTTAGAAACTTATTGTGGATATTTTCATGACAGCCTTGGCCATTTAAGGTTTTAAATTATTATTTTTGGACACAATATGAGATTAGAAATTGTAAATGACTTATAAATTCAGCAAATAACATCACAAACAAAAAAGCTGGTCAAATACTAACCATGCATGCAAAACCTCTCACTAATTCGATATCAGATAATGTATCGTTCAAGAGTAACAGATCAAGGTAAGAATGAAGTTTTCCTCTATAGATGATCCAATAACAAATACTGGACAAGACACCGGCATTCAGAGGGTTAACAGTTGAGTGTTCAGCTTCAACGGGAGACACTCCCCCAGCAGATGGCAAAAAGTTGACACTTTATGCAGAGGAGAGAAACAAGAAAGTCAGGGGGTGAAATGGAGGCGTCACAGAGAAACATCATCATCCAACCTCTCTGACTCTCTGTAGGTTCTGACCTTACAGGCTGCTGGGACGTCGCAGTGACTGAGTCAGGTTATAGACAAGGCTGCACAACCTGCTCTGGTCTGGCTGATACAAATGCATAAAGAGTGGTATGAGAAGTGACTGCTTTAGCTTTTACAGCACAGACAGAGCAGCTTTTTACACGGAGGGGGCATGGCTCAGGTGTAGAAAAAAACATGACCTTGACCTTGTTCTTTTTATATTCAATGACAGACCCAAAAAGTACCTGATAACAAATTACTCAGGTTGCATGTTTAGGGGAATTCAACCCTTTACATTCTATAAATATGTTAGATAACCTGATAAACTCAACAACAACTGAAAGGAATAAAAAAAAAACAGAGTGGATCCAGATCTGTAATTATCAAGCTGTAATGTATCTATGTGTTGACTACTCACAGGATATCACACAGAGGTATTAATTCCTTTGCTCTGCACAAAGTCCAATTTAGAGCTGCAACCAAGAACAGGAATATCATTACAACCGTATTATAAAATATTATTGACCTTTCCCCAGTTTTCTGAGTCGACATCAAACCCAACTTTTTAAGTTTCCCCAAATGAGTGCTATTAACATATGCCGCTCTTAATGAATTATCATATAAAAAATATTAAGCACAACTCTAGAATTTTATGAGCCTGTAAAGGTGAAGGCCATGCATATTAAGTTTCCCATGCACGGTGAACTTTTGAGGTATGCTACAATAGGTTATATAATTAATTTTTGCAGGGATCCTCCAGTCATTTACTCTCAACATTTCCTCCACGATTTAACAGTGATAGTCTCCTGGGGTAATCTTGCTACAAGGTTCAAAGTCAAAGTAGAGAATTAGCGAGGAAACAGACTGTAAAATTCAAGGAGGTATACAACTTTAGCTGTTGTTGCTACTCCTTCAACTGTGTGTTTTTCTGTGTGCCAGCAGAATATGTAACATTTATATTCAGATTTCAAGCACTAATGTGTACAACAAATTGGACATTAGGTTTATTAAGTATTACAACCACAGCAATGTACCTGTAAATAAAAACTGTATTGAAATCATGTTTAATTTCAAGAAGATACAGGCAAGAGAAGTGTCGAGTAAATTATCAATGAGTTAATCATCCTTTACTTTTTAGGAAACAGTGTCCAGACTAATGTGTCCCAGTCAAACATGGGCCAACAACTGTCATTTCAGTACCATAAAGCTGTTTCATTCTTCTGTATACTTTTTTTTTATACTTTCGAAAGAAAACTTTCTAGAGCAGCAACATAAATGTTCAAGGTTTAACTTTTAAAGTACCTAAAAATTAGATGTTTGTCACACACAAAGAAAGTAAGTTACCTCTAAATAAAAGACATCAACTATCAGCCTGTGAACTCATCCCAAATAGATGATTTAATAATCGCCTGTATAATATACGGACTTAGTCTCAGTGATGTCACCCATTTGTTTCTGGTTCAGAGTTCTGATTGCCATTACCAACGGGGGTCATATTGGAAATGCTAACCTCAAGTCTGCTTCACACAAATCTGAAAGAGCCTGGTCTTTTCCGTATCTACAGACAGTTAGGTGCCCACCTGCCAGTCAAGTCAGCACATCCTTATACAGTATAGGCAAAACTTGTGTGTTTAATTGTGTGTGTAAAAAAAAAAAAAGAGCGCAAGCCAATTTTGGGGACCAGCCTGTAAACAAGTTCATTCTTGCTGTAAGAACCCTTTTTTTTCTGGGTATCTGGGGTTCATAATTTTTTAAATTATTATTTTCTCAGCTTGCCTAAAGCAGAATCACATGAACAGCAGTTTTTTTTACCCCTGCTGCATGGACTTCATATTTTTAGATCAGATGCTACTGCTGGATTTTAGCACAAGGGATTCTCAGGATTCTGGGATGATACCTATTGGTTGAACTACTGTTCTAGTAGGATACTAAGAGGGAAATTGAAATTTGTAAAAAAAAAAAAAAAAATGCCATGGGGTTGGTTGACTTTGTGGGTTGTAGCAAATGCTTCATTAACTTTCTGGTGTGATGTATCAACGTATATGTGAGCAAACATTGTTTTTGCACTAATGCATCAAAGTTGATACTTTTCTCTCAATTAAAGAAAAAAAAAAGAAGACAGAACTGAAGCCTAAGGTGTAAGGTTGGGAATTTCACTGCTTGGGCCAACATGTAGAAATGTAAGAAAATCATTAGTTTTAAAAGTAAGAGTGATAAACTGCTGAGTACAAAAAGCAGAGCATACAGTTGTCAGTATTATAAATCTGTACCTGTACAATCGATCTATTTGCATTTAAAATCAGGTAAAATAATCAGAGTGCAAAAAGAAGCCGCTTATTTGCTCGGAGCCTCGCCACACTGCGGTTGTTTACCGAATGTAATCATCTGGTTTACTGATGGAGTTAATTTAAACCTGCACGACATCCTCTGCATGCATGAGAATGTGAAATCATTTTGCTCCATTTCTTGTGATAATTGCTTTCTGGGGCATGTTTTCATATCTCAACATCACTCTAATTTTTCATCTTTTTTTTCCCCCTCAACATTTTTTTTTTCATGTGAGGAGTGAAAAGAAAACTTGTTAGAGATGTTCTAACAGGCTCTTAAACCAAGTTAACATGTAACAAGATGATTATGGTGATTAAAATGGGATGTGCTGATCTTTATCAGTTCACTGCTGTTATCATTCATTACTGTTGCTGGCTGTGATAAAGTGCATCAGTCCTAAAAATACTGGCAGTGAGTGTAAATGGGCAAGTGAGTGCGCACATTTTGAGCAGTCAAAGCTGGTTAAATCGGTTAGCAGCAAAAGCTTCAAGTGTGATATGTCTGACAGAACACCAACAGACCACACACTCTGTTCGCTTACACAGTGACATCCTGTTGTGAGTTTTATTTGAATCTCAGTGTGTAACACTTGTTAATGTTATCAACTCCCTCTCCATGTTTCATTTTTGAAACAAGTACACAGACATAGCTAATCTTAGCTTTGTAATGACACAAGTTTTGATGCTCTTCAGCCATTTTATCCAGCATGCTGCGTTTAAGTTTTGATGCATTTCAGTTAATTGTAAAAGCACGGAGCATCATTGGTCTCTTTAATCATTTAAAGCATTGTTTTTCAAAGTGGGGTCCCAGGACCCTCAGGGGTCCGTGAACCATAGCTAAGAGTAGAGCAGAGTAGTTTAAAAAGGTTTGTAAAAATGTGCTTAATCACTAAAAAGAAGCATGTCAACATATTGGAATCTCTTGCACCAATACAGTCAGCGATTTTTTCCCCAACACTTTCACCCAATTTAGTTTTGTGCCATGTGACTCTGACATGGCTATCACTTCATAGTGTGCAATGATGAAAAATAAAAAAAAACTCAAGGCAGAAAACTCCTTGGTGCAGTGGCATGTACAGACTCTTTCAAGGGAAGGGGCAAAACGAGAAAAAAAGGCACATACAGCATGCTTTTTTTGCCCCCCCAAGAGGTCAGTTTAGGTCAGCCACACTTTTGGCTCCCAAGTGGTCACTTCAGCGTATGTTTTTCAACAATTGGGCCCCCACTGCCTTACGGTAACATTTCCTCAAAGTTTACAAAATGAATAACCCCAAAAGTTTAAATGTAGCCTAATTCTATTGTTGCGGAAACTAAGTAGTACATTGTTACATTACATAGCATTAATACTACACTGATGATTGTTACGATAACAAGGGGGTCCTTGAAAGAATGTCTCTCCTGAAAGGGGTCCATGGTCTAAAAAGTTTGAGAACCCCTAATCTAAAGATCATGTGCAAAAATCTTGATGCATGTTTTGTTTTTGTTCAGTGTCTTGCTGTTCATTATAATAATGTATAGGTAACAAATGAAACCCCTAGAATCAAGGACATTTGTACAAGCCTACGAGGAACAAAAGGGAACGGACAGGAGGAAGAAATTGAAGTACTTTTCTTCCTTTTCTCTCTTTCGGGTGTGAAGTTTCACCACAGTAACATTTTTACCCATCTCTGCACACTCTCACCCAGAAAACACCACACACAAACACACACACACACACAGGTAAGTCTGCACTGCGAAACCAGCCTCGACAGCTGAATGACGTCAACAACATTTCTGTGGACTTGACCCCTTCCCAACAAGTACAAACTGACACAAATATTGCTTGCTGTTGCCACTCAATGCATGACAGCCGAGTGGACACGGAGCAAAAGTTTGGTGCTGTTTCTCTCTCTTCCTTATCCACCTCTTACAACCGAAAAAAACAAGCAAATCCAATGCACTGGAGGGGGGGAAGACACGCAACAATAGCATCCACCAATAGCACTGTCAAACAACGCCATCTCTCTCGGATGTTAAAAGCTTTAAGAGCTGAGGCCTCGGTGACACCCGTAGCCTCTGGATGTCAAAAATGGTTGAAGACTTGAGAGCAGGCCCTCTGTTTTAAAAATACTACGTGTGGGTGTGTGCGTGCGCACATCTCCAAGCAGCAAAAGTGACATTTGAGGGGCACTTTACAGAAGCCGGTGGTTGCTGGGGATCTTCTGTATCACCTAAAGAGCCTTTGTCAGTCATTGGAAAGCTGTCACCTTTCGGGGGGCCGATACGGTAGGGGGAGCCGGCTGACAGGTAGGAATTAATGAGAGGTGTATGACAGCAGACCTCAGTGCTCCTGTGTATATACGTGTGTGTATGTGTGCTTGAGAGTGGAGGTCCTTTGTCTCAAGAGGATGAACCACCTTCTTTGTCACCCAGAAGCAGGGGGAAAAGGTACAGTGATAGAGGAGCAACAAAAAAGGACTCAGGGTCATTTTTTTAGGGGAGGGGGGCAATGTTTTGAATTTGAATTTTTAGCATTTTTTTAGTCAAGTTGAAATATACTGTGCACTTTTTGATTTAACTGCTTCCAGATATAAATTTGGCAACACTGGTTGCAGATAGGGTGAGTGAAAAAAGTCAAAAACAAAGCCACAGATTGGTCTCAGAGTCCCAATGAATAACAACAAAAACTCTAAAACAGGTAACAGGAACTTGACTCAGACTCAACCCCAATTCTTTTGATGCCTTGGTCCAATCAAGTCTGAACTCTGACCCAGGCTTCGATGAGTGGACTATAACCCTGTTTGATTACAAAGAGTGGTGATGTATGTGAACTGTTACTTGGTGGAAAGGGAGCGATTGATCAGATCTGATGGAAAAGTTGAGTGCAAGGGAAATGGTTGAACTTGTGTTCATAACTTTAAACTTGATATTGAGAAATCTTGAAAGAAAAATATCCACAAAATTACAAAGCAAACACTAAACCTTGAGATTTTGTTTTGTCCATGTTTTGTGTAAGAGCTTGATTTGTTGGCATGAATGAAAACAGACAACGTAGAAATCCCATTTCAACAGCCACCCACTCACAGCCGTAGTGACGCTCTATTCTCATAACAACCACCTGAGCACACACTCAATTCAGGAAGCAATCACCTTACGTGTTTTCACCTCTGATCACCTCTGCTACGTGAGACCAGGAGTACAAATCCTGGCAGAACAATTGAAGAGGCTCTTCAAACATGGTGCCAAATTACATTGTCTTTTACCAAAGTGTGTGTGTGTGTGTGTGTGTGTGTGTGTGTGTGTGTGTGTGTGTGTGTGTGTGTGTGTGTGTGTGTGTGTGTGTGTGTGTGTGTGTGTGTTGGCCTGCCTTTGTGTGTATGTGTGTGCTGATGTAATAATCTGTGTTCCCTTTCACATTACACAGTTCTCCATCGCAGTAAATGAGTTCTGTCAATGTTTCTGCATCTCAATTACACAACAGGAACAGCAGTGTGGCAGAGAAAGAGGAGGAGCAAGAGAACAGGAGCAGTGCAATCTCAAGACTCGAGGGATGAAAACAGCACTCAGTGACTTGTTTTATAATCCAGATTTCACACTGGCGACTGCGGCCAAATGTTAGTGTCATCTGACACAGGAAATCAGTACGAGGATTTAAAAGTTGTTTAAATGCACTACTTGTTCCTATTGTCTCTTTGTGTATGTATAAAGGTAGGAGAATCACTGGCCTTATATATACTAACTGTTTTACTTTGCTTCCATTCACTGAATCAGCTTCATCATGAACACAGTACCACACTTGGCAATGCACTTCAATTTTTACTTGAGTATGCTTCTAGAGGGGACACCAGAATCCAGTGTCTTATGTTTCTACCAGAAGGGTGATGACTAAGACAGCAGTTGACTACCAAAACACCTTTTGTGTTTTGTGTTTTTAATCCACCAGGATGTTCACGCTCTTTAATCAAAATTATGGATTTAATGCCAAATATATATATATATATATATATATATATATATATATATATATATATATATATATATATATATATATATATATATATATATATATATATATATATATATATATATATATTTATTTATTTTAAAAAAGCAGGAAAAAATTAACGCACAATTTTTTTTTTTTTGATTGACTTGTGTCCCCAAAAAGAAAAAAAAGTGTTTTAGTGGTTGTTTGTTCTTTCTTTCTTTTTTTCTTTAAATAAATGTCTGACTTCTTAGAAAATTCAAGTTTTTAGGCTAAATTTTAGGAACAAAAATTTTCAGCAGCTCTCTCTTCGTTGTCTGTTTCTTGTAATTTTTTCTTCTCTTTTTCGTAATCATTGTATTTGGAGTGGATCATTACTTTGTATGGCTCATTTGTCGGTCATGGACACCAAACTTTTTGTGGCTTCAGTGATATTTTTACTACTTTTTCTCCTGTATTTGTCTGGAGATCCTACATGTAACGATGGCCACATACTTTACATGTAAACTCAGCTGTTAGCAGCCTCTAGCATGTCGATGCTAACTGGTGTAAGGCCTGATGTCTTCCCACAAAGTGAGGAGAAGGAGGTGAGGATGACATGCTGGTTCTCAGGTGTGAACCAAGAAGTGACGACATGGACCTGTTCATCCATCTATCGTTACCAGAGGGCAGAGTAGCATCATGCTATTCACAGACATGGCTAACGGAGCTAACATCAGACACCAACACCACATTGGAAGAGCTTCACCTGCTGTGAGCAGACAGGATCCAGGAGACAGAGACTGAACAGACTGCTGAAGAAGCTCAGTCCTGGACCCTGTGGAGGTGGAGGCTGGCTGAACTGGAGAATGATGGACTAGCTGTCAGCATCTATCTCCTTTTTAACCTTTTTGCACTTTCTATACACTTTCTTACTTTTGTTTTCTTGATTGCTGCTGTGACTTCAATTTCTTTGTACTTGTTACCATGACGATAAACTTCTATGCTATGCTCCTGTTCAAAACAACAAATTGAAGAAAAATATCTAAAAAACAAAGAGTCAGACTTAACGTTAAATGGTTTTCTCATTTTTATGACAGGTGATCTTATGAATTTGCTAAGCACTGTATGTCTGATGGTAGAAACTTTAAAAATGGACAATCATGCATCACAGGAGCTTCTTGAAAGCCACGTTCACCAACAGAGGGTTGGCACCTAAAGAGGCTATGGTCTTCACAGGGGCAGCCTGGGTTCACATCTAACTCTTGTCTCATGCCACTGATATTTTGCAGTATGCTTTTCTGTCTGCTGTTTTGGGAGTTAAATGATCCTTATTACTCGTACCAATATGCAGCTTTTTTAAGATCTAGAGAAAGATGTGCCATCAGCCTCGTAAAACTAAACTAATCCATTATCATAAAAGCTGCTTTCAGATTCTGATAAAGATTACAGTTTTGTCTTAAATTATTTCCTTGCAATTCTTACTGTCTGCTATATAATACACTTTAAGATTTGTTATATATTGTTGGTAGAAGTCTGCGCTCTTGAATTTTCACTGGAACATGCAACTCATGTCAGTGATGTTTCTTAAAAAGAGTGTTGATACTACCAGAGTTTAGTTTGCCAAATAGGTGACTCCCCCTGTCTGAACAAAAACATCTATGCTGGATAAACAATTAGATCACAATGTACAAGACATACAAAGCACAAAGGATCACAACATGAGACATGTACACAGTTGCATGGCACATTTTTTGCTAATGGGCCAAAGTCAGCCTGCAGGGAAAATATCAGCCAATGTTTATGTTCGGTCAATACATCAGTGGGTCCCAAATTTTTGTTCCTTCTGTTTAAAAATGTAAAACACTTCATTAACTGAAAAAAAAATGTATGATATGACAGCATGCAAGCAAAAGCTGTTCAGAAAAAAATGTTCTTAAACATCATAGATAGCCAGGATGACCATGTTTATCTTCACAAAAAGCACATTCAGCATAGATTAACAGATACAAATCACGTGTGATCATATTATTCTTTTAGTAAAACAAAAGAAATAATCATTTTTAAATGCTTCTTTTGTTTATCTGTGAACCAAATTGAGCAGTCCTAAGAAAAAACCCAAGGACAAGTACCAAGGAATAAGGGGAAATGGTGTGAAACAATGTATGTGTGCATGTGTGTGTTTTCATGTGAGTGAGTAAATTCTGATAGGAAGATGTTGATTTAAATAACTGACTCTCTAAGGAGCTGACATAAAACTGGAAAAAGAAGAAAGAGATAGAAGAAAAACTGAAGGAAAAAAAAACAGCCTTCACCGAGTGAGTTTATCAGCTTGGCACCTGCTACTGGAACATTCTTGATGAACCAAAGGTTGTCTTCATTAAGCGCATTAATATTCATGACGCATGGTAATTTTGACACAGAAAAGGTCTTGGTAACCTTTTCGCGTGTGAGGAAATTTTTTTACTTCTCAAGGAAATTACAGTCCGGCAATGACTTAATTAATGCTCGCTTTCTTGGCCACGGTTTGAGGGCCTGTCAGTTTGGTGCAGCGCTGGCTGTCAGGCACGCCGAGGGCTCGCGGAGAGAAGGATTGAAGGCGAGGAAAAGACAGGAGAGGAGAAGAGAGAAGAGAGGGGAAGAGAGAGTAGACAGATGAAGTCAACATGCACTCATTTTTCTCAAAGAACATGGTAATGGGTTTGCCTTTTGCCTGTAAAATTTATTTTCCCTGCACATGTGCAATTATTTTGACCTTTTCCTGGACTGCTCTGATGAACAAAAAACAGTATTTAAATGTAAGAGATGAGAAAAAAATATATATACATGTGTGTGTGTGTCTTTTTGAAATCTCAAATTAAACATTTTACTTATGATAGTGATGTTATTTGTTACAATGATTCACCACTGCCCCTTCTCCTTCTAATTTTTACAAGCCGGCCTCGATGCAGCCACACAGACACGTCTTGATGATCTATTGCATTATATCTCTATTGGCTGTCTAACATTTCTACAACAGAATCCTTGGCCATTTTCTCTATTTTAACTCTTAACTCACCCAACAACACGCACACATGCATGTCACACACAATACAAACAAGTTTCCAATGCAGTGAATCATGGCACGTCCTGCTCCAGCACTGGGCAGTAAAAAATGTGAACATAAGGCAGCATTTCCTTTATCATGTCCCATAAAAATAGCAATTTGCCCAAGCCCTTGTAGCACAATATGGAAGGCGGTGTGTTTGGATGATAATGTTGGGATGACAGATCGTTCCATACAGGGAGGTTTCTCTGCTGTCTGCCTGCCCCGCGCAATAAATCGCGGAGGAAGACCAAAAGAGAGGAGGAGGAGGAGAAGGAGGAGGAGGAAGTAGTTGGAGATGAAAGAGGAGGGAGGGCGAAAAGAAAGACAATGAGAGAAGATGAGAGGAGGTCAGGGATGCTGTTGGAGGGTAAATCCTCTGACAGTAAGTTGAATACAAACACAGACAAGATTATCAAGCCGCACTGGGTGTAGACTTACACTGTTTTATCTCTACAGAAGAGATAGCATCATAAAACTGTTATTCCTGATGCATCTCTTGAGCCTGTTTTAGTGCCTCAATCATAAATTGTCTAATTTCTCATTAAAAACACAGGGCTTTTATTTTGAAGTGACAGGCAAGAAATGTCATCATAACGCTTAAAAACCCAAACAAAACTCCAAATTTTGTGTGAAACATTAAATTATAATTCATACAAGTACACATGATATCATCCACTCAAACACACGTTTATTTATTAATATTTTTTTATTATGTGTATTGTCAAAAAAACACAATGAATTTGAGAGTGTAATATTTAACTGTTTTCTTATTAAACCAATTAATTCCAAATAAATGCACATAAGGCTCTGGCGTGTATGTGAGAATCTGAAAAAGTTTGTTAAATATGTGAATGAAGACATAATCCTGAGGCAAAAGGTCCATTTAGGCTCCACGTTAAACCCCAAAGCCTTCTGTCCATGCTCTGCGTTCTTTTATCTGTATTTCTGTACATTTCCATAAAGCTTACGGATATGGGCAAAACAAAGCAGTACCACTGGAAACCGTGCTGCTGTTACTTCTCGATACATAGCTTTAGTGCATATAGACATAGAACAAAAACCAATGGCAGAACTATTTGAAAGAAAACTCTGCATGTTGATGAAGAACTTCTGTTTCTGTTTTCATCTTGTTTTGCAAGAAGCACATTAGCGATACGTTTGTTTTTGAGTTTGTTGTCATAAACTTTTGACACTGGGCTGGGCAAACTCACGCAGCAATTAAAAATGCCATCTGTCATCTGTGCTTCTTGTTACCTAGATACTGCTGTTTCACCGCAGTAGCCTATAACTGAATCTACAGCCCCGCCTAGTGGCCGTTAGCTACACTGAGATCACATATGACCAGCATTTTGGCCCTGCAGCAATACAATTGTTAATATTTTGTTTAATTGAAAGTTCTGATGCAAGCAACAATGTCCAGTCTAAAAATATGAGACGATGTGAAAGTGCTAAAACCTGTTGCCGTTTCTCGAGTGTCCACTTGAGGCTACCTCTAGAAGTACCAGAAGTCACATACACACTAAGCCAAAAAAGCCATTTTTACAGCCGAAATTAACCTATTTACTGCCTGGTTCAAAAAACGTCTCCTGTCTGAATTGCTAATTTCACAACCAGCACACACTGTACAGGAGGAATTTCTTCAACCTCAGCAGTTTAGAGGGTATCAAGATAGCAAACTCGCCCAATCAGAGGCACGACTCAGCTCACATGACTGACAGGCACCCTTTTACTTTAATCAAAGCCCCTGTCCCTTCCAATATGGCTGCAATAGCCGATTTGCTTCAAAAATCTGTTTTAGAAACAAATGGGTGACGTTTGGGAGACTACGCCCATTCATTATACAGTCTATGTTCTGGTGCTGGTTGGCAAGGTGTGTACACTTAGTCATTTATCTGACTCCATGATCATATCACTCATGATGTATCACACCTACAAAAAATACTTATTGCTCAATGGATGGCAGTAGTATAGCCAGAAGTTAAAACTTATTCTAATTAGCTGCTAAGAATGTCTTCAACTGCAAAAATAATTCCCATTTGTCAAGAGTGCAAAAGCTTTAAGTCTTTAATTTATAATGAAATACGTAAAATTGTGTCCTACCAAAAAAGTATTTTTGTAGAAATGATTGTCTGTATCCTCTTTTTTATCACTGCTCATGTCCCTTTACTCCCCATGTTTTCAGAGAGCAACCAAACACTCTTTGTTGATGTGGCATGCACGGCACTAAAATTGACAATTTGGCAAAACACAATTCAGGATTTTTTGTGGCCCTCCTTGTCTCCACCTCATCCATCTTTATCTTTTATCTGCACGCCTCATTGCACATTATCACACACATAAGTACCAGTAGTTGTAAATGGAGCTGAGGACTTTGTTTACTTTCTAACCATCAAATAGAGAGACTACTTAATGAGGCAAAGCTTCAGCCTCAGCAGCCCGTTCAAACACACAACATCAAGTGTTACAGCAGCCCTAAAACAGAATGGCCGACAAACACTTACATTTACTGTTTGTGAGTCTGATTGGGTACATTAGTTTCACAGTTACAGGCCAGTGACGACAAACAACACAGAATGACAAGTTCAGAATCTGCCTTTGTGCCTTTTTCTAACATGATGCCCAGCTCTTCATCAGTCCTGCCGACTGTCTCCCACCCTCGCCATCCCTCTTTCTGCTGTGTATCTGTCTTACATTAGGTAGATAGTTGCCGGTCTCATCTGTATCATGTCTCTCAGCGTCCCCATAGGAGCTCCACACAGTTGCTTGCTTAAGGATTCAGGAGCCACAGCCCCGTCCTGCTCACCCATCCCATGGATCAAACTGACACTTGGTCAGCATCAGCACATTATGAACTATGGCCACCTGCCACTGCAGACACATTGTTCCCTCTGTAGTAATGTGAAGAATATAGAGGGGACTGGTGCACTCGGCCCGCTGACAGCTTATTCTCTCTCTTATCTCTTCTGTGGTGTGTGAAAAGTGGACGGTGGAACTGCATTGATATGCAAGGGTGTGGATCATCCTACAGGCACCTTTCATGTGTCCTAACCTTTACCCAAAATGCAATGTTTTAACAGGAGCTGAGGTCAGTTTGGCCTGTGCCGTCTCTTTACAGCACTGTTCATTGGCCAAAACTGAGATTAACTGTTCACATTGTCGTTAAATGTACGCGGGGGTCCTCTCTGTTTTATGTTACATATAACAACTAAATTCCACCAGATCTGTGTCTGGTCTGTCTCTAGTCTTTGTCAGGGCACCAGATCCTAAAGGTTTCAATTCTAGTCAATATGTTCATTTCCACTCACTCTGATGTGTTGTGTTCTGGCTGTGTTTCAGATCTAGAGCTGAAACTCTAGATTTTTATTTTTTGGAGCAGCAATGCTTCAATTTGTACAGAGCACTATCAGCAGGTCAGGAAGACATGCACTGAAAAAACACTAAAACATTGGGTTGACTTCACAATTTAAGCACTCCAGGTTGTATTTCAGTTCATTACAACAAACGGTAACAAAGATCCAGGCCTGGAGTCAACATTGCTGAGGTTTGAGGATCATTGGGTCAGTCATTGGGGTGGAAAGCAGGAATTGCACAATGCAGTGAGGGGTACCTGGAAGCACAGGAAATCTTGAGCCCATGACTCCCACTGTAATGTGATCCGGCTTTGTGCTGAATCCTGACAACTTAGCCAGTGAGTGTTGATAGGATAGGATGGTGCAAAACCGCAATAGAGTGGAGATCGTACTCAGGTCTCGTGAAAATATGGCGCAAAGGTCTGCCATTTCTTCATAGCACTCTGCTTCTGTATGGTACAACACTTGGTTACATGAGCTCTATGTAAGTTTGATCATAGCATAGTTTGAACATTATCTGCACTGTACAGACATTTTAGAGGTTGGGCAAGTTGAATTTGTTCAGAAGTGTAGGCACAAGTGACTTATATGTCCTTTTCAAAACGTGCACACAGCCGCTGAGCCTGAAAATAAAATGGCTTTTCTGGACTCCACACAGCTCCCCCTTACAATGCCTCACTCCTCCTCAGACTCAGGATCCCATTGACACCCTTCATGTATGACCAGGTGGCACCCATCCACTGAATAATGAAACAGGTGATTAAAGTGAGTGATGTCCGGCCATCTATTCTCCCTGGTCTGCTCTTTAATGCCGCCATTAGGCTCCTGTGTCCAAACTTAGCTCATCAAATGGCCTCATTTATGGTGAACTGGCAGTGTGCAGTATATTGAGCTAAGATTGAGGAGCACTTCACATCATCCGTGTTTGGATTTACTCTTTCAAATTAATCTGACAGTGACACTGAGAGAGCATGTGGTCAGACAATGGATGAGGGCAAGGAAAACTATGTTTCTTACAGTGCATCTCAGCTTGTCCATGAAACCAATAGCTGGGTTAGAAGCCCAAACCGAATAAAAATGCTCCATAAGAACACCTCAATCAGAATAAACTGAGTAAAAAATGGAATTTCATTCGCTGGAACATTCCTTTCCTCAAAGTGATCAAAATTAAAATTCTGTCATGTAAACAGGGAAATGGGCTGTAGCAATTCTATTCATTTATTTGTTTATTTTTGTCAAAAAAGTGACTACTGGCAAACAAAGCGACTTTTCTGGAGTTTGGAGACTCTGATGTTGCAGCGCTATCCATCTCTCCTCAATGAGTAGCTTGTGCTGAGCCCTCCCTGGTACCAAAACACTCCTCCTCACTCAGCAGTCTCTCCCAGCTTGCACATTGTGTGCAAATCTTTTGGGTCACTTTGGTTGGTCCCAAGCCTGGATAAAAGAGGAGCATTTTTTTTATTTTAAAAAAGAAAAACAAAATGTTACGATGTTACTCCTCTCTTATGCACTGTCTGTGACAAAAGCATACAAATCATTATGCAAATAAGGCATTAAACGACTTTTAACTTCTTGTACAGCCAAAAAAGCGACTTTTTTTTTAAACTGAGGAATTGGCACTGGCTGTAGACCTTCATCCACAGCTTTGTAGGAGTGTAAAAACAATTGGAACTACTGTGCTAAAAAGACATAGACCTCCATGTTTGATAGTTATGTGATGTATTCATAGATCTGCGTGTGTCACATGTCTGTAAATGGTTGTTCTGATTAAATGTCATGGCACATGTAAACATCACCAAAACACATCACGTCACATGTGAGATGACCAGAGATCTTCAGTTGGAATGATTTTAATCAGAATGGAAAAAAAGTCTGCATTGAAACCAGCACACAGGAAAGCAGTCAAGGAGATTTAAGTATCCAAAACATGAGGCAAAAAATGAAGCAGAAAAACACTGAGCTATGGTCAAATTCATCAGATAATTCCCAACTTGATAGCCAGTCAGTATGGAGATCCTCCAGTGATGTATAACCAAACAGACCAGCAGAAGTTAGTTCATCTGTAAATTACACAACACATTGGTTACATCTGTGTGCATCTTCTCCAAATTCTCACACTGCTTATTTTTTTATGGGAATAGGAATTAAAAGGAGCCTGCTTAGAGCAAGTGGCAATTCCAGAGTAACAGTAATTTGTACAAAGCTTTATCTGTCACTTCCTGTCATGCCAGCCATCAGTTGAGCTTGCAAGTTAGCACAGCCTCGTCACGCATAACCGATTTCGCTGCGTAAGTTAGCGGCGCTCAGCCTTGTTTTATAACAACAGACTGGACCGGCATTTAAAGAGAGCCCTTTCTGTCTTTGGGTATGAACAAATGAAGTGAGTTAATAATGCCTATAAAGCAAGCAAACACAAAGTATAAAGGTGCATCTTTGGACAGTCTTTGAGGAAAAAAGAAAAATGTGTACAATCCTACGTCAAAAAGTAGACAAAGATGATTCTGAGAAAAACTCCAGAAGAACTGCGCTGTCTCTGCAGTACTCATTCCCTCTGAGAGACTGAAGCCCAACAAACCTCCTCTCTTGTGGTCCGCTGAGTGTTGGCACTACTTGCTGCCACACAGTGACATTACTGTCACCTGGCATGTCAGTCCTGTCCATTAAAAGTGGAGCCTAAGTAGAGGGGGAGACCCAAACGTGTCACTATGACTTGGGCATTACAGACAGCTAAATGTGCTAATGGCCCAGCTAATGCAGTGGAATTCACCGGTGGGTTGACCACACATGCACGCCGTACACACACGCATTAAGTCATCGCTACTTTCACTCTCACTCACTCTGTCCTTCAGTCACAGCTGAGGTACACGGATATTCACTCAGACATTAACTCACAGAGTGGGTAAAGAGTAAAAGACACTGGGATGAGATGTAATCGTCTTAACAGATCTGCCAGAGGAAGAAAACATACACCTGTATCAAAGTACATTGATTTTTTTCTGGAGTTTGTAGGCCTTTTCTTTTACTTCTAAGGAATAAATCAACCAAAAACAGGCCTCCTCATTAAAACTTTTTATCTTTTCATTAATTTGCCGAAAAAAAAAAAAAAAAAAAAAAAAATCCGAGCCCACATTCATTTCACATGTTAATGGTATTTTTTCTTCATTCTCCAACCTTTCATTAAGTCAAAAAGATCATTTTCTATGTCACGTCAAGATTAACATATTCACTGTAATAACAGGGAAAACTCCAGCAGTTAACTTGTGTCTGACTGAAACAGTTACCTCACACTGTGGAGTCTCTAAAAAAAGCTCCTTCTCGGTCAGCTCGCCTGGTTAAATGAATAAAGAAAACTCCCCTGCCAGGTCGTGAGATCAAGATGTGACATCTGTGTATTTGTAACAAAGCTCTACCTTCAGCATCTCACTGTGGGACGCCGTACACTCCTGTGGAAAGACGCTAACACTGATGCAAGGCTTTGAAAGCAGCAATTAGCACTCCTGGTGGTCTACACTGTTGAGTTTTTTTCTACTTTTACCTTCCCCAGCCTCTTCTTTAACTTCCTCCTGGGAATAGCTGTTAAGGGATACAATTAATTTTTTGACACAAAAATGAAAGTGTTAATTCACCTGTGATAATTAGAGCTATTCTTGCCGCATGTTGATGAATGTAAAAATGCAGTGTTTATTTATTAATTAATTTCCGCCCTGCCGTCAGAATGAGAGCTTTGGTAAATGTGTGATCACGACTTGAGAAGGAAGTCTCAAAGGAAATAGATTATAGACCTGCCCAGCAGTAATGAAACATTGTCAAAAATGTTCTGAAAAGTTACAGCTTCTTCACTTTGATGTTCTTTTTTTAATACATGTCTGTAGATCGTTTGATGGCGAGGCCTGTGTTAGTCAAAGAATTATGGATTTTCTGGATTCTTTAGAAGTGCATGACGAACAGTCTTTGCATGTTGAGTTTTCTCATTTAAAAACATTTTCTAAATGCATTTTATAGTGAAGGAAGATAGTCACAATAAATTGAAATGTATTTTCCCAAATAATAAAAATCACAAAACAAATTTATTCGCTTGGATGATAAAATTGTACAAAACTATTGTTGGACTTAAACGGTGCTGCAACATTGCTAATTTTTGTTTGTCACACTTTCTTTTTTTTGCTATAAAAGCAGATGAATTAGTTCAAGAAAATGATCTTTGAGGACTATCTTTGTTTTGTTGAAGTAAAAGTGTTCCTTAAACCATAGTCTTTCAGTGTCTTCTTAGTGAACATTTACCGTTATGTAGCAGCAACATAAATTGCTCATTGTAAAGAGGGGATATTATTGGGGCAGATGGTCTGGTGGTCTAGGTCATGCCCCATGCACTCAAGCAGGTGCCCTCTCCTGTCTCATTAAGGCATGGAAAGCCCCCAAAAATAACGAAAGCACAATGAAAAAAAAAAAAAAAATGCTTTCCAGTATTTCAATAATGAATATAAAGTAACAGTGCTGGATTTTCATACTAAAGATTTTCATGCCTTATGGAAATCCCTGAATCTTTCTGGGAACTGCTCACACAGTCGCTCTGAAACAACCAAGAGAGCTTTACGAGACTTGCTGAAATGATGAGGTCATCACATAAGAAACTCCTACTTCACATGTTGGGGGGGCGGGCCTTCAACACCAAAGTATGCCCATTGCTTTGTCCCTGACAGGCCTTCAGCGGGCTGACCAATCAGAGGGAAGGGGGTTCTTGAGCAGGGCACCTTCAAGAGACAGCAGCAGAAACAAAACATTTTTATACAGAGGCTTAGGGCGCGGTCACACTGCCCAAACCGTGCAGTGCTTAAGCGCGTTTGTCCCCCGCGCTCCACAGCTGGAGAGTACAGCCAGCAGTCCCCACTACCCCAATATGAACTAGACTCTAGCAGGTATCACACACGGGCATGGCCCGCCTACGTCATCTGTTTATATGAAGCACAATCTCATCGGAATCAGCACAATGAGACACAGAGAGCGCTGCAATGACTTTAGAGACTTTTGGACTCATGGTAAGTCGTTTTTGTCCAACACAGCCCTCCAACACCCTCGCTTCATTTGAAATGATGTTGAGAGATGCACCTGCAGTAATCATACGTCATGGATCACATGTGCTGTCCACATGCTTGTGCATGAAGTAAACAGTGCCCGAAGCCCACCTCTCCAAAGCACGGAGAGTGCCAGTGTGACCACATCCTTAAATAACGCCTCTCTTTAACATTATTACAGAAACAACAATGCAAACCAAAAAACTGACAAAATCAAAGATGTGTGAGTTGTGTTTGTCAAGTTTTGATTCCTTCTTGTTTCAGTTTTCAAAGTGTTCTTAATTTGCCATTTTGTGTGATGAATTGTTTTTCTTTATGCTTGTGTTCTAGTTCTCCATCTGTTTATGGTGTGTTTCTGTTTTCCACCCATCAATTTTCTGCTGCTTATCTGGGGTCGGGTCGCGGGGGCAGCAGCCTAAGCAGGGAAGCCCAGACTTCCCTCTCCCTAGCTACTTTGTCCAGCTCTTCTCGGGGTTTCTGTTTCTGTTTTATTTAGTGGAATTAAATCCCAGTGTGTCCAGTTTAGTTTTACTTCCTTAGTTGTCCCTTTCATGTGATTGTGTTTGCCAGTGCACTTTGTGATCTTAAGTGTCACCTGTGGATTTTGTTGGACTTTGGATTTGTCACAGTTTTTCAGCTTTGGGTATGAAACTCTAAATTGAAGTTTGCATCTCGAATCCCTCTCTTTGTTCTGTTTTCAATCATGACATGTATGGACCTTTACTGTATCAGTTTGCAACCATCTGAGTTGTTCTCAGTGGAGCAGCTCAAATACTTCACGCACATTAACTACCCAACACCCAGACCTAGAGTGAAACAGTTAGGAACCTGCTTACGAACTATAGTGACTCCTTTTATAAATACTGTTTATACTGAGGAGCCTACAGCCATGAGCTGCAGAATGTGGCTGCATGGAATGAGTGGTAAACAGCAAACTTCCAGAAATTGGCAACTAAAACATGGTTTTTAGTTTTCAACATTTGGCTTTTGTCATAAAAAAAAACAAACTTCAATATGGTAGATGTTTGTGTCTTTTGTCAATGCAACAAAAGTCACAGATTGTAGACTATAGGTCCAAGTAGTTTGGACCTACCCTGAAGGCTTAATGGGGTTGTAGGCCACAATGAGCAAGATAAGTAAGGGAATCTCTTAAACTCATCAGCTGACCATTTTCACAGTTTGAGCCATGGCACTGGAACCCCGAAGACAGAAAGAGCTCCCGTTTAAAAGACACAACAAAAACAACAATAACACAGCTCTGTTATAAATACTCATTTGGTAACCCTTCACCCCAACAAAAGAGTGATCTTAAAGGACTTCTGACTCAGTCAGCCAAGACAATCAGTGTCCAGCCAGGCCCATCCCGCTCCATCTTGCCTGGCAGACACATAAAGGCAGCCATCTTAAATCACGTCTCACGGCGCACATCTAATGACTACTGAGCCCCTGCATATTTCAACATTAATTCATTAGAGGCGGGGATTGGGGGAGGGAGGGTGAGAGGAGGGAGGGAGTGAAATCAGCAGCAGCGGGGAGAATCCTCAGCGCACTCTGATTAAGGCCGTTATGTTTTATAGAAGCCATTTTTCAATGCCTCCTCTGACAGCACTTGAGGTTATTAAATTGCGGGCTTCAAGGAAAAGAGTGAGAGAGAAAGGGAAAGAGAGAGAGAGGAAGAGGGAAAGAGGAAGAAAAGGAGGAAGACAGATGGAGGCTGGAAAGAGAGGGAGAGAAAGAACGATTAACAATAGCGAGAAGACAGGTTGCCAGTTCTCCTTTGGCTGCTGATAAAGTGAACTTCTTGTGATTTGTTTGTGTGTTACCTGTGGTTTCTGGGGTTATCTATATCTCATAGGGAATAGATTAGGATGTGTGTATGTGTGTGTGCGCATGTGGTTGTGTTGTAACTGTACACAGAGTGCGGCTATTTTCTCTCTGTCAGTTGTGATACAGGATTGAGTGAAGATAAGCCATAGAGGACACTATTATGTCCACTGAACGACCTTGAATCAGATATATCTGGAGTCAGCTACATACAAAGCAATCATATACTGTTTGTACATTTACACATGCATTTTTCTTTTTTCAACATTTTCCATCATAGCTTTAATTTATTTTTTTGTTTTATTTAATTTGTTATATATTTTTCTAGACAAATTCAGATGTGATTTTGTCTAAGGCCTTTTAACTCATCTTTGGTTTTCAAGCACTGTTAAGTAAAGAAGGGGCAGACCAAAAAGTGACGCTACATCAAAATGTGTAATTAAGTTATAGGCAAGCCTTGTGAAGGTAGCTAGCTCTTAAATCCGATTTATTAAGTTTCCAGTTTATCATTCAGAGTCTGCAGGATGTTCCCAAAAAATGAGATGTCAACATTTACAGGAATAATTCTTCTCAATCGTCAGTGTCTGTGTCTGCCTCCAACATCCTCATCCGCCTGTATGTTGATGTTTTGGTTGTTTTCGAATGTTTCTGGGTGGAGAGTAAGTGTAGTTACATCAGCCAATCACAGCGCATCCAATGCGCAAGTGACTTTGTGGGTTGATTAGAGAGTGGAAGAGGCTACAATCATGGAACAAACAGATCAAGCTTTTTACAAAAGGTGCTGAGCAGGTTTGTGTCAAATAACACAATGATTAGCTTGTGCTAACATGCCAAGTCAGGCGCACAGCTTTTGAGTCGCTCCCACAAAGAAGCACAAAGCTACAGGTGGTTGCTGGGCAAGTGATTGTGTTCACGTAGTCACAATCGGAGGCTGTGGGTGTGTGCTGCCGCTGGCACTGAGCCAAATAGGAGGAGCCCAGTTTGAATTTGTGTTTATTGAGAAGCAACAAAAAATCCTGCAGACCCTACCCTTAAAGAAGATGTGTACAATTTGCCATGGCTTTCTGTTTGTGTATAATGTGAACAACTGATTTGGTTTGTTTTGGAATTGTTATTTTATTACAATTATTTATTTTTTTCACCTGAACCTACAAGCTGAGCTCTATTTACATGTGCAACATAAAAATGCAGAAACTGTCAGAATTTTCTGCATGGGGAGGGTTTCTGTTGCTGTTTGTAGTAAAAAATGTTTAGTCCAAGCAATGTTGGCCAATCAGGACCCAGCTGACTTGAATGTGCATGAAAAACAGCCAAGGCAGGAAGAACTGACACTGCCATTCTGATTTATACTGGCTACTATTGGCAGTAATTTGACCACAGTTTGTCTCTGTGAAGAGATGTCTGAATGCAAATGCAACTAACTGTTCTAGATGAAATTTAAAGATAAATCTTTTGAATTTGTGACCAAAAGGACATTGATATTTAGATTTCATGATTTTCTTGAATGCAACAGAGATTATCTGACCTCCATTCAACAAGTAAACATAAAAACTATGTTTTCCTTTTCTTTTAAGTACAGATCTGCCAAGTTTTGCATTTTCATAATGTTATTTTGGCAGAATAGTTACTTTTCTGGTTCATTGGACTGAAGTAAGGCAGACTAAACAATCTATGCGTTTACTACTGAAAGAACACCAACAGGAACATGATACGGAAAACAAGAACTTTCATGAGGATTAATGGAGCAAGACATGAGGGCATGTACATTACAGGCATGAAGTCGAGGCTGAAAGTCATTTCCGGTTAACCACTGGCCAGACCAGAAATACTGAAAAGAAGAATCTGCGCCCAGAGGCATGTATCACCTCTCACGATTAGATGATGATACACAATGATTGCCAGTGGACTCTGAGACTGCCAAGAAGTAGTTTGAAGAAATGGTCCAAACATTTATTGTCTATCAGAGACACCAGACACTAATTTAAGGAAGGAAGTTGACAATGTGAGAAGAAGACCTGGTAGTTTGTGTATACAACATAGGCAGCTCAAGTTTGGGATTATAAACAAATAAACTGAAGAAAACCATTTATTTTCACTTTCTTTAGAGTACTCAACGATTACTAGCATTTGAAGTACCTTTGATTTATCTTGCTCACGTACCAATGCAGCAGTCTCTCTCTGCTTGAATTAATAGGCAGTGGCAGTTCCTCATCAGCCAGTATCTCCTTCACTTTCCAAATGGCTGCTCAGTGCCAGGCTTGTCAAGAAATTGAGTCATCTCACCCTGACAGCTGTTGCTTCTCTCTCTTCTTCTAACTCTCACACACTATCTCTACAACACACACACACACACACACACACACACACACACACACACACACACACACACACACACACACACACACACACACACACACACACACACACACACACACACACACACACACACAGGGCATGTATGACTGAATTGCATGAACATTATAGTTAAATGAGATCAAGATGTATAGGGCTTTGACATGTGTTAAATCTTCTGACAAATTGATCGCACTCTGGTTGATGATGACTTAATTTTAATGGCAAGTTATCTCTTTATACACAGAAAAAAAAAAAACAAATATACACACCCACAAACACATCTTTATGTACATCATTTCACACAACATTTGTTCTTTTTATTTTCTACTCTAACTTACTTTTTTTTTTTACTTTTAGCCTCTTTATTGAGAGATCTTTTATGACTTTAAAGGTTGATATATCAGTATGGGAAAGCAATGATTGCTGCCAAAATACCTTGATAATAGCATATTTCATATAGGTATGTGAAATACATAACTTCTAAAATGGACCCTGGGTTGTGTTTTTGGTGATCGACACTTCGAAGTGTTTAAAGATGCTGAGAGGATGCTGTGTTTTACATGGACTGCCTCACTTCCCTCTGGCCCGGAGTCTCACGCACACTGTCGTGAAGATGTGACTTTTAACAAGGCATGTTTGTTTTGGAATCAAATGGCGATCAGATCAAAACAGATCTTCCATGTTCAAGCAAACTTTTTGCCGGGCACAACGCCACAAGGTAAGGCATTTATCAACAGTCACATAGAGCTAGGGTTTGAAATGTGACAACAAGCAAATGTTGTAAGTTTGCACTGTAGATTAGCAGTCTCCATATAGCACTAGCTGCAGCGCGGTGCCCCGAGATGTGACTGTGAAGTGCAATGTTAGTACATCCTGGTTAGCTATGTCTGGCTAGTCATCTACCAAGCAAATCAAACTCAACCTCACTCTTCTTTTCATTGATAGACTCTAAAGTTTGAACAGACCACTGCAGCATAACTGTTGCATGGGGGTTGCAATGAACATTATCACAAATAGCTTAGTTTGTGTTTTAGCCTTTAGCTTGTGGTTTAGCCCTTAGCTCAAGTTTTAGCCTTTCACCTGTATTTTAGCCTTTAGCTCTGTTGCTCTCCTGTTTAGCTTTCTTCAGCTCTTCTGCCGGACAGTTAGGCTCCTGTGTCCACCATTACTACAAAATTAATCATAGGAATCATTTTCAGTAGAGAAAAAACAGGTCTCTTTTCTCACTTCTAAACCTAATCAGCTGGCGTGGTGTTGTCACAGAGACTTAGACACGCAGTAAATCAGTCCAGCCCTGCTCGACCCGATCGGAAAGCTAAAAGGTAGCATTTTAAATAACCCATATTGGTGCTGATAATTTCATTCTCAAGTGTGGATTACAATCAGGCATATATCTTGAGGGGGGACTTTTCAAAATCACTTAGAAACTCCTCACAGCCCCTTTAAATTGAATGTAAAAAGTTTCTTTGCTGGTAGCCTCAGTTATTAAAGTAACCCAGTTTAACATACTTTTGTCCAAGAGGACATCAACAAAGATTAAAATTGATCAATGAGATATGCTGGGTGGTAAAGAGGTGTGACAAAGAATGAACAAAACCACTTAAGGTGAAATGCAAGGCTGAATATTTGTAGTTTTAGAAAGCAGAGAAGATTGAGAGAAGAAGAGAAGGGAAATAAAAGCCAATACAGAGTGTCAGGGAAAGAAAAAGGCTCTTACAGGCTAAATGACGCCTGATTCCCTGGATATTTGGGCTCCCTCTGGGGAACAAGATAGTTGTTGCCTGGCAGTGACAATTTGAGAGGCTCCTAAGGGAAAAAAAGACACTGAGTAGGAGAGACAGACACACGAGGATCTCTCAGACAGATAGTCCATCCACATATTCTAGGATACATGATACCAGCATAGTTTTATGACATTTGTCTTTGCTGATAGCCAGCTTAAGTGCAAATATGATCAAAACAAATGAAAGTGAAAGTGCAAGTTTCCACGATTATAGCAAACTACAACCCAGAGGGATGAAATTGCAGAGTTCTAAATTGGAGTAAAATCAACCAAAATTGTTGGAAAGAACAAATCTGAACACATGCAAGCTTTTCACATGTGACAATGCCAGATTGTCAACTAAGATAGCCAAAATTTATAAAAGAAAGAAATTCCAATGTCCAGCTACACTCTGGTGTGCCAAAAAGCTTGGTTGGAAATCTGCCGCAACAATCCTGTTGGAATTTAAAACAAAACAAAAACAAACAAACTCAATATGTGAGCTTTTCTGTGCAGATACTTCAGATGAATAATACAGACAAAACATGAAAGTGAACACCTCTTTGTACGGTGCTTCAACATCTTCATTTTTGTTGCACCCGGTGCAATCACAGTGATGAGATTTCCAGACACACTGTTGGAGATGAGGATCAAAAGACAGCCAAAGCGAGTGACATACACATGCAGCATAATAAAAATTCATTGAATCTCCTCCACAGGCCAAAATGGATGGTGGCAGCTCGGTCATATTGCATCTGTGCAGATGGGGTCAGGGGTCATGTAAACTTGTATGAGAAGACAGTGTGCTTTCATGCATCATGTAGCAGATAAAGATTTTTGGGGCTGAGAGGGAGTGGAGGTTGGGGGCAGGCGAGCTGCAAACAGAAATGAGGACCCTGAGTCTCTGGAGCCACCATCCGTCCATTTGTCTTTATGCTTTTTTAGATCATCATGCCATTAACTGTGCTTTACAGTACACTCTTAATCCTCTGAATGCTAGTTGTACATACCTTGTGTTTTCTTTTTATTGAGTATTATCTTACTTTTGATAAATAAATTTGATGCATCAGCTAAGTGAACTCCACGGCTCCTGGTAAAGCATAACTAACATATACATAAGAATAACTGTCCAACTTTTTGCAGTGACCAGCAGAGTAACTGGTTACTTTCAAACCCATAGCAAATTGACAAGGGCTCTACTCATTTTCTCTGCACCAAATAGCCAATAACTACACAGGATTTATCATTAAACTCGGCAGCAAGATTACACCCACGTCAGTGCAGAGAGATCCTGGGAGAAAGAAAATCTCATGCAGTAAACACAAGTTGTTTGATGATCATTAAGACATAAGCTTTCTTTCTTGAAAATACCAGCATTATTTTTTTCTTTTGATTTTTTTTTAACCAAACAAAATACTTGCAAATTACTGAGCTGGTTATTCTTTCTCTCAGTCTTGACATTGCAAACACCAATGACCCAGATGTAACCCATGTTAGCACAGAAGACCAAAAAGGAGCCACTCCATTCAAAGAGCCAAGCCTTGACTTCTGCTTGGCTTCACAGTCTGTAAAACAGGAGTGACCAAACAGTCTAATTGCAAGGTTGACAACATGGTTCTTTGCTGCTTTCAGAGATCTGATTAGTAAATGCTGTCAGAGAGAGGACAGACAGGTTTTTTTCATGCAGTAACTTAGTATGCCAGTTACTATAAATAATGGTAATAAGTATCTGTAACAATTTACTTATTGTTAGTTACTTGACCAGCACTGGTGAACCCATATCTATATTTTTCTTAGATACACAGCTCTTGAAATACATGACAGCCCCTTGTCGACAATAAAAAGTATTGAAAACTGTCAGCTCAGTGGCAAAGCCAAACTTTTTGGCCGATGTGGTCAAACTGGGGCACTTACTTAAGTAAGGGTAGCCAGCCACCATTAGGGGCTTACCCCTGACTTAGATTAAGTTTTATCTCCACTTATCACATCTATTGTGTTTTAACTTCAGCGTATCATTTTTTTAATATGTAAATCTTAAGGGACTTGAAATGAAAAATTGTCCAAGTCACCTTATCAAAATACCAACAACAGAAAATACTCAAAAATAAAATGAAAATAAATTTTAACAGCCAAAGCAGTTGATTTCAATGTGTAAAAAGCTAATCATGGTTCAGAATTTCTGGGTGGCTGATTCAATTTTACGGAAGGCCATGGCCACCCCTATGATCATTCTCTGGCTCTGCCACTGTCTGGCTTATTTTTTAAATTTGCAGAGAAACTTAAGTAGCTATAATATTGCAGCCTGATATCATTAACACTTTGTTTAGTAGTATGGGTTCGATTAAAAATCTACAAAAAAAAAAAGATAAAAACAGAAAAACAAACAGGTTGTGATGTGTAAAATCTGAATTTAAAGTATGGGGATCACTGTTAAAACATGTTAAGCAGTATGGGAGTAGTTGATAAAAATGCATTAATGTCAGTTTCAGAGTGAGGCATCTTGATGCAGAGGAAAGAACTGAGGACAACAAAGAGAGATGAGTCTAAAACCGGCATGTGGACTGCTGTAGAGCCATTCATTTGACTTCTTCCCTTTTTATTCAAATAGCTCTGACCTATTTGTTGTTCCATGCCAGCTCTTATTTTATATGATCCACCAGCAAGCCCACAGCAATTATTCAAGCACAAATGCCATGGACTTGACATAGGCCCAAAAGCGTTCATATACCTCTCTGGCCCGAGGCCACAGTTTGTCATAACACAGGGAATTATGTATTGTGGCTGCGCCCCTTGATGACATCACAATAGCAGGATGAAATATAAGCTGTGATATGGCCAGCTGATTGTGGAGAGCTGCGAGGGCTTTCATTAAAAACAGCATATCGCTCATAAAAAGATTAGAGCTAGGCAGCTGTTTCCTGATAGTACGCGGCTTCTGTAGTAACTTCATCATACACACACACACCTGAAAAATAGAGAAAAGGAGGTGTTGTACTGCAGGGACATGGAGGTAAACTACGATAGAGACTGGGCAGCACAGAAACACTTGTATTAGCATACAACTGCCATACTCGGCTGGTAGCAAACATTATTAAATATAACGGATAATTCCTGTCAGAAAAAATTACACTGACCAGAGCAAACCAGTACCTTTTAAAAATTAGTCTAGCACTAGAGGTGAAATTTTCCTCATCCGTGTTTTTTTTTTTTTTTGCACTCTTTTATACCTTTGTGTCAACGTTGTATTCATGTTTACTTCATATTTCATTCAACGTAGCAGCCATCCCTCAGTGATGCACAGCTGCTGGTATCAGGTAAAGTTCTTTCCATAGAAATGCTGTCACCAGTGTGACTAAGATTATATTATACAGTGCAGCGATTGAGTCCAACCTGAATCTAAAGTTTACATAAACAAGGATTTTAGTTAGTAGAAATAGTTTTGTGGGCAAAGCCTCATGAGAAGGCATAAAGGAGAGAGATTGAATCTTTCTTTGAAACTTGAGTTTCCAATTTTGTGATTAGAAAAGCTAGAATAAATAAAAGAGTTAACCTTTTTCAGAATTTTTGCTTTATATTTCTCATTAACTAAGAGTAATACCTATATGTTTAGCAAAGCGGTAAAGCGGTACTGGTGTCTACACTGGTATCGGTAAAATCTATACCTCGACTGTTTGCAGTCTACAACTTAATGTATGCAACGAGAGTCTGTTAATTCTAATCCAAACCCCAACTTTTACTTGACATGGTGCATTTATCAAACCAAACAGTTTTGTTTGTCAGTAAAAGAAAACAACACCACTGGAGAGGCCTTAAAGCAGCAATCTCTTTTAGGTCTTATCACCAGTTAAAGGGGCTGTGAGGACTATCTGGTAAAGCTGGACTCCATTTCCTATGAGCACTTGCACCCACTGTCATGTGGATGTGACTCTTATAAGGTGTGTGTTAGTTTTGAATCATGGGTGGAGATCAGATCTTTTTAACCGTACGTTAGTTTAGTAGCCAGCTATATTTAGCGCTTTAGACATTTCTATAATGTTGTAATGTTAGTAAATCCTCATGACCTGCTAGGGTTCATCTACAAACTACAACCTCACTAAGCAGAGTGATAATCTCACTTTAAGTTGTGGATTGGATCAGGTATGTATTTAAAGGTAAAAACTTTTTCAAGATCAATTATTAAGTACTCACAGGACTTTAAAATCAAGGTGAGGCTGGGATTAGAAAGATTTAGACACTTTATTTTAGACTTTATTAGATAGAGTAACACAGTGGCGTATCTATGGGCAGCTCTGGCTGGGCCTTGGCCCGCCCTTTTCTTGCCTTGGCCCAGACACTCAAGCTGCTTTCTTTTGTTAATAAACCTGTCCTCTAGATCCCAAACTTGGCAGCAGGACCAAATACCACTTATTTTGAAATGACTCATAATGACAAACTATTTGTCTTTGCAAAAACTAAAAAAAAAAAAAAAAAGGTTTGATTTTCATATTCTAAAGTTTCCAAGGGTACCTGAATATATCTAAAGTAAAGTCAGCATCATGTCTTAACAGACTGCAGAAGACAGGAGAATTTCACAGACATCACTTTGATTCTCATGTCTTTAAAAATTTGCAGAAAACCGTTTGCTTAAGCTAAATCCTGTGAAACGCAAAGAAATTTGCTTCATACTGCTTTTAGCTAGTCTTGAATAATCCTTAGAATTATGCCTGACCTCATAGAGGTGTAGGACTTCATATTGCAGTAAAAAAATGATTTCATGGGGAGTAAAAAAATCCAAACATCAAAATGAGCAGATTCTCTGATTGTACCCCTTTTTTTCACATGTTCCTTAGGCCTCAGGGAAATCATTGTAGTTCAAACCCCTGTTGTTCTCTTGTTGTCTCTGTTTTTCTGACCTGAAGCTTTTCATTTAACTGCAGTACTTCAAAATGAAAGTGCACTATAAACCTAGGCATTACACTGCTGTTATAACATAAATACTAAATAATGTGATGAGCAATATAATCTCTTTAAGTAACTGATGCTGGCTAAACTAAGCCAGTGTGTATAACTCCACATTAAAGAAATAAATTTAAAGTACAGAGACACTCTGCAATGTTTTCTTTTTAAGAGTAAAGAAATTAACTAAAAAATAGCTGCATAAAGAAAAATGACATTTTTGCAGTTCCTTTTTCTCACCTTCAGCTCACATCACTGGGCCTCTCTCTCTGCCAACACTCACTTTCCACAGCCTCCTCACGAAGCTGTACGTAATGAAACAAATATGTTTTGTGATAGACAAATAAGGGGAAAACAGGAAGTGCTGATTGTTTCAGAATAAGAGCGGTGTACAGGTGCCATTTCTAATTTGATGGGAGAGGTGGTAGGTGGACGGCCCTGAAGAGCACAAAGCAGCTGGAATCAGCTTCATAAACTCGCGCTACATCAAAGGCTCTTTAGCTCGTTTCATCAAAGGTGTCTTCTCCGCTCGGCTCTCACTGTCTGCGAACGCTCCGCCAGTGTGTCACTCCCGCTATGAGTTTCAGGAAATCTTGGCATGAAAGAAAAATGTACTCAGAGAAAAGTGATATTCCTCTAACACAACAATGTTTACATAAGGAAATGAAAAATGAAAGAAGGTAGTCACACATTCATCCCCGCTCCTGTGTTATTTCTTCACGGTAAAGAAAAAAAAAACATGTCTGCCTTTGTCGGGGAAAATGTAGTGGAATATGACATTATAACATAGTGTGAGCAGTCAGTGCAGCCTGTGACAGGTGCATAAGACATGAATGTAAATCAGTTTCTCATATGTTATACTTCCCCAAGTTCAGAGCAATATGCATACGGAGAAAAACTTGCAATAACTGCATCACTAGCTCAAACAAGCTTCAGCGGATGCCTGGTTTCTCAGTTGAATGCCAAATTAAAAAAAAAACATTTCTATAGGAGCAAAAAGTATCCATTGGTGTAATTACGGGGGGCTCATTAACGCTCTTTTACATTTACAGTCCAGTTCTCAGGACAAGCAGAAAAATACAATTTAAGAGTTTCATACAACCAAACAAGCCTGCTCTGTTCAGACTTTCTACTTCATGTGCTGACCAAACTAGCTACATGATAAAAGAGCCAATAAGATTGCCTCCTGTTGTACATCAATGCATCACACTCACCAACATCACTAAGAGTAAGCAGCTGCTCAGGCTGATGTGAGTAATTAACAGGAGACAAAAATAATCTGAATGTACTTTTGATAGACATGATAAATATTCACTCACTTCAGATGCTTAAGTGAATGTGTCATTTAGTTGAATAAATGTATATGTGAATCCTCTGTGTAATTTCTCAGTGGTGCCATATTGTAGAGCTGCTACCCACTCATAGCTGGATTACAGACAGCTCCTAATGAAGATACTGTGGTCAGATTATCATATCATTCTTTAGATTTAACATCATAATAAACAATAAAAGCCTGATTAAAAATAGAGAAACCACCAGTCACTTATTATTAATGCTCATTCTCCATTCTAGTTAGCCATATCACCAGTGTTGGGTTTAATCATCAAAGACTTGAGTTTTCTTCCTCTTCCTGACTTTCTTGTAACGTGTTCACATTCGTTTTCTTTCTCTCCGTCTTTCTAATTTGCTCCATGTGTCTTGGTCTGTCTGTGTTCTCTCTTTTTTTTCTTCCTTTAGGTTTCTTTCTCTTTTTTCTTTTCTCTTTTGACATTTTTTGTTTACTTTTCTTTCTCAGTTCTATCACTTCCTTTCAGTCTTTTCTTCTTTAGTTTTATACATTTCTCGCTTTATTTCTTTTCATTTTCCCTTTATTCTCTACTTTCTCCCTTTTTCTTCATCAATGTTTCTTTCTCTTTTTTCTCTTTTCCTTTTTCTCTTTCTTCCTATCTTTCTTTCTTTCATCTATATTGCCCTAACTTCATTTTTTTTCTTTTTGTCTCCCCTTTTTCCCCTTTTTTCTTTCTTTCATTAAGCCTATTTTTCCAGTCTCATTTTTTTTACCTCCTTTCTTTTTCTTTTCATCTTCACCATCTTTGTTTGTTTACTTGAGCCTTTTCTTTCTTTCTTTCTTTCTTTCTTTCTTTCTTTCTTTCTTTCTTTCTTTCTTTCTTTCTTTTTTTTTCTTTCCATCTTCACCATCTTTTTTTTTCTTTCCATCTTCACCATCTTTTTTTATTGAGCCTTTCTTTCTTTCTTTCTTTCTCTTTCTTTCTTTCTTTCTTTCTTTCTTTCTTTCTTTCTTTCTTTCTTTCTTTCATCTATATTTACCTAACTTATTTTTTTTCTTTTTGTCCCCCCTTTTTTTCTTTTTCCTTTTTTCTTTCTTTCATATAGCCTATTTTTCCAGTCTCATTTTTTTTACCTTCTTTCTTTTTTCTTTCTATCTTCACCGTCTTTGTTTTTTGTTTATTGAGCCTTTTCCTTTTTTCTTTCTTTCTTTCTTTCTTTCTTTCTTTCTTTCTTTCTTTCTTTCTTTCTTTCTTTCTTTCTTTCTTTCTTTCTTTCTTCTTCCCATCTTCACCATCTTTGTTTTTTTATTGAGCCTTTTCTTTCTTTCTATCGTCCTTCCATCTATATTTGCCTAACTTGTTTTTTTTCTTTTTGTCCCCCCTCTTTTTTCTTTTTCATTTTTTCTTTCTTTCATATAGCCAATTTTTCCAGTCTCATTTTTTTCACCTTCTTTCTTTTTTCTTTCCATCTGCACCATCTTTGTTTTTTTTATTGAGCCTTTTCTTTCTTTCTTTCTTTCTTTCTTTCTTTCTTTCTTTCTTTCTTTCTTTCTTTCTTTCTTTCTTTCTTTCTATCGTTCTTTCTTTCAATCGTTCTTTCGTTCTTTCTTTCTTTCTTTTTCCTGGTAATGAACAGCAGTCCTCTGTGTGGTCAGTTACTCTGTGTAAAGAGTTTACCCTTATACCACAGGACTCTTGAAAAGAAAGGGGCTTGTGTGTAAAATGAGCAACATTTATTTCTCATGCCTGAAAGAGCAGATGAGAAAACAAAAGGTTTTTCCTGATGTCATTTAAATTCATGTAGAATATAAAGTTACAATTAAATGAATGATTTAAGCAGAGAACTGCTCGGTCTAAAGGCAGCTTGCATTAAAATGTGCAGATAGTGCAGAGAAAACGGTTGCAGTAACAGTAGCTTAATTATGTATGTTAGTTTGTAGGTATTCACTGTGAACCAGACCAAAAGCACCTCAGCATATTCATCTAGTTAATATAGGTGGCAAGTATTTTTTCGACAGCAGTGGAAACATGCCACATTTAAAATAAAGCTTCGAGAAATACGTCAGAAAATGTTAATTTCAACACTGAAATCTGGCGCCCATGTAGTTCTTGTGAAGATTACAAATGGCTTGGTGAAGAAACTGAAGACACTTATACTCTCAGATTATCATTTTATGTGGAACTTAGGAAACAGCATCAGCAGCAAATATCTCATTTTAAACCCTTGCTATTACTGAGGAAAATTCAGCTGATAGAGAGAAAATAAATAGTCAGAGTTGATGTAGATAGAAGAAAACTGACCAAAAGTGAGAACAGGGATAATGCAGAGAAAAACAACAGAGAGAGGACAAAGACAGGAGACAGAAAACGTGGCCATTACAGGTGTGCTTATCACCGAGGGGAGCGTGTGTCAGAGGGAGAAAAGAAAGTTCGCTCTGGAAGACAATGGCTTCGGACAGGCTCACAATAGCTTCATTAGAGGGTTCACATTATCAGGTCAGGGAAGATAGAGGGGAAATATCAGAGCAGACACATTCGAACGATGCCCATCGTCCAGGCCTGCCAACTCAGAGCCGCAGCTGTGACGGAGGCTGATTTTTTTGTTTGTAATCAGACGCTCCTGAGGCTGGCTGCGATGGGGAATGGTCAAACAGGTAACGTGTGAGAGGAGAGAAGGGGCAGAGGAAGAGATTAATGACTACTCTATGGCCATGTTACAGCTCTGATGGAAGGTTAGAGGTTTAAACTAGATGGCAGGAAGTGGGTGGGTGGGCCACATATATAAAACCAACAATGACAAAATCTTCCTGTATTATTTTGCCTTCGTATACGGCCTGAGCAATAAGACTTTAAGAAAATACCATGACTTAGCATAGGTGCTAAAACATTAGGCATGGAAAATAATTACTCTGCAGGGAAATACACACACACAGCATTCACCATTAGCACTGGACGTGAACCCACTCTCAAGCAACCTCCATGTGCACCTAACTGGCTATCGATCAGACGGATCAATCAGCAGTTGCTAAGTGCCCACGTCACACATGTTCTCCAGCATCTGGGGAGCTGTCATACAACACTTACAATCAATTACTGAAATTAGCCCCTGAACCCTTGTGTGGTGCTCAGACTGTATTCAAGTCCAGAAATGAATGACAGCCTGAAGGAAAGCAATATAACTTAGATCAGAGATTGGACAGATTTTTTTTATAAGCATTGCATTCATGCACTTTATTCATTTTGTAGAGACAGCTGAGATAAGGGAAGCTTTATCTCAGTCATTGTCTCTGAACTTTAGATCTTGTGTTTTTAAAGACTGGGTCCTTGAGTCTTTGTCCATACTGTTCAAAAATCGAAAGGAAATCACAAGAACGCAAAATTTTAGATAAGGAATGTGTGTTCTTAGTAGACTTAACAATTAGTGGTCATCATCATCAACACCAGAATTTTTAGTCAGTAATTTCACTAATTTCACGTTTTTATTTCTGTAGACCTAAGGTGTCTGTAATTTCCTGAAAAACAATCTGACATTGTGAAGTCACACGTTCTGTGATCCAGTGTGTACCCTTGTTCAATAAATCGTGCTCACTGTTCACTATTTCCTTAGTGTTTTTTGTAATTGTTTAAATTTCCTTTTCAACGGCAAGGAAATTATTCACTGTGTGACATCAGAAAAGAAAAGAGTAATGTGGGACCTACACTCAGTGGGGTATAATGTGATCGATTCAAACTTTATTCCTGTTTTTGAGGACTGATTGTCAAACTTCAGTTCGAGATTATTTTACATTTATTGCTCGATTGCTTGCTTTTGAAATGTGATGTATTAAGTTAGAAGCCTGATGTATATTTTAAATTAAGTACAGACCCACAGCTGATGCCATGATACTGAGTAGGTGCAGACTTGTAGCCAAATGTTAAAATGTTGTGTATTTCTCCATGACGGAGGTTTAGGACAATGATATTGTAAATAACGTGTCATAGCCATTTGCTGTCATTTGTGTGGAATTGTGTGTAAACTGGTGGTACTTGTTATTTCCTTGGTGCCACAGCAGGTGGCGTCAGTACTTGTGTGTGCAACATATATAAGTAGAAGAAGACGCATTAGGGCAGATGTGTCAGAGAAGCACTGTTAACTGTCATTTATTTTTGCTGTTTGTTTTTCCTTGTACTCATCTTCATGGGACTAATTTACAGTAAAAAGGGCAAATATACAAAAGGAAACATGACTTGGTCAATGTTTTAATTTACAACTGAAACAAGAGGAGGTGGGCGCATCAACTGTATATATCTGGCTGTGGAGCGCCTCAGTTGCTTACAGAATGACTTCGTCCTCTTGTTTTTGCTGGTTGGATAGTATGGTTGGAGAGAATTTTGCAAACTAATTTTGAGGTTGGTTCGTAAGGTATCAATCTTTTGCATTTGACGTCATGTCTGCAAAAGGAACATGTTGCCAACTAGATGTTGTGTTGTGTGACTTTTTGTTATTTTATGGCTCTAAAATGCATCTCAAACTTACTTCTTGACCAAAATGCATTGTAGCCTACTGTCAAAACTGCTAACCACGGTGGTGACGTCACAGCAGACTAGGATTGCAAATGGTCATGCTGCACTGCCATGACAAAGACTCTCTGGATCTGAAGGTGACACTAGATCCGGATAAAACATCCAAACTGTGAATCTAGGCCAGAGGAGCCGCTTCAGTGAGGTGCCCCCGAAACTCCACCTGCAGAGAAAACTCCCTCACTCCCTCTCTCACTCCCGTCTTCCTCTCTTAAGTGTATTACTCTTTACACATATACGCTTTCTATATGTCCTACCCACACACACACACACACACACACACACACACACACAAACACACACACACACACACACACAACTTCCCCTTCAGCAGGGAACAACCTGCAAGGTTGCAGCCCCTCCACGGATGTGCCCATGTCATGGACAGAGTATTCTAATTTCAGCCAAGTTCACTCTAAGCTATGTGCTGGTGATAAATCTTGTTTTGTGACAAAAATAGATGTCCAATTAAAGTACAAATTGACACAGGGAGATTAAAATGTGAAAGAAATGCCAATTGAAGGACAACATGGCCGGTAATAAAAATAATAAATAAATGTTCTTCTTTATTATCCCAATGATTGATTGTTTTCTCTATGCATTTAAAGAAGCTGTTTCTCTTTCCTTTGTAAAGTGTCCAATAAACACAAATTTAGGAAACGAGCAGTCTTGTTAATTCCTGAAATTGTCGACAAACTCCTGCACACCTCTCTCCAAGCCTGTGACTTGTGATGCATACCTGAATTAAACTTTCACATGAAGCTGAGATCACACTCACAGTCACAGTTCAGGTTTGTGGAGCTGTGACTTCCTGATTGCAGCTGCCTTCGAACTCAGACTTGTCCCTACTGGAGGTTACCTGCGGAAGTTAGGGGGTTGTAAGTATGGTGATAATACTTTAACGGGGGTACGACACTCTGACTCCAACAATTCTGGTGACACTAACAGAAATTATGTGTTAACAATACTTCACACACACCTACAACACCCACAAACACACTAAAGAGACTGCTAGTATTTTCAAAAGGGCAAACTATTTCAAAAACATTCAACCTTTGTCTCATATTTGTAACTTAGCATTTTTATGCTCAATATTCAAATACAATTTAGGGGCTTTCATATTAATTACCATATTTTCTGCACTATAAGGCGCTTCGTAGTAAAAGGCACACCTTCAATGAATGGCCTATATGAAAACTGTTTTCATATATAGGGCGCATCGCATTATAAGACGCATAGAATAGATGCTACAGTAGTGGCTAGGGTTGCGTTATGCATCCGCTAAATAGAGCTGCGCTAAAGGGAATGTCAACTAAACAGTCAATAAGTCAGTCAAACTCAGGCTACATCCACACGGAGCCACACATTTTCCTATCCTACAATTTTCTGTACCGTGCGCTGTAAAGACGAAGCCATTTCTGCCGTCCACAAAAACAGTTTCCAGAGATCATTTCACGTGCCAGACCTTTGGGGGGGCGCTGTATTGCTCCAACAAATAACAAGAGAAGAAGCCTGGGCCAGCCTGCGAGCTAACATTAGCACTTAGCAGAATTCCTCTTTACCGGGTCTTACCACTGTTACTTCGGCCACGCCCCCTGAACATGGTAGCCATGATTAATCAGTATTGATCCATATATAAGGCGCATCGGATTATAAGGCGCACCGTCGGCTTTTGAGAAAATTGAAGGCTTTTAGGTGCACCTTAAAGTGCAATATTGAAAAAACAGCTCAGAGACACAAAATTCTCTGTTCTTTTAGTAAAAATATCTTTTTCAGCTCTTTGAGACAGGACTTTGGGATCCACTTCTTAAAAAGCAAAGACTTCATCATGCTTTGGCCGCAGAAGCATTGCTTGTTAGTGGTAAACCACTGATTGATTTGCTGGCCATATTAAAGTGATCTAACATACACCTTACCCCGTCCTTCAAACTGTCTCTGTGGCATAAACACACAGCCGTTCACGAGTTAACAGAGACATTACGCTGACTGCATGCTGCTTGAGGGACTGCAGGAGAACACTTCCAGGCTTGTCTTAAGTGAAACTCCTCGAGTGACTCCATCAGTGGAGTTTATCATTCAGACAGCCTAATGCAGCGGGGCTTTTGCCATTTACTGTTTTTGTCATCTGTGATATTCATCTGGATGTAAATGGAGCTGTCAGGATAATGCTATGAAGGATCACGCTAACCCCCATTTACCAATCTCTTCGTCAAATCCCAGAGGGTGGAGCTTTGATTACTCCCGCAATTAGCGATGTCAACCTCCTCTATGAATTAAGTATTCAGGTTTGTGTTTTCAAACCAATTAGCCTGCTCTCTCGCTATGACTTGTTGATTAATTATAGATATTTAGTTAGGAAAGGAGACATTAATTATTAATCAAAATTGAATTATGCGGCATAATTAACCGCAAAACTTTCCTGTTTTTTTTTTCTTCTTCTTCCATCTCAGGATGTTTTTTCGTTTATATAATCTCAGACTGTTTGTGACACGTGACGGATCTGGAGGATATCTGACCTTGGCTTACTTGAAAAGGCGTTGAAAGCATTAACAAGGTGCTAATAGCTTTTTGTGGGAGTGTTTGCTGTTCTGTCAGCAAGTTGCTGTAAGTGCTTGACACCAACATACACACACTCACACATACACACACACACACACACACACAAATCCAAAATCAATGGGCTCTTAGAAACCTGTTGGAAGACTCTATTCATCACTTGTTTATGACTACATGCTATGAAGTGAGGTAATGGCATTTATGGGTATTTACAGGTGACATGTTGAGTCCTTAAATAATATTTATTACATTTGCCACTCTGCTGCTATCGTAGCCAGTGTCCTTGCACAGATGATGGAACAGATATCTGGTCATATATTGAAGGAAAGGTGTGATTTATTGCGGGGTCATGCAGGTTACAGAGTGCCTTGCTAGCAAATAACAGAATGTATCATCAGCTTTTGTTTGTCAGTTACTTCAGCGTGTAATTAGCACTGACTGACAGGCTATTAAATATGAAGATTGTGACTGAAATGCAATGAAATATTGATGTTGATCATTGTGTGTCTGTTGCTGGGCAGATTTCAGTCATCAGGCGATGCAAATTTGACCAACCGTTGACACACAAAAAAGAAAAAAAAAAAGCACATCACTGAGCAAATATTTATCATTATTGAGGCTGTATGCAACTCAAAAGCAGCCATCTGTTAAAACAAGTGTGAAACAAGCCGTAGACATTTTTCTTCTGCATCTGCGATAAAATAACCGCACTGCTAACTGCACTTTTAGCAACTTTGTGATTGATGTCGCTGGTGTAGTTCCACACCATCAGCATAATACTGGAAGGGAAACATAAGGGGAGAAGGACTGTGGCATTAGATGCAGTTTTGCTTAATTTCTGTGTGTATTGATGCATTTCACAGCACATTTCAGTAACCAAAGAGACCGTGATGAGATAAGGAGATTAGCGCACTTATCATAATCACCACTGAACGGCTCCAAATCTGCATGAACACACAGTTTATTGCTCTGGGATGAGGCTTACAATACAAGTGTGGCATATTTTTCTCATCACCACAGGTAAATCTGAATGACAGGTATAAAATGTAGCAGCTAATGGAATGCTAAATTCACTCAGGAGGCCTCAGGAAATGCAGATTCACCCGGCTCCTTTACCTCATAAATTAAACGGATATCTGATAAAGCTTAGAGCAAATGCAGGGAGACAAAACAGCAAATTTGCCACATTACCTTAATATCCAGTCTGCTTATAATGTCACAAATTGATGGCAGCTGACACCGGTGCATTATGTTTATAAGTGTATGAAATGGCTCTAAAGTATTACAGCCCTCCTTGTGAATTAAAAAGCATTCAATTGATTTTTTACAGTTTTTACTGTACTCAGAATGATGCAGAAAAGCACTAAAGAAGACTCTCTTATAAATTCCCAACTGCATGCAGTATAAAACAGCAAATAGCACTGTCCCAAGTTACCTTACTGCAAACCTTTGCAGTGACAGATATTGTATTTCTCCACTTGTTCTCCTCACATTTATTTCATGCATAAAATGGGTACAAATCACCCAGACTCCCCCATAAAGCACAATAATTCCTGAAAGCACAGAGTTTGGTCTTTGAAAGTGTCTGAGAGAGATATACCCTCTCTGTAATGAAAATGTTCGCTCAAGCCAATTAAAGCGGAGCCATTTTGTCTTTGTGTCTTCCCTTCCTCTGCAATTAATTAAATGTGGTTATAAAAGGAATATTCTGCTGCTCTGAAAGGCTGCAGCAGACCTCCACTGGTCATGTACTAAGGTTGAATTACTGTGTTGTCAATGGAGCCATTATGTGAAAATTAGGTGCGAGCTTGCCCCCTTTACAAAATGCTATTGTATGACAGAGTTATGAATGCTGCATGAATACCACTGACTCCAGTGAATGTTAGAAGCTGTGAATGAAACCTGCTGGCATGTCTTTCTATTTTATTAATTCAATCAAGCTTGTACCAGCTACATATTCACTTATTTTTACCTCTGCCGTTAATCAGTTTCTCTCTACTCACCTTTGGTTTCCTTTATGGTCAGCAGTGATTAAAAAAGGTCATATTACATTTAAGACTGCATTAACAATTTAGTGCTCTTTATAAATTAGGGAATAACACATAACATGGTTGCCTATTCTGTTGTATGAGTATGGTGTTTTGTTGTTCCATGCATTTCTATGTTTTTACAGCCTAGTAATCCATAACGTCATGCATTACAGTCTGTTTATGAAGCTGTGCAGTAGCCAGTTGTTAAAACCAAAGAACCAACAGGCAAAGCCTCTTTGAGTTGCAAGTCCAGAGGAAAGCTGTTATTTAAAGTAGCAGAAGTAGCAGTTTACTACAACATAAGGGGCAAAGTTAGACTAATGATGTATTTTGCATTTATTTGTTTGGTGTTTTGTTTTTTTTTTGTTTTTTTTAATGGACACTATCACATTTAAAAACACACAATAGTTGAAGGTAGGGTCTGCAGGATTTTACTAAAAAATAAAATGTCAACTTACACAGGAACAATCCTGCTCAATTGTCACCTCAGTGGCTCTATACATGTGTCAGTGTCAGTGTCTGCCTCAACCCTCTCCTCTGCCTGTTTGTTGATGTTGTGGTTGTATCAGAATGTTTTGGGGCAGAGAGTGGGTGTGGTTACCTCAGCCAGTCACAGAGCACCCTGTGCACGAGTGACTTTGCGTGTTGATTAGGGAGTGGAAAAAGCTGTATTGAGGAGCGGATGAAAAAAACAACCAAAGTGAAACAAAACGCCAACAGATAAAGCTTTTTCCTGAACGAGGGTGAAACTGAGCTCGACTTTCACTCGCTTTCAGACACTTGGAGAGCAGCTGAGGACCTAGAGCAACATGAGTTGGCTCTCTGCTAACCAGGTATTTTAAATAATCCTGTGATTAGCTTGTGCTAACACACCAAGTCAGGTGCACGGCTCTTGAGTCTGTCATGATGCTACAGGTGGTTGCTGGATTAGTTAACGTGTTCATGTAGACATGGTCAGAAGCAGTGCGCGCTTCGCTTGCACTGAGCCACAAAGGAGGAGCCCAGTTTTGAATTTGTGTTTACTAGCAAGTGATGAAAAGTCATACAGACCCTACCTTAAAACACCTGTGTGGAGTTTTACTGTTCATGAAAATGACTGAAATGAATACTGATTGATAAAAATTGAGTGAAAAGTTTTACCTCCTTCTGGAAATGTACAAGTAATTAAGGAAATGACTTAACAGTTTGTTTCCATTTTGTTTTGTTTTGTTTATGGATTTTTTTTGAAAATTTGCAGTTTTCTTTGTTCCGATTTCCTTTGTCTGAAGATTCTATCTATTTATTTGTTTTATTTAAGTATTTATTTATTTGTTTATTTATTTTTCAAAATAATTATTATCGTTGAAAATAACCACTTCAACACTTTAAGATATGACAAATTAGAGAAAACACACTGTTCAAAAAAACTGTGATTATTTCAATAAACTCAACTTAACTTCTTTAACAACAGCAAGGGTAGGTGAACAGGGAAGTAGTTTAAAGGACACAGAGGAACTTTCTTCTTTTACACAGTTTTGCTAGTAAAAAAACCTAATCTGTGAGACAGCTGAGATTTTTTTTGTTAAACATTTGTATAAAACAAAATAAGCCAAGAGTATCTATTTGTTCCTAGGGGTTATCGAAAATCAACACAAACAGGAGCTTGAAACATTGATTAATATGCATTTTAATTCAGTGGTTGTAACACTTTTTCTCCAGATTTTAGAGTGATGTGATTATGATTTAGAAAGCTTAAATGGGTGTACCTTTTCAGCTATTATGATACCCTAAAATCGGGCCTTGTCATTTAAAATTTAATCAACTCTTGACAGCACAATCTGTTTCTCTAAAAGCAGTTAATCTTAAGCCGCGTTTCCACCAAGCAGACTGGTTCGGTTTGTCTCAGTATGGCACACATTTTGTGGCGTTTCCACTGACTTATCCTGGGACAGATCCCAACTGGGACGAGCCGGCCTACTTTTTTGGGACCCTTCCGTATGGGTGCCAGACTGAACAGATCCGCTCTCGGAAGGTGGAGCAACACACTGCAGACTGTTTATTGGTCGGAAGAATCGTCACTTACCCCGACATCTGCTGCATTTCTCCTGGCGGCTCACAGACTTCTCTGAAACAAAGCTTGATTGCACTTTGTATCAAAGAGCTGCATGCCATCACAAAGAGGACGGAATGCTGCACGTCTTTCATCTATGCTCTTTATTTACTGTGCCACGTTTTTCTTCTTCGTTGAATTTATTAGCGGGGTACACTGTGTTGCGGTGCCACAGCGTCACGCTATTGTTTAACAGCTGGGGCTTGCAGCATCCAGCTTACATACCGCTTACCACGAGAGGGCACAGTTTGCTGTGGAAACGCAAACGGGATCAGGCTTAACTGTACCAAACCAAGCCAAACCGTACTGAACCGACCTGGACTGCTTGGTGGAAACGCAGCTTAAGTTTCCAACATAACTTGATTTTGTTAAGACAAAATTTTTGGGTTCCAAGTTTGAGAGTTCAAAGATTAGTGGGTGGCTAAACACACAGCACATTTCATTCATTGTCTTTGAATGTAAATCCATTACACATTCTGAGTTGGACACTTCTAGTAACATGATGGAGTAACCTGACATGGATCACTGACATTTCAGCCGCTCATCACTAAGTTTTTTATTTCAATTCAATTTGAGGTTTTGACACAAGTATCAAGCAAAGAGGACTTTTCATGGCCCTGGGAATTCATCTACTGACTCTCATATCTTTAGGCACAAAGGAAAAATATACATAAGGTGAAAAGGGTGAATAAAGCGTCTATTTAAAGCACATAGGATCTGAATGTGGCATTTGAAGGACTTTGCATAAATACATACAGTGCTGCAGACCTTAATGTATCACCTTTATATTGTAATAAGAAGCATCAGGTGCCCTGCACGGACATTACTGCAGACCTCCCAGTCTCGCCGCAGGGTGACTTATTATTATTAACATCATTTGTCTGCATCTCTCGCTGGTTCAACAGACACTGTGAGGGTGACATGTTAATAAATGACCCCGGCTTCCTCGCTGGCATAGACCTCTTCCTCATCTGAACTCTCAGCCTCATCACTACACATGCTCTATCTTTCTCACACACACACACACACACAACACACACATATATACAGTACATCCAATCCCCTGCAGGGACAGAGGAGGGGGCGGTTTGTTTTCCTGAAGGTCCCCACTCTGTCTATTGTTGTTTGCACTGAAGGGGACAAATTCAATTCATTCTTATGACAAGAAAGCTGTGATACACGAGAATAAAGAGAGAAGAGGTGGTGGAGGAGGAGGAGGTTGAGAGAGATATGATGCAGGGGGAGGAGAAGAGGTAGGAGCATGTGACTGTCCGGGAGGAAACAAACAGATGAGGGGGAAAGCAGAAACTTGCTGAATGCAAAGATAAGAAACAAAGTGGAGCACAACAGCTGAGCGAGCTGTGCTTGGGGGAATAAAGACTACAGCTGTGCAAATGATTAACTTCTGTGTACTGCTGTGCTGTATTAAACCACAGCAATCCATGCCTTTATTTTGACTCAGATGGACTCTCCCATAAACCTGCTGTAAAAGGCAAAACTGCAATTAATAGATTTACTTTAAACCACGGAAAAATCTAACACCAGTCCTACAGAAAAAACATACAGAGCATTAACTCACATTTCTTTTAGAAATCTAAACAGTTGTTATTTATGTCGACCAACAAATGCACACACAAAAATGATCCTGATACAGGGACTGCTTATTGCAAACAATATTTTGCTATTACCAATTTGCACTTTTGGGCTTAGTCCGAAAAGGGTGGCATGATACGTCCTTAAATCTCTTTATTTTTTAGCTATATCCTGGTACACAATATACATCTCAATATTCTGATTGCTCCTCTAAATCACTATTCAAATTCTAAATCTAACCCTTTGATGCATAAATTAAATTTGTATTTGCAAACCCCAAACCTGTGATTGACGAGATGTGCAAGCAACTTTTTGCCGGGGTGTGCTGCTTGCTGTTAAAGGAGCACGTCTTAAAACATTTATGTGACAACTTGAATGGTCACGATAAAGTCATTTCATACATTTCATGTGCAACAACCCCCGATATAGTGAGTGTATCCGATATATCTCCCCCCTCTAGTCTGAAAGGTTTAACACTGAGAAGTTTAACACGGAGCTTCAGCCTTTGTCAATAACTTCCTCTGCCTATATTTTCTTTTAGGTGGATATAGTTTGTATTCCACTCAGCTATTTAAGTTTAAACCCTTCAGGTGCCACCAACACTCACTTTCTGAGGCTGATTTACTTACTTAAAAAATAAGTTGCTATTTCATATGATTAGTTTTGTGTGACATATTTTCTCTTCCATGTGTCCAAAACACACTGATTCTCACTGTTTGGTTTATTGTAAATAGGAATAAAAATGAACCATGCATTCATGATCCATTATAACAGTTGAAGAGAAATATAAGCAAAGTCCATAAATGCAGTTAACAAGAAGCATACTTTCCTCTTCAAAATCTACCTGTTTAATAAGTGTCTCTTTGTGAATCCCCCCATGATGCCTCACAATGAACCCTCACATTAATAATCCTGTGCTCATATTCAAATGTTCTGTCAAGAACGTAACAAAGATTGAGTGCCTTTGCTGGTGGTGAGGCTAAGATTGAAGACATGTCCCACTGACATTGTTAAAAGTTTATGAAAATATATGAATCCTCAAATGTCATTGGCTGTTAGAATGCCAAACTCCTGCACAGTTTGGGAGTAGAATCAGTCTTTTAATCAAAATGATTGAAAGCAAGAGAGCCAGACTCAGGAATGTGAATAAAACAAGAAGGTACGGATGGACACAGAGCGTGTGAGCATATTTCTGTGACAGCATTTGAGCACAAATGGAGATCACGTTTTCAAATGAGCATGATGTGAAAGCAACAAAGAGTCAACCCACTTACAAACGAAGACATATGGTGTCACATCTGGAAGCAAAACGCTGCATATGCTGCACAAAACAAATTCTGTCAGCTTCAGATACAGAATGACACAGCAATATCTCTGTACCAGTCTTTATCTGACTCTAACCTCTTAAATTACAAACTGGTTTCTGATTCTGGTTGTGATTACACTTCCTGTTTTTAGCTGTGGTTAAGGGAGAGCATTTTGAGTTGTATTTCAAGTTATACTACTAATAATAAATTTGGAGAGCTCTTTTTTTTTAATCCAACCACAGTCCACTTCTTGTCAAATTCCCCCAAATTCTGGGATGAATTTTGCACTTAACCAGGAAATTTTAGAGTAACTCATGGTCCATTCTGCTGAAAAGTCTTATCGAGATGCTGATTTTGTTTTCCAGCAGGCCTTGGCTGCTGCACACACTGCCAAAGTTATCAAAAACTGGTTCAAAGACCATGATATAACAATGAGTAATGTAGACAAGCTGCAGGCCACTTTCAGAATCAGAACCATCTTCATTTCCCAAGTATCATAAAAAGAATACAAAGAATTTTAGTTTAATTTTTTAAACTGTTCACTCTCAGTACAAACATAAATAAATCAATGCTAATAAAAACATAACTTAAATTAGTTAAAGAAACTTTTGTTCAAGAAATAAATCAGCATTTAAAGAAGTTTCAACAGGTGTCAGCCCCATGTTTTTGGCACTTGTCCCTGGTGTAAGTGGCCAAGGAAGAAGAGCAGAGTTCAACTCAAACACACAAAAACACACAGAGTATGAGAGAGCACAGGGCCAAGGTGCCATCTGAGCAACCTGGACTTCTGTATTACCTAAGGGGCAACCTCCAGTTAGTAAAAATGAAGCCTATGCGGTAGTGCTAAAAGTTGCTGTGCATCGAAAATCCACATGAGGCTGGCTGCAGAGAGACCGGAAGTCACTCACACACCCAGCCATAAAAACGGACTTTAAAGGCATATTTACAGCCTGGTTCAAAAAATGGATTGGGTCTAAAACGCTAATTTCACTATCGGCTCACACTGTACGGTACGTGAATATTTTTCTAACTCTGCGGTTTAGAAGTTATAAGAATTGTATTTTCCAATCAAAAGCACAGCTCAGGTCACGTGACCAGCGGGCCCTTATAGCTGTTTGAAGAAAAGCTCACAGACAGCAAATGTGGCTGCGTCCGTGGATTGGCTTCATTAAACAGTTTTAGGAACAGATGGGTGACGTTGCAGATGCTACATCCATGTTTTATACAGTCTATGGTATTACCCCAGCAATGCAGTGGGGGATGTGGAAGATTTTTACAAGTAGAGACTGGAAGTAAAAAGAGACTGAAGTTGAATTTGACAGGAGTTGTTTATTTCTTAGAAAAGAAAATTTATAACTGACCTGAAAGTGTTTTCCTTAAAACGTTTAAGCTTGCTGTTTTATCCTCCTGATATCAGGTAGATACAAGTATGAAGGACTACAGCCCTGTTTCCATCAAGCAGTCCAATTTAGATCAGTATGGTTCGGTACAGGTTGGCTCGATAAAACCTGGCCCTGTTTGCATTTCCACAGCCAACCGTGCCCCCTTGTGTTTGGTGGCGTGTAAGTCGGACACCGATAGCGGCATTGGTTAAATAACAGTGTGACGCCATAGCAGCACGACACAGTGTACCCTGCTAATAAATCTAAATCTGGCTGCAATGTTGTGGCTCCACCTTCTGGGATTGGATTGGATTAGTCTGGCATCCCAACAGAAGGGTCCCAAAAAGTGGAACAGCTCATCTCGATTATTCAGGGATTTGTCCTGGGATAAGTCAGTGGAAATGCCGTAAAATGCTTGCTTTGAACCACTTGGTGGAAACGGAGTTGACCGCCTTTATCCTTCTGAATCAAAGTCATTATAGTTTTGACCAGTAATAACTAATCATCTTTCATCTTCAGTTACTTTAGTGATAAATTCAGTTTGCTTTTTAGATTTTACGACAGGCAGCACAGATTATTTCATGTAGGCCCCTCAAAAAAGTCAAAGATTGATTTTGTTCATTTTTTTAAGGGCATTATAAAGTCAGAAGTACACAAGTTTGTCTTCATCCTCAAACTACCAGGTGGACTTGTAGTTGCCGGGGTCTGTTGGGAGTGGGTGATACAGAGCACTATTGTGGGATGGGGAGAATGATTGAGTGCCTCGGGCCTACAGCAGCCGTCCCGTTCTTGCCACTCTATTCCATCATACCTGCTTTTACCCTTAAGGGAATCTGCAGAGAAAACAGGTGCTGACCTCATGCACCTGTGCTTCCCTTGATGCTGGAAGAGGCGCCCAATCCAAGTCCCTGTCCTCACTCTGTTTGATTTCAAATTTAGTTTAGAGGACAACAACAATGCAGGTTTTCTTAAGACCTGACTGCACAATCACAAATATGCCAATACTTGCTGAATCGATAGTAGTGAGCTAAAAGTCCCACTGTAGCATAAATACATAAAATGGTAGATGCATTTTTTTTCTACACCAGACTCCTTTTCAACTATCCTCATTTGCATGCAATGCTACTCAACCATCTTAATTAGGGCTACAAAGAAGGAGGTAATTGCAGATTAAAAACTAGAATGCTATATGTAATCGCATGGATCAAAACACAATTAAAACTTCATCTCAACCTGTTCTTGCTGCTGATGAGCCCAGCCCCCCTCACTGATCTTAATACTTTAAATCATATAAGGGAGGGTCGTTGCAGACGGACAGATGAAAACACCTCTCACGCCGAACAGTAAATTAATCGCACCAATTATTCACCACCAAGAGACATTTAATGCAAGCCTTTGGAGGAAAGGAAAGCCGGGCACTCAAATCCTCTCATTTGTAATTGGCTGTCGACTTCAATAATTGATTGGAACAAATGTGAAATGGATGAGAGGGTCTAAGTGTTCTCCATCACACGCTTTCTGGTTCAGCAAGTTCATGGGCGACTGCTCAAAAAGGAGTCCCAGCGCACAGATTTGGCCGATTTTTATACCATCTGATTGCTATGCATGTAAGTGGAGGTAATAGTGGAGAGCCATTTATGTGAGAGGAGTGTTCAAAGGATAGTTTGTCCTGATTTACATTAGCCCTGGTGTCAAATGTCAACACCCCACAGACAATAAAACAGTCTATTACTGGACCTCTCAACTCTGTACTGAGCCTGGCTCAGTCTGGCAGTATAAGATTATCATGAGCAGTTTTTAACCTGACCTCTCCCAATGCACAATAAGTGACGTCTTGTGCTTATAAGTACATTAAACATTAAAAAAGTCATTTTGAAGCAATTTACTTGTCATTATTTAAATGAATGAATTTTAGGAATGTCAAGTCCACTACTCATGATCCGACAGAAATCGACATCGGCCTTCTTTTTCAAATCCGAAGAAGTCAATTTAAAACTGGGTTATTTCGGCTCTGCAACCACACCTCTCTGTCTGCAGTGACTACTTTGCCTCTATCATCGTCCCACTCCACAGTACCATCTGATTTTTCACACAAAGAGCCACAGCACTCACTGGTTTAAATTTTAAGTTAACTTCTTAAGTGATGCTGCCTACTCTACATATTCCCTGCACATTTTGCTTTTGTTTGAACTTAAGACAAAGATAAGTGAAAGATAAAATAATATGTCAGTTATTTTAAAATTTTAAACATTTTATTTACTGTAGAAAACTTTAGCGAGCTTTGTATTACCTCCACCAAGAAACTTGAAAAAACTAAAGAAATTTTCAGGAAATGCTCAAAATGGGATAAGGAAGAAGTGATTAAATTTTGGAGGTGTTCTGGATCACTGTCGGGATGCAGGATTTTTTAAGGATTTTTATCATTGTGAGATGGGGCCGTTTTCAGCATATGTGCATAGAACTCCACGATAAATGATCGGATTGCTTTGCAAAACAATACAAGACAAGGCCATGATCATTTCTGACAGATGTAAAAGTATGATCCAGATCCTGGCAATATTATGGATACTAAGATCCAGAATATGAAACATGTACTGGCTCATCATAATTTTCAACACTGTCAGGTAAAATTATCGTGCAAACCTGCAACTAACACCAAATTGTAGCAGACAGTCTGCTGAAAGGGAGTATAACATTAAAGTAGGACTAAAGTGTTGCGTGACAATCACAATATGCTTGGCGCTGCTCTCTGAGTGCTTCCCCCTTTTTTTTTTTTAATTTAACTCTATAAGTCATGCTGCTGAGCCTGGGAGATGTTGAATAAACACATGCTTAAAGGCAGTTAAACAAAGTTAAGTGTTGTAGTTTGTATTATTCAAAACTTTGACATCAATATTTTCACTTTTAATGCCAATGACTATCGGCTCCAAATATCGGTCATCTGCCTCTTACACTATTAATAATCAGTATCAATATTGAGCCTGAAAAAAACCCCCTACATTGGTCTATCTCTATTTAAAACTACTAGATTCAATCATTTTTTTAATTATTTTAAATCACTTCATTTTACCTCACAGTAATCTTAATGTAGTATACTGAACAAGCAACATTCTCTTTCAGTAAGTTGAAACTTTTTGTCAAAACTCAAAACAAAAAAACAAAAACAAAAACATATTATTAAAGGCTGTTCTGCTAGGTCCTCTGTCAGCATTAATGTATTATATTAAATAATAAGTTCCTCTGCAGTTTGTTTTTGATTTTCACTTTTTCTAACATGGCCACCTATATTGTTTTCACTTAGTTTCATTACCAGCTGAAACTCTTCAAAATAGCTTCACATAGCTTAAAAAAGTGCTAGCAATTTCTCCTAGTCAAGTAGCTTTTCAATATCACAGAAACTAATGATCCCACCAATGTTCACAACATCAAGCAACATTTACAACTCTACCAGGTCCAGTGTGTGCAAAATGGGGTTCTTCACGGCATCTGCTTTTTTGGTGCCAGCATGCATGTTCTTTTTATATGTATCAAGATATCTCTACAACCATGGAAGACATTTCGAGTCATGAAATGAGAACTCAACATGCCCCACGAGGCCCCGAGGCAGAAAAATGAATCAATGATGCTCGGCAAGAATGGCTTCAGGGGGCATGTGGGATGTTGTTCTGCTTTCACTGTCACATGAAGACAACAAGAGAACAACAATGCTATGTGTGTGTAAAAGACACATGTAGTGTGTACATTTTGACAGCAACAAGTATACTGTAGGATAAAAAGTCATGTGAATAAGGGCAATGCTTCTGAATGCATGGAAGCACATTGTTGAAAACTGATGAGTGAAAAAAGTGTGTACTACAGGGATTATTCAAAGAGGGGTATTTATGTTATGTTGTATTTTCAACAAAGATATAAAGTCACAACATTGGATGTTCAAATCAAATGTGCAGATTTTAAAACTGCTACATATCTTGTAGAAATCCATGACTCTCTTTGTAAACTGCTCAAAATGGTCTTTAAAAAAATAAAATGGCATGACATCTTCATGATATCTTTGAAATGATGAGGTTGTTGCATCACCATCTTCTGGTTCATGGCTCATGACAAGTTGCAGGGGTAGGGTCCCAAAAGCCTATAGCTCTGCCCTAAATGGGCATCCAAAGAGCTGACCAATCAGAGTGAAGGGGTGTTTGTGGTGGGGGAGCTTTAAAGAGACAGCAGCAAAAACAAAGTTATTTTTTTCAGACAGAAGCTGGAATATGGGTTTCCTAAAAGACCTATGCAAGTAGAAATTACAGTTTTTTTTTTCTTTTTAAACGTTAATCATGCAAAGCTGTCATGGGGTAACAGTGTGACAGTATATAGCCTAAAAATAGCCCCTCTTTAACACCCAATTGTGATCAAGATACTTCCATAATGTATAACATATTTTCTTTGATGGCACTGTCTGGAAGTTTTTTTAGCTTTTGCAAAAAAGACTTTTTCCCCCTCAAATACCACTAAATATAAGATTTGATTTATTTTTAAAATTGTAAAGTATCATTTTATCATCTGAATATTATTTATCATACTGGATTTGTAACGACTCTTTCTGTTCCACTTAATATCTCTCATTACTTGCTTAACTTCATTAACTGTGTTGTAACATTGCTGCATCTGGTTTTGAATCCCCCCACTCTTTTATCTACTCCACCGCTGCTGTACAAGGAGAATATTTCCTGTCCCCATACTGCATGATAGGAAAGAGAAAGCAGGTGCTGAAATGATCCCCTTTCATGCTGAATAATTGCACCTGCCCCCCCTCCCCTCTCTCTCTCACACACACACACGTATACCTCCCACCCACAGTTGCTTAGCAAATCCTCCCCACAAGCCCTTGCTTGTGCTTGCTGTGGCGGGTCCCATCCACCTGCCAAGGGCTAAACACGAGTCCATCCATCACAGCGCCACTTGACAAATACATTCCATAATAGAAGTTTATTTTTTATGGGAGGCTGAATCAGAGGCCTTCCCATGCATACAAAAACGTGTCAGAGTTATTTATGGGCCCTGCTGAGAAGCACAATATGTCATATCAAACTCCTATTTTCCCTTTCCTACCAGCACATCGCCTGTCAATATCACTGCAGCTATCAATAATGTGGAACACCGGCGCAGATAAAACCCTGTGGAGCTGCGGGTCACAGGGAGAGAACGTCCTCTCCTGCTGCTGCTCTAAAACACACACACACATGTGTTGATACTAATACTGATAAGACCACACTGCCACACAAGATGAACAGGTTTACAAAGAGGAGCTCATGGGCAGTTGTGTCTTTTCCACACAGGCACTTGAATTCGAAACATATTCATTCTTAAACACAGCAACCAAGCTTTGCTCAAACTTATCTTTGAAGCAGAAATAGGAAATCCCTCACTTTGGTGGGGATGCATCATTGTCAGGGTGAGTCCAAATCAAACAAGGCAGTCCAGTAACTAGATGCAGACTGCAGTTTTGGAAAAAAGAAAAGAGGCATTGAGTTTTGCTCATTTTATGATTGAAAAGTCAGTGTAAAAGTAACAGAGCAAGCTCAATCGAGTTGAAAAGTACTGAAATTTATTTTTGTATTTCTGTTTCCTGTATGTATAACAGATATTTGAACATATTTAATTTCTGTTTAATGTTTACCTGTCTGGTATAAAGTTTAAATGTCAATAAACAATTTTTAAATCATTAATCTCATGCTATGTTGTGTCTTAACAGTGTAGATACCATCAACTTGCAACTATTAAATGCAGCTTGTTATCTGTACGGCTCACGCATTTGCAATGAATGACAAGTTTAAATTATGATTATACACAAACTTACATCAAGTTTCTGAACATCATCCATGGTACTTCATGTGTTAATACTTCCTCTGCTGTTCAAGAAGAATTGTTTAGCATTCAGATTCAGCCAACTATACCCATGCAACCTAATCACTGACAGTTAAGTGTTTAATTGATGTACTTTTTACATTCACATGTAAACCAGCCTGGAGCTGCTTAAATCAGGCGGACTTTGAGTGGACTGCTTTAAGTACGCTGCTATGCTCATGAGCTGAAACATCCACTCTATGACACCACCCAGTCTGCTCTTCCCATTAGTTATTGAGGCAGCCTGATCAGAGAACCAGATCGGGAAGGCTTCGATGAGGGTTGGAGCAGTAAAATAGCTGCATGAAAACCACACACTTGAGGATTATCTGGACAAATAATTGCTTGAGAAGTGTCTTAAATAAGGTCACTCCCTCAGGGCCCATATACCTTGTCTGTTAATGGCAAAAAAATAATTAATTAGCAGTACGCATGAGCTAGGTTAATGCCCCAACAGAGCAAAGATCTGATGGCAGTAGAACCCAAAATTACAGGCACTAACAGAAGGGTTACCGCACCCGTTAGACTGTTTTAAAGATGGCGGATGTAGTGCTCATGTGCTCATGTTAATGATGAAATAAGCACAGTGAAAAGATGTTTAATCTTTATTTTTCAAATAATATGTTCATTTCTTCTCCAGTAAATTATGTTTTTCTCATTCTTTTCCAAGTGACGTCATTACTGCTCACCATGTTTATCACTATTTGTGTGGAGTATGCATGTGAAATTAGAATTTGTTGGACAGAGGTTATCTTGGAAGATTCCCGGACATATGGTGTTCTGGACCTGCCTTGCTTTCAGGATGTAATTAGGTAATTGGCCCCAAACATTTGCGTGATGACTTAACATGCATACAAGCCCATATCAGTAAATACCATAAAGAATTAGCTATAGCATCAGTTTTAAACTATCATCAGTAAACCTACCCGTCTTAACATGACTTAAGAATGCAAACTAGAACTCAGCACCAAGATGCAATGTGTGCAAGACCGTAAGGTATGGTTCAGAAGATTAACAAATAGTGACATGCTCTGCTTAGGGAGCCGCATTTGCTAAGAACACAAAGGAATTCAATGCATTGACAGTCTCATCTGTCTCAAGGTGTCCCACTAAATTCATTCTCTGATGCACGCTCCAATTCCATCCCCAAATCCAAGTTGAGCAATAATTGAAATCGAACGCTGTGTGCAGGTTCACCTTGGTTGCTCTATGTTAACATCAAGGTCCAATAGTGTCACTATGTTAATGATCCTACTAGATCACTAATGAACAGCTTTGCTGAGCTTGGAACAACACTGAACAGACAGGAGGGGTGACACAGGGAAGGGGACTGGATCCAGGATGTTGTGGTCAGAACTAATGAAGACATAATACATTCAAAGCACCTTCAGGTGGACCTTCAGGATTGCATCACAAACTATATAACAAAGTCCTTCTCGAGGTGATTGAACAGTGACTTGGATTACTTGAGGGGCTTTAGTACAGGAAGTCTGATCAGTTTTGTATATATTTAGTTTTAGTATGTATATATAAAACAGAATTTGAAGATGAAAGCCCCTGGCAGTCTTAAGTGATTTATTGTTCAGCTCTGAGAAACAGATCTGTTTACCAAGACCGAAAGCACAAACTTTATATTCTCCTTTCAAAAATCACTTCCTGCCTTTTGACAATGAACTGCTCATCATTTTGTGGATAACAGGGTTTGATTTACACTTTTCCAGAGGACAGCTGCAGAGAGAGCTTCAGGGAATCATTGCTTTTCCACACAGGGCCTGAGGCCTGTCAGTCATCTTGACAGACATGTCCTTTCAGGGTAAGAAAATGCACCAAATAGGGTCCCCAGATAAAAGCTGACAAACCAATCAAACACAGACAGAAATTAGACTCTTCAACTTGAGAACTGTCAGTCACAGTGATTGGTGAGCTTTGCAGGTGACTCCTCGCCAAGCAGACAGCAAGAAACGTCTGCTTCAGATCAGGAGCTCTTATAAAGGAAATGCAATCAGTCGGCTTTTTTCTGTACTGTATCTGAATAGGAGAACTGTGTGTTTTTAAAAATGTAGAATCCTGTTTCATCTCCGTCTTTCAAAATAGTAGTGAGAAAGCTGTAACAAGTTAAGGTTTGAAGCATGAACACTTTATGATCACGTGACACCAGAAGTTCACATCACAGAGCAAAAATTCAGCCTTGACATGAAGATTGAATTTTCTCACTTTATTCATCTAACAGAGATGTGAAAGAGATGCCTCTGTTTTGTTTTGGCCACTTCCAGCATGCTGGAATTCAAGTGACTTTCTTGTTCTTTAAATTACAGTGTTGAGTTAAGTAGCCGCCTGCTTTATTAAAGTGCACAAAGGTTTTCCTCCAACTCTGCCAGTGTCAAATGCAAAACCTCCTTGTAGTTTCCAGGTCCTCTAAATAGGCTGACCTATTAATACAACAACCATAACCTTATTTAAGTTGTACTTATTGTAGTTCTTTCTGTGCATTTTTATCAATTTGTGACTTAATACCTTATGCAGAAATTCTTATATCGTTATCAGTGAGATTTGTGATGGGTACCTTTCACATTTAAAACAATGTGGTACCGATGCCCGGTACTTGGCAACCAGTATTGGTACTCAACGGTACCAATTTACAGTACTTTTCTTTTATCTATCTATCTATCTATCTATCTATCTATCTATCTATCTATCTATCTATCTATCTATCTATCTATCTATCTATATCTATATCTATATCTATATCTATATGTGTGTGTGTGTGTGTGTGTGTGTGTGTGTGTGTGTGTGTGTGTGTGTGTGTGTGTGTGTGTGTGTGTGTGTGTGTGTGCGTGTGTGTGTGTGTGTGTGTGTGTGAGTGTGAGTAAGTGTGAGTGTGGGTGTGTGTATGGATAGACAGGTAGATAGGTAGATAGATAGATAGATAGATAAATAGATAGATAGATAGATAGATAGATAGATAGATAGATAGATAGATAGATAGATAGATAGATAGATAGATAGATAGATAGATAGATAGATAGATAGATAGATAGAAAAATCTATCTAACACAAATAACACAATTTTCACAATATTCCAATTTGCAACGCTGTGTTCGAGTCCAGTATGGAAAATCGCCTACTCGCTCACTTCCTCACTGTCACAAGGATCGGACTGAAACATGGTACTTTTTGATTCTATGTGAATTGGTACTTGATACTGCAGACGGAAATTGGTCAATACGGATAAAAGTATTAAGTTCAGTACCCAACCCAAAGTGAGATATTTTTCTTTGATTATTAACACACACTTGATTTTGGAAGGGATGAAAACAATGTCTGAGAAGGAAGACAAACAGAATCACATTTCAGTGAAGACACATTGAAAAACATAGTTTCTTGTTTTCCCATAAAAGCAGGTGCTATTGTCTGACTGAGAAAAAGGAGGAAACAAACTACAGAGTAAATGGGGGCATGCATATTTATTAAAATACACTTGACTCTGACTCACTGAGGCGCTCTTTGAACTTTCTACCTGTACTTAAACTGCTAAAAACATGCTTTTCCTGAATCTTTCACACTGACGAATGGAAGCCAAATATCTTCCAAACCCCTCTCTCAGATGTTGAGGACTAGTCGTCTCATCATCAGGCGGGATGTTTTCTTTCATCATGATCAGCGCTTCTGAGGTTTCACCTCAAATCAATAAATGATCCTGTGAGCTGTTTGGTAAACAAGTTGTCTTTTTTAGATTTGTACACAAGTCAAGTGTTGGAATATGTTGTGACAGCACTGTTCTGTCCCATTCTCCTTCACTTTCTGTGAGATTCAGTCAAAGAAAAGGGGAAAAAAGCAGCTTGGTGTGCTACAGTGGAAATTCAGTCATTTTGGGAAGATGTTTTTTTATGTTTGTAATGTGGACTGAGCTGTCTGAGGCTGTAGGAACTCCAAAGTGATATGCAGCAATATAAGGAGAGAGTCTAAGAGTTAAATGAAGCGAGCAGGAAGGGGTGAACCAAAGGGCCAATGTGTTAATCATAAAAGACGGCTGCTAATGACAAAATGAAAAAGATCAAATAACAAAACTCTCTCAGACCCTTGACTAAAGTTCCCTGGCAGGGGGGCCCAGCTTTCTCTCTTAAAGCCTCGTGTTAGTGTGCAGTTCACATAATGATCCCCAAATCCCCCTACAGTGCTCATGACAGACTGCAGCCCTTTACTTCCTTTTATGTGCTAATCCTTAAAACATGCTTGAAAGACACAAAACATCTGATGCTGATGGGGCCAAGTCAAGTTTTCCGCTGATTATCTGAGGAAGTGTGTGTGTGTGTGTGTGTGTGTGTGTGTGTGTGTGTGTGTGTGTGTGTGTGTGTGTGTGTGTGTGTGTGTGTGTGTGTGTGTGTGTGTGTGTGTGTGTGTGTTTGAGCAGAGGGGTGAAGTCGGATCGCTTGGTACAGCTTAACATGAGTTGGGTTGCAGCGAGGCCGGCGTCACATTATAAAATGAAGTCATGTTGTGGGGAAAGAAGTATACGTCAAGCTCGTTTTGCTCTCTGTCTGCTGCTGTCTCAGCCGATGTAGTGCGAAGTGACACTCAAACAGCTCCAAATGAGCTCTGATGCCCCGAGTGTTGATGTGTTATGCCATTTGCCGTTTGCCTCATTCATAACTTATGATATTACTCGTGGTAATGGCTCAGGCCCTTTTTGCCAAACATAATGAAACGTGATCAGTAAAAGGAATCTCAAAGTTGGCTGTCATTTCTGTCTCAGCAAATACATTGAAGTAAGTTGCTGCAAATCAAAATGTTGAGCTCCTTGATCTCAAAAGTGTAACTTCTTCTGAGCCCTGTTTCAAACAGCTAAGTGGATTTAAGCTTTAAAACATTCATCAATAAACTGCAATTAGCATTAGCAGTAAATCACAACATTTTTGTTTGTGTGTATGTGTGTGTGAAAGACTGACTTTGAGGTTACATCTTGATAAGTCAGTTAAAAGTTCAGATGAAAGTTTTGCTTTTTTTCAAAAATTAGTGCAAACATACCACAGAAAAAAAAACAACAATAATACTTTTGACATTTTGAGACACTGCCCTCAGACACAACAAAATAGAATAAAAGCTTCTGCCCTTAATGCTGAAGCTTGTTTCAGAATATCAACAGCAGCAGTCGATACCTCACAACCTTGGAAAACGCCAGGGGTCACAGTAAACAAACTTATTTTTACTAAAACATTTTTTGACACCTCTTTTGTACATTACCTATGAAATAGGAAATATAAGCTAAGCATTCAACTGCTTATTAGCTAACACTTTGGTCTGAAAGTGGCACATTATGAATGAAATGAGATTGGAAACACATTCAGTGCAACTTTTCGGTGAACTCCAGTTGTACACCAGGTAAGTAACCTCTATCAGTGTAGGTGCATTGATACCAGAAACATGTGAAACACTTTTAGATTATTCTTTCCTTGCCTGTAACATACACATGGAAACACGCCTCCAGCATAGCCCACGGTATGCTAAGACAGCCACCTTTGGTCGACCTACTATTGTGTACCCAGCAGTAGCACTCAGTCACTGCCTAGCTAACACATGATTTCTAAATTTAGACTTGTTAGGACAAGGTTAATAAAACAAAAGGCATAATTTCCTATCTCATAGTTTTAGAAGCTAAAAGTGGCTAATTTGCAGCATTAGCGCAAAGTGACAAAAAAGTCATTGGGCTGTGTTAATATTGTGCATTTTTCAGTCTTCAAAGTGATTTACAATGATGGTGCACAGTGCAGGGTTAAGTGCCTTGCCCGAGGACACTTTGGCAAATGAACAGTGAGACCTGGCTTTGAACGCTAAACTTCTGATTGAGAGATGACCGACTATACCACTGAGCTACGGCTGCCACACAGCAGATATGGTTTACCTTAAAATATGTTGGTTTTGTTGTCTGTCTCTTTTCATCTCTATTTTTTTCCAGCTCTCTCCCTCTATCCTTCTCTCCAACCACCATATCCTAGTAAGATAGCAGGCTAATATGAGTCTAGTTCTGCTCAAGGTTACTTTATGAAATGCATTAAAAAAATGCTCTACTCATAGTGGATTGAGATGAGAGAAGACTCCCTGTCTTGATGTTGGGTCTTTGTTAATAATGACACTAGCATCTTTCAACATGCTCTTTTTGTAAAACATCTTGAAATAAAATCTGTTGAGGTTTGATGCTATCAAATCAAAAATTCATTGACTGACATGGCTTGAGATCCCTCTTGATTTTCACTATCCATTGTCTCCTGACGAATCCACTTGGAAATACACAATCATTGCACTTTGCCACATTCACAACATTTAAAGGATATGCAACCTGCAGTAGCTAAAACACTGTAACAGAGTTATGCACCTGCAATTTTCAACATTTCATGAAAGAACAAAAATACAAATCTGGACTTATCAAGGTTAAACATGTGGGTTCCATTGTTTTACAATCCCTTCATATGTCTTTCATTCATCCCAGATCAGTTTACGGCCTCTTCAGGTACACTGCAAAGCTTCTTTGTCCTGCAGCATTAAGTTGTATTTCATTGCTTATACAGCATTACAATTACTCTGATGTTGACCTCATTGCTGCTGTTTATGTTTACAAGCTCTTTCACAAACACAGTTTTACAGCACACTTTATTTACTGCAGCTACAGCGGGTTTAATGTATGTTGTCTCATAAAAAACACACAATAAAAGCAGCAGCACATTTACTATTACTCTCTGGTGGCCGTTCAGTCTTGTCACACATGCGCAGGCCCACACAACAAACTGCTGTTTAAGGCAATGTATGTTTAAAGAATGGGATGTGATGAAGTGCTAAGAGAAATGATGCCTCATTTTCATTCTTTGTTTGCGTATGTGTTTAGTGTGCTTGAGCTCCTGTGGTCAACATCTATACAATCAATTATAACAAAAACTTTATATCTTGTTTTATTTTTATCAGTTCAAATATTTTTGTATTCTTTTTTTTTAGTATTTCTGTCACTTTTTCTGATTCCAAAACTTTTATCACTTTCAGAACCCTTCCTCTCGAACTTTCCTTTTCTGATATGTACTTGTAAGATCACAGTGGTACAAAAATGTCTCTACCTCATTCCAAACCATATGTATTTTATCTGTTCGACTAATTCTGACAAAATCCCTAAAAAGACAATTGTCATCACTATTTTATCTGCTTCAAAAAAGTGTCAACCCTCAGCACTATTGGGAGAACCAATCAAATGAAAATCCCTCGTCTTTTGCTAATCAAAAATTTCCATTTCCTATCGTTTGGGTTTCTCGATGCCGGATAGCCTATGCTTTTATCCCAGGTGGAGGTTTAATTCGAAGCGAGGTACGGAAATTAGAAAAGCAAGCCTATGTGTACCTGTCAATCAATCGCTTGTTCATATGGGAAGCTCTCCTGCTCAGACGCTGACAGAGTGAGCCTATTTGATCTGGGCTTTTCAAAGAGAAGGGAGCCTGGATGGCCATCAGAAATCATTTGCTTCTCACCAGGACATTCAAGTGCTATCTTGACAGGACACAATCACATGTGGGTTAAGGCAATATCTGTCTTGCTAATCTTTTTTTTCCAACAATTACAGCTCATTCAGATTTTTTCATTGAGTCAAAACTTGTTCAACAACTTGGAAATGGAAAGAGTAAGTGCTTCGTCCACACTCAGTTGAGAGCTGAATGCTAGTTAGTGGAATGGAAACTATGATGCAGATGGGAGTACAGACTTGAGCGCAAAATAAGGTAGAAGTAAGGGGTGGTAGTGTTACTCACAGTTATTGAGGACTTTGAGAAGACAGTTTCAATAATATCAACCTTCCAAAGATAATTTGGTACAATCAGAAAGTTTGAAAACAGACATGGTGCAGATTGTGATAGATTTACTTTAGTTTTCTGTTAGTTTTTTATCCTGTCTGTTGCTTTACATAATCTTATACTCTATATGCAGGACAATGTTTCTGGTATGATGTGCTTTAGTTGGTCAGAGAGATGGGCACCTTTCACATTTGAAACTATGCAGCACAGATGCGGTACCTGGCAATCGGTATTGCTACTCAACAGTACCAGTTTTCAGTACTTTTTTGTGTTTATATGGTAAAAAATATCAATTTGTTCAATAATATGTTTCTTTTTTCAATTTAACATATTTATTCTTCAACAAATAACCTTACAATGGTGTGTTTATGTCCAGCATGGAAATCGCCTATTCTTCCACTCCCTCACAGTCACAAGGATGCATTTAGGTACCTAGACATGGTACCTTTGGATATCACGTGCTTTTGACAGAATTGGATCTGTACCTATAAAAGTACCTTATTCAGTGCCCATCCCCAGTCATGAAATAAACAATTACTAAATTGAGACTGTTTCCTAACCAGCAAAAATAAGTCTCAGGTCACAAAAACCTAGTGCTGGTCAACCCGAAAAACACAGCTTTTAGAACACGGTCCAACTTCTAAACCTGGATTTGATCATATGGACTTTGAGTGGGGTCATGATTAGTTCTTTAAAACAGATTCAGGTAAGACTGTGCGTCTCACCTGATGGAAGGGTCACGTAAACTGAATCCCCTCTAGAAAATAAATAAATAAATAAATAAATAAATAAATAAGTAAATAAATAAATAAATAATAAAAAGGCCTGGATTGATGACTGAGGATTCAGAGTCTTGATGATTGCATTGAAGGAAAAAAAAGGGGAAAATAATCAGTGAGCTTAATGCTATTCATCTGAATTTTTTTGCCATTCTAATAGGACATTGCAGCCCTATTACATTGTATTCCTAACCAGCTTTGAAAAGGTCATTTCATTGTACGTAATTTTGGAATTTTACAGAATCTCCCTTTAAGAGCAATTATAAAATATTGTATGTAACGTTAAATAATCAACAAAATAAACAGCACAGTCTCTAAAACTATAGTTAGTAGAGAAAGTTTTTGTTGCTGAGCTTGTGGATTTAATCTCAGCTTTCAATCGACACAATCTGTATGTTGCTTTGCAGTTCTCCTGATGCATAATCCATGTACACGTATCTACATTAAAAATTAAACAGCTCAACAAAAGATTTTGAGAAAACAAACATTTTGTGGAAAACTGCATTGAAAGCATTGCAAGATAAATACCTTGCATAGACCTTGTGTTTCTAAACTACACCTGGTAACACTGCAGATACCTCTAGAGCATGACAATTGCTTTTTTAAAATTTATTGATTTATTTTAACTTTGTAAGTTAACAGGGTGAAAAGACTTTCTTGTTCTACACGTTTATGATCGAGATTTATGTGTCAGTACTTTTTTTTAAATAAACAAATATATATTTGTCTGTGTTAGTGTTTGCTATAATGCAAGTCTAAAGTCTTACACACTACATTTTGATCCAATTGTTCCACCCTGCACAATGGCCACGCCTCTGAACAGGAGGAAATGGTGCACATCACACTCCATTTTGCAATCACAACATATTTATTCCAAAGAAGTAAATCTAATAGCTCCGATATTTAAATGAGACCTAAATGAACACTGACAGATAATCGGGGATGCTAATCACATGATGAGGCGTTTGTCCTTTCCATCTGCTACAAATGTGCATTGCTGGATGGGTTCAACTCCACACTTGTAGTATGAGAACCTGACAGTGGCCTCAGCTTCCAGCTGCTATCCACTTCACAATGCCTCAGGCAAGAAAAATGTTAATTGGGCTTCTAATATGCAATTTTGCTGGCCAGAGTCTGTAAATATCACTTAGCATCAATGCAAGTAACCAGGCAGGGTTACGCCCTGACCCCACTGGCCTCAGTTTCCCTTCAAATCAATGGTGATAGTGGCTTTGACAATAAAAAATTAACATATGTGAAATGTATTAACAACGGCATTGCAGTAAGTTACTGTTGGTACAGTTCTGTATTCTTATTTCAAAAGTTTAGGTTTTAATAACTAAAAAGTGAACGCAAGTATAACTCATTCATATTTTTGATTTTTTTTTTTTTTCTGGAGGGTTTAAAAAAAAAACAAAAAACTATTTCACAATAAAATTGTTACTTATATGCAATGCTGATTGATTGAACTGTAGATTAATCATTGTTAAAAGTTGAGACTTTTAACAATGACTTTAATGCATTAATGGTGCAGTCAGTAACCATTATCTTTTTGTTTAAAATGGAAATCCATGCACACAAAAAGCAGTTGTCTTGTAATTGTCTAAGTTAAACTGACTCTGACTTTGAATATATGCACAGAGACATGCATTATTTTGACAGTAATGCACCAAAATGGCCTATCAACAGCAACAACTGTTCATCTCCCTGAGACAACCTATGCTGCTTATTGCTGTACATTAGGAGCTTAAAACGCTGCCAGAATCCCATTAATACATCTCGTTGCATAAAATTTCCATTTGATTTGTATTCAGAATTTTAGATGACCAGTAGAGCACCAGAAAACCCTCATTATTTCATCTTCAATCAATCACTCATCGGCGAGCGCCTGGATTGTGCCAGTTTGGACAGTGTGTGGTTTCATCTTGATTATGGAGATTGGCGTTAAAATCAGAGGAACAATACAAGCTCCTCTCGCATGGCCGTTCTTGAGCATGCCACAGTTTTATTACTATTGACAAGCTGCATTATAATGTACTTATGTGTCCTAGTCGTCTTCATCCAGCCTGGGTCAAATGCTTAAAGCTTTGTGAGCCCTTGAAAAAAAATACACCTTAATTCACCTTAGGATAAAAAACACAAAGTGTGTTAGAATTGAAATAATTAATCAAACACTCAAGCCTAGTTTAATTAATTTTGACTGAAACTTTACAGACTTACATGGATGCAGTTAAGTAAATAAATCATATAACTGGTTTTAGAAAATCTAGTTGTGAAATGTTGAGAAGTGACACTAGTGCAGACTTTTTCAGCACATTCGCACAGCTGGTAACTACTGGACCTGGATATCTATGTACATGTCTTTAGTGGAGAATGTTTCAGGTTGTTTTTTGCACAATGCATGAAAAATATGCTGCAACGTACGTAGGACTAAATATCACAACAGAAAAGATTTAAATAGTAACTAAGGCCATGTCCACACGTCACCAAGTATCTGGGAAACCGCTTATATTTTTATAGGCCTGTTATATACACAAAACTGCAGTTTTGCATCACTAAAAATAATGTTTTCTGAAAACTCTGCCCAAGGTGAAGATTTTTGAAAACTCTGGTTTCATGGTTTAGTGTATAAGGGTAGCAGAGCTTTTGATTCTCAAACATCACAGCTGAATGACAGGGGCTCATTCTGATTCGCTGGCACTGGTTTTATGTCTAAAAATTACCGCTAAATATGAGTTTGGCTTGCTTCAAGACGCACTTATCGGTGGATTTACCGGGTCGATGTGAATGAAAGTATTTTTTAAAACGAGGGGGGTTAATTCGTTTTTGAAAATGCCAGGCTACATGTGTACAAGGCCTAAGACACTTGAGCTTGGGAATCAGTTTGGATGTTGAAATCCATTCTCCTTACACTGCTAGCTGACTGAAATGGTGTTTCTTTCAAATATATTCATAAATGAAATGTTGATACTGAAGCCTTAGGAGACAGTTCATTTTATTTCTACCCTGATGACACCCAACCATTTCTTTCTGTAAAATGTAACACATTTCCAAATTCACTACTTGTTTTACAAATATTTAAAAAAAAAGGATGCTATCAATTTATTTCAAACTAAAAAGATAAAAAAGAGAATTGATTTGTTGGTCTGGATAGGTTAGACCCTGCCATCCAGTCCTCTCTTGGCCCCTGACCACTTTATGTTAAACAAGATACCAGAAAACTGGGTGTAACCCGGTGTTCCTGTCGAAAATGAAAGTTATTGTTCCAAACACCGTCTTAAGCCCATTATTTGTTCATTCAGTTGTCGAGCATTGCACTTTCATCACCACAGCAAAGTGCTGCTGTCACACAACAAGAACCTCAGGGCGGGAGGAGGTGGTGATGGGCTGTTTTTGAGGCCACAAACTTTTTCAATTTCACTGTCAATTTCCTGGGTAATTACTGGTGCTTTTGATGGACTTTTTATGACACCGGCTCCCCTCCTGTGAGACATGGTACGTGCTTTGTTCGCTGCAAGAGGATGGGGCAGCAGTTCCCACTTTTGACACCAATTCCCACCTCCCATAAGTGGACCTTGTCATCACAGGTGACCCCTGTGGCGTTCGCTCCACAGGACGAGCCTGGACAGTGAGGCCAGCTGTACTTTATCTGCACGACTAGGCTGAGGATGGGTCGACTGAACCATGACCTCAGAATGTGTGTGCATGGAAGTGTGTGTGTTTGTGTGCGAGGGCAAAGTTTGGGAAAACGCACAGCAGTGGAGTTTTATGTGCCCTGAATTTCAAAGTGTCCTCAACTGTCAGGCTGGTCAGTAAAAAATGTGCGTTGATGATATCTATGATGCATAAATAACAGATCAAAAGTAGCACTTAGACATCTATTTCCTATTAATCTTTCCAGATCAGCAGGCTTGACAAATCAGCCAAACAGGAAAAGGGTTCAGGGGCTTACTGGCCAGCACTGTCTGCATGGCACTTCGTCTAAAGAGATCAGAACACCAAGCACATCTTCTGTGAGATCGATGGGCCGACAAACAGATGAGCCCACAGGCCGGGGGTCACAGATCATTAAAAGCCATCTATCAGCGCCTTTCAAGGCCTCTAATTCCCCCAAATCGAATATTTCCATGTAAATATGTCAAAACAGGAATGAAATTAGCGCCGTAGTTTATTGACTGTGATAAAATCTGAAAAGCACCACTGCACATAATTACATACTTGTCAGAGCCATAAAAATTAGCTTTATTATCAATGGAATGGTTTTGTACAACTTCATTTAGGTCCGATGTCTTCCAGATGGGGTTGCTCTCTGCACTTGAGCAGTTTTATGCAGCACACACAGACAGAGACGCACACACACACACACACACATACACACACTACCGTCTTTTTCATCCCTTTATTCCCGTGCTGAAGCGAAGAGGAGAAAAAAAGGGAGTGAAAGAGGAGCTGATATCTGTGGCAGAGTTGAGGGCCACATCAGCTGTGAAGTTTTTGATCTCATTAATGATACTGGCCTCCATTGTGAACCCTAATCGCACACAAATCAAAAAGTTGGTGATGTTGAAGATGCTGAGGGTAAGAGGGCAGCTGTTTCAGCCCCTTTTAGAGCTGATGCCCTACAACAAGAGAGCACATTTCGACATATTCTCTCATTTGCACTACTTGTGGGTAACTGCACTAGGACTCTTATTATCTCAGGCGTCTGAGATCTGTACCACTTTACTTCCTGTGCGCCCCCTTCAGCCCCTCCTGCCTCTGTGAAGCTGCTCTAGCGTGTCAGTTTGGCTGCACTAACAGTTTTACCCCCATCTTTTATTTAGCTTTTCATTATTTGTTGCTATTGTTCCATCTTTTCCTAACTCCATTATCATATCAATTATCATCTCAGTCACACATCCTGATTTCCACTCATACCATATTTGCATCAAGTCGGTAATGCAGCCCTGTTACTAAATTATTTAGTGAACAACTTGAACTAGAGGGGCTTGATTCATATTTAAAACAGACACCTATTCTTAATGGCAGCTTGTGCTTAGTCCTTCACGAGGGTTCACTTGGTGTGATTCTGTCTTTCTCTTGACATGAACCTTTCACATGCAACTTTGAGCAGAGTTTTAATACACTGTGAATGAACTGAATTGTTAAAAGTCGAAATAAATAAAGATAAGATGATATAATGTAGTCAGGTGTTGTGCTTTCCTGTATTGTAAAGATGGATATCAAGTAATAGTGCTGGATGTTCACACTTAACTTGACCAGATTTCCAAACCGCATGTATTATTACAGTGTAGGAATCCCTGAATCTGACTGTAAACTGCTCCAAATGGTCAAAACAAAGCAAAAGATCTCAACAAGATCTTCACGAGACTTCCTGAAAATATGAGGTCATGAAACAAACACCGAGGTCTGCCCAAACAGGCCCCCACTGGACTGACCAATCAAAGGGAAGTGGGGGTTGTGGGGAGGGGAGCATAAAGAAATAGCAGCTAAAAGTGTTTCAGACAGAAGATGAAATAGAGCTTCTCTAAACAACAGTGTAAGAAAAACATTTTTTTTATCCATGAATTATGCAAAGTTACTATGAAGGTACCAGAGGCACAGTATGAAGTCTAAAACAAGCATAATACTAAAACTTAAGTTGCTGATACAGTTGCTGTTTTTTGGGTTAAAATAAACTTGCTAAAGAGATCGCAGATAGGCTATATGTTTAACTAGAGAGCAATAAGTTTAACAAAAAAACTGAGAAAAAATGGACATGTGTGAACTTGGAAAAAAAAACATGAATGAATAATCTCCATTTGTTTCAACGCAGACCAAAAGTTGATACAACTCAGAGAGTGGCTAAATGTGATAAAAAATGTAGTTTTCAAAATTTAAAATGCAAGGTTGTTAAACCAAAATTGAAAAGCAGGCACACTCACTGTTCAAGTAGACTTTTCAAAAACATTAGTATGTCTTTCTATCACCAAGATCCCTGGAGTTTATATCCAGATTACGATACAATTATGTAACTGAGTGGTCAACAATGGTCTGGTTCCCGAACTATGAACTTCTATTAAGGGGTCATGTTTAGTGAGCAGGTGGTTGTGTGAAATGGTTTCAGGCAGGATGACCCAGCAGATTAGACTCTACTCAGTGTCTCCTACTCATGACTCCTATGTCCAACGTACAGAGTATCCTCTAGAATAATATAGACCTTAAACTGCATTTTAAATTAGCAACAACAACAAAAAAAACACCTCTTCTTTGTGTCTCTTATAGAAGCAGGGAAAAAAACTGATCTTCATATCATAAAATATGTAAGACTGGGAAATTTCACACGCAAGGGAAAGAGCAAATGTTCGGATGATCATCACCTCTCCACCTTTGGGATCACTCTCATGGGAAATAGTTCCTTTGCACAGAGAATGTGTTGATGGAGGGATCTCATTACCCTGGACCAAGGACGCAAACACCAGCAGCCCAGAGGTAGTGATTAGAAAACGTTAATGCTCCTCCCATGTTGCCTATCAGGGATATTCAAAACACTTTCCAATAGCTTAACCTATTACTAATGAATGCATTAATGATATTTTGGCTCATGAGAGTCACTTTAAAGGTTGTTTGTGGACACCAGAGTGTTTTTAATATGAACTCTCCTTTCTAACAAACTTTCTCTTAATTCTTCCCGAGTGTGCATTTGTAGTGTACCGTTATCTGCAAACAGTGCTTGACTTTCAAAGATGAGATTTTCATTTATAGAATGCATTTTTGACATAGTCTTGTGGACATCTAAATAAGTGATTGTTTTACATACACAGCATTAAATCAAGTGCTCATATCTGGCAGACATGTAGGACAGAACCAGACTCAATGGTAGCTGCTTATCTGCCTTAACTGCATGGACTAAGCTAGTGTGACGAAGGGAGGGACCAAGGAGAAAGTTGATATCTAAAGCAGTTTTTTTGGCTGGCAACATGTTTGGAATCATGTTTTGCCAAGATGACTTGATCTGTGAATGAAGGTAGAGGCAGAAAACTACTCAGAAAGGGAAAAAAAATCAAAATGTATAGTCTGCTGTTCATCTTTCTAAACATTTTCCATCTTTGGAAGGGCTGTCACATAGAAATATTTATCTCATGATGCTGACGGTTACATCATTATTTACTCTACATGATGTAAACACCTTGATCACTGACCACACAGCCTGCAAAACTTTAATTACCAATCCAATCAGGACAGTAAACCACATCAAATCTGAAACAAAACTTGAACCAAAGATCTGTTCTATCTCCTGATTCAAGAAATGTGTGACATTTTATACAGCACGTCAAAAAAAAGAAAAAGACTGTCTCAATAACAGACACACTGCTCATGCTATAATAAAACACCGTGTTTGTGTCATTCTTCTGGAAACAACAGAGATTTACTCACCTGCTCACAAGGCTTCTCCAGCAAACAATGACAAGAGTGTGTGTCTCTAATTTATGCCACAAACACTGACACTGATATTTGTCTGTAATTAGATGTGTTTTAGCAGAAAGCTACACGAAGCTAGCATGTCTCAGACATTTGTCACAGTGCAGGAATAATTCACTGTAACTAGCATTTGATTTGATTTATGCTGTTGCTCAAAAGATGTCATACTTTGTGTGCTATACTTTACACACTGGAGGGTGGAACAAACATATAACCATGCGACTATATTCCTTAAGTCACCCTCAATTTCAGCTGACCATTTTCCCAAGATCCCTCTTCTCCCACTTGACTAATTACCATAGAAGTCTTTTTTCAAACACCCCCTCCATCTTTCCCCGAAGGAGGCCACATGCAACTATAATTGCCTCCCTCATTAGTTATGTTTTCACAAGACGGGATGGGGGGCAATTAATTTTATCACTTAATTTTGTCACTGATATTTCCACTGCCTCAGTATTGATGTGTCCACCACGGCCGGGCCCATTTTTCAGGAAAATTAATTGACAAAGCTGTAAAATTTATCAACATATCACCAGATTAAGCGACAAATTGATGCAATGAGGGAATCAATTGTGTTTCTGTCACTGGGGTGCGAAAGCGCAGCACCGCACAGGGACCGGACGAGCCAGACCACTGCGAGAGTGACTTCTGTGGCAGGTAACGTGATTTATGTTTTTATTTAGACAGGGGGCATAAATCAGAATGAGTTACAAGTGCAAGGGCTGCCTCCCCCTACAGAGTCACACAAAGGCCTGCACAAAGCATATGCAACAAACACACGTGGATGTGCACAGACAAAGTAATCAGAGACAGACAACCCCCCACCCCCACCCATGAAAATCAATGAAAGAGAGAAATTGGACATATACAGGCCAAGAACAAGTGATAAAATCAACAGATGCAAAACTGAACATGACATCAAGACTGTGGAGACAGGTAAAATAAAATAAAGAGATCTACAAAGATCTATTGATACTTGAATTAAAATTTGAATTCTGACAAGCAAGACTGAAGACAAAAGAAAAACTCAGAAAACAGAAAAAATCTGAGAACATTTCAGAAACACACCCAAACACAGGATTGCGAAGTCTGCAGGTTAATGCTGTTCTGCTGGCTGTGGCTACCATTAGCAGAGCCAGCACCACTGACCTCCAGTTCTTTTTGACGGTTAACATCCAGGTAAAATTTATCTCCATTTTCTAAATCAAAAAACTGCTGAACTGTGCTTTGCTCTGTCATCTGTGCTCGTTTATATCTAGGTTGTAGAGCTTTATGGCAGTAGAGGCTGACTGAACTACAACTTAGACTCAACATATGACTGACACTCCAGGCTTATGGTCTTTACAACCTGAGGCCATTTTTCAGAGGCAATTTTTTTTAATCTGTAATCAGGAAAAGGTCACACACAGACACCTTGCACACTGAACCGGATATGTTTATTTTTGTATTAACTGCAAAAATCTGCAGTGAAATTACCTTAAATTACAGAAAATGTGTCAGAAAATGTCAAATGTGATGTTGCAAAGTAGCATGTGGTGTCTCTAAATAGCCAAACAAGCTTGGCAGATGCGAAAAAACACAAAAATTGAACCTGTTCCAAAAATAATAGGTTAAAAAATAAGTTTTAGCGTAAATGTGCAAACATGACATAACGGGATCAAATTTCTGTTTTTAATGTGCATCAATTTCAGACTAAAAAAAAAACTAAATGTGGAAAGATCTTTACAATGTGAAAATATATGAATAATTTATTGTACTTACAAGTAATTCTGCTGGATTATGGTAAAAAAAAATCCTAATTGGGCAAAAAAATAAATAAAATAAAATAAAAAAAAATTACAAGATTTCAAGATGTGATCTGTCTTTGTGATGACATTTTCCATTACTCATTCCCAGCAGGTCCATGTTCAATACTAAACATGGTTGTCATCATTTAATGTGATATGCCAGATTTGGCTTGACATTAATTTTCACACGTAGCCTCTCATCCTGATTTGCAGACAGCTCTGTATCGTTCTCTGAACCAGGACACAAAAAAGTCAAAACCCTGTGAAGTTTGGTAATTGCAATTCTTACCATGTTTCCATGTGACTGCAGGTTGGAGTCCAATGCCTGAAAAACAAAAATAAGTATTATTAGTGTTAAGAGTTAAACATACTGTGTCCTTGCTGCTTATTTCAAGAGAGTGTCTGGACTCTTTCACATGAGGTGACTTGAGGTCATATGACCTGACTAGCCTTAGGTTCCAGAGCTGAACCACTTTGGTTTTGTTAAGAGTTCACCAGGAACAGGTCTACTGTTCGACGGTGTCAGCACGTGCATGCTGGACTTCAGTGAACCAGCTTTAGAAAAGTGTCTCCTACACAAACACTCAGTCCTGACTGTCTGTAAAGCATCTGCCCAGCATAATGCAACAGTTTGTACGACAGTCAGTCCATCAAAAGTATTCAGTTGACCCCCACACAATCCTTCAAAACATGGAGAGAACAAATTGAGGACAAAATGGCCACAGCGCATCACCTCCTGTTCATCCTCTCAGGAGGGCACACATTTTATCCTCAGCAGAGAGGGAGGGAGGGAGAAAACTGAATAACACAGCGTCTCCAGAAGCAAGCAGGAGAATTGCTCGGGCGCCGGCACTGTCATGTCTGTATAAACAGGCATTGATTTTTCTGTCCAGCCCTGGCACCTCAGCCATTTATTCTCAGCTTTGTGGTTAGGGCCCGGCGGGGGCTGGAGAAATTCTGTTACAGTCCAGTCGGGCCCTTGAGGCCTGTGTGTGAGAATAGATTTCACCTGTAAACGAGAAGAGGGACTGGAGCCACTTAACAAGGGCAGCCTGTGTCACCAGAGGGCAAGACGGGTGAAGTCACACTGGATGGATAATGACACATACTGAGGGAAGAGAGGAGGGGATGAGAGTGAAGAAATAAGGAGTGGGGGGAAAGGGAGCCATGATTGATAACTGTGGAAGAAAAAAAGAGGAGGAAGAGGGTTTTGAAGCCATAAGTAGGAGGAGGAAAAAAAGGAGAAAAAGAAATGGACATTTTTGAGTGATAAGAAGAAAACTGGTCAAGTGTCCTTTCACAAGCTGTCCATTTTCATGGTGGAAAAATCTTCCATTACCTGATGTAAAAATAAAGTTTGAGTTTGGCTTTGTTGGGGCTTTGCACCACTAAAACATGATTACATTAAATGTGGGAAGCAAAAGAAAAATACTTGAAAATATAGTTCTGCTCCATTGATTTTTACTACATGTCAAAACCTGGTGCCTGTGTTACTGATTATACAACTAAAATATTTGGCGAGAGATGCTCGTCACAACCAATGTGGCCTCAAATAGAGAAGAGCAGAGTTAGTTTTGTTCTATAGTCAATGAAGACTGTTCAAGGATTAATTAAAAAGTGCATTTCCCAGTGGGCACAAACAGACATAAAGGCAGAAATACATTCCTAAGTGTAGTTGTTGAAGATATGCTCGTTTGATTTATGCATGTAAATTATCTGGATGTGCAAGTTTCTACATAGGAGAGACTCCAGAGCCATGCACCTGACTTAGCATGTTAGCACAAGCTAATCACAGGTATTTGACACATACCTGGCCTCAAATAGAGGAGAGCAGAGGCTAACTTGCACTACTCTTTGTCCCGTGCTGCTCCGCAAGTATCTGAAAGTGAGTGAAAGTCAAACCAAGCTTCACCCTTTGGTTGTGTTTTTCTTCCTCTGTGCTACGTCCACTATCGTAGCTACTCAGGATAGCATCTCCACTCACTGCTATCAACATAGTGCGCGCTGTGATTGGCTGAGGTAACCACATCTACTATCTGCCCAAAAATGTTCTGATACAACCAAAACATCAATATACAGGCAGAGGAGTGGGTTGAGGTAGACACTGACACTGACACATGTATGGAGGCCCAGCAGAGACAACTGAGCAGGATTATTCATGAAAAAGTTGACATTTAATGTTTTTGTTTTTTTAATTCTTCAGACTCCACCTTTAACAATTGCTGCTGTATAATATCATGCTATTTGGAATCATGGTGTGGGATAATGTAGTTGACTTCGGAAAATTCCCAAAATTAGCAACCTTTTTTTTCCCCGCTGTAACATGTTTCCCCCCGACAAGAGACGGGTATACGCCTCTGGGTTTAAAAAATGAAAAAAAAAATGAAAAAGACAAATTTTGAAGTAATATTTTGCTGGATTCTTAGAGTCTAACTTAAAGGAACTGGAACAAGTACATCCTTTGGATGTGTTCTGCTTCTGGCTTTAAACTGTGCATTGGGGATTTGTTGTACTAATGTTCATGTCGTGTACAGTCTGAAGAAACCCAAATAAGAGGTACACAGTGTACTGTCATCCACCTGGCAATACAGGAGAGATCAGGAAGCATTTGGAAACGGCACTGACATGAGCCGAATCTGATACTTTTGTTATTGTAAAGTTATGTCAGTCCAATGATTTTACATTGAGCCTTTTCATTTGAACTTTGATCAAGTTATGATGGTTTTAAAAACAACTAAAAAACTGTCCAACGAGACATTTTGAGCTCAGTTTAAAAGATAGAATGAAAAATACAAAACTATAGATCTAAAAGCCTGCTTTCATTAGGACAAATTGTTAGAAGTGGTTCTAAGAAAAAGCTAACTTCAACATCGGGGCACCCTGTAATTGAGAGGAATTAAAGACAAACTGTGACTCACACACACACACACACACACACACACACACACACACACACACACACACACACACACACACACACACACACACACACACACACACACACACACACACACACACACACACACACACAGCAGAAAGTGAGCTGCTCTGTGAAGTTTCAGCTAAGAGTGACAGTAATGATAGTGTGTGAAGGTTAACTCCTGGAGAAAAACCGAAGCTCAGTTGCTGAATGCGAAGGAGAGAGCCAGGTTTGAAAAGTACTTATTAGTCAAACTGGGTAACAACGACGCCACCCGTACGCTATAATCAAATCACTACATATACCTAGCTGCATCTGAGGAGAAACCAACCTTACAACCCTGACAGGAGGGTTATTTTTACTGATACACTGCCAGCCTTTTGTCTTGTGCTCTGTGTGAAAACGGTGCTAACAACAAATGGAAAGAAACGCAATGAATGACTAGAGTGAATGAGGAGTAAAGAAAGGGGGAATTTGGGGACCTATTATGAACACACACTTCCTTTGTTTTCCCCTCTCTGCCCTCCAGTTAACCATCCAACTGTTTGTGGAATACATAGAGCGCCATGCAATTTTAATGACCCCCAGCATGCGTAGATTTCCCTATCCAGTTTTTATTTAGCAGCAAACACTCCTTCTTGTCTCCTCTGTGATCAATACGTGCTGTCTTGGAACCAGGCGACGAGTTTTAATGTTATTTTACAAGATCAGATGGCTTCCTTTGATCCCCCGCTGCGATCCGTCTGATCTCCTACATCCGACAGGCTGCAGCTTTCGTATGCGTATTATGTCGAGGAGCAGGACGAATGGGGGGAGAGGAAAAACAACAATGTTCCTGTTCAAGGAAGTGTTTGTTAACCAGAAATGGAAAGGAAAAAAAAAAAGTGAAGTTCCTATTGTTGCTGCTGGTGGTGTTTTGTTTAAGCTGGCACTGCTGCTCAGGAGAAGTGCACATCAAGCAAATTAACACTCGCAGCTTTGTCCTTAATTGCACATATAAGAGAAGCCAAGGCTCAGGGACTGTTGTATGTAAATAAGGTTACATTTTGTGTTGTTTATTGCTGGTGCTTCATCATGAAAAACAGGTTCTCTCTCACTCCTAATATTTAACAATGTTAGGTTACTTTAATTTTAAATTTATAAAAAAAGATTAATCTCAAACCCTAAAATGATAATTAGACAAGAATTTCTTGTCACTTTTCAGCTCTCCTATAAGTACAAAAGTGCCCCCTTCCAAAAAGAAAAAAAAATACAGTAGTTCCTCTAAACTTGTTCATTGTAACACAAGTGCGGTGGGAACTCAGGGGGCATCAAGTTCCATCTGTCTTTAATAATGTTTATGCAATGTTAAAGTTTTATGTAACTCCTTTGATTGATTCTGACAACTACAGTTGTTATTGCTGGCACCTTCCACGTTATGAGGGACACAAAAGGCACATTTGGTCTGAATTTTACCTTTATCTCCATCCGTGGATCATCAAAGGTATCTGTTTTCTGAGATTATCTTGCTTTCAGTGAAAAATCTTAATTATCTTCTCTAGTGTAAGAAAAAAAAAATGATTGTGTTTCTCCTCACGCTGTCTTGAAATGCAATCATTGCATGATGTATTATCTCTGTCCATCCTCAACTTCACATGTTAGACCCTCGGAGATGGTGTAATTGTCCGCTGTGCTCAGACTGCTGGAGGTAATGAGGAAGTGATAGCATCACGGTCTGCAGGCAGGGATGAAAGAAACAGCACAATAAAGGAAGGAGAGGCCAAAGCAGTAAATATCCCTGGGCCACACGGAGCATGTACTAATTGCGTTCCCAAACTTGAGTGCAGTAAATAATGAAATTTTAATTTCTGCTCTTGCTGCTGCGTTTCCCTCATTCATGTTCAGATGAATGTTTCAAAGAAATTTGCTGCGGCCATGAGAAGAAAAATGAAAGTGGAGGGTGAGAGGAGGGGGTGGGCATGAAAGAGAGAAACTGCAGAAAACAGACAGAAGATAGGACTATCTGTTGATCATTTCAACCAATCAACTGGAAGATGTTGAAGCAGGCTAAAAGGAAAACCAGATCAACAACATCTACAAATACTTGAAATAACAATCTGATAAAACATCTTTATTTGTACAAATACCTTTCAGAATAAATCGGTCATTTCCCGGCTAAGACAAAAGCCTTGTGAAGGATGCTGGAGTGAGATTCTTCTGTGGTGTAGTAAAAAAAAAAAAGGGTTCGGGTTAGGTTAGCCCAAATTTTCTAAATTATTTATTATGCAGGCGTTAGGGTTGGTTTAGGCTAAGTTTGCTGGTACTGAAACTGCTCACCTAGCACTCATTTGGTATCAGCAGTGTTACCAACAAGAACTAACAACCAAGCTTCTTAGGCAGATTTTCTCTGTGTGTTCATGATTGCTGTCATGTCACACACCATCATCCATCACATCATGTCCGTAACACTTCGGCTAACTCTCAGAGACTTCCCCTGCTCTTCTTTCCTTTCAGTGCTAGCAAAACGTAAAATGAAGAGTCATCCATCTAGATCTACCTGCAAACAAAATCAAATAAATCAACACTTTCCCCAAATATAAAAACATTTGTGTTGTGGGCAGATAATTAATGAGCACAGCTGCACTAATTAAAAGCCATCTGAGTTCCATTAATCTTTGTACTTGAGTCGCATCGTTTCTCAAAGAGGACAGCCACGCCTTTCCCATGCAGTGCCCGCCGTCCTTGGACTCATTTTTCAGGTGATTTGGAGGAGCATTGTTGCTTTATTAGCATGGTGGAGAAACATGAAGGCACAATTAATAATGCATTCCAGGAAAATGATTATGTCCCTCCATTACAGATTACAGCGTAAAAAAGGAAATTAGCATAGTAGCACAGCTTTGCTTTGAAAACAGCCACTTAACAATGGTTTTCATGTTTTCTTTCTGACAGCTTTTGACCTCTGTGCAGCCAGCTCTGGAAGTCCCCAGTGTGGACTACTTTAGAAAATGAAAAGACTGCTAGTTTTAGGGGTCAAGATGTGTTTGTGGTAAAGAGGCAGTGTAGATGGAGTATGCATCCTGAGCTCACAGATATTTTTTGTTTTGAAGTGTCTTCTATGGTCTTTCTTATTCGTCAAAAACTGGTCTGACTGCCACAAAGTGTAAAATCTTTCAGGTATTTTTCAATTAAACATTTATATCAGAGCCAAATGGATTTCAGGCTTTATCATAAACATCAACTGTTCTAAAACTAACTTGATCCAATGTCACATACTGACCTTCAATCACTTTCATACATATGAATCTCCATCTTTTCCAAAACCCACTAAGATAACCTGGAACACAAGACCTCAGCTTCTTTTGCAAACTGCAACTGTAAAAGATGAAGGAAAGAATGAGGACTAAAACAATTCAACTTTTCATTACAGATGCTATGAGGATCTGTTTCAATTGAACTGCCTCGCCACTTTCTAGCCTGGGGTCTCGCGCACGCTGTTATAAAGATGTGACTTTTGACCAGGCTTGGGTTTGTGTGTTTGTTTCGAAACAAATTTTCAAGACAACTTTTTACTGGATACAATGCATCAAGGTAAGGTATCTATTAGTGCAGTAACATAGCACTGGTGTTTAAAAGGTGACAACAAGCAAACGCTGTGTGTACCACAAGTCAGTGGCCAGCTATATGTAGTGCTACCAGCAGCCTTGTGCTCCAACATCTGTAGGCTAACATAACAACAAGCAAACTTTCAGTTCATGCAGTAGTTAAGTAGCGACTGGCAGCCCGGTGCTTCAAGACATGTCTGTAATATGTAATGTCAGTGAATCCTGGTTATGTCCTGCCTGTCATCTTCCAAGCAGAGCTAACGTAAAATCAATCTTTATTTTATTGATAGACTCTCAAGTTTGAACAGACCACTGCAGAATAACTGCTGAATGTGGGTTTGAAAGAACAGTTTACCTTGTGTTGTAGCCTTGAGCTTGGGCTGTATCACTCTCTTGTTTAGCTTTCTTTTGCTCATCTGTCCTTTTCTGTCAGACAGTTAGGCTCCTGTGTCCACCATTTCAATAAAATTGATTAAAGAAATTGTTTTCAGCAGAGAAAAACACATATCTCTCTTCTCAATTTTAAAGTGTGGATTATGATCGGGCATATATCTAGAAGGAAGACTTTTTCAAGATCACTTTGAAACTCCTCACAGCCCCTTTAACTAAAGTTATTGCAGGAATTTCTTGAAGACAAATTAGGTTTCAAGTCTTGGTAAAACAACACAACACAACCAAAGATTTCATTGTGGGCTCCTAGACTTTCCTCATCAAAAACAGATTTAAGTATTCACATATAACCAACTTAATGACTTGATCATGAATGGGACTAAAAACAAATTCAAAGGTGACCTTTAACAAAATGAAAACAATGATGAAATGTTTACTTCACAAAAAGCTACAGGGAGATTTTTTTCTCTTTTATGTCATAAAACTGAATGAAAAAGTTAGCTGATCAAAAAAAAAAAAAAAAGCTTTAAAAGCACTTTGGAGTGCGCTATCCTGATAAATTATCATGGTGTTATAATGAGCAGTTTTATAGTAAATATGTGAATTGATTCAGCTGTCCAGGGATTGACTGAATAAAAGCAGAGGCTCTAATAATACAATAAATAAATAAATAAATCAGGAAAACCAAAATAGCTGTCTAATTAATAAATGTAGAAGAACTATGACGTTTAATTCAAAGAAGTGTCGGTAAATTAAATCCACACAGTCAGGCCTTTGAAATAGCTCAGTGGCATGAGCCCCATAGAAAGTGACAACAATCCTTGTCATTGGAGTCCCTGGTTTTACTCCTGGCCACGACCTTTTGCTGCATGTCATCTCTCACATAGGTCTAATGATCCCAAACTGAACGGTAACATATTGAAAAAGATTTAGGCCTTTATTTGAAAATATCTGATTAGAGCAAACATACAGCCTGCTTTTCAGTAGGTCTGTTCTTTTATAGTCATTCTGCATTAAAGCACACTCTCAGAGACCATTGCTGTTTACATCTCAGTCTCATTCCACCGACCGCACGCTGTTCTTAAAGCCAACCAACATTAACCGCGTTATTACGGTTTAAAACCCTCCTTTTTTCTCCATTCTTAATTATTCATTTCTTCATATGCTTTGTTCAGTACATAAAAGTGTTGTTGTAATCACAGGGGCAATGGCCATTAAGCCCTAATGTGGCTAATGTTTGCCTAATCAAAGTTTTATGGACGGCAATAACTTGGAAATAACATTTTTTAATTATCCTTTAATTTGAGACGTGATATTGGTGCAATCTCTCATTGGAAGAAGGACCAGGACAATAACGGTCCCCTTGGGTAAATTATTGTTTTGCACGAAAGGTACGAAGGGAGGCAAAGTACAAGACCTGCTTTTTCTTTAAATGAACATACTTTAGTTATATAAGAAAATTTGTCTTAGGTGTTATTAACCCAGATAATTGATTAAAAAAAGATTGATTCATTATTTTCGGTCTCATACTGTGTATTTACTTTACTTTCTTTTGTTGTTGATTGATAATGCTGATATTTAGAAGAACTTTCATTGATAAGGCAAATCATGTTAAAAAGTTGGCCAGACTTCATTTAACAAAGGAACTTTATTATTATTTCTTAAAGTTAACGACTAAAAACTTCACAGCAAGAGTTGAAAATGTGAAACTAACATGTGAAAAGTGGAAAAAGTCTACATCACCCTCCTACCCCTGAACTACCATATTTCTTGGTGGAACATACAGTATTAACTTTCTCCATCCTCACCACCCAGGCTCGGACGTTTGAGCGAGTTTATTAGTTCAAAGGATTATTATTCTAATGTGAAAATGGAACTAATGGTGTGCCAGATGCTTTTTTTGTGCACAATTATCCAAGAAAACAAGTCTCAAGATAAGTCATGTGTTATTATTTGGTCATTTTTTCAGAGACCCTTCAAAATTGCCCAATTATGTTCTATTAAGGCAAGGCCAACCCTGTCAATCACCCTGCCGGCGTTTGCCCCTGCCTTCAAAGACGGACCACTCAAGATTTAATGGCTCTCAGAAGTTTGCACTGCAGCAAAGTGACAATACTGCTCAGACTAATAAAGTTTGTTGCCGTCTAGTTGAAATAATATTGCTGCTTATTACCAGTACATTTTTTTTTATTATCTGTTGTTTCCTGAAAACAGAAGTTTGGATCACAAAAAAAAAGTTGCACCCAAGACCTGCTCTGAAAAGTTTAAAAAGAAAGAGCAAACTTGAGGAATTATTAAGGGACCACATGTTTGGTATCAGTGTAGAACATGAACCTCGGCGCTTATAGTAGACTCTAAGACCAACATTTCTGAGAATTGCCAGAATTGTATTTAAAAACATCTTACAAACTCCATGTCTGCATGACTCAGCTGTGGTGTAAACTATCCAACCGGGCTGGCGTTATCTTTCATGTTTGACCACAAAAGCAGATCAGTGTGTCCTCTGTATTTTTTCTGAATGAGCTTAGTTTTGAGTTTTAGTTTCACTTGTCAACATAAAAATTAAATTGATGCATTAAAAATGCAATAAAGTGCAAAAAAAAAGTCAGATTCTGACATTGATGTATTGGCACATTATTTCCATATCATGTGCCATTATCTGCCGATACTGATAGATACCAATGTTCATCAGCTACATGGTGCACCTCCAGTGTCAATGCAATCAAGGATGAAAGATCCCAACAAAAATAAATAAATTAATCAATAAATAAAAGCTTTGAATGAACACCTTTCGAGCAGGAAAAAAAAAACAGAGAAACATTACATGCAAGTCCAAAATGTCTTATTTCTATATTATAAGCCCTTTACTTAGACACAAAAAATGTAATTGGGCAACATATATGACTTCAATGTGGCGCTTTAACAAGTAGGTGCTCTATAGTGAAGTGAAATTCATGCTTTCACCCGGTTCAGTTTAGTGTAGCATGAAGATTACAGTCAGAATCAGAATCAGAATCACCTTTATTTGCCAAGTATTTTCAAAAATACAAGGAATTTGATTCTGGTTTAAACTGCACTCTCTCAGTACAATTGTTGTGAATAGAAAGACACTAAGAGAAACAGTAAATATAAAAAAAAAAGTAGAAAAACATAGAGCTTATGCAGTAGGAAAAAAAAATACATTAAAGAACAAAAATAGTGCATTGAATAGATGTCAGAAAAATGTGCAATTTGTAATAGAGCATTGGAAAATGAATGTGTAAAGAAGGAACAGACAGGCTGTAACTGTACACGAGGTATATGAATTGTTGTTTTATGGTAGATGAAGAGGAAAGGCACCTTGGAATAACTGTAATAGTTCTAACAAAGAAAATTTCCAGTTGTTTATATGTGGAATCTAAGTGTATCTCCATGAACTACCGCTGCATCTCGCCATAACCGACTATTTCTTTTTCCTTCTTGCACAAATATCTTGGTTACCATACTCTACTGTATGTATGACAGTTGTGGCTCAGGGGTGAAGCGTGTTGTCTGCGGATCAGAGGATTGGCGATTTAATCCCCAGCTCCTCCTGTCCGCATGCCAAAACATCCTTGGGCAAGATCCTGAACCTGATACTGAGGACATAACTTCCACTGTACAATTGTGTGTGAATGATGAGTAGATCAGTTGCCTTGCGTGGCTGATCACTGGAGTATGATGTGTGTGTAAAAATGAATGTTGACATGCTGTGTGAAGTGACTTGAGTGATAAGAAGATGAGATAGGTGCCACATAGGGTACGTATAGAATTACAGAGATGTCAAAACTTTAAACTACCCCTGTTGTGAACACACTCATGAGTTTAAGCTGTGATCTGGTTTATTAATAATTTGAAACAAAGAAGAACTTAGAGAACCGTTTACAACAAAGACTTAAATTTTTCATATCCCATCATTTTTGATGGCAAGTTTGTAGTGCCCAAAAGTCCCATCATCCCTTGCTGTTTTCTGTTTGCCAAAACCAGTACTAGATCAGCTCGAAACACATGCACTGCCACTGGGAATATTTGGCAACCAGGGTGTCACATTGGAGCAAAACATCTGGTATTTTACCGGCCTGGCCGAACCCAATCTGTCGTAGTGAATTAAAGAGGTGAAAAACAGTCGAACCCACGGATCTGACACCATATCCTGATTGTCTTTTAGTGCATGCTTTCCCTGTTTTTTATAAACAAGTAATAAAAAAGAAGAGATATTAAGACCTTGCATTCTCAAAATGCCAGGTAAAAACATAGAAACAGCTAAGATACGATAAATAAAGCCTCTGTGACGTGGCCTGCTGCTGCAATCAATCTCCCAGCATCCCCTTCTCCCTCGTTCCTCTCTTTGTTTTCATATCTCGCCGTCCCTCCCTCTCCGTCCTACATCTCCCTCCTCTCTGTCTAACTCTATCTTGCTTGAGAGCTAGCATATGTCTCCAATCATTTCCTCTCAGCTCCCACCCCGTCGCCTTCTCCTTCCTCCCAGATTTCCTCTCCCCTTCCCCTCTGTCTCTTCCCTAGTTTGCTCCTTCATCTCTCCCAGTTTGACTCGAGCCGTGACTGGTGCAGTTATCAATCACCAAAGCCAAGCCTTGTCAGGGACGACTGAACCCAGAGGCGCTCCTCTTTTCTCTCCCATCGCCCCCCCTCTCTTTTATCTGTCTCGCTCTCCTTCCTTTAACAAATTTGTTCCAGTTAATAAGCCCTCCAAAATGACCCCCTCTTCCTAATTAAGCACAGGCAGCATGTAGGGAAATATGATACTTAATTAATGATGAGATAAACTCTCTCCCAAGGCCCTGTCAGAAAACCATGACACCATGTTTGGCGGTTTGAAATCAAATTAACACGCCAAAAGACTGAGCTGAAGAACTGATGGGTGATTTGGCTCCAATTCTTCATCTGACTGAGGTAAACAGGGAATCTGGGTTTCGGATTTTGAAGCCAAACACTTGGGTTGTAACTGGCGTGTGTTGTCAACCAAAGCATCTCATCAGGTGTTGAGGCTTTCTTTATTAATTATCATTTCTTTACACTTTGTCCCAACAAGCTATTCATCAAAGACAAAAAACAACAAAACCCAGATTTAGATGAGTGAGAAGACAATTGGTTCTCCTCAGAACTGAATGTGCACAATATCAAACTACTGAGGCCATTAAGTGTCAGTGATATAAGACAAAAGCTTCTAAGAAGGACTTATTTAAAGCTTACCAACAAGAGAAAAGGCCAAATGACGGACAGGGACTAATGTGAACCCAAGGGTTGGCGACGCTGCCACAAAAGCTACACCAGGTCAGCTATTAGGACTTCCCAGGTTAAGTCAATTTTGGGTTACAACATCCTCTACAGCTGTTTTGAGTGACAGTTACATGACAGAACCATCAGGAGCTGAAAGTTAAAGCCATAAGTAGGGATAGGCGTCCTTCACATTTAAAACAATACAGTACAGATGCCTGGTACCTGGCAATTGGTCTCGGAACTCAATGGCACAAACTTTGGTACATTTGTGTGTGTGTTCATGTTGTAATAAAAAATAATACGTTCAATAATAAAATCTCAAAGTTTTTCAATTTAACGAATTCATTTATCAATATTTTAACTTGCAATGGTGTGTTCATGTCCAGCATGGAAAATTGCCTTCCCTTCCAAAGTCCTCCTCAAAGTCACTAAGATGTGTTTAGTTACCTAAACATGGTACTGTTTGATTTTGTGTGAATTGGAACTCTGCACTACAGGCAGAAATCAGTAGGTACCTGTAAAAGTACCAAACTCGGTACCCATCCCCAGACATTATAAGTAGCCGTGAGAAATAGAACTTGAAAACAGTATGCCCATTGTTATAAGGTTAAAAGAAAAGCCAGCACAAATCCTCTTAGTTCCTACTATGCTAGCTTTCTGTTTGCAGATATTGATAGTAGGCCTGCACAATATATCGTTTGAACATCGCCATCGCAATATGCGCATATGCAATAGTCACATCGCGCATGTGATGCGACTATCACATTTCCCCCACTTATTGGAGAAATGGGAAAAAAAGCAACTGAAATTGAAACCTATTCTATTTTGTACAGAGACATGGCCTCCTGGATTCCTTTCATATACAGCAATCTTCATCATTCACAGATAAACCCCCTTAGCCTGGATTTAATGGTATTATAGGAATACAATGGTGTCATTGTGAGTCAACCAAATTCTTCCCAAACAGAGCTATTCAAGTCATCTGGTGAAAATTATTATTTTTTTAATATCGCAATATATCGCAATATATCGCAACCCCCCCAAAAATCGCAATGCCAGTTTTTTCCAATATCGTGCAGCCCTAATTGATAGTACTGACCTATTGGGAGCTGCAGCTAATCAGTGCATTTTTGCTTATCTGGAGGGTAAACTGTGGAGAAAAACTTGACGTGCTAGAAAATAATTGACTACAATTTTGGAATCATATCAGTCTATCTCTAAAACAAACCATGGACCACAAAGAAAAGTCTATAAACTCATGCTAGCAGTGTTTTGGCTTAACGTTAGCATCATACCATGAAACACCTTTGCTGTAACCTGTGTCACAGAAGTTTACACTAAAAGCAGAAATGGAAAATTTAAAAAAACTGTTTGATCATGCCTGGTCTCCTTATGCCCATATTTTCCACAAAAAGACACTCCATGTGAAGACCATACTGTGAGAGGAGCAGGGACAGTTTTTGAGCTTGTGGTTTTGTATGTTTGACAGTTTAAACATCCCTCCAAAGCTTTCTTCCTTTCATAGATACGATGCTGCACTGGACAGCAAAGAAAGCATCCAGCACCGCTTGAGTTGCCCTCAATAACCCACTGTATTTCAGACACATATATAGACTGACATACAGTCATGCAGCACCATCATGAGCATTAAACACCCCAATGTGTAATATGCAAACGATTCAAATATTCAAATGAGTTACAACAAAGACGCCGTATCAATCAGAAGGAGCTCTCTTACCCACAAAGAATGTAAAAGACGAGCACTGACAATAATTTATTCTCTCTTATCTCATTAGCCTTCATATGATTTCAGTGTTTACAGAAAACTTCAGCTTCTTTAATCATGTCCAACATCTCATTCTTTTATTGTGTTTTAACAAGCATTAATTAACGGCTGACATGGCCGATCACTTTTAATAATGCATGGACTTTTTTTTTCGTCTTACTGCCAGCAACATATGGTGGGCTTTATTAATATTCAACATCAATTGTCACACTGTGCCTGACAGGCCCATTTAAAGCAGACCTATTTGATGGGAATGCAGATAGGAGCAAAGTTATGAGCAAGTTTTGTATGGAAACTGAAACCCAGGATCACTTACAGTCAATGAGCTGGGATGAGGGATAAATAGGTTTAGTAGTTGTTCACCTGCTCCTAAAGATTCACTCAACTCTATGCAACAAAAAAGTTTGTCTTTTTGATAATAGATTCATGATTATAGCTTTTTTTAAGTTTCAAACTATTGCTTATTCCAGCTGGTAAACACAGGCATCCATATTTATGCCATCGCTTATGACCCTTTAAATGAAGAGTCTTCTGGATTGTGTCACGTTTGAAAAGAAGAAATGAACAGAAGAAATTGGTCGACAATGCATTTTGATTTTAATTGAGCTATTCTGACCTGTAGCTGCTTCTTCCCTGGAAAATCCCTTCAAAGAAATTACAGTGATTTAAAATATAAACTTTTAAAAATTACTAGTTCTTAACGCATTGGCTTTGCCATCCATGCCTAAAATGCTCTCAAAATGCAAAATGCAATCACACTTAAATAATTTATTGGGTCTCCATATAAATTCTGGGGTCTGTTGCTGGATGTATAATGGTTAGAGGGTGGTTGTTCCATCAGTACATGACAAATTTATCCTTTATTTTATTTTGCCGGGTCATCATAACATTATCTTTTGAAGAGTCATATCAAATCAAAAGAAGCCAGATACATATCAAAGCTGCATTTTTATTTTTACACGTATAGATATTTATAGAGATTTATAGAGAGTACAAAAGTCATCTGAAGTTATATATTTGTATGTTTTTTTTCCTTTTCTTTTTCCTTTTTTTTTTTTTTTTTTTTTGTTGTTGGGTTAGAAAAGATTGGAACCTTTCTTTGCCAAATGTAGAACTGAGGTTTGCTACACCAGAAAAAATCTGTCATCTGCCAAAAAACTACAATGGTATTACACTGCAAAAGCTGAATCTAAAGAACGTGTTTATTCCTTTTAAACTATAACAAGCCATACTCTGCACACAGGTCACAAAATGTCTTAATTATTGATACTGAAAAAAAGAAACAATGCTCTAAACTGATGGCAAATAATACAGTGAGAAAATCTTTTCAAGTTTCATGAAATCAATTTCTTAATCCAAAAAAACTAAATAATTTCAGTTTGCTTTCCTCATTGGCAGATTTTAGAAAAGAAAATTAGTTACTTAATATCTTGGAATAAGACATTTTTCTGGACTTGTCAGAGAAGTTTGGGTTGGAATGAGAGAATTCAGATTTGAGTGTGACTCAAATCTGGACAGTTCACTTATTTTTATAATCAATCTTTAACAAACAAATATTTCATAAAGAAAAGTTAATGTTATATTTCTTACAGTGTTTACTCCATAGATTTCTTTAAGGGCAGAGAACAGACTGATATTTGAATAAAGAGAGTAGCTGATAGAAATGTTCAGTGACCTGAAAGCTGAAGAAATCTGTGAATTATAGACTTTGGCCTAAGTCCCGCCCAATTTGCAATCTTCAATTTTATGCAAATATCTTTAAAGAATCTAAAAAAAAAAATGAGTTAGGAACTGAGTGTTAGTGTCATGGTTGTGGATATTCTAGGAAAACAGATTAAGGGTCCACAAATGTTGGGAAGGACCAGCATTTACATGTTCATACTGTACAAGTAAATATTGGCTATTTGCTTTTTGAAGGTTAATTACACATTTAAAAGTGTGCATCAATCCCCTTACTGCATTAATTCACATACCATCCCTCCCTACTTCTTTCACTTTTTGACTGAGGTTTCACAACAGTCGCTCTTGAAATCAGCACTAAAACTGAGTTTGTCACTTCTGCCGCTTGAAAGTAGTGAGCCAAATGAATCATTTTCACATCATGTCACTTTACCGACATCGTAATTACCATAAAGACACTTTCGTTGTAAACTATTTTTACTAAGCTGGGCACTGGGATCACTTCGTCAGTTGAGCTCCTCATCCTGGAAATCTGTCTCAACAATGACAAGTACATTTTAGCTCTTGTTCCTCCTCGTCCTCGAATTAAATTTACACTGACTACTTTGATACGTGCAGAGTGAGTGTTTACATCCCTGTGGACCAGGAAGGAAATAAATAAACCAAAACTATCACATCCGCAAACAACTAACAACAAATCTGACATATTTACCATAACAGCCGTTCTGAACTTTGGACTAAATGAAACACATCCATAAAATAAGTGTTTGTTCTGCACCGTCCTTTGAAGTTGGATTTGTTTTTGCTCTTTAATGATTTCTTTCTTCTGATGATGATGGAAGCCGTGCTGACACCTTCTTTTGCTTCATCAAGTTCCGCTGCACAATTACATGAATTTACTTTCAATAAATTACCATCCTTGCATACATCAGTCAAATCATCCAGCTGAGGCATTCGCAAACAATATGCATTATTAATTTCATTGTCAGTGTTTATTTGGTTAACTTGTAACCGACTTGGACAGCCCATTGCCTTGATGATGCATTTAAAAGCATCGGGGTCGGCTTTTTAAAAGGAAAATCAGGGGGATGACATGCTTCTGCACAGCACTTCGCTCCCTGCTGAGGCCACAGAGGGGAAAAAAAGACTGAACTCCAGTGAAAGACCAATCAAAATACTGGAGAGATGCATGAGGAGCTGCCACAGCCAAAACAACAGAATCAGGAAGATCATCCACATCACAGCGATTCTCAGTGAGCGGTTGTTAGCTCTGATTGAGGAGATTTCAATTTAACAAGTTTCTCCTGTCGAATGGAGTTAATGGAATGAATATATTGCAGTAAAGAAGAAAAACAACAAAAGTTCAGTCAGAAATTATCTCTCATTAAACATGGAGCGAAGAGTTCAATAAATTCAAACATGTCAGTCATCACTGTGGATGAGGAGTTCATCTTCTCAGAGCATTTCCTTCTTTTCCAGCCAACCTGGAATGTTTAAGTTTGGAAATACTGTACAGATAAATCAGGAGTGAAAGGTCAGCAAGAGTAGAGACAAAAAGTTGTAAAGAAAGATGCATGCCATGTCTTCTAATAGCAGGAAAAACACAGCTGGTGGAGACAAATCAGAGCGCAGAAGCACCTTCTCAAAGTGCCAGGTTGCAGCCATCCATTTAGCCCCGAGGGCACCTGGAGGGTGCCGACATGGCAGCTCTCATCTGCCATCAAACTATCATCCCAGATGACAGCTCTTAGGTACACTGGCAGCTAAATTCCAAACTCTCACACTAGCTTACTCTGAACCCAAAAAAGGAGGAGGAGAAAGAGAAGGCTGGTGAATAACGTTACAAGCATTAAAGATAAACATTACGTAGAGCTTCTCAAATATCTAAAGCTCTGCAACACGCTCATTTCTATGCAATTTCTTGAAGGGATTCACTGAATGAAGACACAGCTAGGTATTTGAATGAAACTGATGATACGTTCATGAACTGAAGGTTTCTATATCTAGTCAGAAAACAATCAGCAAACTGGTGATACAGATATCCACTTGATAAAGTCCTTAAAGAGTTGTGATAAACTGACTTTTACTCATTCTAAAATTTCCCCTTTCCACAGCCGAGTTTTCACATGATGCCATCAATGTGATCCTTAGGTGGATGGGAGTGTGGTGCCTAGAGAGACCCAAAAAAAGGTCTGGGATTCTGGGACTTCTGCTTCATCTGCCGGGCCTAATGATGGCATCCACCTGCTGTTTTATGGCCACAGCTGGAGCAGTGGAGCTCCCATTTGGCCCACAGCGCACAATCCTTCTTAAACCAGTTTATTTTTACCTTTTTTTTCTCCATTCTCTTCTTTACTATATCCTTTGCTCTCATCTCTCTTTCACGCGTCCATTTTATTCACACACAAACCTTCTCTCGACTGTCTGTTTCTGTCTCTTCTTCCTCATCCACTTCAGTATTCATTGCCACCCTTCTTCCACTTCCCCCTCTTTCCTTTGTGGCTCATTGCCCTGATGTTCTTTTTATGGTCAACAGCCACAAGCTCCTCATCTGAGCTAGTCTGGCCTCATGTGTTTCAGAGAGGATGAGTAGATGAGGGGGTGAAGGCCCACGAGGTGCCTGTACAGCTGAACATCAGAACAATATGTCACACAGCTGCCTGATGACCTCAACCGTTCAACCTTGCAGGGCTCTGACTGTGCATCTTCATCCTGAGGGGAGCTGCAGAATCAAAGCAATACATCTTTTTCATACTGAGAGATATTCCTACTTTGTTATCACATGATTCCCATACAGCTTTATGACAAAGTCAGCAATCAATACAGGATGCCTTGGGCAGGTCCTCTTTCTCACAGACACTTTTCTCTTTGAGGAGTATTCTATAACATAAAAACAGACAAACTTTACATTTTGCTAATATCTAATTCCCTATTATCATTACACTGCACACATGAAGATAATATGCCAGAAGAAAAAAAGAAACAAACTGAGTGTGTACTACACATTGGACTGTATTGTTATGAGACTGCACTAATCATGTTTTATATGCTTCTTTGATTACATCGAAGAAACATAAAAAATTCATTTAATTAGTTCATTCAGGTAATCAGCAGCAGCAGAGAAGGCAATCACAAATTTAGTTCAGTAGTCACAAAAATTTCACTTTCAGTCACTTTTATTCTGACTATAGTGTTTTGTTGTGTTATATGTCCATAATGACATATTTCCCAAAAAAGCAGAGGAAACCAAGAACAGGGCTAAAGGAAAATGAAAATGTGTCTCTTAGTCTTTCCAATGAGAGCTAAAATTGTTAAAGAACTGTCTTGGTTGAACAGCTAACACTCCAGATGTAGCAATTGAGGTAAAAAAAAAAACAAAAAAAAAAAACAAAAAACTCTTGTATTTACAGCAAGTTCAGTTGCATTTTGTTAATGTTCTTCTTGAGGCTGGCTGCAGACAGACTGGAAACCACATATACACCAAGCCAAAAAAACGCTGACTTTAACGTTACTAAAAATCCTATGTACAGCCTGGGTCAAAAACCTGGCTTGGATCTGAGTCACTTTTTTCATTTTTGGCACACACTCTACAGGGTGATGTGGCGTGTGGGGATTTTTTCTTATTCAGCAGTTTAGAAGATATTGAGTTTAACCAATCCGGGCCCAGCCTACAGGACTGACAGGTCTGGCTCCCTATAGCTGTTAGTAAGGAGGTTCAAAGCCCGCCTCTTGAGTCAGCATTTCCAATATGGCCCCCGCCAACAATCAGCTTCATTTCTCTGTATCAGGAACAAACAGGTGACGTCGCAGGGACCTTGTACTTATATTAAACAGGCTATGGTTGCGCCCCATTGCTAAAATGTCATGCCAATCTGAAGTTTGAATCACACTGATACTGGCCACTCTGTAACAGTACTTAAAGTGAAACAGAGACTCTTCCCCGCTCACCAAGACTTTCCATTTTTGGCAGAATCGTGATATTGTATGTTTTTATTTTCCTTTAAATCAAGTTAAAGCTGGACACTGGGGGTGTTAAATTGTTGCCTAACATTTTCTGAAGAAAGTGACTTAAATTCAAAGCTGACTTTTTTCACTTTGATTGGTCAATTAGCCACCAGCTACGCTAAGTGGTGCTTTGAAGCATCAATTTCATACAGTTATATTGCTCAGCAATGGAGGTCCTAACTTTACCTTCCATTAAGTTTGTTTTGAACTCCCTCAATACCAGATTCAAAATGTTCCCCATTATTGACAACTATGTTGTTTTAGTAAACAATGCAACTTGAACTCACTTTATTAACAAGTTCTTTTTTATTGGCCTGAGTCTGATGAAAAAAAGGGGATTACCAGAACTATCTGTCAGATTCATCTAGATCCCAGGCTTAAATAATTGTGCATTTTCACTTTTTTACACTACTTGTTTGCTTTTGTTGTAGTAAAATGTAGTGTTAACTCTACTTATCAACACTGACTCATACGGGACAACACATAAAGAAACCCATCCTCCCTGTATTAAAGCCTGTGTCTGGAAATAAAAACCAAATTTCTGAGTTAGGTAAACACCTTTAATGTGCTATCAAAAATAACATATTACAATACTGATAGACCCATGTAGGAGTTAAGAGACAAAGATGATTTGTAAAGTCAGTGAATAGAAAAAAAATCATTCAGTCAAGTCTCTAAAGAAGAAGTCTCCCCTCACCTTGTTTCCCCCTTTATCCCCCATCATGATTGTCATTTTCAGCTCAATCAAGGATCCCCTGACCAGACTTTAGACAGGTGATCTCAGAGGAACTTCACAGCAGGTGCCTTCTCGACAACTTCTGACTGTCTTGACTGAGGAAGATTGGAGTTAGGACTAAAAATAGGAGCAACAAATCATTTCTGGAAGACAAGCTGAAATTACTCAACAGCAGTAGGGGAAAAAAAATCATGATCGCAGCTCAGGCCCGTCAACAAGCCAAGACGTCCTCAGAGAGACGCACCAGCTTGACAACATGTCAATATCACTTTGAGTGCTACTCCGCGAACACAGCTCTGTGGGAAATCTCATTTACTTAAACAGCTTTACACACCAAAAAAGACAGAGAACATTTGACGAATGCAGAGAGAAAAAAAAATGAGCAGTTGATCTTTGAGACCGCAGGAAGACAATTTAAAAAAAGGGAAAAAAAAGTAAGACAACACTTCTTTGTTGATCACTGTCAATGCGTTTACTGGACCAGACGGTGTTGTCTAACTTTCAGCAGTTAACGCCCGTCTGTCAGAGATCTTACGTTTGCTGGGAAAAGAAATTGCCCTCGTTGAGTTTAGCCCCCTGTTCGACTGCCTCTTAAATCTGTCACTCACACGCCTCTCAGAAGCTGACAGGATGATTGAATACAAACACACATTAACAGTGACAACTTCAGCCGCAGTAAAGCAGACCTGAGCAAACGGAACATTTTTGTACGCAGGCAAAACACAGGCGCAGCATTCAGTCACAGACAAAACGGAGAAGGATGAGTTGAAGAAAAAACATCCTGAGTTGAAGAAAACTTTAGACGATTATGACTTTAATTTTTTACATGCTGGTGTTTGTAAAAGACAGACTTGTGAAGCTGTTTTTATTTTGAGGAGCTGCACGTTAGTAAATATGCATATTGGAGCATGTCTTGCAATTTCCATATTTAGCTCCACACCCTTAGGTGGTTCTCTCCGTCTCCAGGGGCGACAGCCACTCTTGAGTGTGATTTGTCCCAGGGGCTGTTACACATGCTGAATAAACATGAGCCTAATCCTCCTTCCGCTACACTTGTAAGGGGTCAAAGGTCATATTTACAAGAACAGCAAATCCACTTATAATCAAAACCTGTTTGGAGAAGTACCCATCCATTACACACCGTCTTATATCACACTGAACAGCTCTGTGTATTTCCTCATATATGTGTGTCAGTTACCTCACAGTGAATATGCTATAATTATCATCCATCAGCAATCCCCCTCTTTACAATGTAGCTTTTTATCTGCACAATATACAGTGAAACAACAAACTTTTTTACCATTTAGTGCCAAAGTGAAACATTTACATCTTAAATCTCTGAATACTTTTGATTTCTTAAAGATGAATTTTGTATGTTTTTGGTGCATTAAATGTTGACATAGTTTGACATGGTCCTTTCTGGATTAATGCTGTTTCTCTTGTGGCTTTCTAAAGAGGAAAATACATGAAAAAGGAGGTCTTGTAAAAGTGCATTAGAACTGTTTACAGACTTGTCTGTCAGAGCTGATGTCAGGAGAAACAACACAGTCCGTAGGAGTGCCAATTTCTGAAACGGTGTTGGCCTATGTCAAAGCCATTCTGTCTTTCAAAGTAAGGTAAATGACCCAAGGCAAAGCAACTGAGAAGCAAATCCGCGACATTATTTTGACCTACATCCAGTTAGAGACCAAAGCAATGCTTGCTTATTCGCCTTAGGGGCTGGTCACAGTTGATCTTACAATACCATGCACACTTATGTGATGTGTTCTGAGATCACAGCAATTGGGATATATATATATATATATATTTATATATTTTTGGAGCTCAGTGTTGGACAGACATTCTTATGGGCTAACCTTGTCCCCCTTTATTATTCCTAATAAATACTATATTAGGGATGGGTTTTTTTAGCTGTAAAATAATTAAATTATCTACATCAATTACCAAACTGCATCTACTCTTAGATATAAACAGCCATAAATGCTGTGACAAACTAATCTATGATAGATGCATGTGTTGCTATTCAATGAGATGACTCAAAATAACCTAGCTCCCATGAGTGTTGTTGCTATTGTCAGATTTTGTAAATGACAGGGCTATTGACTACAGAAAAACTGACATCATCTTGCTCGGCTCAAGGTGAAGTTGACACAAAAACTACTCCCCCTGGTGGCTGGATGGTAAAAAAAAATCCATCCCCCCAGCCATTCCAGATGGGCTGTGGTCGAACTTTAAAACATAAATACACCTCGTAGAAATGATTCTCACATCCAATTGCTGCGGTGATCTCAAGATATTTTTGGCTGCCTTGTATTCAAGTCCTCTGAAACGTTTCATTTTCACTCATTTTATGACCGTAAAAATGAGGCTTTGCGTCATGTTTAACGGTGATTGACAGCTGCTGTTCTTGTAAAATATGTTGGGAGGGAGAGCCTGGAAGGGATTAAAATCTCAAAAGAAAAAAAAAAAATGTTTTTGTCACCTAACTCCACTCAGATTCTCTCTAAGTCCCTCATAGCCTCCACTGCCCAGACTCTTGGTGCTCAAAGGCGACGCCTCTGATAGGGGTATTTTGGCTTTAAAACCATATAATGGTAAAAGGGATAGCCACACTGTCCACTCTATTCACAGTCTATAGACAGGACTCCAGAGTTGTCACACTGTTGCTTTCTCCTTTCTCTGCGTTAGTCATCTGACAGTCAGTTTGGTGCCCCTCGCTAGAGTGAGTCCACAAGTTGTTTCTTAGGAGGAAAAAAAAACAGGAAGTTTCTCTTCTGACCATTATGAGGTGATGCCACGATTCACCACTATTTTGTTTGTGTCTTGTAACACACAAAGGAAGTAAAGTAGGCAAACCTCTCTCTTTAGTGTCATTTTTTATTGCTTAACTACCTCCTGCTAACTCTCACCAATTAGAGGATTGGAAGAGAATTTGTCTCTCGACTTTCTCTCTGTATGTGCTCCATCTCCCTACTAAATCATTCAACAGGCCTGAGCTTCTCATTAGCCCGCTTAGCAAAACTTCCTCCAAAATCAAATAAATCAGCACCAGGGAATATAAATTAAAAGTCCTGCTTGTGAGCTCTTGGGAGGATCATTTTTTTTCCTCCTCGTCTTTTGCTTTCAAAGAAGAGCGGTACTTCAGATTTAAGATCAGTGCACTCCTGAAGGCTTGTTTAGCTTCACCCCTGGTTTCTGGTACACTGAAAGGAGACCTGTATGCTGGAGTAATGAGACAAAATCTGCTTCAGTCTGACTTGTATTGGCTCTAACAGCAAAACACAGGCCCAGTTATAACACTCAAACAAGGGATGAACAGGGCAGGAGATTTTGGGACATCCTAATGTCAATCCGTATTTGGCACAGTGTTAGGTATGAGGTGACAGTATGAAGAGTTTAACACAGTAGACTCAAATCAACAGCAGCAGAAATATAAATCCATCATTACTGATACCAGTGTCCAAAAATATCTCCATTTCAGGAGCAGAGCAAGTGGGTGAAATCTGACTGGCCACACTAAAATTCCAGACCATGATTGGCTACTCGCCTTGTCAGGTACTCTCTTGGTAACCAATTCCTTTTTCAGTCTTAAAAATAATTAAATTCAGTAGATTTCAATGATCAGCTGCTGTAATGTTAGCTATTAAAGTTAAACACTTTTAGTATTCTTTGACTGTAGAAGTAAAATCATTTCAAACTAGAAAAGATAAACCTCCTTGCTCCTCTAGGCCCCGTTTACACGACAATGTTTCATTTGAAAACGCTTAAACGCAGTGAAAAAAATCTGCGTTTACACTTAAACGCCTTGGGACTGAAAACGTTGTAGTAAGCATGCCAGGTCTGTAGTCGGCGCTATAACTGTCTTGTCAAGAAGCCGCTTTTAGGAGATCTCCACCAAAGTAGAGTTGAGCCGATCATCTTGTGTATTGGGGGATACTAAGTTCAAAAGTGGAGTGACAGATGCAGATTTTGTTGAAAGGCAGTCAGCAGATTCAGCAGATTCAGCAGCAGAAGCACAACACGGTAGTTTGGGACGATCGTAACAACGGTACTGTTGTCCTGTTGTATGTGCTTGCGCGAAGCGGACTGTGACGTCAGCGTTTCCACTGAAAACGCCGGCTTGCTGTTTACACAGCAACGGTGTCGGCAGCGTTTCAGAAAAATCCCACCCTGGAGGCCGTTTCAAAAGTTTGCGTTTTAGGTCGGCTGACACGCCGTTTCTGTGCAAAAGCAAGGCTGAAACTAGGGCTGCACGATTATTGCAATCGCAATCGCAATCGCAATGTCAGCACACGAAATTATGTAATCGCAAAAGAGGATATCGCAATCGCAATCGCAATGTCAGCACATGCAATTCAGATTTTTCTCCATGATAACCAAGCAAGCCTGTAGACTCATCATGACACAACTTTTTTTATTAAATCGCAAGCACAATCGCAATCGCAATATTGTCCACCTAATCGCAAATCGCACCTTTTCCCCAAATTGTGCAGCTCTAGCTGAAACACAACAAAACTTTTGCATTCAACCCTAAAACCGTTGTCGTGTAAACGGCCCCTTAGTTGGCAGCTCCACAAGACTTAGAGCCGCACCACGACTAGCATTAGCTCAGCATGTTTCTTTGTGCTTGTTTTTGGTGATGAGTCTCTAGTATTCTGTAGCTTCAGAGGTTTTAAATGTCGGGTCAATTGCCACGGTAAACTCCAGTTTGATAACTCGACTATAATCAGTTGAAAACGTGAATAAAACAGGTTTAAATACTGACTTTCTTCCTTCCTTTTAAGCAGACACAAGTAAGACAGCCCTTCATAAAACATCTCCTGAGCTAGAAAATACAAAATTACAGATAGACCCTGTCGTTGACACATAGTTTTATTTAAGGCTTTGACCGGTGTTGGATCAGTATTTGGTATCAACACTGCTTCTTAGATTTTGGAGTGTAAAGGAACATCTGTACTTTTAGATACATATGTGCAGCACAGAGAACACTGCTGCTAAATAACGAGAGTTATCCAGGCCAACCATTTATCTTTTTGATGAGATTCGGGAACAAATATGAATTGCTAAAATCACCACCAGTACATACAGTGGTACCTCATCAGTGTGTCAGCGATTTAGACATCACAGACTCTCATCACTTATCTGATCTTAAAAAGGCCAGAAATAATCCTCTTGAGATGTTTCTACTTTCAGCTCATGATCTCTTGATTTCTTTTTTGTTTATTCCTCCCTCCCGCCCCACAACGACCATCGTTTGAATGCAAGCCAACATCTGACATTGTTTGGGCAGGGTTTGTTTATGGAGGGTGATGGCTAGCCGCTGAGATGCAGGACTCACTTGGGACTTGACCAGTCAGATCTCGTCAGGCCCTGGATGACTAGATGAAACAGCCGTTCAAGGCCCATCCACATAGGTTTGTGTTCAAAAGACAGCATGGCATGAGGCCTGGGAGACACAGCCGCCCATGGGTCCGTTTATAAAAAAATAAATTAAAAAGAGAGAGGGTTAAAACAGAGAGCAGAGGGGAACTGGAAAAAATATGATTTATTTAGCATGTTTACTGTTTGCTTTTTCTTGGAGAGCAGATTTATTTTTTAAACAAAAAGCAGATCTGAAATCCCACAGGCACAAGCTTCAGATTGCTGAGGAATCTGACTTCAGCACTGATCACCTTTTAAAGGCAGACTTTGATATCTCTCACCTTGATGATACGTTTTTTTCATCATTTCCTGTATTGAGCCAATGGTTTCACCATCAAAGAGACAGAGAGGCTGATTTTTATGTTGATAATTGAAGCCTCCACTGATCACTACAAAGTGAATAACTCACAATCAGATCAATTTAGGTCTCAGAATGGATTACATCCAAAACAGTATTTCACAGTTTTTTCATCACTGACTGGTTTAAAAAGTCTGAGTTGCTGCTAGATGGAAAAAAATTCAATGTGCTCGGTGAGTATCCTGATGCCAAAAACTTAAAGGGAATGTCATTCCTGACGACTTAGGAGGTGCTAAACCACAAGTTATGGCTTGAACAAATCCTTGGATTTGAAAAGTCTGATTTCTTTTGGCAGGAGGTGAAAATATTGGTCACCATTTTTCATTGAATCATTTACTGTAGTTCGAACAAACCGAATAAAATTACAAAATTCAAAGCAGTAAGTGTATTGTAGAGGTGGGGTCTTCAGGCATTTTTGTTACTTCTTTGTAAACACTAATTCAAACTGGGCTCCTCCTCCTCTTTGGCTCAGTGCCAGTGGCAGCACACACCCACAGCCTCCAACTGTGACTACGTGAACACACTCACTAGCCCTGCAACCGTTTCTGCGTGGGAGAGACTTGAGAGCCATGCATCTGACTTGGCATGTTAGCACAAGCTAATCACTGGGTTATCTGACACACACCTGGTTAGCAGAAAGCCAACTTGTGTTGCTCTTCATCCTGAGCTGCTCTCCAAGTGCCTGAAAGAGAGTGAAAGTTGAGCCAGGCTTTACCCTCATTTAGTAAAAGACCTTATTTGTTTGGCGTATGTTTCACTTTGGTTGTGTTGTTCTATCGTAGTGCTACACGACTACTGCTTCACTTTGGGTGTGCTGTGATTGGCTGATATAACCACGCTTACTCTTCACCCAGAAACACCCCCAAAAAAAATCAAAACATCAACATACAGGCAGAGGAGAGGTTTCGAGGCAAACAGAGGTACTGACACACATGTATAGAAGCCTAGAAGTGACAACTGAGCAGGATTATTCCTGTAAAAGTTGACATTTTACTTTATAAGAAAATCCTGCAGAACCTACCAAACTCATACATCCCTGCTCACAATTAAAACTTTACATAATTATCACCTTTTCAGCACTTTTTTTTTTTTATCTCTGATTATCATTATCATCACAGCTGATCACCTTTTCTTATATATCACAGTTCCTTTAACACCATCAGTTGTTACCAATTTAAGATCTATAACAGTAGCAGAGGTTTCTCAGAAGGACATGGCTCTAAAAGTGAGTGTCCGCCATTAAGTCAGTTAATAAATATATAAAAATAAAAAAAGACGCTGATGCAAATAAGGGTTATGACAAGACTACTTTGAGGTGACTTTTGTGATGCAGCAGCTATTCATCACTGTGGCTAAGATGCACTCTATGCTGTCCTTAGCTCTATCTAATGAAGCACCCGCATGCAAATGAGCCTGCCCTTTTTCCTTGATTTCCCCCTCTTCTGTATTTGTAGCTGAATGTGGGAAAGTGGGCGTAACAGCGTGGCAGATATGTTACAGCACAGACCCTATAAATTCATGAGATAATGTATGTATGCAGGGCACAATATAAATATTAAGAATCCATCTTTCTGTTGCTTTTGGCCCTGTTTGAATGCATCTACACTTTAGCACTGTGCATTAAGCCTTAAATGAGTTTGATGTTGTTTTTCATTTTTCCAGTTTTTCAGTTTGTGCTAATGACAAACAATGAAAACATTGTTATGCCCCCTTGTGAACAATTCTCCAACAAAAACATCAGAGGTGTTGGAGAAATTCATCAAAATAAAAGACCTAATCAGATACTGATGGTACGCACTAAAAACAGCTGGGTTATTTTATAAACTCAGCTGCTGGGTTTTGAAATGGGTAACTCATACTGGGTTATTTATATGGGTTTGGGGTTATTTTTGTGCAACTCAAGCGCTGAATTAAAAATCTATCGACCCAGCATACATGTTGTCATGTCGACAGACGTGCTCCACCAATCAGACACCGCATCAGACTCTGTGCGCCGAGCAGTCAGGCACATAGTACCTTTTCCATTAACTGTTACTCTGTAACCAAACTTCAAATAACTGCTCTTTTACATTTAAAGATATAGGTTTTAGCAAAGTAATTTTTGTTGTGGCGGCATTTTGTAACCGTGAGTGAGGAGGGAACATGGTGGATATGAGACCCTGCTGTACTGTAGGCTCAGAATGCATCTGCCACTAATGGGATGCATTAATTGTCTGGACACTTTGCCACGGATTGGTTGCTTGTGATCCACAGCATGTAATGGCCGTCTGCGCTTCACGGTATGGACTTGTTGTCCACGTCCCACAGCATGGCCTGGCTGTCAGTGCTCAACGGCTTCATGAAATATGTCTAAATGGAGCTGAATTGAACAACCGTTTTTTATACGGCTATCTGTTAAAATATATGTGGTTGAAACAACCCAGAACTTTAAAAAATTTGACCCTGAATTTGGGTTGAATATTTAACTCATCTCCTGGTTCGAAATGGACCAACCCATCTTGTTGGGTCAAATTAACAACTGCTGGGCTGGCACTTCAATGACCCAATAGTTGGGTTATAAAACAGCTCATAATGGGTTATTTTTCAGTACCTTCAGCATGTGGGCAAGACCACCAAGACTAAATTGGTCCAAAAGTGACTACGTTGGCCAAAAACATTGAGGTGGACAGGTCAAGAGTCAAGAGATGAGATCCTCTACTTAATCTTTGTGTTATCACATCACTGTTGATACTGAGGACTTGTGTTTAAAATCATCCAGGCAGCTGGGATGGTGAGTATAACACACGTTAGGAAAAATTGTTTGTAAGGGGACTCAGAGTGGTGCTAAGAGGAGAAAAGCACTTTATGAGTTCAGGTTATTTAAATGTTTGTAATAAGTGCACAATTTCACTTTTCTCACCTGAATTAGCTTGTGTAGCTACCTACCTGTGAGCATATTACCGAGTCTGGCTCAAGAGCTAACCACTCACATAAAAAAGGATAGTTTTATTTGCTAAGTGATCAGGCCTTTGTTCCAAAAATATTCAAGAATCACAACGTCATACATGTCATCTCCCGCACCCTGGGGACTACACTCATTCACTACTTCTCTTAAACAAATTTCTTTCTGCAAGGATCAAGTGTGAATAAGCAACTTTGGTCAAATTCAGGGGCAGGTTATCCTGAAATGTTCTTTTCAGGTGTATGTATGTGAAAAACACATTCCTGCTCAGTCTGACAGAGAAATATCAGTGAAGTAAAGTGGAGAGGAGGCAGAAGAGCACTGGGCTGTAGAGTGTCTTTAGAGCATCATATGACTTTAGTTTAACAGAAATAGTTAAGAAGTCAAAGAGGGTATCATGAAGAGAGAGCTGAGCAGTTGGATAACGTATTGCCAGACAGCAGCCATTAGCCAGAGAGCAGCAAAAGCACATCAGGGGAAAACTCAGAGAGATAGAGAGGCAACAAAGAGAGACAGGGGGAAGAGCGAGTGAGGGTCTGAGGCAGAGATTTGAGAGGAGCGGACGAGAAAGTGCAGAGTGGAGTGTGGAGACTGATTGCCGTTGATCTTCACAATAAGCGGGGCCGACAAGCAGCAAGCGCGCCTCTGCTCCGACACTAATTGCCCGTGAAAGGTGACCCGCGGTGAGGCGGAGGCGCTCAGCTCCGATCGTCCTCGCCGTGCGACATCCGCCCTGATCGCACGCGACACCAGACAGCCGAGCCGTCACACCGGCCACCAGCCGCACCAGCTCAACAGCCGGAACCCATCCAGAGACAGAGAGGGGACAGAGAGGGAGAATGAGGCAGGGAGAGGGGAAGAGGCAAGACGTTGGAAGAGTGAGATGGAGACAGAGGACTCGAATAATGTGGAGTTCAAAGAAAGAGAGACGAGAAAAGGAGAAACATGGAAGAATGACAGACGCACCAAAAACAAAAAACAACCTAAACTTATTAGAATAGAAAAATGAATTAAACCTGTACAACTTGGGCATGTGCTTTTTATTCCTTTAACAATACAATTCATAAGTCACTAAAGGGATGGTATAAACAGATGTGTACAAGTGAAAGCTAGGAGGAGCGAAAAAAAAAAAAAAAAGCACATAAAGAGGGTAAATCAAAGAAAATGAATCAAAGCTAGAAAAAAAAGACTGGCTGATTTAAGGAGAAAAACTATGATGCAAAGACTGAAATAAGGGGAAAACACGTCCAACTACGTCTATCTGAGGAGAGTAAACGGTGCGGTTGGGGTGGTGACAGGGCCACAGTTGTCCAAACAGTCACGAGTGGATAAGAAAGTGTGTAAACCAAATAATGGTTACAGATCAGACGAAGGGCGGTCAGCACAGCGTGTCCATTTAGCACAGCTGAGTGTGTGACGCTGAGGGCTCTTCTATCCAGGAGACAAAAACAACAGCTGTTCTGATTTCTGCTGTTTTTTACTCTTTCAATCTATTCCGTTTCCTCACACACGGTTCCTTCATGTGCAAACAGAGGATACAAACACACACTCCTGATCTTTAAAACTTCACCTCACACAAAAAACTTCATAAACCTGTTGTATTGTAATGACATTTATCATCTAGTTAGAAAACACCAGGAAGCCCTTTTCTTATTGATTTCCCTGCTTTCTCTTCATTTTAAGAGGTTGTGAGAGGCTAAAAAACGAGAGACGAGCCTGGATCTTTTTACACGGTGGAGCCAGACAGCTGGAGCCCGGTGGGGGAAGGAGCGTATGCAGGCAACAGACCATTTTCCCAGCACAGATACGGATATATTGGAACGCAGTGGCCATTAATAACAACTCAGTTGTCATCTGCAGAGTCATTGACCCCCAGACCGGTCAATATGTGTGCAGAGTGTGTGGAAGAGGACTGTGTGTGTGTTTCAATGTGTGTACAGTGGTATAAGCTAAATTTACTGCAGCTGCTGTTTTCAGAATATCTTTAATAATGTACATAAATGCAAAATTTAAACATATATATATATTTCTTAGACCATATAGTTTAAGTGTGCATGTCTGAGTGTGCAACAGAGGGTTAATTCACTTTGTGCTTAGCACCCCCCTTTGGTAGCCCACAGTACTGTACATTAGTAATGTTTGCATGTGTGGATCAGAATAATTAACCTCTTTGCATGAAGGTGTCTTGAATTATGCATTCATGTAAAGCATTGTACATATGGTGTTTTCATGCTTTCATTATATAATGATTTGTAGCATCAGGTGAGGTTTTTTCTCCTTTAATAAACATCTCAAACTACAGTAATCCTACCTTGATAAGTGTCAATAAAGAGAAACAAGAGCAGCTGTACTGAATGGAACAGTTTAAAATGAAACCTCATGAGGTATTCAAAGACAAAAAGACAGTTTAAGCCTTTGTCAGCATGTCACACTTTAGTTTGAACAACGCTCGATAGAAAGAGTTCAGCTGAGGTTTGTTCAAGACTGAACATGTGTGTGAATCTGTTAGCTAGTCACATGCTACCGTGAGGAGCCACAGTGTGTGATTTCCTTCTTTAAAGACCAATTTAATTTATATCCTAAAGTGACACAATTAGGAAATGAAATGATAAAACAGTAATAGCTGGTGTCCACTCGCCCTGCAACATAAAAAATTGGTCTTAAAATGAATTAGTTTAGAGATGAATTCAAAGTTAAGCTACATTAAGCCACAAGTCTTCTCAGAAAGAAAAGAAAGTATATATTTAAATAAAATTAATTTATATGAAGAAAAAATAAAATTAGTATCACATCATTTAATTTTTTTAAGCAAAAAAGAAGAATCCACCGCAGATAAAATGGTTTTAGGAAAAAATATTTTAAAAATGAATAAATAAAAAAATAAATAACAAATCATCTTGTTATAATAGGCAAAAGCAAAGGGAAAAAAATGTGTAAAAAAATGTTAAGTGATTAAAAATGGAATGCAAAAATGTGTTGTTTCTATTGTGATGTTTAATATTTTTTTCTAAGTTTATAACATATCCAGAAAAATTAAACTGTTTTTCTTCTCATAAGTTGTACACATTTATCACATTATGATGTCCAGCCATCGCTGTTGCATGTTTAAGGGAGCTTTGAAATATTTGTTTGTGTTTCCTCTTTTAGACATTGGATAAAAATATTTTCCCTCTTCTAATTAAGCTTTTCAAAATATGTCACACTAACATGGCTGCATACATTGATGACTGGAATTTTGTTTACTTCATCTGTGAACTTGTCTCTCTGCAGCTTTGATGGAGCAGTTTTTAACCTGGGTGCTGCACTTTGAAAAACTCATCTCAGCCTGGAGTTGATAATCGTGCTTCCAAAGTTTTTCCTCTTTGGCTCCATATCCACAAGCTATCCAAGGGACTTCCTAATTAAGAAGTTACCGCTTAGGCACTTTTGCTCCTTTTTTTAGGCACTTAAAATAAGTTCCTTAACTTCCCCCAGTCCTGTACACTTTATAGTGCCGGGGAATCAACTCTCAAAGTCATGCAGCTCTGTTAGTTTTCCCCCTGGAGACCATCCTCAAGATTTCCCTTTACACTTTTCCACAAGACTACTGAGAGTGGCGAGTGATAACGCGGTTTAAGATGCTAACACCTCGCCATTAACATGTGGCCAGTCCTAGCGCCCTCTCATCAGCGCCCCGAGGGTTTCTTCTTCGTCTGAAATGCTCTTTTAGCAGCTTCCTGACAGGCGAGCGCTCGGCTTTCTAGTTAATTAAAGGGAAAAACATGGCCTTAACTGGTGCATGGTCGCGCCCAGCCTGCATAATGGGACGTAATTAACTTCCCCTCATCGTTACTTCACTTCAAAGGGTCGGTTTTGAGTCAGCCATGCAGACACACGCGCACCCACACACACACAGAGACACAGACACATATAAGACTGTGTATTTATTAATGCCTGTGCAGAGAGATCCCTATAGCTCTCCTCTGGGAGTTACACGTGAGAGCCTGAACTGTAAGGGAGATCCTGAAAAAACTGTGTCTGCTAAGTTGTGAGTGAAGGTTGATAATATGAACACAGAAATCCACAGAGTACCCATGGATACAGAGACCACAATCTACAGGTTTTAATGGTTCTTGGTTTATTATCACTGCATGTTTGTTTCTTTCTCTGCACAGATCTGACTCACAGCCTCAGCTGACAAAGAGGAACTCGAGATCCTTCAAGGTGAAAGACAGACTGTGGCTTTATTACTCTTATAAAATTTTAAACATACATTTGTTTAGGTACTTTTTTTTAAGAAATTTTTTTCATATACTTACTTCATATACTGCATTTTTCCCCATTTTTTTTTTTGGTTCATATACTGAATTTTTCTTTGTATTTAATTCATCACGGTCAACTAATTGTTAACAGTTGCGTTACTTTTATCATTATCTCCTTTGAATATTTATACCGCATAAGTGCTTTCATGGTGTTCTTTGATTAATGTCTCAAACTTTTGACATTTTTATAGGTACATAAAAGCTAACATTTCTATTTTGATTTGTGCCGATTGTTATTTATTTTATTTTATTTTTTCACAACACAAAATGTATATTTTTGGAGTTATATTGTTGGCTTTTGATGTCTCTATTTGGAGAAGATGGAAAAGTTGTATAAAGTAGAAACGTACAAAAAGAGGGGAGTGACATGCAGGTAAAAGGTGAAAGGTTGAAGACAACTGAGTTAACTGAGAAGGAAACTAGCGGCCGACCAAAACTTCATGTGAACTTTCCACTCTTCTTTACAGTAAAAATTGACATTTATGCTTCAATCACAGATTAAACTTTATTCAGAGCACAGAAAAAAAATAAACACTTGTCTCTTATTGTTACAATCTGTTTAAAATGAAACATAGCTTAGTTTAAAAAAAAGGTTTAAGGGTTTAGAAAGGAAAAACTACTCCTCAGCTCCTTTGAGTTGTCACACCAACAAACTTTCAGCTACATGAAGTCATCTCTGGATTTTATAATCTGGTTTATGGTCTCTTTTTGTCCTCTACCTTTTTTTTGGAAACGCATATGCACTCTAAAAGCACCCACAGCTCTTTGCTTACTGCAGCACAACACTACGAAGAAAGACAAACCAAAGTGCCGACATCTGCCACATGTATTTGCCCACCGACATGGAGGTGAGTCCAGTGTTTCAGAGACACTCTCTTTTCTCCTCTCCTCCACCAAACCAAGTTACCGTGAATTTTCCAGCTGTGGGTGAAGAAGCGAGGGAGCGACAGGGCTCGACCAAATCGGACTGATGGCTGGGCTCTGTTTGCCTTTTGCTGTTATTTATTCATGTGTTTATTCTTCCTGTCGTTATCTCCTCCTATCCAGCGGCCCTCCATCATTTCTTGCCCCTCCCCCAGTGCACCGACAAGGAAACACTGTCTCGTTACATCAGGTGTGATACGCACCCAAACCCTACACCCTGTTTGCTTTTGTGTGTGACTTCATAAAAGAGTGTATTTCTCAGAGATGTATGACCCTATATTCGACTGTTTTTAACGTTCATACAAAACCGAGTAGACTTCAGCTTTACATTTAACCATTCACTGCAAACAAGTCAAACATTTTTCCTCATATTTATTTTTTTGTCCTCTTTGATCACCTCAAATTAGTTGTTTTACTTTATATCCTCCAACACCATCTTATGTTTGTTTTGAAATGTGTAGTACTTTTATTATTATCACTACCTCTTGCACAAATTCTTTAAAAAAAATGTAGAGACACGAAAACTGTCTTTACAAACTGCCCTGACTTTCCCCTCCTACATAAGCTTTGCTGTCTCCAGTATATTTGGAAAAAAAAATAGGCGGTGAAATCTGATTGGCTGGTGGAGGTGATGATGCTGTCACCAGTGGTGACCCCGACGCTTGAATTAACACAGACTGGCTTCTTTGGACACCAATGGTGGACATCGCTCATGCTAGTATTATCTTATGTAAACTTAGTGAGCCACACACACGCAAACACTGGATCACACACACACACACACACACACACACACACACACACACACACACACACACACACACACACACACCCCTCATGATCGCTTGCCATGTCACAGTGGGTCGTCTTTGGCCGAGCTCCGTGGTTCCCTTACATTTACATGTGTGCTAATTAGACTGGAAGAAATGATTGGCTGCTCGAAACATTGCAGTAAAAAGGGGCCCAGATACATGCAAAACCACACACACACACACACACACACACACACACACACACACACACACACACACACACACACACACACACACACACACACACACACACACACACACACACACACACACACACACACATGGCCCCCCGCGTTCACAAAGCCCTGGTGGACAGTAATGCATTAGGGCGCGCCCCATCACACCACGTCAGGAGACACACCTCGACTGAGTTTGGGCTCTGTCACATGGGATTTACTCACCATCGGTATCCCTCACACTCCTCCCTTCAAGTCCTGTTTACACATGTGTATCATTTATAGCAGATATGTCCAGCTTTACCTCAAACGTTTAAATAAAACATTGTTAAACTTGAGAATTCTCAACAAGTAAAATAACAAAAAAAATAGAAAAATAAAAAAATAAAAATGAGACCAGATTTATGCAAACTGAAAGAATGGATGACACCAAGCTTGTACTTGCTTTTTTATCCGAAAACATTTAACCAGTTATTATTATTACTACTATTATTTCAAATCCAACTAATATTAATAAGAAACAAAATTTGGAGACCCATCAAAACATTTCATTTTTTATCCCATTACGTATGAGTTTTGTTTCTTTTTTATATTTTTAAAAAATAGACTAAAGTTTTTGATCAAAAGTGAGCCATACTTCCTCTGTGCTATGTTTTTCAGTTTATTTTAGTTCAATTTAAGTGCATATGCTAGTATACTGTACAGTGTGTGAGAAGTATACATGTGCATGTTTTTTTGTGTATCATTCAGGACGGTGAATGCATAAAACTTTCTTAAATCAGCTTTGAATTAATACCATCCCAGCCTGTGCTACTCTTTCTGCACTCACTGTGCTCCAGCCCCTAAAATCTCCGCCAAGTAGCCCCTTTTGATGTCTCCACTGCTGGCAGGACACAGTGGGCTCTTTACCCTCAGCTTCACACGGTCCTGCAGCGTGAGGAAAAAGTGAGACTGAGCATATGGAGAGTGAGAGACAGAGATGACACACAAATAAGTGCAGCCATTTCCATTTCCCTGTAAATGGGGTTATTCTCTGAGCTTTTTATCGTCACATCATCCGAAGGAGGAGATAAATCTGTTTTAGTGTTGTGCTGTCAGAGATTGACCAGGTTTTTGGTCCCTTCTTGATGTTGCCTGAATGCTGCTGGGTGTTTTTTTTAAGCTGGTGACACCCTAAAGTGGGTCAAGAGATGTTCTGACAGACTGAAAGGAATTTTATTCAATGGACCGTTTTTTTCATAGACAAGGTCAAAGAGGATTACTCCGTGTAAAGCAGTGTTCTTCACTATTAGTGCAGAGCAGTCTGCCTGTGGCTTCAGCTTTGTAAACTGAAACATTACACAAGGTCAGACGTTTTGAAGTCCTCCCCGTGCGCCAGTGATTGTGTGTTAATTTGCATGTGTGTAAAACAGAGCAACACACATGAAGCAGTTTCATGAAAGAGTGTGATTAAAATACTGCTGAGACACCATAAAGTGATTCAGCCAGACAAGAAGGAAATACTCCTCCTGCAGGGTTACTTGCTTTCTTTCACTGTGTGTTCCCTTTTTCAAACCCTTTTCTTGTTCATTCAGTAGATGTGGTTCCAGTCTTTGGGAAAAAGATCAATAATTACTTTTTTTGTACCCATGTCTTAAAACATGGAATCACTCCCAGTAATTACAAAACTTTGTGTACATTTCATGCATTGGAAACTCCCAACCATCTGTTTGTGTGTTTGACAAACTTGTTCAACTTAATTAAAAAACTTGTGTTGGCCATCCTCTGCAGCACTTAGACAGAACTCAGAGTCTTGGTACAAAATGTTACAACCAATGCAGCATGTCTGCACATTCTGCATTCGTCAAGTGGTAGTGGATTTTCTTCTTCATCGTGATTATTTTAGCTTTTGGCTTAACACAACTTAAATAATTATTTCAGTTATGTTTTCAATAGAATGATAAATAATGCTGATTACTGCATTTTAAATGTGGGATTTACATCTTTCAGATTTTTACCAGTAAATAAAGGTTTGGTTAATCTATTTTCTTTTTTTTCATCTTTTTTTTTTTTTTTGCCTCTAGCCACTTTAGGGTCCTGTAATACCATATTAACTTAACTGTAAACAAAAAGCTTATCGTGGTCCTCAAAGCAGCCGTTTCCAAGAGACTGACAGGAAGGTGTGTGAGTTTATTGAGAAACTTAGCAAATGCATGCCCATTACCAGAGCTGTCATCAGAACTGCATTTAAAAAACAGATCTTGGTGATTCTAGTAAAAGCCAAAAATGGAAGCAGTCTCTAAATATTATCTCAATGGTTTTCTCAGAAATAAAAAAAAAATAGTTTATTCAAACAAAGTAAATTTTGTTTTTCAGTCTTTTTCTGAAAATTGGTTTTGAAAAGAGGGGTGGTGTTATAACTTCAGGTCAATACGGTACTTTAATTGTATTTGGTGAACTAAATTAGTAGACTTTTTAAGCTTATATGATTTTATAAATTCATTTATACATAATTGTTTTAATCAGGAAGTTGTGTTTAGTTAGGCCTAAAATTTTACCGTGATTGAGGATGTCCCGAAACAAAAAATCCCTTGTTTTTCTGAAAGAAATATAAACTCTGACCAGTCAACTGGCCAAAAATTCAGAAAATACCAGACAGCAGTTAAAACTGAGCGTGGTTTGTTTAACACTGCATGAAAATCATAAATAAGAGACACATCGATCAGATCCTGGTATCAGGTACTGGTCTGATACAGACTCAGAAAGTAATACCAGATATCGGTGACTAAGGGCAAATTCAGGCAGATCTATTTAACTCGGATCTCTGCTCAGGTCTACCCCGAGTGTGTGTACTGTGCCATCAGCATTGATAGGTTTGTGCACTTTGCAAGGCAGAGGTTAATCAGTCTAAAGGGAGAAATCTCCGCAGTTTGGGGGTATTTGGCACTTTTCTCACCACAATTGACGGCAACTTGCAATATGTGTAAATTTGATTCCCCACTTATACATTGTTGAGATTTACAGTTACATTTCAATTCCTGTTAGTTCTGGAAATGTACTCACCTCAAATTTATAAGCTCATAAGATAGCAAGACAGTACATTTAAGTATTTAGAAAAAAAAAAAAAAAAAAAAAGTTTAAAAAGACTGAATTTGCCAAAACATCATTCCCCGTCTCATCCTCATTTATAGGAAAAGAGAGTTTTAAGTTAATACTGGTATACAGCTATCAGTATGGGTAACAGTTACACCACATATTTGAACAGTAAAGAGATGTGTTCACTCCTGAACAGACAGCAGTCTCAATACTGTCTCCTTCAAAAAATTCAAAGAGTTTTAGAGGAGTGAAAGTTAGCGAACAGGGCCCATTTCAAGTGGAACAAAGGCTGTTTTCAGTTTGGCTCTCCTTAAACATTCTGAGGTATCTATCATTCCCCAGACAGAGAAAAAGGAAATCATCCAATATAGCAAAAAGAGGGACGAGTGAGAGAAAAAACTTGAAGCCCCAATTACGAGTAATTACCACTTTTCTCTCTCAACATGGTGAAATGATTTGATGCCTTTCAGGGCAGAGTCTGGTTTAGCTCAGCACAGACATCTCCCTCTGCCTCGTGTTAGTCTTTGGCGGTGGTTAAGATGATCATTTGGTGGAGATAAAAGACGGGGCAGTTAAAAATGACGCCTCTGGAGCCGGATCTGCGGGCTATAAATCATAGGAGGTGGTGTTGAGATGAAGCGAAGGTATACGTGTCATGACAGCCTCTCGCTGCGACCGTGAGGAGGAATGATAACATAAACATATATGTGAGGCACCCAGGGGTGGGTGTTGTGTGCAGGTTTGGAAAATTACACCGCTAAAGACTACATCCAAAGGGTTAAATGTGAGTTCTGTCTGTCTGTGGTTTTCATTTCACATTTTGTGGTGTGTAACTTATATCACTGATACTAAAGAGAGCAATTATTCAGTCCTGAGTCAGGTGAGCTTCTTTTAACATGCTCTTAAAGCTCAATTACTTGATCTTCTTGAAGCTCTTTAGTGGTAAGGGGACAGAAAACCTCAGCTGTACATATACATGGTCAAACATAACCAACATGTGAGGTAAATGTTGAATAGGAAAACAATGTACAGGTTTTTAAGACCAGGATCCAGAAACTGTGTGACAGAGGTTATTGATTCAGGGCCATGCTTATTAGGGATAGACTGATAATCAGCAGGCCGATTATTAGCACAGATATTGGGCATTTTTGGCATATTGGCATAGGCCTTTTTGTTAATTTAAAAACAGATAAGAAATCAGTTTAAAACTGTTATTTTTTGCTCTGATGCAGCAACGCTTCTCTGTCTGCAGTCACTACTTTGTGTTTAGCATTGTCCCACCCACAATCACCCACCATCTGATTGGTTACACGCAGAGCTATAGTTTTAAAAACTTAATTTCCTTAAAAAAAACTTTAGGGAGCTATTTTTTGTTTTGTTTGTTTGCTTTTGGAGGCCGTTTACACGACAACGGTTTTGGGGTGAAACGCAAAAGTTTTGTTGCGTTTCAGCCTTGCGTTTACACGGAAACGGAGTTTCAGCCGACCTAAAATGCAAACTTTTGAAAATGGCCTCCGATTGAGATTTTTCTGAAATGCTGCCATCACCGTTGCTGTGTAAACGGTGATGGCAGCGTTTTCAGTGGAAACGCTTACGTCACACTCTGCCCTGCATGCGCACATACAACAGGACAACAGTACCGTTGTTACGGTCGTCGCTAACTACCGTGTTGTGCTTGTGCTGCTCAATCTGCTGATCTGCTGACTGTCTTACAACAAAATGTGCATCTGTTGCTCCACTTTTTAACTTGGTATTCTCCAATACACCAGATGACCAGCTCAGCTCTACTTCGGTGGAGAACTCCCAAAAGCGGCTTCTGGACAAGACAGTTATAGCACCACCTATAGGCCTGGCATGCTTACTACAGTGTTTTCAGTCGATCAGCGTTTCTGTGTAAACGCAGATTTATTTCACTGTGTTTCAGCATTTTCAAATGAAACGTTGTTGTGTAAACGGGGCCTAAGAGTCCATTTAACTTCATAAGACATGCTGCTGAGCCTGGTTGCTGTTTAATGGAAATATACTAAAACAGTGGTCCCCAAACTATGGCCCGGGGGCCGGATACGGCCCGTCTCCACATTTTGTCTGGCCCCCTGAACAATACCAGAGGCAAGTTATGTTTTTTTTTTTTTTCAGTCTGGTCACGTGATTGAGACTTACACAATATTTCATTAACAGCGTTATTATTTATTTTCTGATTGTTTTCCTGTCAAGATCCCAGAAAGGGTTATTAATATTTGGTTATACATGGCTTTCTGGGAAACAAATGTTTACGTTTGGACACCTCCGCGATCGTCACACGTTTTTTTACAAACTGACCCTGGCCCCCCATCAAAGAAGGAAAAGTTGTTTGGTCCTGACGGGAAAAAGTTTGGGGACCCCTGTACTAAAAGGTATTTGAACAACAACAAAGTTAAGTGTTGGAATCGTATTATTAAAAATTTTGAAGCCTTCTTAAGAATTTGCTCCAAATATCAGTTATCGGCCTCCTTGACTACTAATAGTCGGTACCAGTATCAGCCTCTGGAAAACCCACACAGTCTCTATACAGAGATCTTAACTTTTTTTCTTCTTTGGTTCTGGTTTTTATACAGTTGCACAATTTTGGAGTAATGTCATCATTTCAGTTAAAAATCACCAAGTGTCATCATTAGAAAATGGTGTTCACTGTATAAGCGCAGTCACTGAATTTAGGCTAAGGAGGCCACCTTGTAAATTAGAGCACCACACTGACCATTCAAACCATGCCCAAACACATTTGGCACGCTTCTGAAAGGTGAGCTTCAGCACAGTTCACCTCATGCACAAGCACAAGCACACATAAATGCCGTAAACTCCATGACGTATGATCGCTGTGACCACTCCTCTTAACAATCATTAAAAAAAAAAAAACAGCTGGGGTGTTAGAGGGCGGAGAGAGTTTTAGCGGTGCTCTCTGTGTCATTGTGCTGACTCTGATGAGATTACGCTTCAGGTAAACGGACACTTCATGATGAAGTAGGCGGGCCATGCGTGTGCCTTAAGTCTGGTTCATATCAGAGTAGTGTGACCGTGCTCTACTATGCAGAAAAAGCTCTGTTGTGTTCTGATCTCGCAAGACAGATGTGGTAGGAAATCTTTGCAATGTCAATATCCATGTCAAAAATATCAGTCATCATAAGATTTTGTAGCTTATGGCTCTAAAACCACTTTCATGCAGAAGGTATTAGACAAAGATATGTAGAATCAGTCTTAGTTAAAAATATGAGCAGCAAGATTCACAGGGAGTTTTCCATAAGCAGGATGCAAGTTTTGTTGAAACTTCTTTCATCTGACAAGGTTAAAATTAAAGACTGCATGAATAAAAGGTATCACTTATTCGGATAGTCAAAAAGTGGAAGAATTCTTGTGACGATAGCTTTGTCCTGTCTGTGGCAAGTTGCAGTTTGATGCGGGACAGGAAGTTGTGCACAGAAACCCGAAATGCTCAGTGACTAATAAAATAAAATGTCCAAACCAACAAACTGACATGTTGGGCGGAGCCAAACCAGAAGTCAACAGGTTGGAGGATTTACAGCCAAAACAACAAGGAGACGTTCAAAAATGGATTGGGAAGTGCAGAGACTCCTTCGAAAAAATGAATGAAAATGAGGTGCAGTGCAAACTCTGTAAGGTTAGACTATCATATAGCAAGTCGTCAATAACTATGCGCAGCCATGTGAGAGCGAGGCATGCAGAGAGCGGTGTTGTCCGTAGATCAACAATCAATAGTAGGCTCCGTCATTCAAGAAGTATGTTAACTTGGCGTCATCCTGGAGTAGCAGTCGCGCTCCATGAACAAAGACATAGAAGAAAGCAGAGATGGAGATGGGAGGGGTGGAAAGAGGAGCTCACAGAGAAAAAGTGAAACGAAAGTGAAACTTATAAGAAGGCGTCTGTGTTTCTTGTTGTGAAGAGTTAAGAGAGAAACAGGCGGGGATCATACAGGTAGCAAAGCAAGCCCAAATAAGCAGCTGCACTTTAGAGAACAAGCCCCAAAACCCAGGAGTATGTTTATTTCTATGGACTCCATTATGTGTGTGATGTCATTAATGTTCACCTGAGCATGCATGTTACTTTAAGAGCAAGAGTTGTCCACATTGCAGTCTACAGACAGGCCACGTTTTGAAATGTAACATGGCAAAACAAACAAAATATTGGAGTTGAGCATTAAGCCCTGCAGTGTGAACGTAGCTTTCGTCCACAGGAGGCCACACAAGCTAGCACTACAGCTTATACACAATCGAAGACTGGCATTTCAGGCCTTTATCAACACATACACACACATCAGTAACATGTTTAACAAATCAGTATGTTTATGCTGACCAGGAAGTTTGATAACTTTGCTGATTATTGTTGTCTTAAAATTGTTTTTAATCAGTATTGAAAGATAAGAACTAAAGTCAAATCAGGCAGTTTTTGTTGAAAGGGTGTTGTATTAAAACAGTGCCTTGGCTGACAATCTTAAAAAAGAAAAAAAAAATACTGCAAGCAGAGAAATGGGAGAAACATTGCTGGACCAAAAATGACCCTGAAATTTTTCAGTGATCACAAAAGTTGTATAATTATGGTTGGTGATGGTAAGAGTCAGCTGATCATTTCTTGCTTCCAGTGCAGTGCCTGTGTGTGCTTATGAGTGGACACTGGGGAGAACCACGAGAGAAACACACAGACAAAAGAGATTTTTTCACCACTGAGAGACTAGGCTAAAAAGCAAACTTGTTTTGAAGGTGATGTGACCCCTCTTACAGCTCAAATCACAACAAAAGCCTCTGGAGACAGCCAGAGAACGTCTGTCTATCTCAAAACGCCTGCTCCTCTTAACAGCAACACACACACACACAAAACATACACACACACTCATACACATGCAGGCTGGTGAAAGAGATACAGGCCAGGCACTCACACACCCACACCCTCTGCTCTCTCCCAGTGTTGCATCTCTACATCGACACGAGGCAAATACAGTTCCAATCCACCTGGTCGTTTGATGGCTCACACTCACACATGACAATGCATTGATTTTTATTTTCTCCCCCCCTCCTCTTCCTCCTGGCTCTGCTGCGCGCAGACGGAGCAGCATGGAGAAATCCATTAAGCCGACACTTCTCGTTTCCACTGACTGACAGGCCTTGACGGGCTCGGGCTTTTGGCCCACCCGCTTGACTGGCAGCTCGACAGTTAAACAAGCCCTCCAGTTGCTATAATAGTTTAAAACACTTTCAATTACCCGAGTCAAACAAATCCTGCAGACGAGCGCTCGGGTGCTTCTCTACAAGCAATCCCACACCCCAGCGGCTCCTTCTCCGCCTATCGTTTGGTTCATCTGGAGATCCCCCTGCGTTACGATGAAGGGGAAGAGGTTTTCCGGACAAAGCAAGCATGAAGTCGGAGAGGGAAATTGGAGGGTACAAACTGGGAAGAGGGAGATGATTTTAAGGTTTTCTACTGTCTGTCTGCACAAAAGTGTCACTGAATCTTCCTCCTGCAGAGACCACCGATGTGTTTGTTCTGCAAAATTTATGACTGTGTTTATCTGATCAAACACCTGAGTTTTGCTCTGGAAATACACAATAAGGAAGTCACCCAAACATTTTCTCTTTTTAATCTCTAACAAGCATTTGCAGCAGTTTGAGCTCACTCAAATTAAACACTTCCTGCAAACTGTAAGACCTCAGCAGTGTGTGGAAAGATGATTGATTTGCGACAAGTTTTGCATTTTAACTAACGATAACAAGAGAAAGGTTAAAGCAAACAGTGATAACTAAATTTAATAGAAGGACACAAATTTTCATTTTGTGGAAAATTAAAATTTTACCACCAACAGAGGTTTTTATTTCTAAAAAGAAAAGTTAAACTAAGCAATTTTGAGTTCCTATTCTCCTTATTGAATGTATGTTATCTTTTTGGTTGTATTTTCAACCTCTGATGTGGACGGTGAGCCCTGCCAGCACCTTTTCTGGAGGTTGGTATGTTGTGCATAATTATCTGGCATCAGCAGCAGCTCCTCAGGCTCCTGCTGCAGTAATAATCTCCCTGTTGCCCCAGAAACACAAGACACACACACACTGACAAAACACTGAAGTCATTCCCCCTCTGTCCTTGAGAGTCGTCGAGTCGAGAGGGTCTGAGGGATGTTGGTGTGCCGAGTGGGGCTTATTACAGGAGAAACTGAGTAGTTTAGTGTCGTCATGTGTCTGAAAAAGTCAAGAATGAAACTATGAACGGTGTGTGTTGTGAAGTCAGTTTTAACAAAGTAAAAGCATGAAGATAAGATAAGAATCAAAGATGTAAGAACCAATAAATGTTGAAACGCTTCATCAGGCCCAGACATATTAACACAGTTGACATGAAGTCCAGTTCTGTGGATCTTTTTAAAGCCTTGGCCTTGTTTTTGTGAGAAAATTGTCTGAGGCAGCTGGCATTTTAATTGGAAATCAACATTTGAAGGAAAAAAAAAAAAAAACACTTTTATAACTAATTTGTCACCACACTGGAATTTTAGCAATAAGGCTAAGTATATTGCTTTTGATTTCCAACCTGCATGTGTTGCTGGTGCAAACATTTCTTTCATATTGTAATTTGATACAGACCGATATGTTTCTTTTAGGGCTGATACCGATACCAATTATTAATAGTCAAGAAGGCAAATAAGCACTATTCAGAGCTGATATTCTTTTGCAGTAAAAGTGAAAATATTGGCGTCAAAATTGTGAATAAAACAAACTCCAACACTTCATTTTAATGCTTTAAAGCAAACGTTTGTTAAACAGCTTCCAGGCTCAGCACCATGTCTTATAGCTCTGTTGAGTTTCCAACAGACAGTTAGGTTTTCTAAAAAAAATTGCTTTGTGTGTGACCAATCAGATGGTACTGTGGGTGCAACAATGCAGCACACAGAGTAATGCTTACAGATGGGGAGGCAGGGCTGCATTAGAGCCAAAAATGATTTCTTGTCAACTGTCCAATTTTAAAAAAAAGGTGGATGCTGATATGCTTCAAAAATGCTAATACAATGAGGTCAGTTCCTCATCGTAATGAAATGTAGTTAGTATGATTTCTTACTTAAAAATAAATAAATAAATAAAATAATTTACCAGTTTTTTGTTGTTGTTGTTTTCTTGGGCTCATCGTTAATAATCAGTTAAGAAAAAGGCTGCCGACAGTCTATTTTTACTTCTTATTCTGTACATTATATAGCACCAGTTGCAGAGTGCTTTGGGGCTCCCTGTCATCAGTCCATGAGTCAGTACTAGTCAAAAACATCTGATCCCTCACTCTGTCCCTGAATACGTCCATTAAGAAGAGACGCTAAAAGGTCTTCAGTAAACTTCAGGACCTTCTGAGCTTGTGTATGAGAGAAGTCAGCAGCGTAAGTGGCTGTGATGGAGGGTAGAGCAGAGAGTCACACTGAGCAGGAGAAGGGGTGCCCCAGACACAAGCAAATTAAAATAAATAAATAAATAAATAAATTAAAAAAAAAACAACAAAAAAACAGCTCTTCAATGCCTGTTAATGCAGCGCTGTGGGTATATTTATAAGCTGTCTAGAGTGAAACAGCAAAACATCCAGAAAATAGCATCTTGCTTCTGTGTTTCACTAAATGTTTTTGACAACCTTAGATTTTTTCTTTAGCTAGCCTAATCGCCACTTTTGGAGAGTTATTTAAGGTTGTATGAACAAGGTAAAGCAAGAGGTGATGTAACTCTGAAGCAGAAGTTTATGCTGTAATTAGCATTAAAGCTACTTCTCTTTTTCTGCGTTTTTCTCTCACTGATGTTTTCCTGATTGTTCATGGTTTTTTTTTTTTTTTTTTTTTTGATTATTTATTTATTTATTTATTTTCCTGTGGACAGACATTCTGCCAGACAATAATATGCTAGACAAAATGAAAAACACTGAGCTCACCAAGCAGTCATCTTTCTATCAATTCTTTTGTGATACTTTTGAAAAGACTCAAAGATGAAACATACGCAAAGTGTTCAGAGCACAGTGTCCACAGTCAAAGCTACAGAAGTAAAACTATTGATATTTGTTCCTGTTTATTTAATCTTAATGCTACCTAATTAGTGCTCTCTCCAGCGAGCTGCCTCTACTCAATGAAATGACAAAACATTATGACAGGCAGTACTGAGCAGAAACTACACATGACTTAAGTGTTCAAAACAATGTAGCTGCGGGAGAATACTGTCACACATGCCAGACCAGAAATGTCACTGTGCTCTGTGTGGTCTGGATCAACTCAGCGGGCATTCAGAGCGCTCACATTAGAGCGTGTGATAGTGGTAAACCAAAGCACAGAGCAGATGATTAGATCAGCGCGTGACCGGATAAAATGTATTAATAACTTCTTCTTCCTCTGTGACTTAACAAAAAAAGAGAAAAAAAACTCTTCCTGTCTGTCTATTTTGATTAAATGTACCCCTTTAACTAAAAACAGAAAGAGCTATTAAGTTATTGATTTTTTAAGGTGCTAAAATGGGAGGGAGAAGCCAGGGAACTGGAGAAATCTACAATATTTTTGATGTGTTTGTACTGGCAGTTTTGACCTTTGCCCCTTTCATACAGATTTCCATCCAATCTGATTCAGAAGGAGCCTAAAACAACTGTTGCATACATCACAGTTTACACTAAAACACACGACTTAGGGGGAAGAGCTAGCTACTTTGCCTCGTAGCCTACAGTTACCACCGTACAATTGCATTACTTAGTCTGGTTGTAGATCTGTTAGTCAGAAACTCCTTTGTGGGTCTGACTTAAAGTGGAGATTTCACACTGATTCAAAGTTTGTGTTTTGGGCTTGGTAAAAAGTAATAAAGCCGTCAACATATTGATTGAGTTTGATAAAAGTTAACATTACACTGTGGATAAAACAGCGTGCTTAGTGTCATTGTGGTGTAAGATTTGGTTCCTCTGCAGTGATTTCTTTTTTTTTTTTTTTTTTTTTTGTATTACAAAACATTATAGAGGAAGTGGTGATTCATTTTCAAAGAAAGCAACTTGAATAGTTAATTTTAGAGTTTTGTCTTCAAACAAAAAATACAAAAGAGAACACAGAAAGTGTTTAAGGACAGGTGGATTGTGTAATGCATTTCCTGAGCTGAAAGTAAGGACAACATGTGCTCAGCTGCTTAGTATGTGTAACAGGAAAGTGCTGCTTCTTTTTCAGACAGATATACCAAATTAGATAAATATTATATTAATGCTCTGATTTCTGCAAAACGTTGATAAATGCATTATGTTTTCCCAAGTGTCTAGAGTTAAGCTGTGCACAGCAGGCAGCACGCTGAATGTTTTCATCCAAGGAACTCTGATTATGCACTGAACTCTATTAAAAATGTGTTTTTATTTAAAATGGGGCAGATTTATATTTAATATAGGAACATGCAATCTGCTTGTATTGGAGTAAGCAAAGAGGGAAATGTGAATGTGTGTTTATAAAGACACGTTTCAGTACTGGGATGACTACTAGTAAGATGCTGGGTCACAGTATCGTCTCTTTGTGTTAAAGCTGCTAAAATAGATCTTAAGGTACAGATACATCCCACTGTGTTTCAAATGCTGCCTTAGCTCAAGTTCACATCGCATGATCAGTTTGAAAAATTCAAACCTCTATGTAAGTAAAAAGACTGGAGTGAAGGTGAACCATGGTGAAAAATGCTCTCTCTTCTTCCTCTTTCTCTGCCTTCCCATCCAGGTCAATACGAGCAGGCGCCACAGAGCGCACAACCCAGGACACCCCATGTAAAGTGACTCTACACTCCTCAGCCCCCCCCAGAGCCCCCTCGGACACTACTCGCCTTTAACAACAAACATTGATTTTTGTCCTGATGAGCATCTGGTCGGCATTTAATCTAACATAGTAGCTGCTTGCTGTAGGACACGGCTGAGCATGTCGCGCTCATCGATTAGCTCTGTTTTGGAGAAGTATCCATCTATCGGGATAATTTGGCTAGATTAAAAAAAAATAAAAATGAGTGGCTTGTTTTGGATTTTATCATTTCCTGCGTAAAGCTGGTCACATTATTTCTCACTCCTCTAAACCTGACGAGGATTCACATTTGGTCACAGCTCTGTACATGTATGACTACACACACACACACCACTGAGCCTCTTAAGGAGCCTTTTGTTTACTGAAATTAGACCAATGGTGCTGCCATCCACACACGGCTGGGAGTCCTCCCATAATCCCTCTCTTTGTCTGCTACAAACCCCTCTTTAGGCGAGGACACTGCTTTTTAAATACTGCCATATGCTAATTGTTGCATGCAATTTGCATTTTTAAATATTTCAAGCCCTTAAAATTAACTGCATTTTAGGGGAGCATGCATGTGATCACTGATGCAGGCACCTCTGTCACTCATTTTTCTGCATTCTTACGCTTTTACAATATATTAGAATAAGGGTGACTCACACAAACAAAGAATCTTTTTTTAAAAACGGTGTTATATAACTTGATCTATGCTATTCTCATCTTCTGCAGCTATGGATCAACACATAACTTTCTAACTACATTTTAAAAACATAAAGCCCCCATATTTCAAATGACTAAATGACATATATTCCTAACATGTAAATGTGCAGTTTTAACACAATATATCACAGAAACTTCAAAGAAACAGGAAGACATAAAGATCTTCAAACAGTCTGCATGGACACGTCTCTAAGTGATAAAATGCATAAAGCCTCTGGTTTCTGTGCGATCAGTGATTTTTTTTGTTTGTTCATCAAGGCGTAGCTCTACAACCAGAAAGTGTAAAAACACAAAACAGCACACAAACATTTCATCTGGGTCTCTTTTTCATCAGCACATAAATAAATAAGCAACATATAGACTGCCTCCCTATTGTACATCAAACACAGCCCAGATTATATGTGACAAGGCCGGCAATTAACAATTTCTCTCCCTCTGAATGCAGAGCAGGAAAAAAAGATGATCAAGGCCGGTTGATATCCACAGACGATGCATAATTTATGTGGCTGGTACAAAATACCGTTCTGTTGCACTTCTGTTCACTCACTCAACTAATTCATTGAAATAAAGCGTCCCAGAGGGGTATCCGTGTAATCAAGCTTAATCCCGGATTGATTTCGGGGAGCGGTGGAAGACGGAGAGCTGGAAAGAATCTGGGAAAGCTCTCTGTCACAGGAGGAGGAGGAAGACTGCGGGAGGCTGGAGGAGAGGAAGATACTGTTAAGTCGCTCTGGTCTGAAATTTAAAAGGAAAAAAAAAGGAGCTCTGGAAAATGTTTTGGTTGGGAAGGAAAGTGATCTGAAGCTACGCTGAGCAGAAGTGTTGTGATTAAATGCTTTAACTAAATTCAGACAAAACACTTGAATTGATTGGTCTGTTTTTCAAACTGAAGCTTGCAGTCATGGGTATTTTTCTGGCGCTTCTGAAGCAGTCTCTGTACAGTAAAAAAAAAAGCACAAGGCGGAGGAAAGCTCAGATTTCTGGAAACATTGAGAGAAAATAAAAGAGAAAGTAAAGAAAGCACAGAGAGCGATGAGATGTGTTTAAAGAGAAAAGGAGAAAATGCGGGCACTGCTAATTTTGCTAGTTTTATGTTGTATGTTAAAAATAAATGATTTCATAGTCAGTAAGAAGAATTGGAAATAAGCAGGACAATTATTCAGATAATCCTTAAGAGCTGCATCATGGATCATTTTCCTCCTCAGCTGAAACAGTCACATCCTGAACAGATCATCTTCCTCAGTCCTAAAAATCATTCAACCTCGTCTCTAACCGCCCTGTTCCTCCATTAGTGCAGCCGTGGAGACAAATAACGGCCTGTGCCTTTTCGTCTTTGTAGCAGTTACCTCTCTCACACCCTCCTCAACGCTCACACGGCTTCACCAGAGCTCCATGCACCAGAGGACCTCTGGAGGAGCTTCACCGCATCATTATCTTTCCCCATGGAGCCTGCAGCTTCAGCTTGTCCCAGTTTGACTAACACACACACACACACACACACACACACACACACACACACACACACACACACACACACACACACACACACACACACACACACACACACACACAGAGAGAGAGCTGAGCCAAGTGCTCCTCTTTGTCCCCTCACTAAAGGTCTGAGACAACAAAAACCAGATACCAGGATAAAAACTATATCTCACATTTACTACAATTTTTCCTCAGTGAGCAATGAAACCTCAAAATGAAGTGAGCTCCATGTGAAAGCTCTTTGTAAAGTTCGGGAGCTCTATTCAAATGTTTTATACTCTAGACTCAGGAACAGGAATTTGGATTCAAAGGTCATCAAGCTCCATCTTCTGACAACATAGAGAAACTGAAAGATCCAAGTGTTCACACACTTAACACTACAGTTTACAATACTAGCATAAGAAATAAGTATATGAAATAAATGTAATTTGTCATTAAAAAATATTTTTTGTCTTATTCTACTTTGATTGAAGTAGATGTGTTGCCTCATTAATAAATTGTCATGAAGGCCTAGAATGAGTTGGCTAATAACACTTATTTTACCTAATTTTTACAAACATGACCTCATTTAATGGTTAATTTACAAGTCAATCCAGTTATATTTTATCCTTTGGAATCAAATATTATATTTTTCTGTTGTTATATTATCTCTGTTTATTTATTTGGGCCCTTTAAGGCTGAATAACTGTTTTAAACTACTTACAAAAAACAAACTGCGTTGGTGCCAACACTTGGGGAAAAAATCAGAGGTGTGCTGGCGCCATCTACTGATCTGACCTCGCCAATACAGTCAAATATGGAAACCATCTCAACACATCACAGAGATTACGGTAAATTAAACGTGTTCAGCAGTAAGAACTGACCCGTGTAAAGACAGAGTTATATCATCTTCATAAATGAGAACTGTGCACAGATACTTCCTCATAGAGCGGCATGTGTCAACAAGGACGTTCTGGCTGCTTTGGACCACTGTTAAACAGCGCCACTCTTCACAGCCCATGATAAACCATCATTTAACAGACTATCAGGACTTGAAGATGAATGTTGAATTTTTAAAACTGGTGGCAGATTCAGAGACTGACAGCATTAAGAGGGCTGTCCATAAAAGCTAGTGTTTTTCTAGGATAAAGACTCTGTTTCCCATGAGCACCAGCACCCACTGTCGTAGCGACGTGACTTTTACAAAGGTGTGCGTTGGTTTTGAAGAAAATTGATAGAGATTGGCTCTTCTTTTAACACTACTTTTCTTTGTCCAAGACATCTTTATACTGGTTAAAACATGATGAGGTAAGGTATTTATTAACTCAGCGGTTTTTGTTTGACACGTGACAACAAGCAAACTTTGTCAGTTAGTCCCGTAGTTTAGTAGCCTGCCATATTTAACGTTACTCTGAGATGCAGCCGTGACATTAGTGAATCCTGGTCATGTCCTGCCAGTCATCTATCAAGCAGAGCAAACATAACCTCACTCTTCATTTTATTGAAAGACTCTCAGGTTTGAACGGACCACTGCAGAATAACTGCTGACTGTGGGTTGGAATAAACATTACCATACAACAACTTAGCCCTTGTAGTCTTTAACTTGCGCCCTTATCACTCTCCTGTTCAGCTTTCTTCTGCTCTTCAGTCCTTTATCTTTTTGTCAGTCCAGCTCCAGTGTCTGTGATTACTACAAAAATTAATCCAATAAATCATTTTCTCCACTGCTAAACTTCATAAGGTAGTGAAGTGTTGTCATAGGGACTGATCTGACTGGAAAGCTGAGAAAAAAAGCATTTAAAATTGATCTATTTTGGTGCCGATAATCTCATTTTAAACTGTGGATTACGATCAGGCATGTATCTAGACAATTTTTCAAGATCACTTAGAAACTCTTCACAGGGATTTAAAAAGGCCAGGCCAAACAAAATGAGGATGATCACAAACATCAAACACTGCAAGCATTAACAAGATTTTTCTCTTTTTGTGGATTTGTGTTTGAGTCCCCTTTTTTTCAAAGCTGTTTCTCATCTTCTTGATTTGAAAACTAATTTCTGAAGCACAGAGAGAAAAGCAGGCCAAACTGCTCCAGTTGGACGGACAAATGAAGAGTGCTGATCTTCATCCAGACAACACCAGAACCAAACCGGCAATTAGTTTTGAAAATCTGAAACAACATGCCAAAGAACACAGCAGCGTTTTTGAAGTCCAGATCTAGATTTTCTGGAAAGTGTGTCTAGGCTTTAAACAATTCAAGTGACTCATCTTTATTTTAAACCACCACAACCGTCATCATCATCATATAACAGTAAATGTAACCACCATGCTGAGAACACATGCTTTTTAATATGACATTATTCTGCAGAGATCAACTGCTGCCCTCTAGTGGTTTAATTGGTTAAAAGCAGATGGTGGAAGAAATAAATTGCAAAGATCTTGGAAATACCCCATCACAAATTGGAGTGACCCCACTAATATTTGGGAAATATTAAGAACCAACAAGTACTTTATAATAATAATAATAATGATAAAATAATAATATTAAACAAAATGAAGGAAAAACACAAAACTAATTCATAAAATCAAAAAAAGTGAAAATTAGTTATCAAAGCACACCTTTCTACCCAACCCAATCATATTCAATTGGAGTAAATCGATATTTCATATTTAATTATGTGTGCCACAGATCTCTGTGCGTTTGTTCATAAGTCATGTGATAGTTAAAGCAGCCATCCATTATTCAGACCTATTTTCATAAAGTTCCACTGCTGTGAACTTCTCACTGTCAGCTTTGCTCCACTTTTCTGTTTGAAAGCCAAGTGTAAATGTAGCTCAGCCAGCGAGACAGATGTGTTAATCAGTCTGCTTCTATTTATACTGAAAAGTGTTTTAAAATGTGATTAAAAAATATTAAATAAATAAATAAAAATATTCATGATAGAAAACTTTGTTGGAAACTGGAACAAGTTGACTCACTCTTATTCCCAGGTGTCAAACGATGACGCTTCGCCAAAGCCTACACCTGTTTTTTGAGAGTGTATTAAAGATAGCGCTCTTTAGATGGTCTTTCAAGGTGATGGATGGCAGGGAGAACAGGACTTTCACCCATGAAACCAGAACTAAGTGTAACCAACATGTGAGATTGAGTCACACATTAAAAAGAACCAATCGTGTTTTTCCTCACTTAAGAATATACAAGTCTAGTTCCCTCAAAAGTTCTGACACTGTGTGGAATTTTTGTGATACAAGACTTTGATGTTTGGAAATCACTTAGACCCTATGTTTTATAATAATGAATGAAAAGGTTTAATGTCGAAACCAAACATTGTTTTTATAGAGAGGCAGGGCCTCTCAGATGTTCAAGTGGTGAGCAGTTTACCATGAGCACCACATATGACTGCACTAGTAAACACATCAATGGTTTAAGAACTGAAGAACTCTGAACAAAAGCGACCAAGCTGAAAATCAAGACTAGATGGCAGTCCAGTCCGCACATTTTATAACATATGGCTCTGTGGTAGAAGAGTCCACATGCTTAACTGCCCACTACATTGTTAAGTGACAAACACAGCAAAGGAGCCCTGAAACTGAAGACAGCAACTCCATTTCAAAACCAGAAACTGTTCTACTTGGTCTGCCAAAATGTTTACAGTGTTGTTACAAAAAGAAGAGATGCACGGCAGTGGTAAACACAATGCCATTTCTAACCAGTTTCCCATACTGTGAAGATGTGTACTTTTGGTTCAGAGCTATGACTGTAATGAGGACCTGATGACGCAACTCATACTGATCACCAACAGAGGTCAGTAATGTTGACACAGGATTGTTCTTACTTTGATTACATTTTCAAAATATTTCTTACACTAGACTGTGTAATGCAACCCATTATCTGAAGCTAATTACATCAAAAGTCTTGATTTTGCAGTTATATCTGACCCCAGCTGTCTGGATCCATCTACATTTAGTTTGTGAGAAAACATTTTGCTGCTTGGACTTTTTCAAATTTCACAGTGACCAGCGGTGTCATTGTGTTTACAGTAACCTATGAATCACCAACCAGTACTTAATTTTTTTGCTCTGTTCACTGTTATAGACTTCACTGGATGGAACTCTACTTTCTATCCTCGTATGTGGAAACTGTATCCACAGAACAGCACAGGGAGTTGTGCATGTAAGCTGACAAGTACTGAAGTGGTCCATGAATAAAGATGTTAAGGCAATGGGGTACAAATGTGCTGCATATATGCATGTGCTTTTACTCCCTGTACTTTAACATACTGTACTTTCAGTGTAGCACTTGTCTGATTTATAAAAGCTATAAGTGAAGAGGAGATGAGGAGGAGAACAGCACAACTATCCTAAAGTATACATTTTGTAACTTCATGACAAAGCTCAATGAAGTTCACTGTGTACAAATAAATGTATTTATATTATCAGGAACAGAAGTTAATAAAGTCACATATTTTAAACAGTTGTTAAACTTTTAAGAGACAATCAAAAAGCCAGTTAGCCAATAAAACAATTAGAAGGGGTCATGAATGTGATTCTGTGGAGAGTTTTGCAGCTATAGCTTCTACAGTGGTGTGAATGACTGACAACGTGATCACAAGCTTTCATTTGTCTGCAATAAACGTTAATTTGCGGTCATGCTCAGAGGGTAAACATGGCGCAGTAAAATGGAGGCCTCCCAAACACACACAGCTGCAAGTGCTTGTTGATTGCTCATCTAATCAAGGTCTGTTAGCGACACCTGGCAGCCCTACTTAAAACTTTGGCAACCTTTTAACAGCCACACCGTCATTTCAAGTACTCAAAACAGCTGAAATCCTGCCAGAGGTTAATTTTCCCCATGTTTACATTAAGACACTGTCCTCAGAGTTAAATACTGCCAAACTACTGACCTGGCAAAAAAAAAAAAGAAGAAGAAGAGAAAGAAATTTTTCACCATAACAAATGGTTGATCGTCCCTGCAGCCTGGCACAAAAATAATCACGAATTTCTTTGAATCTTGCTCAAACATTACCCATGTCAAAACTAGCACAGTGTGAAGATGTGTTAACTTTTCATGACGCATCTTACCTGTGGTGGTGTCCTGTTCACTCAAACACGTGGAAACCTCCATCAGCGCGTGTAGTCACCTGACCAGGACTAGCAAGCAAATAGCATCCACAGTTTTGTCGTCTCTGAATTTTCTTTCTCAGATGTAATCTTTGATTGCTCAACCCTGACTTTCAGTCTCCTCGGGTCGTGCAAACAACAACAAAAAAACGACATCTGGCACCGCTGTAAGTTATTTTTCTGTTTTACACATACACACACATCAGGTTCCCAAAGTCGCCTTTCTTGCCCACAAGGGGGAAAGTAACATTCCACAGGTGGATGACGTCACGTCGCATTCATGGACCAGTCCGTAAAGAAAGACACATTTTTTATACAAAAGCAATTAGCCTTTTTTTAATCTTACATTGCATTGAAAATTTACATAATAGATTCATACATTTTACAAATAATTTCATCATAAAAATATATTTCTGTACAAAACACTTTTTTATTCTATATTTCATCTTTTTTTTTTCAAATGGTGAATATTTCCAATGTCCCCGGGCAGGAACAGCTTTTAAGTCTTTCAAATCACATGGGTCTTATTGCGGTCAGTCAGTAGGAAAAGCTTGTGGCAAAATAGACTGAAGCTTAGAAAAAAATGACTTCTGATGGAGGAGGAGGACCGGAGCATATGTGTGTTTGTATGTGTTTGTATATGTGTGTTAGTGTGCATGTGTGTGTGTCAGTGACAGAAAGGGGCCCATGGTTTTTGGTAGGCACTGTGTCAGATCCATACCCAAAAACAAAACAAAAATGAAAAAAAAAAAAAAAAAAATGGACAGCAGCAACAACCGATCCAAACTGTAAAAAGGAACATATCACCTAAGCAAAGCAATATTGAGCAATCACAGCATTGATAAACAACAAAGCTGCAGCCAAAAATGCTTTTAAACCAAAAGTGATTTAACCGCAGCAGGGCTTCCTAAAGCAAATAGATATCCTTGCTCTCTGTAACACCCAGGCTCATTAAAAACAACTGTGTGCATGGATAGTGGACCCAAATTCAGATTTGAACCTTTAAACCAGACTCATTAACAAATGGTTTTCATACAGTGCGATGTTTACCATGAAATCAAACTCTGGGAAACTAACGTACTCTTTAAAAGGAACAGTGAGTCGTGCTCTTTGATACATGTACTCTACATTAACAACAATGTGTCACATTAACAACAAATCATAAATGTATGGAGTGTGTTCAGGCCCAAACCTTTACATCTGGCATGGTGATAAAAATGTTATGGGCATGGTTTCATACAAAATTACCTTCTCCTCTTTCATTAGAAAAGCTGATAAACTTTGATTCAATAGCCCTCAGCGACAGGACAGCTGAAAAAATGTTGAAAATATCCAGCAAGTCTGGAATATGGAGCCAATATATGAAATCATGTGAAACAAAAAATACAAAGATCTCAATAAGTTTTTAACAAATCATCAAATACTGATTCAAAGGTTTCCTTTGAAATTTCAAGATTCATAAAAGGATTCTGAAAAATTAATCAGATGTCCACAACCTCCCAGCTTCTGAGATGCAATAATAAAATGGACAAATATTTGAATGCAAGGAGCTGTTGACTTCTAAAGTGTGTCAGGAGTAGCACAAACTTTTTAAGGGTTTAAACAGATTTCTTTAAAGGTAAGTTAATTTTTTGAGAGATTTCTCCAGATGACATTCATCTTTTTCAGCACTGATTTTCAATACCAAACATACTTTAACACAGAGGAAAGGGGTAGATAAAACGAAAAAGAAAAGAAAAAAAAAGAAAAAGAAATCCTGGTGGTGGTGAACTTGTGATCATCTAAAATTTATCAATTTGCATAAAGAGAAGAGAAGTTGCACACTTACTCTGAAACCAAATAAGCCCAAACAATGAAGAGTCACATGCAAACCCAAACATCTTTTCAGCCTCACTCATGTGAGGAACTTTGTGTAGATTCTGGCGCCCCCATGTGGAAAAAATGATGCTTCAGATGAATTCCCCTTTTAGTCCTGTAGATTTGACAGATCTTCCTTTTTCTCCTAAAGAAAAATCTTTGCCTGCTTTCTTTTAACAATCACTTTGAACATCAGCTGTGAAGAAGTCAAAAGGATGATTTTATAGTGTCTGGTCTAACAGCCTTGTCAAAGCAACTACAGACATTTGTAAAAACATTATGTCAATCTTATCATTGCATTTACTTTTTTTTTCTTCTTTTTTTTTTTTTTTAGTCACATAGAGGCATACAGTTAATGAGTCCGTTTCATTATCGGCTATAAGCACCTCATTGGGGATTAAAAGCTTATGTTTCCACATTTAACCCATCCCTTTCTCTTTGATTTCATATCTTATACACAAAAAAGAGAGGGTAGGGGGCTGTTTGTTGGGCAGCCACATTATCTTCTACTCTGGCCTCATGATAAACTCTAATTTCAACCAGAGTCAGAGACAGACTAGTAAGAGCTGTGTCTAATCAGAAAAGTGAATCTTCCATCATAAACTTCTTGTTTGTGTGTTTTTGTAAAACTGACTTTGCCTATGTCTGAGAATGAAGAAAAAGTAAAACTATATTAGTCAGGAGTTTACATGTGCAGATGTTTGTGGCGTCACCAGTCTGAAAATAGTGCCACTACTCCAGTAGATCATTAAGATGCTGCCTGTGTCATGACGGGAACAGTTATGGAGGATGTATATGTAAAGGCTTCGGTGAGGGGGGCAAAGAAACAACAGATGTTGCAAAAACTCCATCAATTAATACTTTAGAGACCCGGCATGTGTGAAGAACGTTTGACACATTAACTTTTAAACAGCATGATTGTTGCTGGCAAACCTCACATCTCGACAATAATGACAACAATACCAATGACACCCATGATTGCCTCAGTGGGAAAGACAGTGATGGTGAGAGGAGCTTCACGTCACACAATGAGAGCAACATAATCCAAAAGGGAACCAAAATACTGTTTGTGACGTCTGAACAGCACACAGTAGAAATATCTTTTATATTCCATTTTTTCTAAAAACTCTCCACTATAATCTGTCTTTCCCCTTCAGCCCCTCCCCTGTGGTAAATATATAGCACAAAAATATAGGTGGTGAATGCTCCCGAATATATATGCAATAGATTTACAGATCAGAAGATTCTGCAGCAATAACAAAGAAAGGAGATAAGCACTCACAGAGTGCAGAATGACTGTGGAGCTGTGTCCACAATGAGGGCTACAACCCTGTTTGTCTTTCTTTTAGCTTGTCTATCACTTTGTGTCTGTGTGTGTCTGGCTCTGCGTCTGCTCATCTGAAAGCCAGTTAATCTGTGTTTAAACCTATCTGTCTGTGGAGTGGAGACACAGGGCGATGGTCTGCATCAGTCTTAAGACCCTGCTTGTCTCTCTTCAACCTGTCTGTCTGATTTCACCCATCTTAATGCTGTCTGTCAGCTGTGTCTTTCTCTGCCTCTTCAGATTTCTGTTAGTGAGTGTACCTGTCATTTCTCCTGTCAGTCACTCATCCTGTCAGCTTCCCTCTAACCTTGCGTCTATCTGTCTGTCCCTGTGTCAGTCCGTCTCTCAGCGGGTTAGACAGGTAGTGTTCCTGTTAAGATGTGCTTTAGTGCCAGAGCTTTCTCTGTTCCTCAAAGTCTTTTTTCTTTGGAAGTCCATCAGAGTCCTCTGTATCCTTAACGGCGTCTCCTCATCAGAGTCCATTGAAATTCACAGGATCAGATTCCTCAGGGCCGTTTCCCGTCTGATCTGATTCATTACGTGGAGGGAAGGCCGACCTCTCTCAGTAGTTGATTTTGGGTTAGACAGGCTCTGATTGGCTGCGTTAGGATTTTTAAAGATCTCATCGTTTTTCTCTTGATGACTCCCTCACCCTACTTCCAGTTCAGTTAGGGGTTGGCTCACTCCCCTCTCTCATCCATTGGATGGGAGGGAGCAGTTTATCCATTTGATGAGTCCGTCTCCTCTCATCTGTTCTCCTGGTGCTAGCTCCCCTTTAGACTCCTTTTAGCTTGGCTCTTGCTCTAATCCCAGTTCAGTTAGGATTATAGCTCCATCTCCAGGGCTGCCCTTATCCTTTGCTCAGGAGTTAGGCTCTTTTCAAAGCAACTTTTTGCTACTGTCTGCTAGCATTAGCTATTTAAGATTCTGTTTTAATAGAAAAGGACCAGAGACCGCTAGTACCAGTGTCTTGTTTTTTTGGTCGGTTTAGGCTCCTATTCAGAACTAGTCAGGCTGTGTCACTGACTAAAGAGCGATTATTACTGTCACTTTTGAAGACATATGAAAAAGATCTGCTTTCTTTGCCTCACAGTGTCTTCGATGACATCCTCATGTCATATGTTCCCATCTATGTGTGTTAAGCCTCTCTTCCTCACAGTAAGGATTTGTTGAGCAGGAGAAGACGTGGTACAAATAATATCAAATACTTTTGTAGTGCAGTTTATCACCGTGATGTATAACCACAGCTTGAGCACTGATAATGTGCTCTTCCTCTCTTTTTTTTTTCTCCAGGCAAGGGCTTAAGCACAGAGCAGAGAATGGCTCCATCTCTCAAGAGCTCTGTGTGAAATATAAAATTCGGCACTGGGTTAGGGTGACATGTCAGGAAATCCAACTAGCGGGTCATGGCTTTATCAGTACAACTGGTACGAAAGAGAATGAGCGAGGTTAAATTAGAGGTTGAAGTGTAATAGATGTGTCTGATTCAGAATCAAATTTTAACTATCTATGACCAGCTGGGAGCTGGAAACAGACGATTGCTATTAACCTTTCACTGGGTCATGTCCCTTTTTTGTTCTCTGGATGTCAAATCTCAATATGAGTTTGAACATTTTCTGTTTAAATTCAATTTCTTGGTACACAGGAACAATCTTGGCTTTAAGGGGACACGTTCCACTTCGCTTGGGGATTTTCAGTTCCTAATCTAGGACACATGGTCTTCTTTAATCGATGTGTAGCTCAAGCTGCTGAGCATGTCGTGGTTTAAGTCTAAGCATACCGCCTCTTCAGCCTCATACCAACTGTGGTCCCATTAGATAGCTAAGTCATCAGGCTCGAGTGAGGATAATCAATCCTCAGACCATGGTGCAGACAGTATTCAGATTGGGATCAAATCGAACCGCTTTCCCCTCCACGGCCTTGGCATTGGTGTTGTACATTGGGTTCTCGAATGCAGCCTGGCCATTGTTGTTCTCGTGGACTGAGCAGCCTGTGTACTGCGTTTTTGGTGTGGTTCTGTGGAAAAAAATGGTTAAAGAAAAATGTAAATACATCATTAGAGGGATAAAAATGCTCTGATTGTTTGTTAATATTAACTAGGTAGCCAGTGGACAATGGTGAGAGCAGTCGAGGGAGTATAAGCGGAGTAAACAAACTTAAAGAAGGATTAGAGGGAGCGCTGTGCTCTTTGAGAAGCCAAGCGAGATTCCAATCAGTCCCTCCAAAAACTATTCTCCAGAAAGGCTCCCTCTCTTTTTTTAAGGTATTAAGAGCAGAACAGAAGTTATTTGCATCTGCTAACAAAGCGAACACCACTCACTTGTGCTTAAATCATAACTCTGAGAAATCCAATTTAACACCTTCTAAACAGAATTGTTTTGCTGCACAGTTTGAAACCGACAGTGTCTTGACTTCCTCTCATCGCCTCGGCAGCCAAACTGGTGAGGCAGGCTCTGTTTTCATCGCTAAGACAGCTCCTTAAAACGCTAACAAGGCCTTCTCTAGATTTCTTGTGACAATAATGACAAACTAGAGGTGAAGTAACAAGAAGTGACGAGAAACATTACTTGCTTATTGACAAAGTTTAAAAGACATAGACTGAGAGTGAGACACAGAACATACCTTTGTTTGTAGAGATAGAAGCCAAAGCCAGTGAATATTAGAGCAAAGAAAGGCACCAGGATAGCGATAGCCACAGAACTGCTGTTGGTACCAAGCTGCGGGGGTGAAGAGTTCTGACTCTCGGACATATTTAGACCTGTGCCACAAAGGATAGGTATAGTGAATTTTTATTTAATAGACTGTTAACAAAAGAAAATCAAAATCAAACAAACAAACAAACAAAAAAGAAAAAACAGGTGACTTCACGTAGGACATGATTCAAATTGAAATCTCTTTCAGTGTTTCAGTCTTTGTATTATACCTTCAAAGTGGATGTAACTTTGTTTCTGGTTTCTACAGCATTGTTGAGAACGTATGCAGGTCGATTTTGTATTTTTCAGGATTTTTGAGGGTTTTCAGATTTACACAGATCTATACAATCTTATACAGTATGATTTACAAGCTAAGGCTGCTTTAAATTCTGTCCAATCAGGAGCGTGTTTGTAGGTGTGGTCACTGGCCACTTGAAATCTTACAAGCCAGCCCTGATCTATGATTGTTTATGGACCGCCCATGAAGCTCTGCTGCCGCTGCACAGCAAGAAGGTTTCTGGTTCCAATCCCAGCTAGGGCCTCTCTAAGGGCATCCACACCACACGTCTCTGGTTTTGAAAGCGGTTCCAGCAAATGTTTGAACCAGTTTAAGCAGAACAAAAGTGGGAGGGTGTTATTCTGTGTTATTCAGGCAGAAGAAGCTGATGTGAGAGCAGCATTGCTTGATTTTTTTCTTTTAACTCTGTATAAGGACAGCCCTCAATTTTGATGTAGTATAACCTCTGTTCAACATGCTGTGTGGCAGTAGCTCAGCCCATAGGGACTCAGCTTTGCAGGGGGAGGGTTGCTGGTTCATGTCCCAGCATGGACTAAGATTGGGAAGTGGGCCGATAGCTGGAGAGGTGTAAGCATAATTTCCTGAGGGTTGTCGAGGTGCCCATGAGCAAGGCACTAAACCCCCAATTGCTCAGTGTTTGGACAAAAGCATGTGCTAGGTGAAATTGAACGTGGTGCCTTCTCAGCCATACATATCTTTCATTTTCACTCCATATGCAGCCAGCTCTTTAAGTTATTGTGCACTGTTTTTTTATATGTATAGAATGGTTGGGAGAGACATGCTGTGTTACAGTTTGTTAGCAAAGTGTTTAATCAACAAAATGTTCTTTTCCAATGCCTCTTTTCAATTAACTTGAAAATAAAAGAGACAACAAATGTCTGCCTTAGAACAAAAAGTGCCATGTCTTTCTTGGTATAAAAGGTAAATGAAGACACATCAATGGAACAAACATGACTGTAACAAAAAAAATCCTCTGAACATAAAGAAACACCCAAAAGCATAAAAAGTTGACTGTACTCTCTTCTTCTCCATTTTCCTTGACTTCCTCTATGTCCTGCTCATTTATCAACACAGAATAGGACACACTCACAGATGATGTATTGGTTCTTGAATGGGAACCAAATATTTTGGGTTCCAGCCATGAGCCAACTTTTCAGGTCCCAATCCGTTGTTTTCTGGTCTGAACATGCCAATGTGAAAGCCAATCTCTGTGGAGCTTGTATGTTATAAACTACCATAGGTATAAGGGTGCATGGTTAGTGTTGTTTTTGGCGACCTGTTTTGATTTTAGTTTTAGTCTAGTCTTTGTGTCCAACTATTATTTTAGTTTTATTAGTTTTAGTCACATTTACTCCTTTTAGTCAAGTCAAGTTTCAGTTGACTAAAAGTCTGAGCATTTTGGTCTTATTGTAGTCAGAATTATCCATGATTATTTTAGTATAGTTTTAGTCAATGAAAACTGATGACATTTTAGTATACTTTTAATCAATGAAGGTTGTACTTTAATCTTATCTCTTTTGAGCAATGCAATTCTACTTAAAGGTTAGGTTCGGTTTATACAGCTTTTACATTGTTTATAGAATGAAGTAGAACAAAATACTCACCCAAAAGGCTTTCCTGATCCAAGCAGTGCTTTGGGAGATATTTAGATCCAAAATCGTGCAGCGGACGTCCGTATAATGGGATCCTTATGGGCATAGACAGTGCCGCTCCTAAAACTGCATTTATCGTCCAAAAAACTTGTGTTTTTCACCAATATTCCATCATGGTCTGCTCCGGATTAGTCCTCTGCTGCAGTCTGTGTCATTCCAGACAGCGCTGTGTGGCTGTACTGATCTCTGAACTCATGAAGACTTTGTTTACGCATGCGCAGTACTTTCTGGAGAGCTGACTCCTTTCTTTGAGGGGCAAACGTAAACAAAGTCTTCATGAGTTCAGAGGTCAGTACAGCCACACAGCGCTGTCTGGAGTGACACAGACTGTAGCAGAGGACTATCTCGGAGCGGACCATGATGGAATATTGGTGAAAAACACAAGTTTTTGGACGATTAATGCAGTTTTAGGTGCGGCGCTGTCTATGCCCCGATGGATCCCATTATACGAACGTCCGCTGCACAATTTTGGATCTAAATATCTCCCGAAGCACTGCTTGGATCAGGAAAGCCTTCTGGGTGAGTATTTTGTTCTACTTCATTCTATAAACAATGTAAAAGCTGTATAAACCGAACTTATCCTTTAACCCACTTAATTTAGTACAAGTACTCAGTATGGAGTAGATGTAACCAAAATTTTCTCTAAATCATCCATTTCACAAGTCAAACATGGATATCTTATAATTATATTATTGTTACCTTATAGACTCAAGAATACATTCAATTCCAGACACGGAAGATGCTCTGATTTGAAACAGCCGCTGAACTGCGACCCAGGAAATGGAAATAATACAAGATAAAAGAGATACTAAATAACGCAATGACATTACGTCCCATCTCGTTTTGGTTAACGAAAATGAAGACGTATATTAGCGGAGTTTTCATCTTGTAAACCATATTTAGTCCCGTTTTTATTCGTCAATAATATTACATTATATATTTAATTATAGTTTTAGTCACATGAACACCATTCACGTCCCGTCTCCTCCCGTTTCCGTCACGAGATAAAGGTTTGTTGACGTTGATATTTAGTCATAATTTTCGTTGACTACAGCAACACTATGCATGGTTACCCATGTTAAATGTGGACACACCTCTGTATCTGCAGGTTGAAGGGGTTCAGTCTGTGTATGATGACTTTAAGTCTTGAGAGCAGCTTTTGCTCTTGGTAAGAATGTATCCACTGCAAGGCTGACTCAGCATGAGCAATAAGGTCAGCGCTGCCAGCAAAGAGAAGCTCTCTGATCACTTTCTCCATTAGTGAGCTTCTTACAAGCCGTTCACACGCTATTTCAGGATATCATTTATAGCACAAATGTAATTACATACTGAAAATAGGAGAGAATTACCCAGTCTTTGCAGACCAAACTGTCCATAGTCCTTTCCCTGAATGAAACCCTGGAACACGTAACTGGAACCGTCAGGCTCTGCTGATACCTGAAGGAAAAAGAATAAAGACAAACTTTTAAGAACATGCTTTTGAGTTTTCCCCTGTAACCTGGAAACATGAAAGATAGATAATAACATGATTAACTGTTTGAAGACCAGACACACTTAGATTTGTATATGTTAACATAAATGAGTGTCAGGTATAAAAGAGGGCTGAGCAATACGACTACTGTATTTGCAATCTATGTTGTTTTAACTTTCTAAATTACACTAGTTCATCTTAGCCCGCTTCATATCCACTGAGACTCACAAATCCATCCATGGTCCAGGAGTCCTCAATGATTTTGGCTGGAGTGGTGGCCACATCTTTGGGTTGGTTCCCCTGGTTCACATAGTTTACCTGGTACATCAGCAGCAACAGCCTGGCCTCAGTAGCTTTATACACCCCTGCAGAGGTCAGAGTAAAGATGAGGTTACCAATCAAACACAGAGAAAGACATTGGAGTGCAGTGGTCGAGATGTCACAGAGGTCATTGCAACTCTCAATTTCCATTTAGTCAGCCACAAAAAGAACAAGGATGTAGCTTTAAAACTCTGCTAGATATCAGAACTCTTCTTCACTTCTGTCTATTTAAAAGCTGAAACAATGTAAAATATTAAGTAAGATTAAAAAACACCTTGTCATGACCTAAGATTTATTTTGTCTAATTATTTCGTTCACAGACATGTTTGTTGCCGAATAACGTGCTTTGAAAAGTTGACATGTCAGGAAAGATCCAAAAATGAAGCCATTCAAAAAGGAGCTGTGACTGGGTGATGGCGTTTCAGCGCCTGTGTGAGAGCTGCTTTAGCTGTTATTGATCTAAAGCTGCTCCTCTGGGCCAGAAGATGCGTGTTAGGAGTCTCATGGCTTTGTGGTTTTGTGATATGGGGTTTGTGCTCTCTGCAACTCCAGGAGCCACTTCTGGCTTCAACAGGATTTGTGTTTTAATAAGTTCTTAACCCCCTGCTGACGCTGTTGTAGGACCCTGGGAGGTCTCTGTGTGAATGTGTATATGTGTGAGTTTGAGGGAAATGCAGTAACGATTTATAAAAAAAAAATGTGGTAGCTCTAGTAAAGCTGTGAAATTCAGACAGAGGAGAGCTCAGTGATTCAAAGAGGCTCTGAAAACATGTTAATGTTGATAGCTGTGAATAAACTAAAACAGTGTTGTGTATACTGTGTTACATACATGCTACCATCATAATGATCTGATTAACTAGTCTCTATATTTACAGACACTACATGGAAGATACAACAGTCTTTGTTCCAACATGCCTGACAGGAGAAGGTCCATGTTGCCGTTGCTAAGGGAAACGTTGACCCTTCCTGTTGTGGAGTTGAAACTGGTGATGCTCAGTGTCATAGGCTGCTTCCTCCCACGGTAATTGTAGGAACCTTTCCATATGTAGTTAGGAGCAAAGACGTCATCGGGGACTGTGGAGCATAAAGAAAAGAAAGGATCAGAATAGAAGCAACAGGCCAGAGTCAGAGAGAAACAACAGAAGACAATAGAAGGGCACAAAGCAGAATAAGGTGTATGGATGGAGACAGAGCAGATAGGATTTAATACGAAAAGATAGAAATGTATACAACAGAACTGATGAGCTAAAATAATTTAAAATTAAATGGCCCAAAGTCTTTTGATGTTTTTTGTTTCTTTTTTTGTTAGAATCCTTTTTTTGTTTTCAAGAACTCTGGATTTGGAGTTTCATGTTATGGAGACTGATTCATCAGTCAGCCATGCTCTCAATGGGGCAAATTTGCTTGTTTAATAACGTTGAAAATAAAGAGTTGTGAAATATTCACACCCTGTACAGTGTGTAGAGACAAAGGAATGAGCTATTCAGATTAAAACATTTTTGAACCAGGCAGTAAACATGTTCATTTTGCTGTAGACATATTTTTTTGTCTTGATGTGTATATGTTTCCTGGTGTTTCTGCAGCCAGCCTCAATCAGACTCTCAAACTGCAGTTTGTAATACTTCCACAAAGGGTTTATATGTTGTAAGACCAGAGACAGCTGCTTAGATATTTTACAAGAAAAAGGCAGATAAAAAAAGAAATGTAACAAAATCTAAGACTGAACGAAATTAAGGCTTAGAGGAAATTAACAATCACATCACAGTATTTAATTCACCTTTCTCTGAGGAATGATAAATTAAACATCAGACAGCAGTAAAAAATAATAAAATCAACAAGAACAAAAGGAGAAGAATGAAATAGGAGTGAAATAGAGCAGAGTTGCAAGGATTTATATGCTAGAGAATATCAAAAACAAACAAATGCAAACAAACAAAATCAGGACTAGAAAAGTCAAGATCAGACTGTAAACATCAGGAGTGTAGCAGCATGGAGAAGATAGAACAATTGTAGAACTGACCATTTAATTTGGGACTTGGTGTTCCTGTTGCTGGTTTCACAGGTTTCTTCTTCTCTCCAGCTACACACACACGCGCGCGCAGACACAAACACACAAAAGACAGTAAAAGATAATGCGATATTAAAACACATGGGCAGAGCTGCAGGGACTCGGTCTCAGAAGTTATTAAAATGTTTGCTACTTGTTAAACCTACAGAGCCCTCCTCTTAAATCCCCAGAAAGCAGCTTTATGCAGGGGAGTCCACACTTTATACCACCAGATTAGAATGCAGTGTTGGTGAGTGTTAGTCACACCTGAGAATAATGAGTGAAAAGTGTTTAGAATTAGGTCACTCAAAATAGACCTCTTAAATGGTTATTTGTAGGCACTGCAATGCAAATAGAGTTCCTGACCGATAATTGAAGCACATATTAGATCTTTTTAAAAGTGGCCTCGAGGCACTTTGGGTTTGACCATTCAGGGCAGCCTCCACTCGTCACTTCAAGATGCAGCCATTGTTGCCAGCAAGGGGAGGAAAGCAAAGACAGAGGGATTTTTGTGTAGAATCTCAAATTGGATCAGAGAGTGCTCCAGTTCTAAAGGCCACCTCAGGGTGAGAGGTTGAATCAGCCTTGGTGGAATTAATTCTAGGTTGAGGCTTGTTTTTTTTTTCTCTTGTGCAAAAGTGGAGACAGAACTTCATCATTAATATCTTTTGATGAGTAAAGTGCATATAAAACACACGCCATTGTACCATCCACTCCTCACTTTGCAGAATAAAAGCAGGGACATGTTATTGTTCAATTCAAGCCCTGCTGAACCGCTACCAAATGGAACTTGTTGTTTGACTGTTTTGTTTCCAAGCTCAGAAAAAGCACTTTCAATCCCAACTCCTAAACAAACTTTGATAAGAAGCCCTGAAAGTGCTCAAAAAGGTGACCATCATCGATTTAATAGCAGCTGAGCAAACACCTTCATCCTGATGAAGGCCATGTGAAACAAATGAAAGCTCCACAACGGCTTCTAAAAGACAATAAGGGGGAGATAATTTTAAAGTACAAAGAGCGCTTCTTGTTCAGGAATGTTCTGTGGTAGTTTTAATTACGTACTCTGAAGGACCAAACAACATACCTGAAGAAGGGACTGGATCCAGAGACAGATTAAACCATCTAAGCTAAATATGTGATTTCTATGTATGAGCTACACATGGACTGAGCTGTGTACACACTGTGGTAACTTGGGGAGGGGGAGGTCTTTGGGCCCATACTGACCCTCTGATACTCCCTGTTTGCTCTATGCTTCACTTGTAAGTTTGTTATATCCAGCAGACATCTGTTGGGGTTCAGCAGGTCACACTTTAAGCTCAATGCAATCATTCTGTCGATGTGAGCGGCACTAAAGTTGGTGGGGGAAGAGAAATGGACCCATGAGATGAAATGAATTGATAACCTGACCTAAAAGGGTCTGACCGGGCTCATCTAATGAAGGATCAAACACCACTGTGGGATACTGTGTTATCTCTTCTTTACAGAGCTGCCAGAGGACTGACCAGCCTGCTCGGAAATCTCAGCCTACTAAAGATGGTGGTTCATAAAGGAGATGGAACCAAAGCCTTTTCTTGTTTACTCATTCTTACAATAAAAACTCTATGTATAAACTATTGCACCAGGTACACTAAGTATAGATGGAAAGGAATAGTTTTGAAATAAAAAGGAGATTCAATTTTTACCTCGACATATAGGCATTTTTCCAGTCCAAGTGCCGTCACTCTTGCACACTCTGTGCTCTGAACCTCCCGCTAGGAAATAGCCATGCTGACACCCGTACACCAAAGTGTACCCAAAACCAGGTAGATCCATCCCCACCACATCAACGTGGAGCGGGCCCTCTGGCTGCTTACAGGCATGAGCTGGAGGATGCAGAGGAGGAGGAAGAGTTAAGGTCTGACAGGAAGACACGGCATAAACAGGTGATAAGTCAGCAAGTCAATGAGAATTATGTTTCCTACGTATGCACTCAGGCTGTGCTCCGCTCCATGTCAGATCAGGCTGGCAGGTCCTCGATGTGGAGCCCTGAATCAAATGTCCCGGCTGGCACTGAAATGACACCACACTCCCCACCTGTTGAGAGGAAGAAGCAGTTCAACAACAATATCGCACTGAATACATCCTGGGACTTTTATCTTTACATTAAAGAAATTACACATGCAAACATCATTTTCTTAATTGGTTTATTTAATGAGAGCACTGCAAGAGTTGACCTTCATAAAATATGAAGAGATGTGGATGTACTACTATAGGTGAATTCTGAGCAATGACTGAAACTGTATTAAATACATTATTTTACGTTATATAATGATTTAGAATCCTGAAAACATTGGAAACGAAAAAGCAAAAACCAGGGCTACATTTCAGATCAATCCAGTTTGTCATGATTTTGAGCCTTTGGTCAGAAAGTCAAGGAATCAAAAGAGTGACCATGAATAAATCCAACCTCCGGCAAGAAAAACAAAAAAGAAGAGTAAAACCCAAAGTCTTTGATCAGCACACACATTCAATCTGAAATCTCTACCAATGCTTTTGTTGCTTCAGTGGAGTGAGTTCATCAAGCTGGTTGTTTGTTCCCAACTACAACAGTAAAGTTCCTCCCTGTTCTCTGTCCTGTAGACAGTGCCAACCTGCTGAAGGGTACTTCAGAGTAGATTTATTTGGATGAACTCAGGGAGCCAGAAATTAATACAGCTACTTATAACTTTAACAAGCATATTTCAAATTATCATGTTATAATGACTATGAGGTGATAAAGCTTGATCAACCATGAATTTTGTCCCCTCCTGAGTGTACTGCAGTACTTTAAAATGAAGTTGTTTACGTCTTGGAAATAAGGCTGTTATTTTCTTTGACAATTCATCCGTGAAATCAAAGCTGACATTTAAAATGTCACATATTGTTTGATAAACAGAATCGAAGGTTGCAGTATCTGTTCCTCCTTCTGCTCCTGTGTCTTTGTTTTCTTTCTTTGTTAGGATATATATCAATAAGCTATGTTTTACACAGCAAGCTGCTCTGAGAGGAAAGTAGACATAGAGCTAGGTTTGTCAGCACAGGTGTTCTACCTTAAAGCCAAAGGTCCGGTTCAGAGAGCCGTAGCGAGGTGTTCCTGGGTTATCACAGCTGGTTTTGGTCGGTTCTGAAAAAAACAGAACAGCACAAGCCTCTGAGTAATTACAGCTAAAATCTAAAAGAAAGATAAATTAGTAGCAGCATTATTTGTCCTCTCTCAACTCCTTTCCTCTCCACTGTTGTCATGGTAACTGTGGGGTATGTATGTTGAGGAGGACACCAGGGGGCAGTAGTGGTTTGTCAGAAAACGAAGCAGGGCCAGCTCTCAGAGTATGTGTGTGGAGGAGTGTGTGTGTGTGTGTGGCAGGAACATCAGCATGTAGAGCACATCCTGACGCAGAGCTCGATTCAATACAGCTTCCGAAATGACAGATTCACTCTCCTCTCTCTCCCCCCCTTCTAACTTGCCCCCCCTCTAACTGCTCTCCCTTCCTCTCTCTCCCTATCTCCCCATGTCACTGTATATCTCTCCTCCAACCTCCCCCCCACCGTCCCCTCCAGCCTCCCTCCCTCCCTCGTCTGTCTTATTTAAAGAGCAGGCTGCTTGGGCTCAAAACTCATTCTGTTTCAGTCACACAGTAATACACATCACACGCTAACATACAGCTGCAATCACACACTAATAAATCACCCGAGCACACACACACACACACACATACACACAGAGAGCCCACATTACTTTCTCACTTCACTTCTATCATAGAGGAAAACAAAGCAGCACTTTATTTTTGTGTGTCAGCTTGTGCATGTTTCACAGTCAGGCTTAGATACTGGAAACTATTCTTTTCTTGTGTATTGATCCTTAGAGCCTTTACACACCTAGAATGTTCCATTCAACCAGAAGCAGTGGACTTTATCGAAGCTTGAAAGGCACTGCATGCAAATGCTTTATCCACTAGTATGTAGGAACAAACAGTCAAGTGTCTGTTCCCCTCTTGAAGGCTCTCTTTTTTATTACAATTCATTACCACACTCAATGCCTAAGCACCTGCTCAGATTCAGACATGTGAAGTGGTGCTCTAAACATCACATGTGCTGCTGTATGGGCCCAGTGGGATCATTTGTAATGTGTGCTGAATATCCCTTCTCATTTCCTTTTAATCCCCAGATAGCAGCAGCTTGTTTGAAGTTGGATGTGGATTCCCATTCCTGACAGCCTTTAAGAAATACTTTAAGTTGCAGCGAGTGCTGGTGGTGTCTCTCTGGCTTGTAAGGAAGCACATTCTGTCATTTCTATATAAGTCCCCTACCTTAAAGAGGAGGAATACAAGACATTGCTCATTAATGAAAACTATTTTTCAACTTAGATGAGTCACAGAAATGTAGCCTTGCATGAAAGTTTTCTTTGAGCAAGGATATAAAATTGCCAGCAGAGTATATATGGACTTTACCTCCTAGAGAAGGTGTAAACATCTTCACCATAACCAGTTTATGTATGCGTTGAATACAGTAGAATTGTTGTGGATGTGGGGTTTCTATGAATGATCAGCTGTTTCTCCAAGATCACTCGGTAAAAATACATACCGTTATATCACAAGAACCTGATAATAGCGCCTTCCTTCTGATCGGGTTTTCACACATCAGGTTGATTTATGACACTGCCTCTCATGTCTTGGTACCGTGGAATCTAACTCTAAATATAAACATGCATTTCTATTGGCAATAGATGAAATCATTCCTGTTGTTCCACTCTTATTTCAAGCAATATGTTCATTAACATATCCTGCTGTTGGTTAAAGTCAGTGAACCCCTGGCCTGATGTTTTACACTATCTAGTTAATGGAGGTTGCTGAAACTAAATAAAGAAAAGTCAGAGTCTGTTTCCATATTCAATGTCTCAGTTAGGGCTAAAGTAGCTCACATTTTTGTTTTTCAATCCAACAGCTTATTTACTTTTTATGTACCTGTTTAATACAAGGTTGCACTGGTATTTGTTTCTGAAAACAAGAATACTTTAGCCTTGTAACACATTAGACTTGTTTAAATCCAACACCTAGACAGCAGTGGGTGCCAGTCTGAAAACACTGATGCATCCTTCATAGCATGTCCCTCACAGGCACCTTGTTCATTTACAAGATTGTCTCAGATAAGCATCCAGTCACGATTCATTATCATTTCACTGAGTCTACATAACTTAGAAGGAAAAGTAGTGGCCCTGCTCCGCAACCTCATGAGTAAACTGCGATGTGGCTGTCAACACCATAATGATGGGTCATTAGTTGTTGTGATCATTAGGCCTGGGAGTATCAAACACCAGACCAGGCTCCCCAGTGAGCCACAAACCAGTCCTAATGAAGTGAACGGCAGACATAAACTGCATATGTTCCCAACCCACACAGGCATTTAGTCGGGAAAGTTTAACATTCATTAATGACTCAGCTAAATAATAAAACAATCAAAAAACATATTTATTCAACAACTTTAACAGCTTATTCTACCTCCAAAGGAACATCATTCAACAGTCTGGAGGCTCTCGCGGGCCAACCATCACTGCCGTTTAATTTTAACTCCAGCTTTGAAGTAGGCGAGACACCTCTGCCTGGGGAAAGCAGGATGTGCTGCAGCTCATGTGGGGATAAATGATTGAGGATGTAGTCAGGAACTATTTAACGGTAATCAGTAAAATCTTAGATCCAGTTTTGGTGCAGGGTTTTAATGTGTTTGGAACAAGCTGGGGAGTTTGTGGTATAACAAAACACTGGGGGACTTTTACAAAACAAGGATTATTTAAAAAAAAATAATCCTCTTAATACATACAGACTATAAAGCACCTGAATGCATCATTTAACCATCTGATCACTCTTATTTCATCAATTCTGAAGCACAACTGCCAAACTACCACTACTTATGAGTTATTTATGAACAGGGTTTTAATTGATTATTAACTAATTTAGTTTTTACCTATCTTTTTTTTTTTCACACTCAACACAGATGACAGATTTACCATTTTTATATCTGTACCATAACACGAACTACAAACCATTTATTTAAATATTTAGGGGCTATCTTTTATTATTGACACAGAAAGTGATTCACATATGTCATAAGGGTTACCAAGTGTGTTTTATAACAAAATTTAGGACTAATTCTTATAGTTAGAGAGTATATAGCAGTTAAAAGTCGAGTATAATGTGTTGTTACATCTAAGGTAAGGACGGTTAACACCTAACAAAGCATTTAGATATGAGGTTAACAAGGTAACAGATTAAAAAACAGTACAACCAACTTGTCTTGGAATATATTTTCTTTTTTTTTGATGGCCTCCTTGTTTTTTCTGGTCAATGTGTTTATATCAGTAATTAAACTTACCTATACAGCGTGGCTGTGTGCCACTCCAGGTCCCATCACTTTCGCAGAGTCTGGTTGCAGTGCCAACCAGAATGAGAGGTGGAGCACAACTGAAGGACACTTCTGATTGGTAGATGAAACTCCGCCCCTCTCTGAAACCACCGACTGGAGTGCCAGGGTCACCACAAAACTTTGCTGCACACACACATTCAAAAAAAAGAACTTGTTTCAGTATAAGTTGCCAACATCCCCGACAAGCACTTTCTTTGTACAAAGCCCAAGGACAAATGTAGATTTAGCTTCTGACTGTAACTGTCGGTGGGTACTGAATAATAATAGGGAGTGTTGGGGCTTAAGACTGGTAATTCATTTGAGAGTAAAAGTCATGTGTGTGTGTTTATGTTCTTACGCAGGCACTGTGGTAGCATGCCACTCCAGGTGCCGTTGGACACACAGGTCAGGACAGCTGGAAATGAGAGCTCATATCCAGGTGAGCAGCTGAAGCTCACACTGCTGCCCCATTCAAAGTCACTACCCTGCAGTACCCCGTTACTGATGGCAGGAGGCGCTGGACAGGTCACCGCTACAAGAGAGAAGGCGAAAATGGAAGGAGTTAGGCAGCAGAGAGTGAAAGAACAGCCTGAGATAGGTGGTTCTGCTGTTTCTGCCAAAATCGTTGTAATTATAATTTCTTAAGCCATTAAAATTAAACATTTTGATTAAGCAGGAGACATTTTAATTAGGCCTGTTAACAGAGTTTAGACTAATCATCCCAGTACCACGATATTACCCATGAATCATTAAATCTGATTCTGTCTTGATTTTGTGAGGTGTAGAGCTCAACAATCAAAATAAATTGGCAGCATAAAATTAAAGCCTCTATCACGCCTAACATTTCACTTCAAATATATCTCAATTAAGACTGTAGCAAAGTTTTGTACTTGAATGAACTTATCACCTGTACATATGGGCATGTTCCCACTCCAGGTCCCATTCTGGGTGCATGTCCTCACAGGTGACCCATCCTCCTCCATCCTGTACCCTGGCTGGCACTGAAATGAAACATTCTGACCGATTGTGAAGTCTTCTCCGTAGCGAAGGCCGTTGGCTGGCACCCCTGGATCCCCACAGTTTATCACTGTGGAAAAAGGAAAGAGGTTGGAGTGGAAAACACACCACAGAATAAGTGTGCTACAAAGGCATGGCATGTTCAGAAAAATAACCTGAGCTGCATATTTATGTGCCCTTATCCACATGTACGTGTGATTTTAAGTTTAGCAGTGTTGGTACTACGATGGAAAATGATTTGTTGCTCTGACTTTTCATGAATGAAACAACAGTGTTATTAAAAATGTCTGGGGTTGTCCCAGCACTCTCATGAAGATCATGAGGATTACCCCGACACTAATAAAGCACTGTCCTCCATCGCCCAATAAGCAGTCTCAATACTTCCAAACCCACCTTAGGTGCTGCCATGCCCCTTAATAGATCCAGGGTAAACTCCTGTCAAAGCTCTTCTTAAAGTTAGGGGGTCTTCTTTTAGATTTCTTTCAGGTATTCATTTGGAGAAATGTTACATCTCAGCAAATCCATTTACTGGTGCGTTGCAGCTGTACGCTTCAAAACACATTTGTGTGCATAGTGCACACACAGCAAACATGTCACTAAAGCTGGGCAACTAGGAGCTACAGCATATAAGGAATAAAAAGGATGAGTGGGCAGGCATTTTTCTACAGTTTTTATCTTTTCATTGTATGTGTGCCTCTTAACACTATAATGGGTTTAAAAATGTGTGAGTGTTAGGATGGAATCAAAAACATAAACAAACAAAGCCGCTATTTCACATCCCTCTTCATGTGGGAACCCAAGAGTTTAATTTCTAGTTCGTATTCAAAAAATTCTCAACAAAAAACTTTTTCAGAGTACAATGATAGGCTGTATTAACTGTGTGAGATATATGCTGCCATGTGTTATAGTTATTTTTGTATGCAGATTGTGTCATCTGTGAAACATAAAGCACTGATTAACGCTCATTTAAACATGATTGGGGTCACATTTCATACTGCACTGGAACAGTATGTTACACTTTATGATTATTTACTCTTGGGTATATTCCCACAGAGCTCCAAGAGCAAATTAGCTTAAGTAAACAACAATCAAGGTTATTCATGTCATCCTATAAAGTCTGTAGCAGGGGCACAAAGATTTGAGGCTGACTTCATTACTCAGACCCTATACTGTCACAGAAATATTTAAAACCAGGCATAAAATAGGGTCGCAAAAGGCTGCAGAGGGAACTTTTTAATCACATATCAAGAGTTTGGGGATGTTTATGGGTCTCAGACTTGACGTCATTGCAAATCAAGGATTTAATGCTCAGATTATATATGGTTAGTAATATACAAAGCTGACAGTATGCTCTTTAGCCTCTAAGTCACCTTAAGTGTGAGTTCACATCTCTGGTAATAACTTATAACTGTTTACTTACGGAGCATTAGACATTGTTAGCTTACCAATAAACAGATCTATAATCTATAAACCATAAACCATACAGTTATTACAACAGCAGCTTACTGGTACAGTTAGGCTGTGCTCCTGTCCAGGTCCCATTGGCCTGACATTGCCTTGTGGTGGCACCATTGAGCAGGTAGCCGTCCATGCAGGAGTAGATGACAGAGTGAGAGAATGTTGTTCCATCCAAACGAAACACTCTGCCATTACTGGGGGTGCCAGGGTTACCACACTGGACAGCTGCAGGGAAAAATGAGAGAATGAGGGAGAGAAAGCCTCGTGCATGTCAATGAGTTCCAGCTCTATGACTGTGGTTATATAAGGAGACCCTGCGGTACATGGGTGGATCTATAACTAGATAAATGTCAAGGAACTGGGTGGGTATAGATTAAGTCGAAGGATCCTCCTACGTTTACAAAAGGGCTGCGTGCCGGACCAGGTCCCATTAGGGAAACACATCCTCTCCGCAGAACCAATCAGATCGTAGCCTTCCGTGCAGCTGAAGTGAACCTTGGACCGGATCCTGAAATCTGTTTGTTCTCTTGAACCGTGAGAGGGAATGCCAGGATCACCACAGGAACCAGCTGTGTCGCCTGCAAGGAGGGGGGCAAAACAAAAGCATGAGGTGTCTCTGCAGCGAAGCACAGCCAGCTGCATCATACCAAAACAGGATCAACATCAAACATTAAAATCCCATCAAACAGTTGCAATTTTGATCCAAACTACAGAACAGATGAGGGAGAAACCAAAGACTGCTTTAAAGATTTACCTGTTTGTTCAATGGTTAATTGAGACAACCTTGTAAGATCAACTCGCAACTTTTAACTTTTTAATTAAAATCCTGTCTCAAGAGTAGAAGTCAAGTGTATAAAAGTAGCTTACAAATTGTTGTGGACTTCACACAAATGTTGTTGACAAGGGGCATATGTTTTCCTTAGTGTGTTTTTGTGTGTACTTATAGGTAGATCGGTAGCAGTGTGTTTGTGTGATCCCACTCTGCCCTTGTGGAGCAGCTTGGTCAGCAAATTCTGCCTGACAGACAGAGCACACTCCTGGGAATATGCACTCATACTTTTACACACAAACACATGCTTGGTCATTCAGATACAGACAGATACGTTAATTCAGTAATAAAAAACAACAACACAGGAAACCTCTGGTCAGCCTTTAAAAATTATAATTTGTTTGTAATATATCATGCATCCTATGGTCATGGGTGGCTTACCTTTATTACTCTGATAAAAAGGTTATTCACTCCACCCACATTTAATATCAAGCCTTCAAATTCAAGGTGTGCAACAAGATATCTTCTGTAGTTCACCAACATTGTTGTTCAACTCTCCGAATAACCTTATTTCACATCTGCTTTGTTTGTACAACACTCAAAATAACTAGAGGCCTGCTGCTAAAATGAGCTTATGTGCAACACAGACAGCACACGGAGACAAAATATCTTTTATGATGCTGCAGGAATTTCAGGACATGTTTTTTCAGATGTTCTCAAACAGATAAATACGCTTTCACAACTCTGGAATGTAAGGGAAATTGTGGATAACAACTTCAATCATTGTGCTGTCTGAATATTGGGAGCAGATAAAAACCAGTTAGGGTGGACACAAACAAACACGAACCATCAGAGACACTACGTTTTAATCTACACAGCTCCCATGGGGTGCTCTCTCTTTCACACACACATACACACATGCTCACACACTACACACTACACAGCTCTAAAGTCACTATGTACCCTCAGGTGTATCTGGTCTCAACGGAGAGAACAACCAATCTACCTGATGTCACCAGTGCATGTGTGTGTGGCTGGATGCGTGTGCACAAATGTGTGTCAGTTTGTGGGAGTGAGCGTTGTGGAAACTAATCTCAGTCGTTTCCCTCAGGTGACTCTGGAACAGCCACTAATCGCTCACACACATCTGAGAACACCAAACACACACACACACCACACACAGGAATGACTATCTGATAGAAAGATTTTGGCTGTGCCCAGAACTGGCTAAGTTCTCGGGTTACTGAGCTGGAGCTCCTCCACTCAGGTTTTGCAGAAGTTCTCAAAAAGCTGAACAAGAAAAGTACAAGCTTTAAAACTCTCAGCTGTCCTGTCTGAGATTTACTGCAGGGAGTTGGAAAGAGAAGGCTCAAAGGGATAAAACAGTTTGTGTTTCAGCTTTTAATATGTTTAACTCAGAGGCAAATGAGCCTGCATCAACCACAAACTGAAACAATAGTTTGAAACACATCTATTCACTAACTACTCTCCTTTAATCATTTACCTACAGGTTATCTCAGCATAGCATAAAGGCCAGAAGCAGAGGTTGGCTTTGTTAAATTTAATGACCATCTACTTGCACCCGGTGTTGAATGAGTCCATTCATTGAACATGCTCATGTCTTCATAAATGGTGAACTAAACTGCTCAGTTTTTAACTAATAAACGGGAAAGTGAGGGAAGTTGTGAAGCGGCCGCTCACAATCCAAGGGGCACTGAAAGGTACTGGGGACAGCTCATCCTGCAGACAGTTCAACAATTTATTTTTTTTGTCTGTGCTACTGTAACAGCATGAAGGGATTAATCTGTTTGGGGAGTTAGCTCAAGGGATATGGATTAAAGCATAGATGGCTTTAAAAAAAAGAGGACTTGTAGAGAAAAATTTACCATGAACAAGTTCATATTTTGGACAATGAACTAAGTTCAAATTTTTAAAAAATTAACAAAGAACGTGAAATATTTCATTTAAATTGGTGTGAACTGAACTTTGAGCAAGCTCACTCTGTATGTGAGCTGGCACAACACTGCTTGCACCTTTGAAGGTCACTTGTTAACACGTTACACCTGGCTGTCAAATGTGCCAAAGTGAAAAATGGCAGTGTGATTTCTCTAAGATCATGACCTCCTGATGTGTCAGCTAGTTGCTTGGCAATCTCACGTAGAAAGAAAACCTAACATTATGAACCGTGTCTCCTGTTATGATAGCATACTGGTTAACAAAAAAATCAAACAATAAAGAAACAAGATTACTGGAGTCCTATTATGAGTTTTATTCTCTAAACAAATCAAAGCTGAGCAATCACATCTAGAATTAATCTATGTGCTAAACTTTGTTAACTGTAGTTGTGGCTTATACTTATTTTAAAGAAGAGTCTGCAGGACTTTCCTAAAAAATAAAATTTCAACTTTCACAGGAATAATGCTGCCCAATCGTCTCCGCCGCCCTTTATACATGTGTCAGTGTCTGTGTCTGCCTCAACCCTCTCCTCAGCCTGCATGACAATGTTTTGGTTGCCTTGAGATGTTTCTGAGCAGAGAGTAAGCATTGTTACATACACAGCACGCCCAGTGGGCATGTGGCTTTGCATGTTATTTAGTGAGTAGAAGAAGCTATCCTTGCAATAGTGGACGTGGCATGGAGCAAGAAAAACACAACCAGAGAGAAACAAAATGCCAAACAGATAAAGCATTTTTCCTACACAAGAGTGAAGCTTGGCTTGACTTCCACTCACTTTCAGGCACTTAGAGAGCTCAGGACAAAAACCGCCGCAAATGGCTTTCTGCTTACCAGGTATGTGTCAAATAACCCCGTGATTAGCTTGTGCTAACATGCCAAGTCAGGTGCACGGCTCTACAGTCTCTTCCCGATAGAAACACAATGCTACGGGTGGTTGCTAGGCTAGTGAATGTGATCACGGTTAGAGGCTGTGGGTGTACGCTACTACTGGCATTAATCCAAGGAGGAGGAGCCCAGTTTGAACGCTGTGTTTACTAACAAGTAACAAAAATTCCCGCATACCCTTACTTTAATAAAACAAAGTCTTGTGGCAAAGAGTCTTTTATAATTTATCAAACCCTTGTTTATATAAATATATATATATATATATATATATATATATATATATATATATATATATATATATATATATATATATATATATATATATATTTATATATATATATATATATATATATATATATATATATATATATATATATATATATATATATATATATATATATATATATATATATATATGTATATATATATATATATATATATATATATATATATATATATATATATATATATATATATATATATATATATATATATATATACACACATTTTTTTTTAAGGCTACATTTTTTTAAGGCTACATTAAAAAATATTCACTAACAGATTTCAGGAGCTGACACAGCATTGGAGCATTTTAATTCCAAAGCAGTGCAACCAGCTTCTTTTAATCATGGTCAACATCAAGGATGTTCGGAGCGTGAATTGCATGAATACAATATTAAAGCAATAAAGCTGTGCGAGGCCTGCAGCTACTTGTTTCTGTTTTTCTCACATTTACCTGAAACAGCGTGGACCTTGCTCTTGATATTTTCCCTTTTGAATCTCTGAGGAGTCGACGACTCCCAAGTGGGTCAGATTCACAGCTCGGAGTCAAATTTACTGTACATTCATAAGTAATGACTCAGATAGACATGAGTGGGTTTGCTCTAACATACGGGCTCGAATAATACCCAATGGAGTAAACATAAGAGGAATTTGGTTTTAAGGTTTGGAGTCTAGACACAGTCACCACTGCACCTACAAGGTTAAAATGAATATATATTATTCCCCTGAAAATGAAAATGTGGAAGCAGGAGCAACATTACATCAGGAACACCATTTGCTTATCATCAGTGGAGGAGCAGAATTGCAGACCTGGCACTTCTTTCCATGAGCTGAACCCTTATCTGTGCAGGGCTGTGGTACAGACCTGGCAGGTAAAAACCATGAATCACAGCTTCATAAACTATTACCCTACCTCACCCTGCGTCTCCCCTAAAGCAATCGCTGTAAATAACAATGTATTCTTTGTCAACTCGTCTGGAATGTGTTCTCGGTGCGTTCGTTATATAAGCAGCCGCTGGGAGCCTCTCAGTCTGCAGAGCCATAATCATGTCCCCTGCCAGCCAACTGAGGACCATATAACTCGGACAGTTTGTTTATACATGATGGAAGGTGAGGAGGCTTTCTGTCTGGAGAGGGAATGTAGTCCAATAAGTGGTGAGCTATGCATATACAGTCGAACCAGCAGGGAGGAATTATGCCTGTGTAGAGCTGTTTGCAGAACAAAGAGGGGAGGTGCATCTATGGCGCAAAATATTGTCTGCAAATCCAAACAAGACAAAAGATAGTACATGTAATGTTGAAAGTTTGGATTAGATAAGGAGTCAACATTTCAAAGATGTAATGGCCATTTCATCTAGTTATTTTTTTATCTGTTATCTAGTCAACAGTGGCAATAAAAAAAGCTACATCACAAGAAGAAATCCTAAAACGTTCTGAAATAACACCAACACGAATAGGTGAATCCAGGAAAGAAGTGCCCCAGCTAAAGGTGCAGGGCCACTGTGTTTCTTACTGTAGGTGGATGTCGTGCTTCAAGGCCCTTTTAACAGTCTCATACTGATAAATTCTCCTTTCCTGTGCTGACCCCTTCTACTGTACATCCATTAACCCTTTGACTGAGTTTAAATGGTTAAGGAAGAGGCCCTGCAGGATGTAAAGGCATGAAGTGCTCCACACTCTGTTGAGTCCACATGTCTCCTTTTTTTTCATCTACAAGCCCTATCTGTCCATCTCTCTTCATAACATAGTGACTGTATACTCAATAGAGGTTAAAACTGTTACCAGAGCAGAAGGGCATGGGGGCACTCCACATCCCATTGAGCTGACAAGTCCTGGATGATTCTCCTTTCAACTGTCTTCCACCCAGACAGGAGTATCGAACCGTTGAACCGAATGTAAACTTATCTCCGCTCAGCACACCGTTAGGGGGAGAGCCGGGATGACCACAATCCACGACTAGAGACCAAGAGAGATAGACACAGAGAGAGAGGCAGAGGGGTGAAAGTATAGTTTGTTTCAATCCAAAAGAGGTGCAGTGGCTGAGAACAGACTCATGAGCAAAGAAACATTGAAACATCAGAAGGACAGACTGATAATGCAGAAAATACTCTAGATGAGTGTTTATTTGCCCTCAGGTTAGCAGTAAATGTTAGCATTAGCATTAGTCACACATATTTGAGCAACACATTAACTGACTTGATGTGTTGGTGGGGGTATGGGCTTTCATAAAGAGTTTTTATTGTGATTTTGGATATCTAGCACACCTGGTGTGTAACTGTTCTAACCAGAGTGGCATCTAAAGAGTGCTGAGAGTTGGGGTCAAAGAACAGCTGTTTTCCTCCTGGTATGAAATTTGTCAGACATGTCAGTTACCTATAAAGTATCAGAATTGACCTTCACAAAGCCTTAAAATTTAAAAAGGGATATGCAAGCAGAGCACTGATATTAAAGACTAGCAAATAGTGCAATGATAGTCTAAACAAGCAAAATGTTAGCTGTTAGCTTTTAACAGTATAATGTAAATATAATGTGTTTTTACAGATCTTTCTTCATTAACTAATGTTCAGTTCTTTTTAAATAGGAGAAAAGATGGTAAAAAAAAAAGGCTTTTAGTGAATTGAGTTTTAAGCTAAAGCATCCAAGCATAATAAGCTAACAGGGCAGCTAGCACTGAGACAGAGATATTGACATTCACTTTTTGTAGTCTTCATCAAGCTCTAAAGGGAAAAATGAAACTTTTAAAACACTTAACACCCCTAAAAAATGAAGACCATATAGAGTTTTTGCACAATTCATGATGCTAATAAAGCCTAGCTTACTTTGCTTGCTACAGTGGATTTAAAAAAGCTAACTGTGGCTGTCAATTTAGCAAAAAAAAAAATAAAATAAACAAAAAAAAAACAGTTACTATATTAACATCAAGATAAATTCTAGAAATTATGGTCAAACTTGACACAGACAAGGTCAATTTCATTTTCAACCATTTTCGAAACACAAAGCTACAGAAACAGGAACAGGATATGGCTTGACAGTTTTTGTCATCACTGTTGTCAGTGATTGTTGAATTGAAAAAAAAAAAAAAAAAACACAAAACACATGAATCGAACCTACCGATACACTCAGGGAGGGGTTTGTCCCACTGTCCAGTAGGTTGGCAGCTCAGTACAGGTGATCCAAACAGGTAGTATCCTGGGTTACAGTCGTAGAAAACAACTGTGCCAAATGTAAAGTTCCCATGCTCTATTTTACTCTGGCGAATGGAGTTTGCTGGGATGCCTGGGTCAGAGCAATTGACCACTATACACAGAGAGAGACACAATGGGATACAAACAAACACACAGAGGAAAATAAAGAAAAGCATGTGTTATTTGGCATAAACCTGAGAGGGTCATTTCTCTCCCCTCTTGTCCTTTGCCTGGTGTTTTTTCACCAGGATCATGGCTTTGTGAGTCATACAGGACATAAAGAGGAGGTTGTGATGAAGAGGGAGAAAACTTATAAAGACTGGTGTTAAATAAATGGATAAACAAAAACAATGAAGGCAAGTATATGTCCTGGATCCAGCACTTAAACATCTAATGACTTGTTAAAAAGATTTTTTTTCAAGCTACTATTGTTGCAAAATTCTCAATGCTGGAGCTAGGAGAGCAAATAAAAGGGTGTGCAGCATTAAATCCACCTCAAAACTTCATCATATTTGAAAAAAATTCTGATAGCTTATCTCCAGTTTAAATGATTTAAATGTTATAATGGCAGAGATTAAAAATGGGATTGAAAGTAAATTTGAGATGAAATAAAAAGAAAATAGGTAAATAGAGATGTTGCCTTACTGTAAGGTATAGAATAGGAGTTAATACAAAGAAGCATTGAGGTGGTATTAAAAATTGGGGATAAATAAGGTTAGGGGTGAATACACTTAACTTTTCTCCCCACCTTTACACGTTGGGGGCGGGTGGCTCCACTGCCGGTTGGCCTGACATTGAGCCCGTGCAGGCCCCTCCATTTCATAACCCCGATTACAAACAAAGCTGACCACATCGTTGAGGTTAAAGCCATTTCCCACCGTGCGACCATATATGGGACTTCCTGGATGGCCACAGCTGATGGCTGAGGAGAGAGTGAAAATTATAAATACATACATGCATTAAGTTTCACATTACTTGTTTAGCATTACTCAACATTGTGTAATACTAATTAGCAATCAGCAGTTCACAACACAATGCCCAAAAATAAACTGGCATTTTTGTCTGAATGCCCTGTTGTTAGTTTTGTCTGTTAACAGGTTTTTATATTTGTCTAAACTGGGCCTTTCTGCAGAAAAAGAGTGGATACAGGCAAGAAAATGTTTGACATCAAGAGACAGAGACTGTGAAAAGTTGGAAAGTGTCTTGGCCAGACAAACTGTAGAGAACAGGCTAATTGACGTCCCTGCGTATCTCTCAATTTGATTAAATAAATTAACTCGAGGCTATTTGAACCTAAAGTCTAAGTTATCTGCAGATACTTTGATAGCATCTTGGCTAACTTTTGTCTAGTTTTAAGCTGCTGTAAGTGGGTGCTGTTTTAAGAATAAGACATGTCATGTTTGTGTCTGTGATGAAAAAGTTGTAACTTGCTCCTTATTTGAATCATGTGACTCTACAGTTCGTGTTTTTGTGAGTGCTTTGACTTTTCATTTTCTCATTTAGTTACAAAAATCCAATCTATTATGATTTTGTCATGATTTGATCCAACAAAGGAACAGATGACAAAGATCAGACCTGAGATGACTTCATAGATCATTGTATAAAATAAATATCACAAGCACATATTTGGGCCAAATAAGTATGCCCCTCTCAGAGTCAGTCATAAATATTTATGAGGATCTCAGACAGCAGAGAGGTGCTTGCCGGCACCCCAATTCAGGGTCATTATTTTGTAAGATATTAGGTCTCGCCATCTCCATTGTTAGTATTAAGTGTCCTCTGTTTGCCATTGTGCATCATAATTATGCATCCTGTTAACTCCTTCACCGGGGTTACTTAGAAGTTTGTATGTGTCCGCTGCCCTCAGTGTTGCTGACGCCGGCCTTCTGATGTTTGTGTAAACAGGCAGTTTGCAGTTACCGCCTGCCCCTCTCATCTGCCTCTCAATCTCCCTCTTTTAGATTCAATGTTTTACCATGCAGACGGAGGAGGTGAGAGGGAGTATGGGAAATGATGTATAAAACATAAGAATTTAAGATAGCAGTAGAGATGGGGGTGAAAAAATGAGCAGCATGGTCTCTATTTTTACTTAATCAGTGAAAATCAGAAGTTTGTTTACTCTCCTAAGATATGAATTTATCTGACACCTTTAGCATGCCCTCCAACTACACACAAACACTGACAGACATCCTACGTCATCTGTCTTTGTTTGCCAAACAAGAGCCTCTCATCTCTGTAATTACAGTATAATTTGCCAGTAAAATAAATCCCCCCAATAAAGTACCCCAATAAAAAACAGCATAGGAGAGAAAAACAGACGCATATGTCATTTTTCAACTGCAGACACACATAGGCATGTAAAACCAGAACAGACAAATCTTCTAAGAGAAATTTTACCTCATATTTGTTGTAAGGGTTTTGTTCAAAAAAGTAGGGGGAAAAAGTACACTGTGGACACTACGTCACCACCATCATCTTTAAAACAAGGCTCTAAATTAGGCAACAAACAGGCTGTCTCTTCTGGTAAACTGCATCCATGTACTTGGCTTGTGATGGCACTCATCACCACCACCTTACCCGTGCCAGACTGCTGCAACATTCAGGACACTCATACCAAGTAATTTTAGAATATTTTCACAGTAGCCTGGACATGTCAGAGCCTTGTCTTTTATCCTCCAGCACAGCTTTTTATCTCACCTAGACCATGCTGACAGTTGGACCCTGTGGCCCTTTGTATAGGACTGCTGGGTTGAATCTAAAGAACCTCAGGACTGCATGCATACAGCAACAAATGAATAAGTCACTGAATAAAAGCCTCCTGCTGGCTGTACTGAATATGGGATCACTTCGCAAGAAAATGTTTATTTCTCTTCTTTGATTTTAGACTTATCTGCTTTTGAATAACATTTGGCTAGGGTTATAAGCTTGAGAAGACAGACTCCCTTGGTGAGAGCTTGGTTTCTCTTCTTAGAGTTAAAATGAAAGACAGTTTGTTAAATATACAAGGTATGTTGAAAATACAACCATTTCCCACATGATTTCCTAATCAAAAGTAATGATTACGTATGTGAAACACAACAGAGTGGTAGAGGACCTGATAAATTATTTTCCAAGACGTCACCTGACTCAGTTTTTGAATGCTACCATTTGGGGGATAGATTGTATGTAAGATGTAAGCACTCTGAAAATCAATGTCTTAAAGAAATGGTTGATTTGGAAGATACGATAGCCTAGGTTCAGATAAGAAAGAAAATTAATTGGAGGACGGAAGACGGTTCTGTTGAGCTGGTTTCAGCATCAAACATGTTTGTTCTTAAGCATTACTGGTCTAATGATGTTAGAAAAGACACAGAGAGGGGGACGCTGTATTTTGCCTTGTTTGTTTATGAAAAACACTTTATGCAACACAGTTCAGGTATCAATTTTCTTGTCCACCTTTTCTAAGGGCTCCAGATTTTTACAATCATCTTTGATAAGCTCTTCCATTAGCAAAGAAAGCCATGTAACCTTCCCCCCTGAAAACCACTTATTGGACCACTTTAAGTAGTTTCACTTTTGTTCTTGAAGATTGTTAAGGTTGTTTTTTTTCTGAAACCAAAGCAGTTCTCCACTTTCAGGCTGATTTATTTAGCTAAATCAGGCCTCAATCTTGATGCCTCCAAATGCCAATTCCACTAAAACACCTTACAAATACCATACCACATAGTAAATCTTAATTTGTCAAACATAAGGCCCTTTTCATTTGTGTGCCTCCAGAGTGATTTGTGAGATGTATGATATTGATTCCTCCACTCCACAGGCCAATAAAATATTCAAACCTCAAATACTGATAACTTGATGAAAACCTCAAGCGGGAGTTGCCCGTATTTAAAATGACATCAATATCTGTAGGTGTTATTTAGCAAACAGGGAAAGTATCAATACACTCTGACCTCAAACATTTGAGTGCAATTTCTATATTTATCATTGTCATGCACACAGAAGAAATGTGACACTCAAAGACTATGTTTGAATCCAAGAAGCTGTTACCCTGAATGCTCTTGGCATAAACAGGGCAGAAGGTGGAGCGTATTGAAATTTGGGTCGTTCATCCATCTACAAATAACAAAATGAAATACTTGCAAGACAAAGTGTAAAGCTGTCAGGAAGGCAGGAAGAACAGAACAGCTTGGGCTAGTTATTAAATCTGTAGAAGACTGAGATGGTAGAATAAAATGAGTAAATACAAGTATGCAAGTATCTTGACAAATTTGATGGGATTTTGATGAAGAAAGTAATCACTCAAAAAAAAAAGAAAAAAAAGAGAAGCATTTTCACAGAAAAGTCTGACTTGCTGTTTACACGGTAACTGTGGCTGCAGCCTTTCAGAAAAACTCCACTCTGGTGGCCGTTTTCAAAAGCAGGGTTGTAGGTCGGCTAAACGGCCTCTCAGTCTGTTTTTGGGGGTGTCTCCCAAATGACAAGAAGATATATTTCTTTTATAATATGTTTACAAGATATTTCAACAGCGTTTACATTTGTTTGCAACTTGGTTGCCTGTAGGGATGGGTACCTTTCACATTTGAAACGATACGGTACCGTTGCCTGGCAATCGGTACCGGTAGTCATTTTCGGTACTTTTTTGTGTTTCTGTGGTAAAAAATACCAATTTGTTTAGTAATAAAATAAATATTTTTTTTGACTACACATACTTATTCCTAATTAAATTACCTTGTAATGCTGTGTTCATGTCCAGCATGGAAAACTGGCTACCCTTCCACTACCTCACAGTAACAAGTATGCATTTAGGTACCTAAACATGGTACCTTTTGATTTTACATGAACCGGTACCCAGTACTTTTGACAGAATTCGGTCGGTACCTATAAAAGTACCTAATCCTAGTTGGTACCCATCCCTAGTTGCGTGTCAGGAACAAAACATTTTATCTATTGACTTTTTTGCCAACACTATTTGTAGTGTGTAAAGAAACTGCAACAATGTGCAGTTTTTGTGCAGCTACGTAGCTCCCTCTTGCGTCATCTGTTCTCTGCCATGTTTAGTTTGCATCCTGCGCTCTATGGGTACAGTAGATAACTCGTTCAACAGCAAAGTTGACAGTACTCAGGGTCAAGTCTGCATCAGCACTCACGTCCCTATGTGTCTTTCATGAGACTGTTGCTAAACTATACTGTAGTTTTCTGGATAAAATACGATAGCACTATTAAAAGTCTCTGTCCCCATTTTTTCCTGGTTTATTGTTTGCACTTGTTTATGGGACACAGCCAAGGTTTTAGATGGAAAATAAGAGGTACTCAAAGTGCTTCAGGTGTCCTTCAGTGCCAAATTTTGCTGTGTTTGTATACAATTTACAAGCAAAAACAAAAACATTTAAATATATCTTTTGCCTTGCTTTATGAATTGATGAAACCTTATAAAAAGTTTGCACATTGATATTTTCATATGCTGAAAAAGCAGGAAAAAAAAAGCTAAAATAAAAAATCTTAAATAATTTTAAAAGAAAACAAAAACACCATGAATCAATTGCATAACCATTTGACCATGTTTCCTATTGATACTTTCACTGAACTCAAATGCTGACCAGTTTGGGGTTGTTGAGTAGAAATTTATACTTGATACTATGATTGAGTTTAGTAAATAGTCGGTGTGAATCTGTAGTTACTGATTTTGAGAACTTCCTCCAACCAAGTGTCCAAGTTGTCAAATCTGATCTTGAGAAGAAGGAGCTCATGCTGCTTCATTTTCTTGAAATAAACGTCCACATTTTTTTAATGTCTAAGAGACAGTTTATCTGGATAATTCTTTCAAATAACTAACAAGTATATTTTTATAGTTATCTTTTTGACTTAATTTCTGATTCTTCTTGGGTTTTGAATTGCTGTGTGTGGTGGTTTCTTTGCAGCTGTGTTGTGCTGCTGCCCATGTTGCTCGGGGCACTCTTAAAAAGCTATTTTTAAACTCAATGAGACCCTGCTCCAGCTTAGATAATGGTTAAATAAATAATCAAATCGAAGAGTGGGCTTTCAGTGTTTCTCTTACGTATACAGACAGGCAGCTGTCCAGACCACTGGTTGTCCTGGAGACAGATCCGAACCGATGAGCCTATTAGTCGAAAGCCGGGCAGACACTGATACACGACCGTATCTCGGTAACCAAAGTTCTCCCCAATCACCTGGCCGTTCACGATGCCTTCAGGGATGCCACAGTGACCGGCTGAAAGACACAGATGAAGAAACAGACAAATCAGAACACGTGAGACACTTTTATGGTTAAACATATTTCTTGACAACACCTTTATCCAAAGCTACTTTCCGTATTTATACCAAACTTGCATCTTTAACTATGTTTACCTATTATCTAGAGGCTTTTCTTTTTGTCTTCTGTACCTACCTCCAAAACAAGCCCTTGGACTTAATCAAAATCCTCTATTAACCTTGCATTTGGATTTTTCCCTGGGTTATTATTAGGGATACAAGGACAATATCAGCAAAACAAAAACATTTTAATCAGGGCTGGGAGTTTTAAACAAGCCCTGCAGATTGAACAGAGAGTCCTTTGCCTTTTTTTGTAATATTCAAAAGTTAAACACCAGCTGGAACCCTTTGCTTGGTTGTAAAAGTAGGCAGGTGCAGCTTAAAATCAAGTTTATCCTGCAAATGAAATATGAGACAATACCAACATGGGAATAAAGGATGATGGATGTTGATGGAGCAGAAAAATTTTGGATACAAGTGGAGAGTGACTTACAGGGAGAGGTTTAAAATCATATCCATGGAAAAAAGGGAAATTACCTGGAAACAGCTAACAAATATGGATCCTGAACCACTGTACTCTGTGATCACACTCATTATCTCTGCCTGATGCACAGTGCTAACATGAGAGTATTTGGTGAGTGGAGAGGAATGTGTACTTTCCTCAAAGAGTCTGGATTGAGTATTGATTTCATTCTTTACAGTAGATAAAACCTACACTTTGGCCCTGGTGTCAGCATTTGCTAACACTTTCAAAGAAAGCCAGAAAGGTGTGAGAGAAGGGGAAGAGAAAAGGTTGCCTAACATCACCTTTGTCATTTCACGCTGTCTTTGAAGTGTTGATTACTGGAGTTAAAGGGCATGCTTCAAGTAAGATACACTTTACTTTCCTGAATGTGTTGCAGAAACTTATGTGTTGAGGTAAGGACATTAGTTAGCACCTATACAGGGTAGACCCATTTTCAGTGAATTGACATGCAAAGACCTTACAATGAAAAATGAGTCGAAAGCGAAAGAAAAACTGCACAAATACATGAAAATAAGCTTTGGTTTGAATTAAAAATCAAGAATATCTCAATAGTCTTAGCTTTGGTGCAGGCATAATACACAAAAGTAAGCTCAAAATGTGAGCTTACTTTGCAGAAGTTTGCATTTTAAAAGAAAGAAAAAGAAGTAAAGACAATTATGTTTTGAAGGATCAAAACTGTTATGAAACTGGAATGCTGTTTATAGCACATTTTTAGAGCACTATTCGTTCCTTTTTGACAGAATGATGCCTCCTCATCAGTCTAGGTTAAGTGTCATTGAAGATTTTTCCTTTGAAAATGCAGCACAAATCTGCCTCAGACTGTATAATATTCTGGGAGGCAATGTTTTTACTCAGGCTTCATGAGAAAGTGACAGCACCGTGTCATAACATCTGTTAACTCTGGCTGGCACACTGACAGTAAAAAAGTAGCTGGGTTTTTTGGCCTGTATATAAATATATAAAAAGAACATTCAAACTGAAAGCACAGCAGAAGCGTCTTTGTGATATTCTTGCTTGTGAGGTGGTAGAGGCTGAAGGGGAGCAGCTGTGCAGCTGGACAAAAGGTTGAGGGTATGCACACCTCCTACCTCTGATACCTGTCCTCATTAGATTGAGCTGAGAAACCCTGCAAACTTCTGTAACTGTCGACCTTTATGTGAATGTGAGTGGGTGTGTGTGCTACAGTAAAATATATAACCTGAGCTCTAAATTTGAGCCAGGAAAGGACATAGAGAGTATAGAGTATGTAATGTATACTGCTCATTGAATGCATTATTAATTTTTAGAGGCCCCTTACCTAAACACCGTGTTTCAGTTCCACTCCACAGCCCAGATGACAGGCACTCTCTGACAGCTGACCCCACCAGCATGAAGCCGGCATCGCAGGTAAAGATGGCCGTAGCGCCAAACGTTGTCTGAGTACCAATCTTCTTTCCATTGGGTGGAGATGGCAGCTCACCGCAGGATATAACTGAAACGCACAAGCAGACACAGGCAATTTAAAAGCACTTGTGCACCAATTTAGCAGCAAGTTAATTTGAGGAGCTGGCAGAGCTTGTTGCTTTCAGTGAGGAAAGCTACCGGCCCTGGCAAGCTGTTAATCACACAATTTTAGAGCCAATTTTTATTTCTACATCATCACAAATGACAGAAAATGACAGTACATTTCAAAATGTCATAAAATTTTCTGAGAAAAATGACATTAATTGAAAATGTCAGGTAATATTAGGATAGTAAGAAAAATAACAAATACATGTTGACGGCAAGTCTTTCAGGTTGGGACATGTATTCCAAGAACGGATTTAACAACTTATATAACTGACTCAGCTGACATGAGTTTCAGTACACTTGACTGAAATAAAATTAAAAAGCTTATTAAAAAACATGAAGAAATTAAAGCTGCAAGCAGCGTTAGACGGGTCCTCAGGCTCCTGCCGGTTTTCCCTCCAATGTGTCCAACAAATTGAGATGAACATTTTGGCGTTTGTTTCATCTCTCTACGACATTCCTAGCCCCAGTTAGGGCTGTTTTGGTGTGTGTAGGCTGGAAGTGAGCCTTATGGCTCTGAGAGAATATTATGGGATGTCAGGGAGTCAGTTGATACCATGGCAACGTATCCTCTGCTATGCTGAATGACATCACCAGCTGTATGCTTGGAATTCTAATTAGCGTGACACTAGTGTGATCAGAGTGAAGAGGTGGAGTTTATCAGCCATCTAATGTAAAGAAATCCTCACAGAGTCCACAATTTTACCCCAATCTGTGTCAAAAATATCGTGTTGATAGGAATTTTTGTCAGGAATCCATTTTTGGCATTTTTAAAGCTGTACGAGTTTTACTTCTTTCTCTAGAAGCCCTAATGAGTCACAACACCGGTGGAAGAGTGCTCAAAATGGATTTTGTATTTTAGAGAAATGGCCTAACTACTTGTCCTGTAGGTCACAATGTTGGCTCAATCTGTGTAAAAATATCATATGGTTGTAGGGAATTTTGTCAGGAATCCAACCATGTAATTTTTAAAGCTCTATGACTTTTAGTTTTTTGTCTAGAGGCCCAAATGCGGCACTAGTAGAAGTACTAGTAGTGAGTGTTTTGACCTGAAATCTGTTCTCCTCATCTGCTAACATGGAGAAATCCTAAATTGGCCAAAAGCGGTCGGCGACTTTGAGGGCTCGCCATTCGAAAACCGGGCCCGAAACAACAACTTCCCCCACAACTTTTGTAGAGCAGGGTCTGGTCTGTCATGTGATGGTAGTCTCAAACCTGTACCATTTTTGGTTTGAGAGGAGAAAATTTTTGCAGAAAGGTTTAAAAAAAATTTTTTTTTATTTTGGCGGGCAAATTGCCGGCTTCCTGTTGGAGATAGGTCCAGGGTAGCAGCATATGATTTTTGCGTCTCGATTACACGAGCGTTTTGGTGTCGGTTTCATCTCTCTACGACATTCCTAGCCCGAGCTAGGGCCCTTAGCGTGTGCCTAGGTGGCGCTATTGAGCATATTATGGGATGTCAGGGGATAATTTTTTCATTTTATCAAATTTTCGGACTTGCAGAATGTGTGTGCCGATTTTGGTGAGTTTTTGAGGACGTTTAGGGGGTCTAATTCCAGTTCTCGCGTAGGAGGGAATAATAATAAGAAAAAAATTAAAGCTGCAAGCAGCATTAGACGGGTCCTCGGGCTCCTGCCGGTTTTCCCTCCAATGTGTCCAACAAAATGAGACAAACATTTCAGTGTTTGTTTCATCTCTCTACGACATTCCTAGCCCCAGTTAGGGCTGTTTTGCTGTGCATAGGTGGAAGTGAGCCTACTGGCTCTGAGAGAATATTATGGGATGTCAGGGAGTCAGTTGATACCATGGAAACGTATCCTCTGCTATGCTGAATGACATCACCACCTGCATGCTTGGAATTCTAATTAGCGTGACACGAGTGTGACTTGAGGCAGGAGGGAGTTTTTATCAGGCATCTTATGTAAAGAAATCCTCACAGAGTCCACAATTTTACCCCAATCTGTGTCAAAATATCATATTTGATAGTAGAACTTGTGAGGAATCCATTTTTGGCATTTTTAAAGCTGTACGAGTTATACTTTTTTCTCTAGAAGCCCTAATGTGTCACAACACCGGTGGAAAAGTGCTCAAAATGGATTTTGTTATTTTAGAGACATGTCTGAACTACTTGTCCTGTAGGCCACAATGTTTGCTTAATCTGTGTAAAAATATCATATGGTTGTAGGAAAATTTGTCAGGAATCCAACCATGTAATTTGTAAAGCTCTATGACTTTTAGTTTTTTGTCTAGAGGCCCAAATGCGGCACTAGTAGAAGTACTAGTAGTGAGAGTTTTGACCTGAAATCTTTTCTCCTCATCTGCTAACATGGAGAAATCCTAAATTGGCCAAAAGCGGTCGGCGACTTTGAGGGCTCGCCATTCGAAAACCGGGCCCGAAACAACAACTTCCCCCACAACTTTTGTAGAGCAGGGTCTGGTCTGTCATGTGATGGTAGTCTCAAACCTGTACCATTTTTGGTTTTAGAGGAGAAAATTTTTGCAGAAAGGTTTAAAAAAATTTTTTTTTTATTTTGGCGGGCAAATTGCCGGCTTCCTGTTGGAGATAGGTCCAGGGTAGCAGCGTATGATTTTTGCGTCTCGATGACACGAGCGTTTTGGTGTTGGTTTCATCTCTCTACGACATTCCTAGCCCGAGCTAGGGCCCTTAGCGTCTGCCTAGGTGGCGCTATTGAGCTTATTATGGGATGTCGGGGGTCATGTTTGGTATTAAACGAAAATTTTGGGCGCATAGAACATGTGTGCCAATTTTGGTGAGTTTTTGAATATGTTTAGGGGTTCTAATAAGCAATTCACTGGAGGACGGAATAATAAGAAAAAAGAAACGCAGCAGGAACAATAGTGTCCTCCGCCTTCGGCGGAGGACACCTTCTAGCCCTGCTAGAAGGTGCCCTCTGCTCAGGCCGAGGACCCTAAAAAAAGAAACGAACGAAAAACAATAGTGCCCTCGGCCTTCGGCCGAGGGCACCTTCTAGCTCTTGCTAGAAGGTGCCCCGGCTCAGGCCGAGGACCCTAAAAAAAAGAAAAACCAATATAGCTGTTCTTTCAAAAATGCTAACTTGAAACATCATGGGGTTACGTTGCTCTAAAGGGCTGTTGTGCCCTGAAACATTGTGATTGTAACCAAAAACATGCAGGACTGCTATTCAAATCTGAAGAAAAATCTCATGGATCCTTTAGGGCATCATTTAAGTTCGTATAATTTAGTGTTAAGCTGTGTAATAAGTAGCAGTTACAAGGCCAGGTGTGCTGCTGTGGTGTTGAAGTTGAGTCTTTGTTAAACCACAATTTGCCTCACTGCATATGTTAGCACACATGTGATGGTAGCACTCAGTTTACAAATGTAAATTAATTTGATGTACATATTTTTCTTATTCCTCCTCACATCTGTTCGTCTGACTGCTCATATAGTCAGTGCCAAGGATAGCATCAGGCTGCATGATGGACATTTCTTGGCTGACAGATCTGGTATGAATACTGATTTTTTTAAGTGCATGTGTTTAGATTCTTAATGTTGTCTCTATAGCAAATAGCACAGTATATGGATATAAGAAAATATACATAGTTTGTGAATGTCACATGAGTACTTAAATTATCTGTTACTAACCCTGACAGTGCGGTCTCTCATTCCTCCAGCTCCACACCCCATTGGATAAGCACTGGATATGGGCGGGGCCCAGTCTGTAGTAACCAGGGTCACAGGTGAACACAATTCTTGTTCTGTATTCGTAGTGGGAGCCATTGACAATCCTCCAGCGACCGTGTTCCAGAGAAAACGACCCAATGCTGGGACACACCACCACTACAGAGGGAAAGAAAGACAGCGCTTTTAGCTCTACAATCACTGTGTCCAATTATGAACAGACATTAAGCCATAATGACTCAGTTTTTGCATCAATGTACCAGCAGAGGATGTCTGCCACTCGTAGATGAAGTTATTTCTCTACAGCTCAGAAGGAGATGGCTATTTTTTCCTTTTATTTAAAAAAAATTGCAGTGTTGGAACCTCATTGAAGGAGTGTATTTACATCCACAGTGTGTTTACATTTGTGGGTAAGTGTATCCAAACTGAACTGACGTTCACTGAATGTGTTACTAACCAGAGCACCGAGGGATCTTGTTGTGGTTGCTCCACGTTCCATCAGGCTGACAGATGGCTGACGTCAGTTCCTTGCTGGACAGTCTGTACCCGTCGTTACAAAAATAGGAAACTCTTGTTCCAACGGAGTAGTCAGCTGTTAAAACGCCGCCATTTATAGGAGCCTTGGGTGGCCCGCATGAGACAGCTTGGGGAGGACAGATACACAGTGGTTATGAGAACAACATACAAACAGACGCCCACGGGAGCCCTAATGCACACTTGTGTCTGGCAGGTGGGCAGATTTGATGTTTACTTTGTTTGAAATGTTCTGGGGATTAAGAGAGTGTATGTATATTTGTAAAAAAAGCTTTAATATGCTCCTCAATGAAGCCATCAAACTGAAAATATACCATAAAAGGAGGTTTGATCTCTGGTTCCAATCAGCTCTAACAAAAATGCGGCTGAACAGGCTGCTCCGCCGTCCACAGTGGTTTTTAAGTAGACAGCGCACCGCACCGTGTAATTACAGAGTGTCGACAAGCTGCTATACATCCTTCATTTGACTTTCAATGGCAGCTATATGCAGAGCCTTACTCTGTTGTTTGATGTATGAGTTAAGATACCTCCATGTACAGCATTAAACAATCATGTAGTCCGCAGTGTATCCAGGAAAATACATTTAAAGGAAAAGGAAGACAGAGAGGGAAGGCAATTATGAGGAAATTATAGTAATTTATTACCACTCACATGTTCCATTTCCTCCCCTAAATGGGTTTCAATTATATTTGGCATACGTATCGTGTTAGCCTCTTCATTTGAACAATGCAGCTTCTATTTTACTGAGTAAAATTTGGGGAAGAATAAAGAGCAATCAATGCCTAAAAGGATAGGAAAATGGTTTAGAGCTGCAGTATCAGCCGCAGCATCACATGAAGCTCTGTTTTCTACTCTAACCTAAACTGGTTGGGAAAATCACCCACATTGGCTTAGCATAACGAAGTATAAATCATTTAATACTCATAAAAGCAAACAGACCTTGACACGCAGGTACAGGAGAGTTCCACGCGTGGTAGCCAAGTGGCGTGCGGCGGCAAGTTGCTGTGGCATTGCCAATGAGGCGGTATCCACGGTCACAGGCCCAGCGTACCACGCTGTTCACATGACCGCCACTCTGGGAGGAGATGGAGCCGTGAAGCGGGGAGTCTGGTGTGGAGCAGTACAGGGCTGAAGAGGAGGAAACATAAATAAAAGAAACATTGAGAAGGCTTCACAGATGGTGATTTACTGTCACTAAAACAGCAACCAGCAGTTATCAGTCATATCACAGCTTTGCTTATTTTCATCAACATACAGGCCTTTATTTGCAACATGACTACAGGAGATGTCTCATGCAGTTGTTCAGTATTGTCACTGCCAAGTCATACATGCAGTATTTCAGGAACAGTTCCCTCTAGGTTCATCAAATTGTTCGTATTATGACTGTTTTTCATCTACATCATAAACGTTTTCATAATACTATAAGAGACTCAGTTATAACTTATTGCATAAAACAATTTTTTAATCCAAAAATCCCAATTTGGCTTTGATTATGTACTTCAAACAATCCTGCTGACAAAAAACAGACAAAGGATGGTGTCTTTGATTTAAATACCCAAACAGAATAATTATCAAACTAGAGGAAGGAATAATCTGTAAATGGGAATAATCATGTTGTACCTTTCAGCCATATAAAATCTGACTAGCTCGAATAATGGAAAACAAAATAAATGACAAGCCCCTACAGGCACACAACTCTGAACAAAGTCATAGAATTACATAACGTTTTCACATCAATACGCATTAATCCATTACACCAGACAATACTGGCAGCAGCTGGTAAAACTTAAGGGAATCCTGCTGTAAATGCCAACAACTTGGCAACAACTTCATTATTGTCTAAGTTTGTCTGTTAATTATTCATTATTGGCATTTCACAGCTTCTGCTGTCTGTTGTAGTAAATACAGGTTCTTTTACAACAGACTTTTATCTACTCCCTATCTCTTTTACGTTCTCATATCCTAGTTTATCAGTAGCATTTTTATTTTGCCTCTTAGTAATAGTATATAAATACAGGCCTGGGTCCAGTTGGAAGTTGACTCGGGCAAGTTGCCTGGTCTGTAACTCTTCAATTTGACGAGGACCCAAAAATAAGTTTTTAACTGGCCTTATGCATTAGTGATAAGGCTCTTTTATACGTCCCCATGGTGTGCCACTGGCTCAGTATCATCTGTATGCTGGATTTTTTTAAGCTCAGGGGTTAGAGAGGGAGTTTAGCTGCTTTTACTCTGTTTTTTCTCAGTTGGAAGTACAGGAGCAATGCCAGGAATGTTTTGTACAGTTGTCAAACATAAAGCACTCTAAAATAGCTAATGAAAGTTTAAAAATGATGGCCAGTAAAAGGCTGGTATCACACAACCAGCGTGAGTGTTTTGATGTTGGCTGTTCACCATTGAGTAACAACAAGATTAATGGTTTTAAGTAAAGTAAGTCCAAATAAATTAAGACCTTTTCCATTCTGAATCATGGACTCATTTATAAACTTAAAAACAAATTTTGATCTCCTTATAATGAGACAGTAATTTCTAGGGATTTTAAGCACAGAATGGCTTGGTTTCTAAGGTTGTGGCAGGATTATACACTGACCTCTCTGCGCGTGTGAACATAATAATATCTTAATGAAGTTGAACCCTGATATTAGTTGGCTTGCAACATGTGTTTAACAATCCTTGCAAATGTTCACATTAATCACAGCTTACAGAGAAGGTTACTGAGTGTCAGAGCCCTGGGAGGCTTTTTTTTTTGGTTATTATTCAACGTATAATTCATCATCGAGAGTGGCAGTGTTTTAAAGGTTGAAGACGCAGCCCTCATGACTAGAAGGTGTGGAGGGGAACACAAACTGAACAGGTAGAACTGTTACTTCCCCTCCCCCTTTGTCAAAAAGACGCCCTTGAATGAAACACTCAAGCCTCATTACCCAAGTGAAGGTGCTTAATGCCCAACAGTCAAAAATTAATCTTAGCAGGCCCAGGTGGGAGATAGTCTGAATATGAAGAGTGCCATGAAAACAGCATCTGTGCTTGTGAGGCTTCTGAAATCTGATAACACACTTCAAGAGACAGACAGACAGAAGAGAAGCTAAATCTTAGCTTGACATTGCCGTTTCTCAAATTTTACTGATATTATGAAAACAATCAACGATAAAAATCTTTCTCTGCTTTTACCCAGAATGTTGTTTTTCTTTCTGTCTGTCTCTGTTCACCTGTCCTACTCCCATGCATTGTGTTTAGATAGAGTAGTAGTAAAATAAAGTTGGGATACATACTTTGGTACTCACCAACATAACGGATCTTGAAGCCCCTCTTGTTTGTGCCATGATCTGAAGACCAGCGAACCAAGAATTGATGACCAGAGGTTGTGAGGTTAAAGGGCGCTGGCAGGTCTCCGCTCAGCGTTGCTAGAGTGGGACTGTTGGGTGTTGGACCTGAGCAGGATCAGAACAATGTGGGTGGGAAAAGTGAAAAGGGCAAATAAAAAAAAAGGAAACACAAGAAGTTACAACAATGCTGTGGTTTGTTCGATTTTGTTATCTCACAGTTTGCTGGTGAATCCATTTTTCCTGTGTTAGTTAAGTTTAGACCCATTTAAGGTTTAAAACAGAATATGTTTTCAAATGTGTTATTTTTTTACCATCAAAAATCTCCAACACGTCAAACTCTCTCTCAGTATGGAAACTTTCAAAGGTGATGGTGACGTTGTATCCTTTCTCCACTGTGACACTCCATGAACACATCTGTAGGTTGGGGTAGCTTTCAGGCCAGCCGGGGCTCAAAATGACACCTGATGAGTCATAACGCACATCATGTGCGGGGCATTGAACTGTGGACGGCAAACACAAGGAGAAAAAAAAGCAAGAATAAGCAAAGTTAAAGAAAAAAACAACAACAAAAAAAACAATATATCTGATCCAAAAGATGATAGAAACATTTGTTATTTACAATATCTCTTAAAACACATTTAGCTAAAAACCCACCTTGGCATGTAGGAGGTGCTGCATCCATCTGCAGTCTTTCTCCCAGACGACATGTCAGAATCTCACTGCCAACCAGAGTGAATCCAGGTTGGCATCTGTACCTGATGATGTCACCTGGATACAGAATGAGGGGGAAATGGTTCAAAGAAAGCTGTTAAAAGGACCTAAGTGTACAGCTTATGTACCAAGGGATTAGATAATTTAAAAAAAAGGACTCTTATTATAAAGTGTCCTAAACTTCCAACTACAAGGTTTCAGAACATCATATGCATGGTTTTTACTTCACTATAAATACTTTATGAGCTATTCCACAAGGCACATACTTTACATTCTAAAACCTGAAATCTAAGCAAGTGTTTTTGCCTTATTTTGTTAAAAAATGTCTAATTTCAAGATATTAACAGACATAAATGAAGCCTAAATTGCTTGCAAATAGGAGAAAAAGAGGTTCTTGTATGAACACATTATTCTTGCCTCCAGAAACTTCACATATTTGAATAATTGCCTCATTATTCAATCTAATAAGATTTTTTTATATATTAAAAAATAAGACAAACAATTGCTAAGATTAGTTTTTACAGTGTACTCCAATTAGCCTAGAAAACAGAATAACAGTTATGTATAAATGTGGATTTAAATTAATCAAACTACACAAAGGAGACAAAATAGGTTTAGTTCATTACAACTTTAAGAACTGTTCAAGTTTCATCATTCACACCTATAATTTATCCCAGAAAGTATAAAATTAAAATGTAAATATTTTACAATAGGAGTGTTTGACTTTTGGTACCCTAAGTAAATCAACCCCAGTAATACTTAACTATCATTTTAAAAGATCATTGTACAGAAATTTATACCCAATTCTCCTTCCCTCCCATCCTCGTTGGACAGTCAGAAATTCAAACTAAGTTTAACACTTTAATTCAAGATTACAAAAAGTAGGTTTTAAAGTGTTACTTGCAATTCATCCCTCTATAATAATCTCAATAATGCTACTTTTCTTCAGTGTTAGCTATAATATAAACACTGACAACATAGAACCTTTGTATTCTATATATAAAATGCACACAAGTAATTCAAAAGTGAATTTCCACTGAAAGTAGTATGAATGTATTCACACAGTTGATTATAGAAGTATGAGGAATCTTATGGTATGATAGAGTGCATGCAGAAGGTGATTTTGCTCTTATTTTTGGATCTGGAAAGTTATAAGTTTTAAGTTTGCCTCCTTCATCAAACTGACACATCTAGGTTCACTGCAGGCAGACAAACAGACAGCTCACCTATCTCCAACTCGCCGTCCTCCATCAGCATGTCAGCGTTGGGCACCTCTGGAGGAGGCTGGCAAACTCTTAATTGGTAGGCTAGGAGAGCAGACACAGCAGAGGAGAGGAGAGAGGACAAAAAGAGGGCAATTATATAAGAATGTGTGAGAGGAAATGTGGTCGTTGGAAACACAGCATACGCTTCGTCAGTGAGAATGTTTAAAGGAAACCCGCTGTTCTGACTTCCCTAATGTGTAATCTTCCACTTATCTGTGCCTGCAACAACTCTCCTGTGAGTTGTGTTGAGACACTTTTAGAAAACCAAATAGTGGCATGATCTGATTTTCATTTAGTCTGTAGCTGTTTCAGTTTAACTTCACTTTTTTGAGTTCAGATGGTCGGGTCAGGTTACACAGATACAACACAGCTTTGAATCATAAAAAGGAACCGACTTCAGAGCTACTGAGCTGAAGGCTGTAATCGATATTACTGCATGACCATAGATCACTGGCTAACAGAGAGAGGGAGAGTGCAGATGGACGAGGAGATGAGGGGGAATAAGAGAGAGGGAGAGATGGAGGAAGAGCTGAGGGCTGTAAGTCAGGATGAAATTGACTATGAAAATGAGACCTGCCAATAGTATCTGCTGCTCTCATGCATATCAAAGCCCTGTGGTCTGGTGTGTGTGTGTGTGTGTGTGTGTGTGTGTGTGTGTGTGTGTGTGTGTGTGTGTGTGTGTGTGTGTGTGTGTGTGTGTGTGTGTGCAGATGCAGCAGCTGTGTGTGCTCCTGTGCGTGAGAGGAGAGGTTCAGTGTGAGCAGCCATTGATCTCTCTCTAAGCTCCGAGACCATTTTTTATTGCTACTCTCACATTCATGTCACATCTGCTTTCTTAGTCTCACGTCCATGACAACATTATCCGACTGCTATAGTCTCTATCTCTATCTCTGTCTCGGTCTCGAAGCCAGTGGCATTCTTGACCTGGAGATAAACAAATAGGATGAAAGTGACGCAAAGCAACATCCATGGACAGTGGATTGATGTTTCCTTCAGGCTTTGTTTGGCATTTCAAGCCAAAAAGTGCATTTCACGGCTGCCTCAGATGCAAACAGTGACATTTTGAATTGAAGGAGTGAAAGCTTGATATTGACCCTTATGTGACAGATCCCTGGTAAAGAAAATTCTACTTCTTCTGGAATTATCATTTACTTACTGTCTTATAAACAGAAGTGACACTATAATTCTAACAAGCACCGCTACACGTGTCCTCCCCCTCTCCCTCTTATCTGACTCCACTCGTCGCTCTGCGCTGCATCAACTTCAATAAAGCTGAAATTGAAAATAAACTTGAATCCATCAGATGGTACTGTTCTTGTGTAAGTGTGACAGCTGACAGTTAAAATCTGCAAACAGAAATTCATTAGCGACGTGACACCTGCCTGGAAAAAGGGAAGTCGGCTCAGAAAAACAACTTGACGTGTTTTCGCTAAAGAGCACTGAAGAGGAAGTTTTAAGAGAAGCAAATATAAGCTTCATGAAGGAGAGGGCGGATGATATAAATGTGTTTATGCTTATGTGTTTGAGAGACAGAGGTGGGTAGGAGGGTTTAGACAAAGTGACAGCTCATTTGAAGGGTAAAGAAAGTACATACACTGAGACTCATTAGAAGCCATTCTGTCAAATTAAAACTCAAAAGGGAACTTTTCAGGAACTTAATGCTCATGAGAAAGATGACTTTAAGCTGTCTGGTGCAATAAAACCTTTTTGGTAGGGAGCTTTATGATGCCTCACAGAAGGTTAAATTGAAGCTATTTTCTTTCTTTTCTATAGTAAATAATTCATAACACTATCAAGCTTTCTTCAACTCTTTGGGCTCTAATTTTGTGGTGCAGAGCAGGGGGTGCAAGCCTGGCGCAACCCGTGCAGTGTTAATTTCGTGCGGCGCACCGCCATGCGCTGCCAATTTGGCAATTTGGTAGACCGCCTGCCCAGAGATGGGTGTGACGGCGCGCCAGGGGGAGTTGACGGCGCACCAGGGGGAGGTGTCAGCAGATTCATGTTGGCGCAGTGACAATTTCGTGCCACAAAAGTGCACTGAAAGCTCGCCAGCTCCAACCTGGTCTATCCTCGGCGCAAGGCGAGAGCGCACCCCACGCAGCTGTAATTTGGTGACAGGCGCACATGTGCGCACATGTCAACAAAGCCTCAGAGGCAGGTTTCCAGAGTGTCAGGCACATTTTAATGCAATAAACAATCACAGCAATCACTATTTAATATAACCGTCTGAACCGGCATATACATTTGTATCTATATTGACTGTCCTATCACATCTGATGTCAGATTAAAGCCGTTTGTCATAATGGAAAGTTAATTTGACGGCAGCTGGAAGTTTGATGCACATCTTACAAGTAAACAATAAACAGCCTTAACATCTGATACTGAGTATATATCTGGTTCTCTCATTTCATTTAATTCAAAGAAAAGAGGGAGAGAAAAGACAAATGTCACTCAGGATTTACCCGTGATTTCCTATATTTCTCTGTTTTAGTCTTTATTTTTAACCTGATCTAAAAAGATGGAGTACATTATTGTAAGGAGGATGAGGCGGAGACACTGGGAGAGTATACAGTATATCACCAAAGGTTCTGCTATTTGGCGATGACAAACCAGGAGTGCAGGTGGATCAAGAGTATTCTAAATGGATAAGCCAGCTGTGTAACTGCCTCTTTATTTTGTACTCCTATTAATGACAAAGGAACAGATGAAATCTGTCCCAGGAGCTGGCCCACACGGTGACGCGCTTCATGTCCTCTGATGCGCCCCGCTGTCCATTGTCCTGCTGCAGGTACAGCAGCTCTGACTGTCTCCGCTATACCGGGTCTTTCCAGCACACTGTTTCCACGGTGCTGGGGATCACTCAGACCAATCAGACGCAGCGCCTCAGCCACAGGGCATTTAAAGGCGAGTAGAGGCGCTCATTTGATTGGTGAAAAACAGCGCTCGGCTGTGCTTTTCTCCTCCCTCTCTGCCATTTGCGCGGAGGGAGGCGTGGACTCACACCTCTGCGCTCCTCTGCGCCTTGACTGCGCCTCTCTTTGCACTGCAGGAAACTTGCAAAGTGCGCCGGTCCCACCCTGTCTGCGCGGCGAAGGCCGGCGCAGGGCAGGTGCGCCTGCGCTTGCGCCTGGTCTGCGAAATTAGAGCCCTTTAAGTTAAAAAGGAGACACATTCATGACAACCTGAGGTTGATGTTTCCACTTTTTAGTAGATGGCTAGGAATAGAAATACTGTATGAATGTGGGGAATCAGGAAGGCAAAACAAGGCCAATAAAGGAACGTTTGTAGTTTTCAGCTTTAGTAGTTGAGAAAAAACAATGGCAAAGTTTAAAGACAACAACAAAGAATTGAGATAAAATGAATAAGCAAACTGAGAACACCACAAAACCTGAAATCTATAAAAAATGTCTTGCTAGAAATATTAAATAGGTTTAAAAATTTGAAATGATAATTTTTTCTGGACTTGCCAGAAGATCAGCCTAGTTGGAAATGTTTTACGTAAAACAAGACAAACTATTGATCAATTTCAGGTGCTATAGAGAAGGACGGAGTCTAGCTTTACAGCTCTTTTAGTGACTACGACAAGTTTGATGAGTGTATAATATGGCAGCATGATCCATAATTTCCTTGCAAAATAAATGGCTCAAACTTTCCTGATCGTATCATTAAGAATCTCTAGATAACTGGGTGTGTTCAACAAACTAAACTCTCACTCTTTTGTTTTTAATTTACTCCACTTTGAATCAATCACAACAATATTATGGAAAGAGCACTGAGAGGGTGGTTTTCCTGGAGACTGTGTAATGTTAATGCCTACAGCATCTGTCTGAGGACATAAAAAAGATTACTGGTCGAAACAATGCTGGCAAGACAAGGTTTGTGTTCACATTCAGGTTGAGTTTAACATTAATGAAGCTTTTGGCCAAAAAGAAAGACAAAGCGAGACAACATTTTGAAAAGAAAACAGTCTCATATTGTTCCCAATTTTACTCAATCAATTCTTGTATTTTGTTGGAGTGGTCTAGGTCCTGTTCCATGAAGTTCGCCCCTGCACAGGTGGCCTGGGTTCAAATCCAGCCCGTGACCTCTTTCCCACATGTCACTTTCCACTCTCGCTCTGTTTCCTCCTCGATCCAATTACAGGCATAAAAAGCTCCAAAAATAAATTAAAAAAATGTTATTTGTTTCAATGTATATATAAATATATAACCAGTACTCCCTCTGTTCTCTTCTATTGTAAGTAGAGGGTGAGGAAATATAGATTGGACAGTAAATCATCATCCTGACCTATGGGATGCAGCTATTGATATACCAGGGCTGAATATCAATGCTGTAGTCAAAGAAATATGGTGCTTTAAATGAATTCCTCTGCCAGTTTGACACACTGCGTCACTACTTCACGACTCCTTCAGTGGTGCTAATGACATGAATGAGGCAAGGCAATGAGCAGCAGTTACTGTAATTGGCCAAAGAAAGAGTTGACAGATGCATAATCCCAGAGGAAGACGGCGGGATGTCATTTGGCTGTGACAAGGAGCTAAGAAATGTGCAAACCACTTTCAAAACTAGAGAGAAGAAGGAAAAAAAGCTATTCTCGCTGGTTTGATGAGATGAGAGGAAAGTCAGGGATGTACTCCCCTCTCCAGAGTTAAACTAATCTGAGATAGATGGACTTCATGACCTGTGGAGTCCTGCTGGATAATTACCGACCGTTTTATGGACAACAATTGGGAAGTGCATTACTACCTGCTACAAACTTGTATGATGAACAAGACTTGCTTGTACAACAAAAGTTTTTATAAGAGGCTAAGAAGGAGAGTCAAAAAGACCCAACTGTAGCTGTTTCAAGTTTATTTCTTAAAGGTTAAGCATTACATTTGAAGAGTTTCACTAAAGCAAGTTGATTATTTTCATACTGCACTTTAAACTGGTTAAATGTTTAATGCCTTTTAGTGAAGGGAACATATATTTCTTCAATAATCTACCTGCTGTTATACACGTCTAAAATTTCTTCACACACCAAAACATACAAATATTTTCCTTTTATATTATCTATAATCATATTACTGCATTAACACTGTCATATTGGCTTAAATATCGTAACCTTTGTGACTCAAATTGAGAAACAAACACTCAAGCTTTGTCTGTACAAACCTTTCCTTTGTTTAACGAACCAATGTCATCTAAAAGTACTTCTCTTCTAACAGCTGCATTTGTACACCTCGTGTGATGCCTGTAAAGTAATTAGTCTGCTTGTCTCGAGCCATCACTGTACCTTATATTCCTCACACATTTACTGCAGTAGAAAATTACCATTTTCCACAGAAAGTAAGTGGTGTATTTTTTTTTATAAAACCAAGCAAAGCAGAACTAACAAGAGGGCTTCAATGTCATCCAACTTGAGTCACACGTCTAAAATTTCCACAAGTACTAAATGATTCATTTGAAAGGCTGACAGCTTTAATGTACAGCAACTGCATGATAAAAAGAAGGAGAAATGTCATTTAAAAATATCTCTGTACAATCACAAAGAAGGTCTGAATGATACGGTTATAGAAATGTTGGCAGACTTCAGAGTTTAAAAGTCCAAAGAGGGCTTTTCTGCAAACAAAACCAACCTGGTTAGTAAAAATAAAAGTATCAATAGAGCCAGTGTGACTAATGTATCATTATTGTAGAAGGCTGTAGCAAAAAAAAGTTGTATTGGAGGTCCAAACTCCATGAGTCAGATGCAGTCAGAGGCAGCAGGTCTGAGTGGGATGTAATGAGGAAGAAGCTGAAAAGTGTCTGAGACAACAAACAGATCAATGCTTTCACTGCTGCAAAAGCTAACGGTAACTTTCCAGATTCACCACTTTAAACCAACTTTAACAACAGTTAATGAAAGTGATATGTTTTTCTTTTTCTTTTTCTGTTTGCACTAACTATGGGAAAGTGAAAAGTGTTGTCAGTGTCTCACCGTGGTAGCTTAAGACAAAGAAACCAGCTCCCGAAAAGTCTGAGTGGAATTTGATCAGGATGATGTTGGAGGTTGAGTAGACCGACTCCAACGCAGTGTTCCCGCTGAACTGACCAATCTGGGGTGATGATTGATCCGGGCCGTCCCTACAGAAAGAGTACAGACACATAAAGAAAGATGGAGTTACTGAAGGGGGGCACTCAGAGACTAAAAACCCATAAATGGATGCACTTGATCTTTCTTTACAGAACAATGGCAGAGAGGAGTCAACCTAAAACATAATTTGAATAAGTTATTGCAGTCATCTCTGACAGTTCAATGGCTATTTGTGATCAGGAAATGATTTCTTCGAGGCTAGAAACAAAGATGAAAGAGGCTTGATGATATTTATGGGACAAAACGAGGAGCTGCTCCATTGACTGCGAATGGAGTTGGGTATTGTGTGACAAAGTGCCCTGAGTGATTGTGCATGGCTATGGGCTCATCTTCCTTTTAAAAACAATCCAAAGTAGAATGTCACAAAGCTCATTTAGACAGGGAAGCGTCACAAACCTCTCTAACAAAAGAGCACTTCCTTTTTTGTCTCTTGACAACAACATGGTTTTTTAAGCCCTGGCTCTTCTCTTCTAGCTTTGGGATGCACAACTTCATAAATATTGATTGAACTGTCGTCAGATCATAAGAATAACAAATGTGAATCCTGTTGTGGACTTGGCTTTAGCTCAGCCACTAATAGCAGCCTGGCATTCATGAAAAGTTAAACAATTTTCACTGAAGGCAGACAGGAAGTTATCTGTCATCTGGCAGGTCAGCCTCTCTGAGCAAAGTCACGAGCATATTTCATCTTTAATGCCAGAGCCACCAGCTGTCAGACTGGAACCGACCAATGGCAGACTCATTATCTGTGATTAGAAAAAATCATCATGAAGTTAAATGAAATGATTATTTCCTGCTGTTAAGTGTTTTTGGATGAGGGCAATTATACCTGTCAGGTTGCGTAAGGAATGATTCTCGTCTCTGATTCACATTGAAAGGTTCACAGTCATCAGAGTTGATTCATTCATTACTTCTTAGTGCTGATTACTGCTGCGGCTAACAATCGCTAACATTAATGGGAATATTGAGGTAACAAATGCAGGGTATGAGCCGCTGTCACATACAAGATAAGAAGGTAGAGCTTTTGTCGTCCCTTAGAAAGTAGTTGGGCTCAGTTTAGGATAAAAGTTTGAAATAGCGCCAGTATGATCAATATGATTAGAATGAAAAGTGGTGTTTAAATGTGTACAAATTCAAAAATGTCGTTATACCATCATGTCCATGGTTCCTAATAGTAATGCCCTATTTTTCATAAAAGACTTTTTGACCTATACTGCAGCCAGTCACCAGGGGGAGCAGTTTTTTCGGCGACCTCACTTTGAACCAAGCAAGATGTCACCCACATTTTTACAGCCTATGAACTGGATTGAGATAAATAGAGAAGTGGCAAAACAGACATGGCAGAAAAATGGCAACCGCAACTATAAATGAATGAATTTAAAAATAAATAAATAATTAAAAAACAAAAAAAACAAAAAAAAAAAAACAGAAAGATTGAAAAAAAAAAGCTGATAACAATGCTTGAAACATGCCCAAAATTGGCAACAATAGCTACAATAATAACAATTAAAGCTGCGAGCAGCGTTGAACGGGCCTTCGCCCTGTGTGCGCCAGTCGGAGCGTGTCGCAGCCGCCACATGTGCTTGCCCAATCCCTGCCAATAGGAGCATGTCCCAGCTGCCGCATGAGCAGCGAATTGTGGCTCAGCCACCGCCACATTAACTGCAAAATGTGGCTCAGCCGAGAGCCATAGGTTCAGGCACGTTCCAACGGAGCATCTTGTTAGTCGTACATTCAGATGCTGTGGAGTGATCCAGAGGCTTCATTGATGTCCAGTGAGTTTAGCTGTTTTATAAAGAACAAGCGTTGTGTAAAAAGAGTCTTTCGATTTCACTAAGAAGCAGATACAGCTATAGCTGCGGAGCTTCTCCCATGTCAGTAACACTGACAGCCTGCATGTGTTGAGAGGAGTTTGCCCTGTTTAAAGTCTTACACCTGCAACACAATGGGGTAAGGGTGTTTATGCAGTCTAGCAGTGCTGGTAATTGAGAGAACAGTGGTAAAACTCCTGGAAAAAACACCAGGTTGGTACAACAGGGTCACAGATCATTTTCTTGTAAAGGAATGGAGGGTAAAATTGATGTTTAAATAAAGAAACAATTTTATGAAGCGCTATGTAGCACTAATGTAAGTGCAACCAGTGATGGAAATGCACTGAAGCTGTGACACAGAGCCTCTGTGTCCATGGGCTCACAAGGTGTATGAGGATCAAATCTTGGTACTGAATGGCAGTCAGTGTCCCTCTGGTGAGCACATGGAGGGGTATGCAGCCCTCTGACAAAAAATGTTAACCCACAGCATTTATGATTCACTGTCAAACAGGTTCTGCAATCAATGTTGCAGACAGCAGAATGTCTCCACAGTGTTTGCATAACATTGCCTGCATGTCCCAGCTGCCGCATGAGCAGTGAAATGTGGCTCAGCCAAAAGCCATAGGTGTAGGCATGAGAGTTGAGCCCAAAACTTATGATGCCCATAGCTTAAAGTAGCTGGACAGGCTGCAGATATGAGCCCCTGGGTGGCGCTATGGAGCATTAATATAAGTGCAACCAGTGATAAAAATGCACTGAGGCTTTGACACTGAACCTCTGTGTGCATTTTGGCCCTGATCCAATACTGTACTAGAGAACCATTAAGGTTTTAATGAAATGGTTAAAATGGTCAACTTTGAGCCTCATTTGTGGCCACACCCATTCACGTAGCAAAAATCTGTTTGGAACATATCAATGTCAGTGAGAAAAGTATACACAGGCCAAGTTTGGAGTGGATCTAATGAAAAACCAAGGAATTGTTCCATTTCGTCTTAGGCTGAAAATCGTCAAAATCCGATGTTTATGGCCAAATAGCGGACTTCCTGTTTGGAATTCACTATGGTCATAATAGAGTTTTTTGTAGGCGTTGGCATGAAAGTTATACCCACCAAATTTCAGGCCTGTAGCTCAATGTGGCCGGGGGGACAAAAATTTTGAGCCCCTTGGTGGCGCTATGGAGCATTAATTTTAATGCAAATAATGATAGAAATACAATCAGGCTGTGACAGTGAACATGTATGTGATTTTTTGTCCTGATCCAACATTGTACAGGAGAGCTACTAAGATTTTCAAAAAGTTGCAAAATGGTCAACTTTGACGGTCATTTGTGGCCACGCCCACAAATATTATAACAATGTTTTAATACCTTTTTTATCTGTAATATGTGTTGTTTACACAGGCCAAGTTTGGAGTTGATCTGATGGAAAACGTAGAAATCATTCCATTTAATCTGAGGCTAAAAATCGTCAAAATCCGATGTTTACGGGCAAATAGCGAACTTCCTGTTCGGAATTGAATTTGGTCATAATACAATTTTTTGTAGGTCTAGGCATGCTTGTTATGCCTACCAAATTTCAGGCCTGTAGCTCAAAGTAGTCGGGAAGCCAAAATTTTCAGCCCCTTGGTGGCGCTATGGAGCATTAATGTTAAGGCAACTAATGATAGAAATGGAATCATGATCAGACAGTGAACACGTGTGTGAATTTTTGTCCTGATCAAACATTGTACAGGAGAGTTATTAAGATTTTCCAAAAGTGGCAAAATGGCCAACTTTGACGGTCATTTGTGACCACGCCCAAAAATATGAAAACAATCTTTTAATAACTTTTACTCTTTAACATGTGTTGTTCACACAGGCCAAGTTTGGAGTTGATCTGAGAAAAAACCTAGGACTAGTTCGTTCAAATACGTACCCTATACATGTAATTTTTCCAATTTCAGGCCTTTGCCAGTAGGGGGCGCTGTACTTTTTTGAGGAAATAATTACATGGCTGTGTCCGGGACGCAACACTGAACATGTGTGTCCGTTTTGGTGTATATCGGAAAAAGTTGAGGAAATGCCGAACTTTGAGCCCACGTCGTAGCCACGCCCATCAAGATAGAAACAATCTTTTAATAACTTTTAATCTTCACTGTGGATTGTATACACATGCCAAGTTTGGAGTTGATGCGTCAAAAACCCTAGGACAAGTTCGTTCAAATACGTAGGCCAAAATCGCTAAATTTCGAAGTTTAGGTGCAAATAGCGAAGTTCGTGTTCAGAAATCACGCAAGTCATAAGAGACTTTTTTGTACGTGTGGGCATGCTTGTGCTGTGTGCAAAATTTCAGGGCTGTAGCTCAATGTCGGCCTAGGGGCTGCAGTTTTAAGCCACTAGGGGGCGCTATGGAGCGTTGATTTTTGTGCAAGTTGCAAATTCATAAATTTTTTGGGGCATGTAATTTTTGGGTACACGTCTGTTCGCGTTTTCGCCAAGCGTCAGCGCGCAATTTGTGGTTAATGCGGCAGAAAGAAACATAAATAATTAAAGCTGCAAGCAGCGATGAACGGGCCCTCGCCCTGTGTGCGCCAGTCGTAGTGTGTGCTAGCCGCCGCATGTGCTCATTCAAGACTTGCCAAGCGGAGCATGTCCCAGCTGCTGCATGAGCAGCAAAATGTGGCTCAGCCAAAAGCCATAGGTCAAGGCATGAGAGTTGAGCCCAAAACTTATGATGCCTATAGCTTACAGTAGCTGGACAGGCTGCAGATATGAGCCCCCCGGTGGCGCTGTGGTGCATTAATGTTAATGCAACCAGTGTGAGAAATGCACTGAGGCTGTGAAACTTAACCTCTGTGTGCATTTTGGCCCTGATCCAACACTGCACGAGAGAGAAATGAAGATTTTAATGAAGCAGCCAAAATGGTCAACTTTGACGGTCATTTGTGGCCACGCCCATTGACGTAGCAAAAATCCATTTGGAACACATCATTGTCAGTGTGTGTAGTGTACACATGGCAAGTTTGGAGTGGATCTGATGAAAAACCAAGGAATTGTTCCATTTTGTCTGAGGCTAAAAATCGTCAAAATCCGATGTTGACAGGCAAATTGCGAACTTCCTGTTCGGAATTGACTAGGGTCATAATACAATTTTTTGTAGGTCTTGGCATGCTTGTTATGCCTACCAAATTTCAGGCCTGTAGCTCAAAGCAGCCGGGGGGGCAAAAATTTTGAGCCCCTGGGTGGCGCTATGGAGCATTAATGTTACTGCAAAGAATGATAGAAATAGAATCGGCATGTGACAGTGAACATGTGTGTGAACTTTGGTCTTGATCCAACTTTGTACAGGAGAGCTATTAAGTTTTGAAAAAAGTGGCAAAATGCCCATTTTTGGCGTTCATTTGTGGCCCCGCCCAAAAAAATTATAACAATCTTTTAATAACTTTTAGTCTTTAATATGTGTTGTTCACACAGGCCAAGTTTGGAGTTGATATGAGAAAAAACCTGGGACTAGTTCGTTCAAATACGTACCCTATGAACGCATTTTTTGCCAATTTCAGGCCATTGCCACTAGGGGGCGCTGTACTTTCTGGAGAAAATAATTACATGGCTGTGTCCGGGATGGCACCCTGAGCATGTGTGTCCGTTTTCGTGCATATCGGAAAAAGTTGAGAAAATGCCGAACTTTGAGCATGCGTCGTAGCCACGCCCATCAAGATAGAAACAATCTTTTAATAACTTTTAATCTTCACTGGGGATTGTATACACATGCCAAGTTTGGAGTTGATACGTCAAAAACCCTAGGACAAGTTCGTTCAAATACGTAGCCCAAAATCGCTAAATTTCGACGTTTAGGTGCAATTAGCGAAGTTCGTGTTCAGAAATCACGCAAGTCGTAAGAGACTTTTTTGTTTGTCTGGGCATGCTTGTTATGTGTGCAAAATTTCAGGGCTGTAGCTCAATGTCGGCCCAGGGGCTGCAGTTTTAAGCCACTAGGGGGCGCTATGGAGCGTTCATTTTTGTGCAAGTTGCAGATTCATAAATTTTCACGGGCTTGCGAATTTTGGGTACACGCACGTTCACGTTTTTTCAAGGCGAAAGGCGCGCAATTTGGGGTTGTTTACACGGAAACAAATAATAATAATAATTAAAGCTGCAAGCAGCGATGAACGGGCCCTCGCCCTGTGTGCGCCAGTCGGAGTGTGTGCTAGCCGCCGCATGTGCTCGTTCAAGGCTTGCCAAGTGGAGCATGTCCCAGCTGCCGCATGAGCAGCGAAATGTGGTCCAGCCAAAAGCCATAGGTGAAGGCATGAGAGTTAAGGCCAAAACTTATGATGCCAGTAGCTCAAAGTTGCTGGACAGGCTGCAGATATGAGCCCCCGGGTGGCGCTGTGGAGCATTAATATAAGTGCAACCAGTGATAGAAATGCACTGAGGCTGTGAAACTGAACCTCTGTGTGCATTTTGGCCCTGATCCAACACTGCACAAGAGAGAAATGAAGATTTTAATGAAGCAGCCAAAATGGTCAACTTTGACGGTCATTTCTGGCCACGCCCATTGACGTAGAAAAAATCCGTTTGGAACATATCATTTTCAGTGTGTTTAGTTTACACAAGCCAAGCTTGGAGTGGATCTGATGAAAAACCAAAGGATTGTTGCATTTCGTCTGAGTCGAAAAAATCGTCAAAATCCGATGTTGACGGGCAAATTGCGAACTTCCTGTTCGGAATTGACTATGGTCATAATACAATTTTTTGTAGGTCTTGGCATGCCTGTTATGCTTACCAAATTTCAGGCCTGTAGCTCAAAGTAGCCGGGGGGGCAAAAATTTTGAGCCCCTGGGTGGCGCTGTGGAGCATTAATGTTAATGCAAAGAATGATAGAAATGGAATCGGCATGTGACAGTGAACATGTGTGTGAATTTTGGTCTTGATCCAACTTTGTACAGATGAGCTATTAAGATTTGAAAAAAGTGGCAAAATGGCCATCTTTGGCGGTCATTTGTGGCCCCGCCCAAAAAAATTATAACAATCTTTTAATAACTTTTTGTCTTTAATATGTGTTGTTCACACAGGCCAAGTTTGGAGTTGATCTGAGAAAAAACCTGGGACTAGTTCGTTCAAATACGTACCCTATGAACGCAATTTTGGCCAATTTCAGGCCATTGCCACTAGGGGGCGCTGTACTTTCTGGAAAAAATAATTACATGGCTGTGTCCGGGGTGCAAGACTGAACATGTGTGTCCGTTTTCGTGCATATCGGAAAAAGTTGAAAAAATGCCGAACTTTAAGCCCATGTCGTAGCCACGCCCAATAAGATAAAAACAATCTTTTAATAACTTTTAATCTTCACTTTGGATTGTATACACATGCCAAGTTTGGAGTTGATACGTCAAAAACCCTAGGACAAGTTCGTTCAAATACATTTCCCCAAAATCGCTAAATCACGATGTTTAGGTGCAATTAGCGAAGTTCGTGTTCAGAATTCACAAAAGTCGTTAGAGACTTTTTTGTTTGGCTGGGCATGCTTGATATGTGTGCAAAGTTTCAGGGCTGTAGCTCAATGTTGCCCTAGGGGCTGCAGTTTTAAGCCACTAGGGGGCGCTATGGCACGTTCATTTTTGTGCAAGTTGCAGATTCATAAATTTTTCACAGACTTACAATTTTGGGTACACGCGCGTTCACGTTTTCGCCAAGCGAAAGGCACGCAATTTGGGGCTAAAGGGGGGGAAAGGAATAATAAAGAATAATAAAGCTGCAAGCAGCGATGAACGGGCCCTCGCCCTGTGCGCGCCAGTCGGAGCGTGTGCTAGCTGCCGCATGTGCTTGCCCAAGGCTTGCAAAGTGGAGCATGTCCCAGCTGCCGCATGAGCAGCGAAATGTGGCTCAGCCAAAAGCCATAGGTCTAGGCACGAGGGCTCAGCCCAAAACTTTTGATGCCTTTAGCTCAAAGTAGCTGGACAGTCTGCAGATTTGAGCCCCCCGGGGGCTCTGTGGAGCATTAATGTTAGTGCAACCAGTGATAAAAATGCACTGAGGCTGTGAAACTGAACCTCTGTGTGCATTTTGGCCCTGATCCAACACTGCACAAGAGAGAAATGAAGATTTTAATGAAGCAGCCAAAATGGTCAACTTTGACGGTCATTTCTGGCCACGCCCATTGACGTAGCAAAAATACATTTGGATTGTATCATTGTCAGTGTGCGTAGTTAACACAGGCCAAGGTTGGAGTGGATCTGATGAAAAACCAAGGAATTGTTGCAATTCGTCTGAGGCGAAAAATCGTCAAAATCCGATGTTTACGAGCAAATTGCAAACTTCCTGTTTGGAGTTGACTATGGTCATAATACAATTTTTTGTAGGTCTTGGCATTCTTGTTATTCCTGCCAAATTTCAGGCCTGTAGCTTAAAGTAGCCGGGGAGGCAAAAATTTTGAGCCCCTGGATGGCGCTATGGAGCATTTCTATTAATGCAACTAATGATAGAAATGGAATCAGGCTGTGACAGTGAACTTGTGTGTGAACATTGGTCTTGATCCAACATTGTACAGGAGAGCTATTAAGATTTGAAAAAAGTGGAAAAATGGTAAACTTTGACGGTCATTTATGGCCCCGCCCAAAAAAATTATAACAATCTTTTAATAACTTTTTGTCTTTAATATGTGTTGTTCACACTGGCCAAGTTTGGAGTTGATCTGTGAAAAAACCTAGGACTAGTTCGTTCAAATACGTACCCTATGAACACCTTTTTTGCCAATTTCAGGCCATTGCCACTAGGGGGCGCTGTACTTTCTGGTGAAAATAATTACATGGCTGCGTCTGGGACTCAACACTGAGTATGTGTGTCAGTTTTCGTGCATATAGGAAAAAGTTGAAAAAATGCCGAACTTTGAGCACATGTCATAGCCACGCCCATCAAGATAGAAACAATCTTTTAATAACTTTTAATCTTCACTGTGGATTGTATACACATGCCAAGTTTGGAGTTGATGCGTCAAAAACCCTAGGACAAGTTCGTTCAAATACGTTTCCCCAAAACCGCTAAATCACGATGTTTAGGTGCAATTAGCTAAGTTCGTGTTCGGAATTCTCAAAAGTCGTAAGAGACATTTTTGTTTGTCTGGGCATGCTTGGTATGTGTGCAAAATTTCAGGGCTGTAGCTCAATGTCGGCCCAGGGGCTGCAGTTTTAAGCCACTAGGGGGCGCTATGGAGCGTTCATTTTTGTGCAAGCACTGGAATCACGCAATTTTCGCACATTCAGAATTTTGGGTATACGCGCGTTCGCGTTTTCGCCAAGCGAAAGGCACGCAATTTGGGGTTAAAGAGGCACAGAGAAAGAATAATAATAATCGCAAGGGTTTCAAGAGGGCTTTCGCCCCCGGTTCCCGGGGCTCGGGCCCTAATTAAAGCTGCAAGCAGCGATGAACGGGCCCTCGCCCTGTGTGCGCCAGTCGGAGCGTGTGCTAGCTGCTGCATGTGCTTGCCCAAGGCTTGCAAAGTGGAGCATGTCCCAGCTGCCGCATGAGCAGCGAAATGTGGCTCAGCCAAAACTATAGGTCAAGGCACGAGGGCTAAGCCCAAAACTTCTTATGCCTGTAGCTCAATGTAGTTGGACAGGCTGCAGATGTGAGCCCCACGGTGGCGCTGTGGAGCATAAATGTTGGTGCAACCAGTGATAGAAATGCACTGAGGCTGTGAAAGTGAACCTCTGTGTGCATTTTGGCCCTGATCCAACAATGCACAAGTGAGAAATGAAGATTTTAATGAAGCAGCCAAAATGGACAACTTTGACGCTCATTTGTGGCCACGCCCATTGACGTAGCAAAAATCCGTTTGGAACGTATCATTGTCAGTGTGTTTAGTGTACACAGGGCAAGTTTGGAGTGGATCTGATGAAAAACCAAGGAACTGTTCCATTTTGTCTGAGGCTAAAAATCGTCAAAATCCGATGTTTACGGGCAAATTGCGAACTTCCTGTTCGGAATTGACTATGGTCATAATACAATTTTTTGTAGGTCTTGGCATGCTTGTTATGCCTACCAAATTTCAGGCCTGTAGCTCAAAGTAGCCGGGGGGGCAAAAATTTTGAGCCCCTGGGTGGCGCTATGGAGCATTAATGTTAACGCAACTAATGATAGAAACAGAATCGGCATGTGCCAGTGAACATGTGTGTGAATTTTGGTCTTGATCCAACTTTGTACAGGAGAGCTATTAAGATTTGAAAAAAGTGGCAAAATGGCCATCTTTGGCGGTCATTTGTGGCCCCGCCCAAAAAAATTATAACAATCTTTTAATAACTTTTTGTCTTTAATATGTGTTGTTCACACAGGCCAAGTTTGGAGTTGATCTGAGAAAAAACCTGGGACTAGTTCGTTCAAATACGTACCCTATGAACGCATTTTTTGCCATTTTCAGGCCATTACCACTAGGGGGCGCTGTACTTTCTGGTGAAAATAATTACATGGCTGCGTCCGGGATGGCACCCTGAGCATGTGTGGCCGTTTTCATGCATATCGGAAAAAGTTGAGAAAATGCCGAAATTTGAGCCCACGTCGTAGCCACGCCCGTCAAGATAGAAACAATCTTTTAATAACTTTTAATCTTCACTGTGGATTGTATACACATGCCAAGTTTGGAGTTGATACGTCAAAAACCCTAGGACAAGTTCGTTCAAATACGTTTCCCCAAAACCGCTAAATCACGACGTTTAGGTGCAATTAGCGAAGTTCGTGTTCGGAATTCTCAAAAGTCGTAAGAGACTTTTTTGTTTGTCTGGGCATGTTTGTTATGTGCACAAAATTTCAGGGCTGTAGCTCAATGTCGGCCCAGGGGCTGCAGTTTGAAGCCACTAGGGGGCGCTATGGCACGTTGATTTTTGTGCAAGTTTCAGATTCATAAATTTTCACGGGCTTGCAAATTTTGGGTACACGCACGTTCACGTTTTTTCAAGGCGAAAGGCGCGCAATTTGGGGTTGTTTACACGGAAACAAATAATAATTAAAGCTGCAAGCAGCGATGAACGGGCCCTCGCCCTGTGTGCGCCAGTCGGAGTGTGTGCTAGTCGCCGCATGCGCCCCTTTAAGGCTTGCCAAGTGGAGCGTGTCCCAGCTTCCGCATGAGCAGCGAAATGTGGCTCAGCCATAAGCCATAGGTCCAGGCACGAGGGTTAAGCCCAAAACTTTGATGCCCGTAGCTCACAGTAGCTAGACAGGCTGTACATATGAGGCCCCTGGTGGCGCTGTGGAGCATTGATGTTAGTGCAACCAGTGATAGAAATGCACTGAGGCTGTGAAACTGAACCTCTGTGTGCATTTTGGCCCTGATCCAACACTGCACAAGAGAGAAATGAAGATTTTAATGAAGCAGCCAAAATGGTCAACTTTGACGGTCATTTGTGGCCCTACCAATTAACGTAGAAAAAATACATTTGGAACGTATCATTGTCAGTGTGTGTAGATTACACATGCCAAGTTTGGAGTGGATCTGATGAAAAACCAAGGAATTGTTGCATTTCGTCTGAGGCGAAAAATCGTCAAAATCTGATGATTACGGGCAAATAGCGAACTTTCTGTTCGGAATTGACTATGGTCATAATACAATTGTTTGTAGGTGTTGGTATGCTTGTTATGCCTGCCAAATTTCAGACCTGTAGCTGAAAGTAGCCGGGGGGGCAAAAATTTTGAGCCCCTGGGTGGCGCTATGGAGCATTACTATTAATGCAAGTAATGACAGAAATGGAATCAGGCTGTGACAGTGAACATGTGTGTGAATTTTGGTCCTGATCCAACATTGTACAGGAGAGCTATTAAGATTTTCAAAAAGTGGAAAAATGGCCGAATTTGGCGGTCATTTGTGGCCCCGCCCAAAAAAATTACAACAATCTTTTAATAACTTTTTGTCTTTCATATGTGTTGTTCACACAGGCCAAGTTTGGAGTTGATCTGTGAAAAAACCTAGGACTAGTTCGTTCAAATACGCACCCTATGAACGCAATTTTTCCCACTTTCTAGCCTTTGCCACGAGGGGGCGCTATAGTTTCTTGAGAAAATAATTACATGGCTGTGTCCGGGACGCAACACTGAACATGTGTGTCCATTTTGGTGCATATCGGAAAAAGTTGCAAAAATGCCGAACTTTGAGCCCGTGTCTTAGCCACGCCCAATAAGATAGAAAAAATCTTTTAATAACTTTTAATCTACACTGTGGATTGTTTACACATGCCAAGTTTGGAGTTGATACGTCAAAAACCCTAGGACAAGTTCGTTCAAATACGTTTCCCCAAAATCGCTAAATCACGACGTTTCGGTGCAAATAGCGAAGTTTGTGTTCGGAATTCACAAAAGTTGTAAGAGACTTTTTTGTTTGGCTGGGCATGCTTGATATGGGCGCAAAATTTCAGGGCTGTAGCTCAATGTCGCCCTAGGGGCTGCAGTTTTAAGCCACTAGGGGGCGCTATGGCATGTTCATTTTTGTGCAAGTTGCAGATTCATAAATTTTTTCGGGCATGCGAATTTTGGGGACACGCGCGTTCGCGTTTTTTCCAAGCGTCGGCGCGCAATTTGGGGTTAAAGTGGCGGAAACAAATAATAATTAAAGCTGCAAGCAGCGATGAACGGGCCCTCGCCCTGTGTGCGCCAGTCGTAGTGTGTGCTAGCCGCCGCATGTGCTCATTCAAGACTTGCCAAGCGGAGCATGTCCCAGCTGCTGCATGAGCAGCAAAATGTGGCTCAGCCAAAAGCCATAGGTCAAGGCATGAGAGTTGAGCCCAAAACTTATGATGCCTATAGCTTACAGTAGCTGGACAGGCTGCAGATATGAGCCCCCCGGTGGCGCTGTGGTGCATTAATGTTAATGCAACCAGTGTGAGAAATGCACTGAGGCTGTGAAACTTAACCTCTGTGTGCATTTTGGCCCTGATCCAACACTGCACGAGAGAGAAATGAAGATTTTAATGAAGCAGCCAAAATGGTCAACTTTGACGGTCATTTGTGGCCACGCCCATTGACGTAGCAAAAATCCATTTGGAACACATCATTGTCAGTGTGTGTAGTGTACACATGGCAAGTTTGGAGTGGATCTGATGAAAAACCAAGGAATTGTTCCATTTTGTCTGAGGCTAAAAATCGTCAAAATCCGATGTTGACAGGCAAATTGCGAACTTCCTGTTCGGAATTGACTAGGGTCATAATACAATTTTTTGTAGGTCTTGGCATGCTTGTTATGCCTACCAAATTTCAGGCCTGTAGCTCAAAGCAGCCGGGGGGGCAAAAATTTTGAGCCCCTGGGTGGCGCTATGGAGCATTAATGTTACTGCAAAGAATGATAGAAATAGAATCGGCATGTGACAGTGAACATGTGTGTGAACTTTGGTCTTGATCCAACTTTGTACAGGAGAGCTATTAAGTTTTGAAAAAAGTGGCAAAATGCCCATTTTTGGCGTTCATTTGTGGCCCCGCCCAAAAAAATTATAACAATCTTTTAATAACTTTTAGTCTTTAATATGTGTTGTTCACACAGGCCAAGTTTGGAGTTGATATGAGAAAAAACCTGGGACTAGTTCGTTCAAATACGTACCCTATGAACGCATTTTTTGCCAATTTCAGGCCATTGCCACTAGGGGGCGCTGTACTTTCTGGAGAAAATAATTACATGGCTGTGTCCGGGATGGCACCCTGAGCATGTGTGTCCGTTTTCGTGCATATCGGAAAAAGTTGAGAAAATGCCGAACTTTGAGCATGCGTCGTAGCCACGCCCATCAAGATAGAAACAATCTTTTAATAACTTTTAATCTTCACTGGGGATTGTATACACATGCCAAGTTTGGAGTTGATACGTCAAAAACCCTAGGACAAGTTCGTTCAAATACGTAGCCCAAAATCGCTAAATTTCGACGTTTAGGTGCAATTAGCGAAGTTCGTGTTCAGAAATCACGCAAGTCGTAAGAGACTTTTTTGTTTGGCTGGGCATGCTTGATATGGGCGCAAAATTTCAGGGCTGTAGCTCAATGTCGGCCCAGGGGCTGCAGTTTTAAGCCACTAGGGGGCGCTATGGAGCGTTCATTTTTGTGCAAGTTGCAGATTCATAAATTTTCACGGGCTTGCGAATTTTGGGTACACGCACGTTCACGTTTTTTCAAGGCGAAAGGCGCGCAATTTGGGGTTGTTTACACGGAAACAAATAATAATAATAATTAAAGCTGCAAGCAGCGATGAACGGGCCCTCGCCCTGTGTGCGCCAGTCGGAGTGTGTGCTAGCCGCCGCATGTGCTCGTTCAAGGCTTGCCAAGTGGAGCATGTCCCAGCTGCCGCATGAGCAGCGAAATGTGGTCCAGCCAAAAGCCATAGGTGAAGGCATGAGAGTTAAGGCCAAAACTTATGATGCCAGTAGCTCAAAGTTGCTGGACAGGCTGCAGATATGAGCCCCCGGGTGGCGCTGTGGAGCATTAATATAAGTGCAACCAGTGATAGAAATGCACTGAGGCTGTGAAACTGAACCTCTGTGTGCATTTTGGCCCTGATCCAACACTGCACAAGAGAGAAATGAAGATTTTAATGAAGCAGCCAAAATGGTCAACTTTGACGGTCATTTCTGGCCACGCCCATTGACGTAGAAAAAATCCGTTTGGAACATATCATTTTCAGTGTGTTTAGTTTACACAAGCCAAGCTTGGAGTGGATCTGATGAAAAACCAAAGGATTGTTGCATTTCGTCTGAGTCGAAAAAATCGTCAAAATCCGATGTTGACGGGCAAATTGCGAACTTCCTGTTCGGAATTGACTATGGTCATAATACAATTTTTTGTAGGTCTTGGCATGCCTGTTATGCTTACCAAATTTCAGGCCTGTAGCTCAAAGTAGCCGGGGGGGCAAAAATTTTGAGCCCCTGGGTGGCGCTGTGGAGCATTAATGTTAATGCAAAGAATGATAGAAATGGAATCGGCATGTGACAGTGAACATGTGTGTGAATTTTGGTCTTGATCCAACTTTGTACAGATGAGCTATTAAGATTTGAAAAAAGTGGCAAAATGGCCATCTTTGGCGGTCATTTGTGGCCCCGCCCAAAAAAATTATAACAATCTTTTAATAACTTTTTGTCTTTAATATGTGTTGTTCACACAGGCCAAGTTTGGAGTTGATCTGAGAAAAAACCTGGGACTAGTTCGTTCAAATACGTACCCTATGAACGCAATTTTGGCCAATTTCAGGCCATTGCCACTAGGGGGCGCTGTACTTTCTGGAAAAAATAATTACATGGCTGTGTCCGGGGTGCAAGACTGAACATGTGTGTCCGTTTTCGTGCATATCGGAAAAAGTTGAAAAAATGCCGAACTTTAAGCCCATGTCGTAGCCACGCCCAATAAGATAAAAACAATCTTTTAATAACTTTTAATCTTCACTTTGGATTGTATACACATGCCAAGTTTGGAGTTGATACGTCAAAAACCCTAGGACAAGTTCGTTCAAATACATTTCCCCAAAATCGCTAAATCACGATGTTTAGGTGCAATTAGCGAAGTTCGTGTTCAGAATTCACAAAAGTCGTTAGAGACTTTTTTGTTTGGCTGGGCATGCTTGATATGTGTGCAAAGTTTCAGGGCTGTAGCTCAATGTTGCCCTAGGGGCTGCAGTTTTAAGCCACTAGGGGGCGCTATGGCACGTTCATTTTTGTGCAAGTTGCAGATTCATAAATTTTTCACAGACTTACAATTTTGGGTACACGCGCGTTCACGTTTTCGCCAAGCGAAAGGCACGCAATTTGGGGCTAAAGGGGGGGAAAGGAATAATAAAGAATAATTAAAGCTGCAAGCAGCGATGAACGGGCCCTCGCCCTGTGTGCGCCAGTCGGAGTGTGTGGCAGCCGCCGCATGTGCTCGTTCAAGGCTTGCCAAGTGGAGCATGTCCCAGCTGCCGCATGAGCAGCGAAATGTGGCTCAGCCACAAGCCATAGGTCTAGACATGAGGGTTAAGGCCAAAAGTTTTGATGCTTGTAGCTCAAAGTAGCTGGACAGGCTGCAGATATGAGCCCCCCGCTGGCGCTGTTGTGCATAAATGTTAGTGCAACCAGTGATAGAAATGCACTGAGGCTGTCAAACTGAACCTCTGTGTGCATTTTGGCCCTGATCCAACACTGCACCACAGAGCCATGAAGGTTTTCATGAAGCAGCCAAAATGGTCAACTTTGAAGATTATTTGTGGTCACGCCCATTGACGTAGCAAAATTCTTTTTGGAAGGTATCATTGTCAGTGTATGTAGATTTCACAAGCCAAGTTTGGAGTGGATCTGATGAAAAACCAAGGAATTGTTGCATTTCGTCTGAGGCTAAAAATTGTCAAAATTCGATGTTTACGGGCTAATTGCGAACTTCCTGTTCGGAATGGACTATGGTCATAATACAATTTTTTGTAGGTCTTGGCATGCTTGTTATGCCTGGCAAATTTCAGGCCTGTAGCTCAAAGTAGCCGGGGGGCTAAAAATCTTGAGCCCCTGGGTGGCGCTCTGGAGCATTACTATTAATGCAAGTAATGATAGAAATGGAATGAGGCTCTGACAGTGAACTTGTGTGTGAATTTTGGTCCTGATCCAACATTGTACAGGAGAGCTATTAAGATTTGAAAAAAGTAGCAAAATGGTCAACTTCGGCGGTCATTTGTGGCCCCGCCCAAAAAAACTATAATAATCTTTTAATAACTTTTTGTCTTTCATATGTGTTGTTCACACAGGCCAAGTTTGGAGTTGATGTGAGAAAAAACCTAGGACTAGTTCGTTCAAATACGTACCCTATGAACGCATTTTTGGCCAATTTCAGGCCATTGCCATTAGGGGGCGCTGTACTTTCTGATGAAAATAATTACATGGCTGCGTCCGGGGCGGACCACTGAACATGTGTGTCCGTTTTCGTGCATATCGGGAAAAGTTAAGAAAATGCCGAACTTTGAGCCCGTGTCGTAGCCACGCCCAATAAGACAGAAACAATCTTTTAATAACTTTTAATCTTCACTGTGGATTGTATACACATGCCAAGTTTGGAGTTGATACGTCAAAAACCCTAGGACAAGTTCGTTCAAATACGTTTCCCCAAAACCGCTAAATCACGATGTTTATGTGCAATTAGCGAAGTTCGTGTTAGGAATTCACGAAAGTCGTAAGAGACTTTTTTGTTTGGCTGGGCATGCTTGTTATGCGTGCAAAATTTCAGGGCTGTAGCTCAATGTCGGCCCAGGGGCTGCAGTTTTAAGCCACTAGGGGGCGCTATGGCACGTTGATTTTTGGGCACGTTGTGGAATGTTGCGATTTTCGCCGAGTGTAATTTTTGGGTACACGCGCGTTCACGTTTTTTCAAAGTCAAAGGCACGCAATTTGGGGTTAAAGGCGCCGAAACAAAGAATAATAATAATTAAAGCTGCGAGCAGCGTTGAACGGGCCTTCGCCCTGTGTGCGCCAGTCGGAGCGTGTCGCAGCCGCCACATGTGCTTTCCCAATCCCTGCCCCAATGCCTGCCAGTAGGAGCATGTCCCAGCTGCCGCATGAGCAGCGAATTGTGGCTCAGCCACCGCCAAATTAGCTGCAAAATGTGGCTCAGTCTAGAGCCATAGGGTTAGGCACGTTCCAACGGAGCATCTTGTGAGTTGTACATTCAGATGCTGTGGAGTGATCCAGAGGCTTCATTGATGTCCAGTGAGTTTTCCTGTTTTATAAAGAACAAGCGTTGTGTTTAAAGATTCTTTCTGATTTCACCAAGAAGCAGATACAGCTATAGCTGCAGAGCTTCTCCCATGTCAGTAACAGTGACAGCCTGCATGTGTTGAGAGGAGTTTGCCCTGTTTCAAGTCTTACACCTGCAACACAATGGGGTAAGGGTGTTTATGCAGTAAAGCTGTTTTGGTAATTGAGAGAACAGTGGTGAAACTCCTGGAAAAAACACCAGGTTGGTACAACAGGGTCACAGATCATTTTCTTGTAAAGGAATGGAGGGTAGAATTTATGTTTAGATAAAGAAACAATTTTATGAAGCGCTATGTAGCACTAATGTAAGTGCAACCAGTGATGGAAATGCACTGAAGCTGTGACACAGAGCCTCTGTGTGCATGGGCTCACAAGGTGTATGAGGATCAAATCTTGGTACTGAATGGCAGTCAGTGTCCCTCTGGTGAGCACATGGAGGGGTATGCAGCCCTCTAACAAAACAAATGTTAAGCCACAGCATTTATGATTCACTGTCAAACAGGTTCTGCAAACAATGTTGCAGACAGCAGAATGTCTCCACAGTGTTTCCATAACATTGCCTTCATGTCCCAACTGCCGCATGAGCAACAAAATGTGGCTCAGCCAAAAGCCATAGGTCTAGGCATGAGAGTTGAGCCCAAAACTTATGATGCCCATAGCTTAAAGTAGCTGGACAGGCTGCAGATATGAGCCCTTGGGTGGCGCTATGGAGCATAAATGTTAGTGCAACCAGTGATAGAAATGAACTGAGGCTTTGACACTGAACCTCTGTGTGCATTTTGGCCCTGATCCAACACTGTACTAGAGAACCATTAAGGTTTTAATGAAATAGTTAAAATGGTCAACTTTGAGCCTCATTTGTGGCCACGCCCATTCACGTAGCAAAAATCCCTTTGGAACATATCAATGTCAGTGAGTGTAGTATACACATGCCAAGTTTGGAGTTGATCTGATGAAAAACCAAGGAATTGTTCCATTTCATCTGAGGCTAAAAATCGTCAAAATCCGATGTTTACGGCCAAATAGCGGACTTCCTGTTTGGAATTCACTATGGTCATAATAGAGTTTTTTGTAGGCATTGGCATGATTGTTATACCATCCAAATTTCAGGCCAGTAGCTCAATGTGGCCAGGGGGGCAAAAAATTTGAGCCCCTTGGTGGCGCTATGGAGCATTAACTTTAATTTAAATAATGATAGAAATACAATCAGGCTGTGACAGTGAACATGTGTGTGAATTTTTGTCCTGTTCCAACATTGCACAGGAGAGCTACTAAGATTTTCAAAAAGTTGCAAAATGGCCAACTTTGACGGTCATTTGTGGCCACGCCCACAAATATTATAACAATGTTTTAATACATTTTTATCTTTAATATGTGTTGTTCACACAGGCCAAGTTTGGCATTGATCTGATGAAAAACCAAGGAATTATTTCATTTAGTGTGAGGCTAAAAATCGTCAAAATCCGATGTTTACGGGCAAATTGCGAACTTCCTGTTCGGAATTGACTATGGTCATAATACAATTTTTTGTAGGTCTTGGCATGCTTGTTATGCGTACCAAATTTCAGGCCTGTAGCTCAAAGTAGTCGGGAAGCCAAAATTTTCTGCCCCTTGGTGGCGCTATGTAGCATTAATATTAAGGCAACTAATGATAAAAATGGAATCAGGATCAGACAGTGAACACGTGTGTGAATTTTGGTCCTGATCAAACATTGTACAGGGGAGTTATTAAGATTTTCCAAAAGTGGAAAAATGGCCAACTTTGACGGTCATTTGTGACCACGCCCAAAAATATGAAAACAATCTTTTAATAACTTTTACTCTTTAACATGTGTTGTTCACACAGGCCAAGTTTGGAGTTGATCTGAGAAAAAACCTAGGACAAGTTCGTTCAAATACGTACCCTATACATGTAATTTTTCCAATTTCAGGCCTTTGCCAGTAGGGGGCGCTGTACTTTTTTGAGGAAATAATTACATGGCTGTGTCCGGGACGCAACACTGAACATGTGTGTCCGTTTTGGTGTATATCGGAGAAAGTTGAGAAAATGCCGAACTTTGAGCCCACGTTGTAGCCACGCCCATTAAGATAGAAACAATCTTTCAATAACTTTTAATCCTCACTGTGGATTGTATACATATGCCAAGTTTGGAGTTGATAAGTCAAAAACCCTAGGACAAGTTCGTTCAAATACGTAGGCCAAAATCGCAAAATTTTGAAGTTTAGGTGCAATTAGCGAAGTTCGTGTTCAGAAATCAGGCAATTCATAAGAGACTTTTTTGTACGTGTGGGCATGCTTGTGCTATGTGCAAAATTTCAGGGCTGTAGCTCAATGTCGGCCTAGGGGCTGCAGTTTTAAGCCACTAGGGGGCGCTATGGAGCGTTCATTTTTGTGCAAGTTGCAGATTCATAAATTTTTTGGGGCATGTAATTTTTGGGTACACGTCTGTTCGCGTTTTCGCCAAGCGTCTGCGCGCAATTTGTGGTTAATGCGGCAGAAAGAAACATAAATAATTAAAGCTGCAAGCAGCGATGAACGGGCCCTCGCCCTGTGTGCGCTAGTCGGAGTGTGTGCTAGCCGCCGCATGTGCTCGTTCAAGGCTTGCCAAGTGGAGCATGTCCCAGCTGCCGCGTGAGCAGCAAAATGTGTTCCAGCCAAAAGCCTTAGGTCCAGGCATGAGGGCTAAGCCCAAAACTTGTGATGCCTGTAGCTCAAAGTAGCTGGACAGGCTGCAGATATTAGCCCCTTGGTGGCGCTGTGTAGCATAAATGTTAGTGCAGCCAGTGATAGAAATGCACTGAGTCTGTGAAACTGAACCTCTGTGTGCATTTTGGCCCTGATCCAACACTGCACAAGAGAGAATTTAAGATTTTAATGAAGCAGCCAAAATGGTGAACTTTGACGGTCATTTCTGGCCACGCCCATTGACGTAGCAAAAGTACATTTGGAACACATCATTGTCAGTGTGTGTAGATTACACAAGCTAAGTTTGGAGTGGATCTGATGAAAAACCAAGGAATTGTTCCATTTCGTCTGAGGCAAAAAATTGTCAAAATCTGATGTTTACGGGCAAATACTGAACTTCCTGTTCGGAATTGACTATGGTCATAATACAATTGTTTGTAGGTCTTGGTATGCTTGTTATCCCTACCAAATTTCAGACCTGTAGCTCAAAGTAGCTGGGGAGGCAAAAATTTTGAGCCCCTGGGTGGCGCTATGGAGCATTATGTTAATGCAACTAATGATAGAAACAGAATCAGGCTGTGACAGTGAACTTGTGTGTGAATTTTGGTCCTGATCCAACATTGTACAGGAGAGCTATTAAGATTTTCAAAAACTGGAAAAATGGCCAACTTTGACAGTCATTTGTGGCCACGCCCAAAAATATTTTAACAATCTTTTAATAACTTTTTATCTTTAACATGTGTTGTTCACACTGACCAAGTTTGGAGTTGATCTGAGAAAAAACCTAGGACTAGTTCGTTCAAATACGTACCCTATGAACGCATTTTCGGCCAATTTCAGGCCTTTACCATTAGGGGGCGCTGTACTTTATGGTGAAAATAATTACATGGCTGTGTCCGGGGTGCAACACTGAACATGTGCGTCTGTTTTGGTGCATATCGGAAAAAGTTGAGAAAATGCCGAACTTTGAGCCCGCGTCGTAGTCACGCCCAATTAGATAGAAACAATCTTTTAATAACTTTTAATGTTCACTGTGGATTGTATACACATGCCAAGTTTGGTGTTGATAAGTCAAAATCCCTAGGACAAGTTCGTTCAAATACGTTTCCCCAAAATCGCTAAATCACGATGTTTCGGTGCAATTAGCAAAGTTCGTGTTCGGAATTCACAAAAGTCGTAAGAGACTTTTTTGTTTGGCTGGGCATTCTTGATATGTGTGCAAAATTTCAGGGCTCTAGGTCAATGTCGCCCGAGGGGCTGCAATTTTAAGCCACTAGGGGGCGCTATGGAGCATTCATTTTTGTGCAAGTTGCAGATTCATAAATTTTTCGCCGAGTTTCAATTTTGGGTACACGTGCGTTCGCGTTTATTCCAAGTGAAAGGCACGCAATTTGGGGTTAAAGTTTCGGAAACAAATAATAAAGATTAATAATAATCGCAAGGGTTTCAATAGGGCTTTCGCCCCCGGTTCCCGGGGCTCGGGCCCTAATAAAGCTGCAAGCAGCGATGAACGGGCCCTCGCCCTGTGCGCGCCAGTCGGAGCGTGTTCTAGCTGCCGCATGTGCTTGCCCAAGGCTTGCAAAGTGGAGCATGTCCCAGCTGCCGCATGAGCAGCGAAATGTGGCTCAGCCAAAAGCCATAGGTCTAGGCACGAGGGCTCAGCCCAAAACTTTTGATGCCTTTAGCTCAAAGTAGCTGGACAGTCTGCAGATTTGAGCCCCCCGGGGGCTCTGTGGAGCATTAATGTTAGTGCAACCAGTGATAAAAATGCACTGAGGCTGTGAAACTGAACCTCTGTGTGCATTTTGGCCCTGATCCAACACTGCACAAGAGAGAAATGAAGATTTTAATGAAGCAGCCAAAATGGTCAACTTTGACGGTCATTTCTGGCCACGCCCATTGACGTAGCAAAAATACATTTGGATTGTATCATTGTCAGTGTGCGTAGTTAACACAGGCCAAGGTTGGAGTGGATCTGATGAAAAACCAAGGAATTGTTGCAATTCGTCTGAGGCGAAAAATCGTCAAAATCCGATGTTTACGAGCAAATTGCAAACTTCCTGTTTGGAGTTGACTATGGTCATAATACAATTTTTTGTAGGTCTTGGCATTCTTGTTATTCCTGCCAAATTTCAGGCCTGTAGCTTAAAGTAGCCGGGGAGGCAAAAATTTTGAGCCCCTGGATGGCGCTATGGAGCATTTCTATTAATGCAACTAATGATAGAAATGGAATCAGGCTGTGACAGTGAACTTGTGTGTGAACATTGGTCTTGATCCAACATTGTACAGGAGAGCTATTAAGATTTGAAAAAAGTGGAAAAATGGTAAACTTTGACGGTCATTTATGGCCCCGCCCAAAAAAATTATAACAATCTTTTAATAACTTTTTGTCTTTAATATGTGTTGTTCACACTGGCCAAGTTTGGAGTTGATCTGTGAAAAAACCTAGGACTAGTTCGTTCAAATACGTACCCTATGAACACCTTTTTTGCCAATTTCAGGCCATTGCCACTAGGGGGCGCTGTACTTTCTGGTGAAAATAATTACATGGCTGCGTCTGGGACTCAACACTGAGTATGTGTGTCAGTTTTCGTGCATATAGGAAAAAGTTGAAAAAATGCCGAACTTTGAGCACATGTCATAGCCACGCCCATCAAGATAGAAACAATCTTTTAATAACTTTTAATCTTCACTGTGGATTGTATACACATGCCAAGTTTGGAGTTGATGCGTCAAAAACCCTAGGACAAGTTCGTTCAAATACGTTTCCCCAAAACCGCTAAATCACGATGTTTAGGTGCAATTAGCTAAGTTCGTGTTCGGAATTCTCAAAAGTCGTAAGAGACATTTTTGTTTGTCTGGGCATGCTTGGTATGTGTGCAAAATTTCAGGGCTGTAGCTCAATGTCGGCCCAGGGGCTGCAGTTTTAAGCCACTAGGGGGCGCTATGGAGCGTTCATTTTTGTGCAAGCACTGGAATCACGCAATTTTCGCACATTCAGAATTTTGGGTATACGCGCGTTCGCGTTTTCGCCAAGCGAAAGGCACGCAATTTGGGGTTAAAGAGGCACAGAGAAAGAATAATAATAATCGCAAGGGTTTCAAGAGGGCTTTCGCCCCCGGTTCCCGGGGCTCGGGCCCTAATTAAAGCTGCAAGCAGCGATGAACGGGCCCTCGCCCTGTGTGCGCCAGTCGGAGTGTGTGCTAGCCGCCGCATGCGCTCTTTCAAGGCTTGCCAAGCGGAGCATGTCCCAGCTGCTGCATGAGCAGTGAAATGTGGCTCAGCCAAAAGCCATAGGTCTAGGCACGAGAGTTGAGCCCAAAACTTATGATGCCTATAGCTTACAGTAGCTGGACAGGCTGCAGATATGAGCCCCCCGGTGGCGCTGTGGAGCATAAATGTTAGTGCAACCAGTGGTAGAAATGCACTGAGGCTGTGAAACTGAACCTTTGTGTGCATTTTGGCCCTGATCCAACACTGCACAAGAGAGAAATGAAGATTTTAATGAAGCAGCCAAAAGGGTCAACTTTGACGCTCATTTGTGGCCACGCCCATTGACGTAGCAAAAATCCGTTTGGAACGTATCATTGTCACTGTCTTTAGTGTACACAGGGCAAGTTTGGAGTGGATCTGATGAAAAACCAAGGAACTGTTCCATTTTGTCTGAGGCTAAAAATCGTCAAAATCCGATGTTTACGGGCAAATTGCGAACTTCCTGTTCGGAATTGACTATGGTCATAATACAATTTTTTGTAGGTCTTGGCATGCTTGTTATGCTTACCAAATTTCAGAGCTGTAGCTTAAAGTAGCCAGGGAGGCAAAAATTTTGAGCCCCTGGGTGGCGCTATGGAGCATTACTATTAATGCAAGTAATGATAGAAATGGAATGAGGCTCTGACAGTGAACTTGTGTGTGAATTTTGGTCCTGATCCAACATTGTACAGGAGAGCTATTAAGATTTGAAAAAAGTGGAAAAATGGTCAACTTCGGTGGTCATTTGTGGCCCCGCCCAAAAAAATTATAATTATCTTTTAATAACTTTTTGTCTTTAATATGTGTTGTTCACACAGGCCAAGTTTGGAGTTGATCTGTGAAAAAACCTAGGACTAGTTCGTTCAAATACGTAGCCCATGAACACCTTTTTTGCCAATTTCAGGCCATTGCCATTAGGGGGCGCTGTACTTTCTGGTGAAAATAATTACATGGCTGTGTCCGGAGCGCAACACTGAACATGTGTGTCCGTTTTCGTGCATATCGGAGAAAGTTGCAAAAATGCCGAACTTTGAGCCCGCGTCGTAGTCACGCCCATTAAGATAAAAACTATCTTTTAATAACTTTTAATCTTCACTGGGGATTGTATACACATGCCAAATTTGGAGTTGATAAGTCAAAAACCCTAGGACAAGTTCGTTCAAATACGTAGCCCAAAATCGCTAAATTTCGAAGTTTAGGTGCAATTAGCGAAGTTCGTGTTCGGAATTCTCAAAAGTCGTAAGAGACTTTTTTGTTTGTCTGGGCATGCTTGTTAGGTGTGCAAAATTTCAGGGCTGTAGCTCAATGTCGGCCCAGGGGCTGCAGTTTTAAGCCACTAGGGGGCGCTATGGAGCGTTCATTTTTGTGCAAGCACTGGAATCACGCGATTTTCGCACATTCAGAATTTTGGGTACACGCGCGTTCGCGATTAATTCAAGTGAAAGGCACGCAATTTTGGGGTAAAGGGGCCCACGGAAGAAGAATAATAATTAAAGCTGCGAGCAGCGTTGAACGGGCCTTCGCCCTGTGTGCGCCAGTCGGAGCGTGTCGCAGCCGCCACATGTGCTTGCCCAATGCCTGCCACAATGCCTGCCAATATGAGCATGTCCCAGCTGCTGCATGAGCAGCGAATTGTGGCTCAGCCACCGCCACATTAGCTGCAAAATGTGGCTCAGCCTGGAGCCATAGGTTTAGGCACGTTCCAACGGAGCATCTTGTGAGTCGTACATTCAGATGCTGTGGAGTGATCCAGAGGCTTCATTGATGTCCAGTGAGTTTACCTGTTTTATAAAGAACAAGCGTTGTGTTTAAAGATTCTTTCTGTTTTCACCAAGAAGCAGATACAGCTATAGCTGCGAAGCTTCTCCCATGTCATTAACACTGACAGCCTGCATGTGTTGAGAGGAGTTTGCCCTGTTTCAAGTCTTACACCTGCAACACAATGGGGTAAGGGTGTTTATGCAGTCTAGCTGTGGGGTAATTGAGAGAACAGTGGTAAAACTCCTGGAAAAAACACCAGGTTGGTACAACAGGGTCACAGATCATTTTCTTGTAAAGGAATGGGGGTATAATTTAAGTTTAAATAAAGAAACAACTTTATGAAGCGCTATGTAGCACTAATGTAAGTGCAACCAGTGATGGAAATGCACTGAAGCTGTGACACAGAGCCTCTGTGTGCATGTGTGTATGAGGATCAAATCTTGGTACTGAATGGCAGTCAGTGTCCCTCTGGTGAGCACATGGAGGGGTATGCAGCCCTCTAACAAAAAATGTTAACCCACAGCATTTATGATTCACTGTCAAACAGGTTCTGCAAACGATGTTGCAGACAGCAGAATGTCTCCACAGTGTTTCCATAACGTTGCCTGCATGTCCCAGCTGCCGCATGAGCAACAAAAATGTGGCTGAGCCATAAGCCATAGGTCTAGGCATGAGAGTTGAGCCCAAAACTTATGATGCCCATAGCTGAAAGTAGCTGGACAGGCTGCAGATATGAGCCCCTGGGTGGCACTATGGAGCATAAATATTAGTGCAACCGGTGATAGAAATGCACTGAGGCTTTGACACTGAACCTCTGTGTGCATTTTGGCCCTGATCCAACACTGTACTAGAGAACCATTAAGGTTTTAATGAAATAGTTAAAATGGTCAACTTTGAGCCTCATTTGTGGCCACGCCCATTCACGTAGCAAAAATCCCTTTGGAACATATCAATGTCAGTGAGTGCAGTATACACAGGCCAAGTTTGGAGTTGTTCTGATGAAAAAACAAGGAATTGTTCCATTTCATCTGAGGCTAAAAATCGTCAAAATCCGATGTTTATGGCCAAATAGCGGACTTCCTGTTTTGAATTGACTTTGGTCATAATAGAGTTTTTTGTAGGCATTGGCATGATTTTTATACCCACCAAATTTCAGGCCTGTAGCTCAATGCGGCCAGGGGGACAAAAATTTAGAGCCCCTTGGTGGCGCTATGGAGCATTAACTTTAATTTAAATAATAATAGAAATACAATCAGGCTGTGACAGTGAACATGTGTGTGAATTGTTGTCCTGTTCCAACATTGTACAGGAGAGCTATTAAGATTTTCAAAAAGTTGCAAAATGGCCAACTTTGACGGTCATTTGTGGCCACGCCCACAAATATTATAACAATGTTTTAATACATTTTTATCTTTTATATGTGTTGTTCACACAGGCCAAGTTTGGCATTGATCGGATGAAAAACCAAGGAATTGTTCCATTTAGTCTGAGGCTAAAAATCGTAAAAATCCGAGGTTTTTGTCCAAATTTTGAACTTCCTGTTCGGAATTGACTATGGTCATAATACAATTTTTTGTAGGTCTTGGCATGATTGTTATGCGTACCAAATTTTAGGCCTGTAGCTCAAAGTAGTTGGGAAGCCAAAATTTTCAGCCCCTTGGTGGCGCTATGGAGCATTAATGTTAAGGCAACTAATGAAAGAAATGGAATCAGGATCAGACAGTGAACGTGTGTGTGAATTTTTGTCCTGATCAAACATTGTACAGGGGAATTATTAAGATTTTCAAAAAGTGGAAAAATGGCCAACTTTGACGGTCATTTGTGACCACGCCCAAAAATATGAAAACAATCTTTTAATAACTTTTTGTCTTTAACATGTGTTGTTCACACAGGCCAAGTTTGGAGTTGATCTGATAGAAAACCTAGGACTAGTTCGTTCAAATACGTACCCTATACATGTAATTTTTCCAATTTCAGGCCTTTGCCAGTAGGGGGCGCTGTACTTTCTTGAGGATATAATTACATGGCTGTGTCCGGGACGCAAAACTGAACATGTGTGTCCGTTTTGGTGTATATCGGAGAAAGTTGAGGAAATGCCGAACTTTGAGCCCACGTCGTAGCCACGCCCATCAAGATAAAAACAATCTTTTAATAACTTTTAATCTTCACTGTGGATTGTATACATATGCCAAGTTTGGAGTTGATAAGTCAAAAACCCTAGGACAAGTTCGTTCAAATACGTAGGCCAAAATCGCTAAATTTCGAAGTTTAGGTGCAAATAGCGAAGTTCGTGTTCAGAAATCACGCAACTCATAAGAGACTTTTTTGTACGTGTGGGCATGCTTGTGCTGTGTGCAAAATTTCAGGGCTCTAGGTCAATGTCGGCCTAGGGGCTGCAGTTTTAAGCCACTAGGGGGCGCTATGGAGCGTTGATTTTTGTGCAAGTTGCAGATTCATAAATTTTTTGGGGCATGTAATTTTTGGGTACACGTCTGTTCGCGTTTTCGCCAAGCGTCGGCGCGCAATTTGGGGTTAATGCGGCGGAAAGAAACATAAATAATAATCGCAAGGATTTCAATAGGGCTTACGCCCCTGGTTCCCAGGGCTCAGGCCCTAATAAAGAATTAAAGCTGCAAGCAGCGATGAACGGGCCCTCGCCCTGTGTGTGCAATTCGTAGTGTGTGCTAGCCGCCGCATGCGCTCGTTCAAGGCTTGCCAAGCGGAGCATGTCCCAGCTGCTGCATGAGCAGTGAAATGTGGCTCAGCCAAAAGCCATAGGTCAAGGCATGAGAGTTGAGCCCAAAACTTATGATGCCCATAGCTCAAAGTAGCTGGACAGGCTGCAGATATCAGCCCCCCTGTGGCGCTGTGGAGCATAAATGTTAGTGCAGCCAGTGATAGAAATGCACTGAGGCTGTAAAACTGTACCTCTGTGTGCATTTTGGCACTGATGCAACAGTGTACTAGAGAGGTATTAAGGTTTCATGAAACAGTTAAAATGGTCAACTTTGACCCTCATTTTTGGCCGCGCCCATTGATGTAGTAAAAATCCGTTTGGAACGCATCATTGTCAGTGTGTTTAGTGTACACAAGCCAAGTTTGGAGTGGATCTGATGAAAAACCAAGGAATTGTTGCAGTTCGTCTGAGGCTAAAAATCGTCAAAATCCGATGTTGACGGGCGAATTGCGAACTTCCTGTTCGGAATTGACTATGGTCATAATACAATTTTCTGTAGGTCTAGGCATGCTTGTTATGCCTACCAAATTTCAGGCCTGTAGCTCAAAGTAGCCGGGGGTGCAAAAATCTTGAGCCCCTGGGTGGCGCTATGGAGCATTAATGTTAATGCAAATAATGATAGAAACAGAATCGGCATCTGACAGTGAACATGTGTGTGAATTTTGGTCCTGATCCAACTTTGTACAGGAGAGCTATTAAGATTTGAAAAAAGTGGCAAAATGGCCATCTTTGGCGGTCATTTGTGGCCCCGCCCAAAAACATTATAACAATCTTTTAATAACTTTTTGTCTTTAATATGTGTTGTTCACACAGGCCAAGTTTGGAGTTGATCTGAGAAAAAACCTGGGACTAGTTCGTTCAAATAAGTACCCTATAAACGCATTTTTTGCCAATTTCAGGCCATTGCCACTAGGGGGCGCTGTACTTTCTGGAGCAAATAATTACATAGCTGTGTCCGGGATGGCACCCTGAGCATGTGTGTCCGTTTTCGTGCATATCAGAAAAAGTTGAGAAAATTCCGAAATTTGAGCCCACGTCGTAGCCACGCCCATCATGATAGAAACAATCTTTTAATAACTTTTAATCTTCACTGTGGATTGTATACACATGCCAAGTTTGGAGTTGATACGTCAAAAACCCTAGGACAAGTTCGTTCGAATACATTTCCCCAAAACTGCTAAATCACGATGTTTAGGTGCAATTAGCGAAGTTCGTGTTCGGAGTTCTCAAAAGTCGTAAGAGACTTTTTTGTTTGGCTGGGCATGCTTGTTATGTGTGCAAAATTTCAGGGCTGTAGCTCAATGTCGGCCCAGGGGCTGCAGTTTTAAGCCACTAGGGGGCGCTATGGAGCGTTCATTTTTGTGCAAGTTGCAGATTCATAAATTTTCACGGGCACGCAAATTTTGAGTACACGCGCGTTCGCGTTTTTTCCAAGCGAAAGGCACGCAATTTGGGGTTGTTTACACGGAAAGAAATAATAATAATAATCGCAAGGGTTTCAAGAGGGCTTTCGCCCCCGGTTCCCGGGGCTCGGGCCCTAATAATCGCAAGGGTTTCAATAGGGCTTTCGCCCCCGGTTCCCGGGGCTCGGGCCCTAATAATAATAATTAAAGCTGCAAGCAGCGTTGAACGGGCCTTCGCCCTGTGTGCGCCAGTCGGAGCGTGTCGCAGCCGCCACATGAGCAGCGAAATGTGGCTCAGCCACCGTCACATTAGCTGCAATATGTGGCTCAGCCTAGAGCCATAGGATTAGGCACGTTCCAACGGAGCATCTTGTGAGTTGTACATTCAGATGCTGTGGAGTGATCCAGAGGCTTCATTGATGTCCAGTGAGTTTACCTGTTTTATAAAGAACAAGCGTTGTGTTTAAAGATTCTTTCTGTTTTCACCAAGAAGCAGATACAGCTATAGCTGCGGAGCTTCTCCCATGTCAGTAACACTGACAGCCTGCATGTGTTGAGAGGAGTTTGCCCTGTTTAAAGTCTTACACCTGCAACACAATGGGGTAAGGGTGTTTATGCAGTCTAGCTGTTGTGGTAATTGAGAGAACAGTGGTAAAACTCCTGGAAATAACACCAGGTTGGTACAACAGGGTCACAGATCATTTTCTTGTAAAGGAATGGAGGGTAGAATTTATGTTTAGATAAAGGAACAATTTTATGAAGCACTATCTAGCACTAATGTAAGTGCAACCAGTGATGGAAATGCACTGAAGCTGTGACACAGAGCCTCTGTGTGCATGGGCTCACAAGGTGTATGAGGATCAAATCTTGGTACTGAATGGCAGTCAGTGTCCCTCTGGTGAGCACATGGAGGGGTATGCAGCCCTCTAACAAAAAAATGTTAACCCACAGCATTTATGATTCACTGTCAAACAGGTTCTGCAAACGATGTTGCAGACAGCAGAATGTCTCCACAGTGTTTCCATAACATTGCCTGCATGTCCCAACTGCCGCATGAGCAACAAAATGTGGCTCAGCCAAAAGCCATAGGTCTAGGCATGAGAGTTGAGCCCAAAACTTATGATGCCCATAGCTTAAAGTAGCTGGACAGGCTGCAGATATGAGCCCCTGGGTGGCGCTATGGAGCATTAATGTTAGTGCAACCAGTGATAGAAATGCACTGAGGCTTTGACACTGAACCTCTGTGTGCATTTTGGCCCTGATCCAACACTGTACTAGAGAACCATTAAGGTTTTAATGAAACAGTTAAAATGGTCAACTTTGACCCTCATTTGTGGCCACGCCCATTCACGTAGCAAAAATCCCTTTGGAACATATCATTGTCAGTGAGTGTAGTATACACATGCCAAGTTTGGAGTTGATCTGATGAAAAACCAAGGAATTGTTCCATTTCATCTGAGGCTGATAATCGTCAAAATCCGATGTTTATGGCCAAATAGCGGACTTCCTGTTTGGAATTCACTATGGTCATTATAGAGTTTTTTGTAGGCATTGGCATGATTGTTATACCCACCAAATTTCAGGCCTGTAGCTCAATGTGGCCAGGGGGACAACAATTTTGAGCCCCTTGGTGGCGCTATGGAGCATTAACTTTAATTTAAATAATGATAGAAATACATTCAGGCTGTGACAGTGAACATGAATGTGAATATTTGTCCTGTTCCAACATTGTACAGGAGAGCTATTTAGATTTTCAAAAAGTTGCAAAATGGCCAACTTTGACGGTCATTTGTGGCCACGCCCACAAATATTATAACAATGTTTTAATACATTTTTATCTTTAATATGTGTTGTTCACACAGGCCAAGTTTGGCATTGATCTGATGAAAAACCAAGGAATTGTTCCATTTGGTCTGAGGCTAAAAATCGTCAAAATCCGAGGTTTATGTCCAAATTTCGAACTTCCTGTTCAGAATTGACTTTGGTCATAATACAATTTTTTGAAGGTCTTGGCATGCTTGTTATGCGTACCAAATTTCAGGCCTGTAGCTCAAAGTAGTCGGGAAGCCAAAATTTTCAGCCCCTTGGTGGCGCTATGGAGCATTAATGTTAAGGCAACTAATGATAGAAATGGAATCAGGATCAGACAATGAACACGTGTGTGATTTTTTGTCCTGATCAAACATTGTACAGGAGAGTTATTAAGATTTTCCAAAAGTGGCAAAATGGTCAACTTTGACGGTCATTTGTGACCACGCCCAAAAATATGAAAACAATCTTTTAATAACTTTTACTCTTCAACATGTGTTGTTCACACAGGCCAAGTTTGGAGTTGATCTGAGAAAAAACCTAGGACAAGTTCGTTCAAATACGTACCCTATACATGTAATTTTTCCAATTTCAGGCCTTTGCCAGTAGGGGGCGCTGTACTTTTTTGAGGAAATAATTACATGGCTGTGTCCGGGACGCAACACTAAACATGTGTGTCCGTTTTGGTGTATATCGGAAAAAGTTGAGGAAATGCCGAACTTTGAGCCCACGTCGTAGCCACGCCCATCAAGATAGAAACAATCTTTTAATAACTTTTAATCTTCACTGTGGATTGTATACACATGCCAAGTTTGGAGTTGATTAGTCAAAAACCCTAGGACAAGTTCGTTCAAATACGTAGGCCAATATCGCTAAATTTCGAAGTTTAGGTGCAAATAGCGAAGTTCGTGTTCAGAAATCACGCAACTCATAAGAGACTTTTTTGTACGTGTGGGCATGCTTGTGCTGTGTGCAAAATTTCAGGGCTGTAGCTCAATGTCGGCCTAGGGGCTGCAGTTTTAAGCCACTAGGGGGCGCTATGGAGCGTTCATTTTTGTGCAAGTTGCAAATTCATAAATTTTTTGGGGCATGTAATTTTTGGGTACACGTCTGTTCGCGTTTTCGCCAAGCGTCTGCGCGCAATTTGTGGTTAATGCGGCAGAAAGAAACATAAAATATAGCTGCATGCAGCAATGACGGGCCCTCGCCCCGCGGAAAATGGTCTGTATTGGGGTAATTCCCAAGCGGGCTAAGTGCAGCAAAATGTGCCTCAAGCAAGAGAATTGTGTATGGATGAGGTTGTTCCCCCGCAAGCAAGCATACATGGTACATTGAAAGCATAGTTGATATGATTAGTGTCCCATAGGGGGAGCAGCATTATCACTGTAATTCATGTCAACAGCAGTCAGGAGTGGGAGTGACTTCATGTGTGAAAAATTTGGAGCAAACGTTAAAATGAATGTAATAATATGATCAAGCATTTCCAGTGGGTGGCGCTATTGCAGTAGCAGAGATTTGAGGTTATAGAAGAGTTGGGGGATGGACTTTCATGGTGTGTGTGAAGTTTGGAGGAAATGAGACCCCAAATGACTGAGTTAGTACTACTTCCTGCTGTGTTTTGACATTAGCGAGGGGAAGCTAGTGCCATAGACACACCCTTGACCTTGAGGACATGAGCTGATTTGTAATGCTTTATGAAGGCGTGCCAGACATTTGCAAGTTAAATGAAAAAGAAAATAGCCAAAAATGAAGAGGCTATAAATGAGAGAGTAAAAGACATGAGTTCCTGTTAACAGTAAGGGGCGCTGTACTGTTAGATGAAAAGAAGTATATGGATGTGTTGGGGATGGGAGAGGTATCATGTGTGTGCATTTTGGGCCTGATCCAACATTGTACAAGAGAGCTATTAAGATTTTCATGAAGTAGCAAAATGGTGAACTTTGGCGGCCATTTGTGGCCACGCCATACAAGATAATGACAATTGTATTGTAAGTGTTCATCTTCAATGTGTGTAGTTTCCACAAGGCAAGTTTGGAGTTCATGTTAGTCCAAACCTGGGAGTAGTTCATTGAAATACATAGCCTATAAACGTAATTTTGGCAATTTCAAGCAATTGCCATCAGGAGGCGTTGTAATTTCTGGGAGGAATAGGGACATGGCTGTGTCCAGGGCTTAACACTGAACATGTGTCTTGATTTTGGTGCAGATTAGACAAAGTTGAAAAATGCCGAACTTTGAGCCCGTGTCCTAGCCAAACGGAAAAAAATTCTGTAAACTTAGCTATGATTATTAATGTTCAATGTGTGTAGTATACACATGCCAAGTTTGGAGTTGCTGTGACAAAAGCCCTAGGACTAGTTCGTTCAAATGCGTAGGCTACAAATCGTGAAAATCCCATGTTTACGTGCTAATAGCGAAGTTCGTGTTGAGAATTCACGATAGTCATAAGAGACTTTTTTGTTCATGTGGGCATGCTTGTTATACCCACCAAATTTCAAGGCTGTAGCTGAAAGCAGACCAAGGGGCTGCAGTTTTAAGCCCCTAGGGGGCGCGAGGGGGGATGGATTTTTGCAGAGACAGTAGAATCATAAATTTTTCGCAGAGTTTGAATTTTGTGGGTAGGTCATTTCGCCTTTTTTTCAAGCCAAAGGCACGCAAAATGGCATTGTATTGGCAGAAACAAAGAAGAAGAAGAAGAAGAATAATAATCCTAACGGTTACAAGAGGGCTTCGCCCCCCGATTCTCGGGGGCTCGGGCCCTAATAATAATCGCAAGGGTTTCAATAGGGCTTACGCCCCTGGTTCCCAGGGCTCAGGCCCTAATAATTAAAGCTGCAAGCAGCGATGAACGGGCCCTCGCCCTGTGTGCGCCAGTCGGAGCCTGTGCTAGCCCCTGCATGCGCTCGTTCAAGGCTTGCCAAGCGGAGCATGTCCCAGCTGCTGCATGAGCAGCGAAATGTGGCTCAGCCAAAAGCCATAGGTCAAGGCATGAGAGTTGAGCCCAAAACTTATGATGCCCATAGCTTATAGTAGCTGGACAGGCTGCAGATATGAGCCCCCCGGTGGCGCTGTGGTGCATTAATGTTAGTGCAACCAGTGTGAGAAATGCACTGAGGCTGTGAAACTTAACCTCTGTGTGCATTTTGGCCCTGATCCAACACTGCACGAGAGAGAAATGAAGGTTTTAAAGAAGCAGCCAAAATGGTCAACTTTGACGGTCATTTGTGGCCACGCCCATTGACGTAGAAAAAATCCGTTTGGAACGTATCATTGTCAGTGTGTGTAGATCAAACAAATCAAGTTTGGAGTGGATCTGATGAAAAACCAAGGGATTGTTGCATTTCGTCTGAGGCGAAAAATCGTCAAAATCCGATGTTGACGGGCAAATTGCGAACTTCCTGTTCGGAATTGACTATGGTCATAATACAATTTTTTGTAGGTCTTGGCATGCTCTTTATGCTTGCCAAATTTCAGACCTGTAGCTCAAAGTAGCCGGGGAGGCAAAAAATTTGAGCCCCTGGGTGGCGCTATGGAGCATTACTATTAATGCAAGTAATGATAGAAATGGAATGAGGCTCTGACAGTTAACATGTGTGTGAATTTTGGTCCTGATCAGACATTATACCAGAGAGCAATTAAGATTTTAAAAAACTGGAAAAATGGTCAACTTTGACGGTCATTTGTGGCCACGCGCAAAAAAATTTTAACAATGTTTTAATAACTTTTTGTCTTTAATATGTGTTGTTCACATAGGCCAAGTTTGGAGTTGATCTGAGAAAAAACCTGGGACTAGTTCGTTCAAATACGTACCCTATGAACGCATTTTTGGCCAATTTCAGGCCATTGCCACTAGGGGGCGCTGTACTTTCTGGAAAAAATAATTACATAGCTGTGTCCGGGATGGCACCCTGAGCATATGTGTCCGTTTTCGTGTATATCGGAAAAAGTTGAGAAAATGCCGAACTTTGAGCCCACGTCGTAGCCACGCCCATCAAGATAGAAACAATCTTTTAATAACTTTTAATCTTCACTGGGGATTGTATACACATGCCAAGTTTGGAGTTGATACGTCAAAAACCCTAGGACAAGTTCGTTCAAATACGTAGCCCAAAATCGCTAAATTTCGACGTTTAGGTGCAAATAGCGAAGTTCGTGTTCAGAAATCACGCAAGTCGTAAGAGACTTTTTTGTTTGGCTGGGCATGCTTGTTATGTGTGCAAAATTTCAGGGCTGTAGCTCAATGTCGGCCCAGGGGCTGCAGTTTAAAGCCACTAGGGGGCGCTATGGAGCGTTCATTTTTGTGCAAGTTGCAGATTCATAAATTTTCACGGGCTTGCGAATTTTGGGTACACGCACGTTCACGTTTTTTCAAGGCGAAAGGCGCGCAATTTGGGGTTGTTTACACGGAAACAAATAATAATAATAATTAAAGCTGCAAGCAGCGATGAACGGGCCCTCGCCCTGTGTGCGCCAGTCGGAGTGTGTGCTAGCCGCCGCATGTGCTCGTTCAAGGCTTGCCAAGTGGAGCATGTCCCAGCTGCCGCATGAGCAGCGAAATGTGGTCCAGCCAAAAGCCATAGGTGAAGGCATGAGAGTTAAGGCCAAAACTTATGATGCCAGTAGCTCAAAGTTGCTGGACAGGCTGCAGATATGAGCCCCCGGGTGGCGCTGTGGAGCATTAATATAAGTGCAACCAGTGATAGAAATGCACTGAGGCTGTGAAACTGAACCTCTGTGTGCATTTTGGCCCTGATCCAACACTGCACAAGAGAGAAATGAAGATTTTAATGAAGCAGCCAAAATGGTCAACTTTGACGGTCATTTCTGGCCACGCCCATTGACGTAGAAAAAATCCGTTTGGAACATATCATTTTCAGTGTGTTTAGTTTACACAAGCCAAGCTTGGAGTGGATCTGATGAAAAACCAAAGGATTGTTGCATTTCGTCTGAGTCGAAAAAATCGTCAAAATCCGATGTTGACGGGCAAATTGCGAACTTCCTGTTCGGAATTGACTATGGTCATAATACAATTTTTTGTAGGTCTTGGCATGCCTGTTATGCTTACCAAATTTCAGGCCTGTAGCTCAAAGTAGCCGGGGGGGCAAAAATTTTGAGCCCCTGGGTGGCGCTGTGGAGCATTAATGTTAATGCAAAGAATGATAGAAATGGAATCGGCATGTGACAGTGAACATGTGTGTGAATTTTGGTCTTGATCCAACTTTGTACAGATGAGCTATTAAGATTTGAAAAAAGTGGCAAAATGGCCATCTTTGGCGGTCATTTGTGGCCCCGCCCAAAAAAATTATAACAATCTTTTAATAACTTTTTGTCTTTAATATGTGTTGTTCACACAGGCCAAGTTTGGAGTTGATCTGAGAAAAAACCTGGGACTAGTTCGTTCAAATACGTACCCTATGAACGCAATTTTGGCCAATTTCAGGCCATTGCCACTAGGGGGCGCTGTACTTTCTGGAAAAAATAATTACATGGCTGTGTCCGGGGTGCAAGACTGAACATGTGTGTCCGTTTTCGTGCATATCGGAAAAAGTTGAAAAAATGCCGAACTTTAAGCCCATGTCGTAGCCACGCCCAATAAGATAAAAACAATCTTTTAATAACTTTTAATCTTCACTTTGGATTGTATACACATGCCAAGTTTGGAGTTGATACGTCAAAAACCCTAGGACAAGTTCGTTCAAATACATTTCCCCAAAATCGCTAAATCACGATGTTTAGGTGCAATTAGCGAAGTTCGTGTTCAGAATTCACAAAAGTCGTTAGAGACTTTTTTGTTTGGCTGGGCATGCTTGATATGTGTGCAAAGTTTCAGGGCTGTAGCTCAATGTTGCCCTAGGGGCTGCAGTTTTAAGCCACTAGGGGGCGCTATGGCACGTTCATTTTTGTGCAAGTTGCAGATTCATAAATTTTTCACAGACTTACAATTTTGGGTACACGCGCGTTCACGTTTTCGCCAAGCGAAAGGCACGCAATTTGGGGCTAAAGGGGGGGAAAGGAATAATAAAGAATAATAAAGCTGCAAGCAGCGATGAACGGGCCCTCGCCCTGTGCGCGCCAGTCGGAGCGTGTGCTAGCTGCCGCATGTGCTTGCCCAAGGCTTGCAAAGTGGAGCATGTCCCAGCTGCCGCATGAGCAGCGAAATGTGGCTCAGCCAAAAGCCATAGGTCTAGGCACGAGGGCTCAGCCCAAAACTTTTGATGCCTTTAGCTCAAAGTAGCTGGACAGTCTGCAGATTTGAGCCCCCCGGGGGCTCTGTGGAGCATTAATGTTAGTGCAACCAGTGATAAAAATGCACTGAGGCTGTGAAACTGAACCTCTGTGTGCATTTTGGCCCTGATCCAACACTGCACAAGAGAGAAATGAAGATTTTAATGAAGCAGCCAAAATGGTCAACTTTGACGGTCATTTCTGGCCACGCCCATTGACGTAGCAAAAATACATTTGGATTGTATCATTGTCAGTGTGCGTAGTTAACACAGGCCAAGGTTGGAGTGGATCTGATGAAAAACCAAGGAATTGTTGCAATTCGTCTGAGGCGAAAAATCGTCAAAATCCGATGTTTACGAGCAAATTGCAAACTTCCTGTTTGGAGTTGACTATGGTCATAATACAATTTTTTGTAGGTCTTGGCATTCTTGTTATTCCTGCCAAATTTCAGGCCTGTAGCTTAAAGTAGCCGGGGAGGCAAAAATTTTGAGCCCCTGGATGGCGCTATGGAGCATTTCTATTAATGCAACTAATGATAGAAATGGAATCAGGCTGTGACAGTGAACTTGTGTGTGAACATTGGTCTTGATCCAACATTGTACAGGAGAGCTATTAAGATTTGAAAAAAGTGGAAAAATGGTAAACTTTGACGGTCATTTATGGCCCCGCCCAAAAAAATTATAACAATCTTTTAATAACTTTTTGTCTTTAATATGTGTTGTTCACACTGGCCAAGTTTGGAGTTGATCTGTGAAAAAACCTAGGACTAGTTCGTTCAAATACGTACCCTATGAACACCTTTTTTGCCAATTTCAGGCCATTGCCACTAGGGGGCGCTGTACTTTCTGGTGAAAATAATTACATGGCTGCGTCTGGGACTCAACACTGAGTATGTGTGTCAGTTTTCGTGCATATAGGAAAAAGTTGAAAAAATGCCGAACTTTGAGCACATGTCATAGCCACGCCCATCAAGATAGAAACAATCTTTTAATAACTTTTAATCTTCACTGTGGATTGTATACACATGCCAAGTTTGGAGTTGATGCGTCAAAAACCCTAGGACAAGTTCGTTCAAATACGTTTCCCCAAAACCGCTAAATCACGATGTTTAGGTGCAATTAGCTAAGTTCGTGTTCGGAATTCTCAAAAGTCGTAAGAGACATTTTTGTTTGTCTGGGCATGCTTGGTATGTGTGCAAAATTTCAGGGCTGTAGCTCAATGTCGGCCCAGGGGCTGCAGTTTTAAGCCACTAGGGGGCGCTATGGAGCGTTCATTTTTGTGCAAGCACTGGAATCACGCAATTTTCGCACATTCAGAATTTTGGGTATACGCGCGTTCGCGTTTTCGCCAAGCGAAAGGCACGCAATTTGGGGTTAAAGAGGCACAGAGAAAGAATAATAATAATCGCAAGGGTTTCAAGAGGGCTTTCGCCCCCGGTTCCCGGGGCTCGGGCCCTAATTAAAGCTGCAAGCAGCGATGAACGGGCCCTCGCCCTGTGTGCGCCAGTCGGAGTGTGTGCTAGCCGCCGCATGTGCTCGTTCAAGGCTTGCCAAGTGGAGCATGTCCCAGCTGCCGCGTGAGCAGCGAAATGTGGCTCATTCAAAAGCCATAGTTGTGGGCATGAGAGTTAAGCCCAAAACTTATAATGCCAGTAGCTCAAAGTAGCTGGACAGGCTGCAGATATGAGCCCCCGGGTGGCGCTGTGGAGCATTAATATAAGTACAACCAGTGATAGAAATGCACTGAGGCTGTGAAACTGAACCTCTGTGTGCATTTTGGCCCTGATCCAACACTGCACAAGAGACAAATGAAGATTTTAATGAAGCAGCCAAAATGGTCAACTTTGACGGTCATTTCTGACCACGCCCATTGACGTAGAAAAAATCCGTTTGGAACATCTCATTGTCAGTGCGTGTAGTATACACATGCCAAGTTTGGAGTGGATCTGATAAAAAACCAAGGAATTGTTGCATTTCGTCTGAGGCTAAAAATCGTCAAAATCCGATGTTGACGGGCAAATTGCGAACTTCCTGTTCGGAATGGACTATGGTCATAATACGATTTTTTGTAGGTCTTGGCATGCTTGTTATGCCTGCCAAATTCCAGACCTGTAGCTCAAAGTAGCCGGGGAGGCAAAAATTTTGAGCCCCTGGGTGGCGCTATGGAGCATTACTATTAATGCAAGTAATGATGGAAATATAATGAGGCTCTGACAGTGAACATGTGTGTGAATTTTGGTCCTGATCCAACATTGTACAGGAGAGCTATTAAGATTTGAAAAAAGTAGCAAAATGGTCAACTTCGGCGGTCATTTGTGGCCCCGCCCAAAAAAATGATAACAATATTTTAATAACTTTTTGTCTTTAATATGTGTTGTTCACACAGACCAAGTTTGGAGTTGATCTGTGAAAAAACCTAGGACTAGTTCGTTCAAATACGTACCCTATGAACGCATTTTTTGCCAATTTCAGACCATTGCCACTAGGGGGCGCTGTACTTTCTGGTGAAAATAATTACATGGCTGCGTCCAGGACCCAACACTGAGTATGTGTGTCCGTTTTCGTGCATATCGGAAAAGTTGCAAAAATGCCGAACTTTGAGCCCATGTCGTAGCCACGCCCATCAAGATAGAAACAATCTTTTAATAACTTTTAATCTTCACTGTGGATTGTATACACATGCCAAGTTTGGAGTTGATACGTCAAAAACCCTAGGACAAGTTCGTTCAAATACGTAGCCAAAAACCGCTAAATTTCGACGTTTAGGTGCAATTAGCGAAGTTCGTGTTCGGAATTCCCAAAAGTCGTAAGAGACTTTTTTGTTTGGCTGGGCATGCTTGTTATGTGTGCAAAATTTCAGGGCTGTAGCTCAATGTCGGCCCAGGGGCTGCAGTTTTAAGCCACTAGGGGGCGCTATGGCACGTTCATTTTTGTGCAAGTTGCAGATTCATAAATTTTTCACCAGGTTTAAATTTTGGGCACACGCGCGTTCACGTTTATTTCAAGTGAAAGGCACGCAATTTTTGGGGAAAGGCGCGAACGGAAGAAGAATAATAATTAAAGCTGCAAGCAGCGATGAACGGGCCCTCGCCCTGTGTGCGCCAGTCGGAGCCTGTGCTAGCCCCTGCATGCGCTCGTTCAAGGCTTGCCAAGCGGAGCATGTCCCAGCTGCTGCATGAGCAGCGAAATGTGGCTCAGCCAAAAGCCATAGGTCAAGGCATGAGAGTTGAGCCCAAAACTTATGATGCCCATAGCTTATAGTAGCTGGACAGGCTGCAGATATGAGCCCCCCGGTGGCGCTGTGGTGCATTAATGTTAGTGCAACCAGTGTGAGAAATGCACTGAGGCTGTGAAACTTAACCTCTGTGTGCATTTTGGCCCTGATCCAACACTGCACGAGAGAGAAATGAAGGTTTTAAAGAAGCAGCCAAAATGGTCAACTTTGACGGTCATTTGTGGCCACGCCCATTGACGTAGAAAAAATCCGTTTGGAACGTATCATTGTCAGTGTGTGTAGATCAAACAAATCAAGTTTGGAGTGGATCTGATGAAAAACCAAGGGATTGTTGCATTTCGTCTGAGGCGAAAAATCGTCAAAATCCGATGTTGACGGGCAAATTGCGAACTTCCTGTTCGGAATTGACTATGGTCATAATACAATTTTTTGTAGGTCTTGGCATGCTCTTTATGCTTGCCAAATTTCAGACCTGTAGCTCAAAGTAGCCGGGGAGGCAAAAAATTTGAGCCCCTGGGTGGCGCTATGGAGCATTACTATTAATGCAAGTAATGATAGAAATGGAATGAGGCTCTGACAGTTAACATGTGTGTGAATTTTGGTCCTGATCAGACATTATACCAGAGAGCAATTAAGATTTTAAAAAACTGGAAAAATGGTCAACTTTGACGGTCATTTGTGGCCACGCGCAAAAAAATTTTAACAATGTTTTAATAACTTTTTGTCTTTAATATGTGTTGTTCACATAGGCCAAGTTTGGAGTTGATCTGAGAAAAAACCTGGGACTAGTTCGTTCAAATACGTACCCTATGAACGCATTTTTGGCCAATTTCAGGCCATTGCCACTAGGGGGCGCTGTACTTTCTGGAAAAAATAATTACATAGCTGTGTCCGGGATGGCACCCTGAGCATATGTGTCCGTTTTCGTGTATATCGGAAAAAGTTGAGAAAATGCCGAACTTTGAGCCCACGTCGTAGCCACGCCCATCAAGATAGAAACAATCTTTTAATAACTTTTAATCTTCACTGGGGATTGTATACACATGCCAAGTTTGGAGTTGATACGTCAAAAACCCTAGGACAAGTTCGTTCAAATACGTAGCCCAAAATCGCTAAATTTCGACGTTTAGGTGCAAATAGCGAAGTTCGTGTTCAGAAATCACGCAAGTCGTAAGAGACTTTTTTGTTTGGCTGGGCATGCTTGTTATGTGTGCAAAATTTCAGGGCTGTAGCTCAATGTCGGCCCAGGGGCTGCAGTTTAAAGCCACTAGGGGGCGCTATGGAGCGTTCATTTTTGTGCAAGTTGCAGATTCATAAATTTTCACGGGCTTGCGAATTTTGGGTACACGCACGTTCACGTTTTTTCAAGGCGAAAGGCGCGCAATTTGGGGTTGTTTACACGGAAACAAATAATAATAATAATTAAAGCTGCAAGCAGCGATGAACGGGCCCTCGCCCTGTGTGCGCCAGTCGGAGTGTGTGCTAGCCGCCGCATGTGCTCGTTCAAGGCTTGCCAAGTGGAGCATGTCCCAGCTGCCGCATGAGCAGCGAAATGTGGTCCAGCCAAAAGCCATAGGTGAAGGCATGAGAGTTAAGGCCAAAACTTATGATGCCAGTAGCTCAAAGTTGCTGGACAGGCTGCAGATATGAGCCCCCGGGTGGCGCTGTGGAGCATTAATATAAGTGCAACCAGTGATAGAAATGCACTGAGGCTGTGAAACTGAACCTCTGTGTGCATTTTGGCCCTGATCCAACACTGCACAAGAGAGAAATGAAGATTTTAATGAAGCAGCCAAAATGGTCAACTTTGACGGTCATTTCTGGCCACGCCCATTGACGTAGAAAAAATCCGTTTGGAACATATCATTTTCAGTGTGTTTAGTTTACACAAGCCAAGCTTGGAGTGGATCTGATGAAAAACCAAAGGATTGTTGCATTTCGTCTGAGTCGAAAAAATCGTCAAAATCCGATGTTGACGGGCAAATTGCGAACTTCCTGTTCGGAATTGACTATGGTCATAATACAATTTTTTGTAGGTCTTGGCATGCCTGTTATGCTTACCAAATTTCAGGCCTGTAGCTCAAAGTAGCCGGGGGGGCAAAAATTTTGAGCCCCTGGGTGGCGCTGTGGAGCATTAATGTTAATGCAAAGAATGATAGAAATGGAATCGGCATGTGACAGTGAACATGTGTGTGAATTTTGGTCTTGATCCAACTTTGTACAGATGAGCTATTAAGATTTGAAAAAAGTGGCAAAATGGCCATCTTTGGCGGTCATTTGTGGCCCCGCCCAAAAAAATTATAACAATCTTTTAATAACTTTTTGTCTTTAATATGTGTTGTTCACACAGGCCAAGTTTGGAGTTGATCTGAGAAAAAACCTGGGACTAGTTCGTTCAAATACGTACCCTATGAACGCAATTTTGGCCAATTTCAGGCCATTGCCACTAGGGGGCGCTGTACTTTCTGGAAAAAATAATTACATGGCTGTGTCCGGGGTGCAAGACTGAACATGTGTGTCCGTTTTCGTGCATATCGGAAAAAGTTGAAAAAATGCCGAACTTTAAGCCCATGTCGTAGCCACGCCCAATAAGATAAAAACAATCTTTTAATAACTTTTAATCTTCACTTTGGATTGTATACACATGCCAAGTTTGGAGTTGATACGTCAAAAACCCTAGGACAAGTTCGTTCAAATACATTTCCCCAAAATCGCTAAATCACGATGTTTAGGTGCAATTAGCGAAGTTCGTGTTCAGAATTCACAAAAGTCGTTAGAGACTTTTTTGTTTGGCTGGGCATGCTTGATATGTGTGCAAAGTTTCAGGGCTGTAGCTCAATGTTGCCCTAGGGGCTGCAGTTTTAAGCCACTAGGGGGCGCTATGGCACGTTCATTTTTGTGCAAGTTGCAGATTCATAAATTTTTCACAGACTTACAATTTTGGGTACACGCGCGTTCACGTTTTCGCCAAGCGAAAGGCACGCAATTTGGGGCTAAAGGGGGGGAAAGGAATAATAAAGAATAATAAAGCTGCAAGCAGCGATGAACGGGCCCTCGCCCTGTGCGCGCCAGTCGGAGCGTGTGCTAGCTGCCGCATGTGCTTGCCCAAGGCTTGCAAAGTGGAGCATGTCCCAGCTGCCGCATGAGCAGCGAAATGTGGCTCAGCCAAAAGCCATAGGTCTAGGCACGAGGGCTCAGCCCAAAACTTTTGATGCCTTTAGCTCAAAGTAGCTGGACAGTCTGCAGATTTGAGCCCCCCGGGGGCTCTGTGGAGCATTAATGTTAGTGCAACCAGTGATAAAAATGCACTGAGGCTGTGAAACTGAACCTCTGTGTGCATTTTGGCCCTGATCCAACACTGCACAAGAGAGAAATGAAGATTTTAATGAAGCAGCCAAAATGGTCAACTTTGACGGTCATTTCTGGCCACGCCCATTGACGTAGCAAAAATACATTTGGATTGTATCATTGTCAGTGTGCGTAGTTAACACAGGCCAAGGTTGGAGTGGATCTGATGAAAAACCAAGGAATTGTTGCAATTCGTCTGAGGCGAAAAATCGTCAAAATCCGATGTTTACGAGCAAATTGCAAACTTCCTGTTTGGAGTTGACTATGGTCATAATACAATTTTTTGTAGGTCTTGGCATTCTTGTTATTCCTGCCAAATTTCAGGCCTGTAGCTTAAAGTAGCCGGGGAGGCAAAAATTTTGAGCCCCTGGATGGCGCTATGGAGCATTTCTATTAATGCAACTAATGATAGAAATGGAATCAGGCTGTGACAGTGAACTTGTGTGTGAACATTGGTCTTGATCCAACATTGTACAGGAGAGCTATTAAGATTTGAAAAAAGTGGAAAAATGGTAAACTTTGACGGTCATTTATGGCCCCGCCCAAAAAAATTATAACAATCTTTTAATAACTTTTTGTCTTTAATATGTGTTGTTCACACTGGCCAAGTTTGGAGTTGATCTGTGAAAAAACCTAGGACTAGTTCGTTCAAATACGTACCCTATGAACACCTTTTTTGCCAATTTCAGGCCATTGCCACTAGGGGGCGCTGTACTTTCTGGTGAAAATAATTACATGGCTGCGTCTGGGACTCAACACTGAGTATGTGTGTCAGTTTTCGTGCATATAGGAAAAAGTTGAAAAAATGCCGAACTTTGAGCACATGTCATAGCCACGCCCATCAAGATAGAAACAATCTTTTAATAACTTTTAATCTTCACTGTGGATTGTATACACATGCCAAGTTTGGAGTTGATGCGTCAAAAACCCTAGGACAAGTTCGTTCAAATACGTTTCCCCAAAACCGCTAAATCACGATGTTTAGGTGCAATTAGCTAAGTTCGTGTTCGGAATTCTCAAAAGTCGTAAGAGACATTTTTGTTTGTCTGGGCATGCTTGGTATGTGTGCAAAATTTCAGGGCTGTAGCTCAATGTCGGCCCAGGGGCTGCAGTTTTAAGCCACTAGGGGGCGCTATGGAGCGTTCATTTTTGTGCAAGCACTGGAATCACGCAATTTTCGCACATTCAGAATTTTGGGTATACGCGCGTTCGCGTTTTCGCCAAGCGAAAGGCACGCAATTTGGGGTTAAAGAGGCACAGAGAAAGAATAATAATAATCGCAAGGGTTTCAAGAGGGCTTTCGCCCCCGGTTCCCGGGGCTCGGGCCCTAATAATCGCAAGGGTTTCAATAGGGCTTTCGCCCCCGGTTCCCGGGGCTCGGGCCCTAATTAAAGCTGCGAGCAGCGTTGAACGGGCCTTCGCCCTGTGTGCGCCAGTCGGGGCGTGTCGCAGCCGCCACATGAGCAGCGAATTGTGGCTCAGCCACCGCCACATTAGCTGCAAAATGTGGCTCAGCCTAGAGCCATAGGATTAGGCACGTTCCAACAGAGCATCTTGTGAGTTGTACATTCAGATGCTGTGGAGTGATCCAGAGGCTTCATTGATGTCCAGTGAGTTTACCTGTTTTATAAAGAACAAGCATTGTGTTTAAAGATTCTTTCTGTTTTCACCAAGAAGCAGATACAGCTATAGCTGCGGAGCTTCTCCCATGTCAGTAACACTGACAGCCTGCATGTGTTGAGAGGAGTTTGCCCTGTTTAAAGTCTTACACCTGCAACACAATGGGGTAAGGGTGTTTATGCAGTATAGCTGTTCTGGTAATTGAGAGAACAGTGGTAAAACTCCTGGAAATAACACCAGGTTGGTACAACAGGGTCACCGATCATTTTCTTGTAAAGGAATGGAGGGTAGAATTTATGTTTAAATAAAGAAACAATTTTATGAAGCACTATCTAGCACTAATGTAAGAGCAACCAGTGATGGAAATGCACTGAAGCTGTGACACAGAGCCTCTGTGTGCATGGGCTCACAAGGTGTATGAGGATCAAATCTTGGTACTGAATGGCAGTCAGTGTCCCTCTGGTGAGCACATGGAGGGGTATGCAGCCCTCTAACAAAAAAAATGTTAACCCACAGCATTTATGATTCACTGTCAAACAGGTTCTGCAAACGATGTTGCAGACAGCAGAATGTCTCCACAGTGTTTCCATAACATTGCCTGCATGTCCCAACTGCCGCATGAGCAACAAAATGTGGCTCAGCCAAAAGCCATAGGTGTAGGCATGAGAGTTGAGCCCAAAACTTATGATGCCCATAGCTTAAAGTAGCTGGACAGGCTGCAGATATGAGCCCCTGGGTGGCGCTATGGAGCATTAATGTTAGTGTAACCAGTGATAGAAATGCACTGAGGCTTTGACACTGAACCTCTGTGTGCATTTTGGCCCTGATCCAACACTGTACTAGAGAACCATTAAGGTTTTAATGAAACAGTTAAAATGGTCAACTTTGACCCTCATTTGTGGCCACGCCCATTCACGTAGCAAAAATCCCTTTGGAACATATCAATGTCAGTGAGTGTAGTATACACATGCCAAGTTTGGAGTTGATCTGATGAAAAACCAAGGAATTGCTCCATTTCCTCTGAGGCTAAAAATTGTCAAAATCCGATGTTTATGGCCAAATAGCGGACTTCCTGTTTGGAATTCACTATGGTCATTATAGAGTTTTTTGTAGGCGTTGGCATGAATGTTATACCCACCAAATTTCAGGCCTGTAGCTCAATGTGGCCGGGGGGACAAAAATTTTGAGCCCCTTGGTGGCGCTATGGAGCATTTTCTTTAATTTAAATAATGATAGAAATACAATCAGGCTGTGACAGTGAACATGTATGTGAATTTTTGTCCTGTTCCAACATTGAACAGGAGAGCTATTAAGATTTTCAAAAAGTTGCAAAATGGCCAACTTTGACGGTCATTTGTGGCCACGCCCACAAATATTACAACAATGTTTTAATACATTTTTATCTTTTATATGTGTTGTTCACACAGGCCAAGTTTGGCATTGATCGGATGAAAAACCAATGAATTGTTCCATTTAGTCTGAGGCTAAAAATCGTCAAAATCCGATGTTTTTGGCCAAATTTCGAACTTCCTGTTCGGAATTGACTATGGCCATAATACAATTTTTTGAAGGTCTTGGCATGATTGTTATGCGTACCAAATTTCAGGCCTGTAGCTCAAAGTAGTCGGGAAGCCAAAATTTTCAGCCCCTTGGTGGCGCTATGGAGCATTAATGTTAAGGCAACTAATGATAGAAATTGAATCAGGATCAGACAGTGAACACGTGTGTGAATTGTTGTCCTGATCAAACATTGTACAGGGGAATTATTAAGATTTTCCAAAAGTGGAAAAATGGCCAAATTTGACGGTCATTTGTGACCACGCCCAAAAATATGAAAACAATCTTTTAATAACTTTTACTCTTCAACATGTGTTGTTCACACAGGCCAAGTTTGGAGTTGATCTGAGAAAAAACCTAGGACAAGTTCGTTCAAATACGTACCCTATACATGTAATTTTTCCAATTTCAGGCCTTTGCCAGTAGGGGGCGCTGTACTTTTTTGAGGAAATAATTACATGGCTGTGTCCGGGACGCAACACTAAACATGTGTGTACGTTTTGGTGTATATCGGAAAAAGTTGAGGAAATGCCGAACTTTGAGCCCACGTCGTAGCCACGCCCATCAAGATAGAAACAATCTTTTAATAACTTTTAATCTTCACTGTGGATTGTATACACATGCCAAGTTTGGAGTTGATTAGTCAAAAACCCTAGGACAAGTTCGTTCAAATACGTAGGCCAAAATCGCTAAATTTCGAAGTTTAGGTGCAAATAGCGAAGTTCGTGTTCAGAAATCACGCAACTCATAAGAGACTTTTTTGTACGTGTGGGCATGCTTGTGCTGTGTGCAAAATTTCAGGGCTGTAGCTCAATGTCGGCCTAGGGGCTGCAGTTTTAAGCCACTAGGGGGCGCTATGGAGCGTTCATTTTTGTGCAAGTTGCAAATTCATAAATTTTTTGGGGCATGTAATTTTTGGGTACACGTCTGTTCGCGTTTTCGCCAAGCGTCTGCGCGCAATTTGTGGTTAATGCGGCAGAAAGAAACATAAATAATTAAAGCTGCGAGCAGCGTTGAACGGGCCTTCGCCCTGTGTGCGCCAGTCGGAGCGTGTCGCAGCCGCCACATGTGCTTGCCCAATGCCTGCCAATAGGAGCATGTCCCAGCTGCCGCATGAGCAGCGAATTGTGGCTCAGCCACCGCCACATTAGCTGCAAAATGTGGCTCAGCCTAGAGCCATAGGTTTAGGCACGTTCCAACGGAGCATCTTGTGAGTGGTACATTCAGATGCTGTGGAGTGATCTAGAGGCTTCATTGATGTCCAGTGAGTTTACCTGTTTTATAAAGAACAAGCGTTGTGTATAAAGATTTTTTCTGATTTCACCAAGAAGCAGATACAGCTATAGCTGCGGAGCTTCAGCCATGTCAGTAACACTGACAGCCTGCATGTGTTGAGAGGAGTTTGCCCTGTTCAAAGTCTTACACCTGCAACACAATGGGGTAAGGGTGTTTATGCAGTCTAGCTGTGCTGGTAATTGAGAGAACAGTGGTAAAACTCCTGGAAAAAACACCAGGATGCTACAACAGGGTCACAGATCATTTTGTTGTAAAGGAATGGAGGCTAGAATTTATGTTTAAATAAAGAAACAACTTTATGAAGTGCTATGTAGCACTAATGTAAGTGCAACCAGTGATGGAAATGCACTGAAGCTGTGACACAGAGCCTCTGTGTGCATGTGTGTATGAGGATCAAACCTGGTACTGAATGGCAGTCAGTGTCCCTCTGGTGAGCACATGGAGGGGTATGCAGCCCTCTAACAAAAAAATGTTAACCCACAGCATTTATGATTCACTGTCAAACAGGTTCTGCAAACGCTGTTGCAGACAGCAGAATGTCTCCACAGTGTTTCCATAACATTGCCTGCATGTCCCAACTGCCGCATGAGCAACAAAATCTGGCTCAGCCAGAAGCCATAGGTCTAGGCATGAGAGTTGAGCCCAAAACTTATGATGCCCATAGCTTAAAGTAGCTGGACATGCTGCAGATATGAGCCCCCTGGTGGCACTATGGAGCATAAATGTTAGTGCATCCAGTGATAGAAATGCACTGAGGCTTTGACACTGAACCTCTGTGTGCATTTTGGCCCTGATCCAACACTGTACTAGATAACCATTAAGGTTTTAATGAAACAGTTAAAATCGTCAACTTTGATCCTCATTTGTGGCCACGACCATTCACGTAGCAAAATTCCGTTTGGAACATATCAATGTCAGTGAGTGTAGTATAAACATGCCAAGTTTGGAGTTGATCTGATGAAAAACCAAGGAATTGTTCCATTTCATCTGAGGCTAAAAATTGTCAAAATCCGATGTTAATGGCCAAATAGCGGACTTCCTGTTTTGAATTCACCATGGTCATAATAGAGTTTTTTGTAGGCATTGGCATGATTTTTATACCCACCAAATTTCAGGCCTGTAGCTCAATGCGGCCAGGGGGACAAAAATTTAGAGCCCCTTGGTGGCGCTATGGAGCATTAACTTTAATTTAAATAATAATAGAAATACAATCAGGCTGTGACAGTGAACATGTGTGTGAATTGTTGTCCTGTTCCAACATTGTACAGGAGAGCTATTAAGATTTTCAAAAAGTTGCAAAATGGCCAACTTTGACGGTCATTTGTGGCCACGCCCACAAATATTATAACAATGTTTTAATACATTTTTATCTTTAATATGTGTTGTTCACACAGGCCAAGTTTGGCATTGATCGGATGAAAAACCAAGGAATTGTTCCATTTAGTCTGAGGCTAAAAATCGTAAAAATCCGAGGTTTATGTCCAAATTTCGAACTTCCTGTTCGGAATTGACTATGGTCATAATACAATTTTTTGTAGGTCTTGGCATGATTGTTATGGGTACCAAATTTTAGGCCTGTAGCTCAAAGTAGTCGGGAAGCCAAAATTTTCAGCCCCTTGGTGGCGCTATGGAGCATTAATGTTAAGGCAACTAATGATAGAAATGGAATCAGGATCAGACAGTGAACGTGTGTGTGAATTTTTGTCCTGATCAAACATTGTACAGGGGAATTATTAAGATTTTCAAAAAGTGGAAAAATGGCCAACTTTGACGGTCATTTGTGACCACGCCCAAAAATATGAAAACAATCTTTTAATAACTTTTTGTCTTTAACATGTGTTGTTCACACAGGCCAAGTTTGGAGTTGATCTGAGAAAAAACCTAGGACTAGTTCGTTCAAATACGTACCCTATACATGTAATTTTTCCAATTTCAGGCCTTTGCCAGTAGGGGGCGCTGTACTTTCTTGAGGATATAATTACATGGCTGTGTCCGGGACGCAAAACTGAACATGTGTGTCCGTTTTGGTGTATATCGGAGAAAGTTGAGGAAATGCCGAACTTTGAGCCCACGTCGTAGCCACGCCCATCAAGATAAAAACAATCTTTTAATAACTTTTAATCTTCACTGTGGATTGTATACATATGCCAAGTTTGGAGTTGATAAGTCAAAAACCCTAGGACAAGTTCGTTCAAATACGTAGGCCAAAATCGCTAAATTTCGAAGTTTAGGTGCAAATAGCGAAGTTCGTGTTCAGAAATCACGCAACTCATAAGAGACTTTTTTGTACGTGTGGGCATGCTTGTGCTGTGTGCAAAATTTCAGGGCTCTAGGTCAATGTCGGCCTAGGGGCTGCAGTTTTAAGCCACTAGGGGGCGCTATGGAGCGTTCATTTTTGTGCAAGTTGCAGATTCATAAATTTTTTGGGGCATGTAATTTTTGGGTACACGTCTGTTCGCGTTTTCGCCAAGCGTCAGCGCGCAATTTGTGGTTAATGCGGCAGAAAGAAACATAAATAATAATCGCAAGGATTTCAATAGGGCTTACGCCCCTGGTTCCCAGGGCTCAGGCCCTAATAATCGCAAGGGTTTCAATAGGGCTTACGCCCCTGGTTCCCAGGGCTCAGGCCCTAATAATCGCAAGGGTTTCAAGAGGGCTTTCGCCCCCGGTTCCCGGGGCTCGGGCCCTAATAATAATCGCTAGGGTTTCAATAGGGCTTTCGCCCCCGGTTCCCGGGGCTCGGGCCCTAATAATCGCAAGGATTTCAATAGGGCTTACGCCCCTGGTTCCCAGGGCTCAGGCCCTAAAAATGTAAAAAAATCACTGCATTATTATAAATCTGCACCACACCCTGTTATTTCCATTTAATCAGAATTGTTGTAATGACAGTAATCCACAAGCACAAAAAGACTCCAGAGAGAAAGAGGGAGGCTAAATGAGCAGAGCACAAACAGAGCTCATACGGAGGCTGGAGCCACCTCCACACCACATGCTTCTGCTCCATGCACGGGGGTTAGCACAACACAAGGTAACATCTGTGACATATATGATAATTTTTAGGCTGAGATCCTGCACTAAGCCTCTCCATATGAGACCAATTAGTGGACTAACTGACTGTCAGGTTGGCTGGATTTGGACTGAGAAGACTGCTGTGAATATCACACCTCTGCCACTGACACTGTGCTCTCTACAGGAAACTAACTTTGCAGCTGTGTGACTCAGTGTGTTTGTGCGTTTTTGTTTGTGTGTGTGTGTTTGCTTTTTGTTTTCCCTGCTATCTTTGCTTTGTGTCAGTTCAGCATTTTTTCTCTTCGTTCGCTTGTTTCTACTGATGGCAGGGTCAGCAACATGCTGTGAGACCAATTCGTAGAATTCACAAATCTGCAGAGAGTGGATGGCACATTGCTCTGCAGAGTTTAGCTGTTTTGTTTGGGGGAGGTGGGTCACAGAGTAGAAGTTGCAAGCTTGCTTACAACTACACATCTTAGCTTGATTCTACAGAAAACTACACACTATCCGTCATAACAGGCTGAAACAAGCTATAGCTCTTGTTAGCATTTGCAGCTCTGAACACACTGTTATGTGGAGTCAAGGGGGAGCAGGCGTAAAATGTCAAGAGTGTGTGTATCTTATAACATTTGAAGAGGAAAATAATTTATTAATTGATTGAAAATAATTTTTTGCAGTGTTATTGACTGATTATTTGGGCAAACAGAAAAGGGTGATTATTCCAAATTCTTCTTTGTCAAATTGAGAATTCTTTTTTTTGGCTTTTCTGGCTGTAATTATTTTGGGTTTTGGTTTGTTGATTAGAAAAAAAAAGGCTTCTGAAAACATAATCAGTGGTTGTTATGAATGGTTTAAGCTATTAACAGATATTTCATTTATTGACTAGACTGTAGGATTAACTAGTTACAAGGATTTGTGGATTAATAACATAAACAGGGTACTGAGGACACAGTCCAAAAATGTATTTCACTTTTTGTTCAGCTGCAGCTGGTACTCCCAGCTCCATATTTAACAGACAAGAACTGTATTTACACATTTAAACATCTAGTTTCACTGCTAATAACAATGTCTTAAGACTTGAGGAGTAGGTCTGGAAACATCAGTGAGTAAATTCAGACGGGAACTTTTACCCTTATCTTTATATCTATATTAGGAAAGTTTTCCCAGAAGGGAGCAGAGTTTTGGGGAAAGATGGAAAGATGTTTGTCCAAAACAACATCTCTTTTTTTAGCTTGCATTGTTTCATCTCTTCTATTACTATGTATGAAAGGGAGACTAATAAAGTAATTAATTTGTATTGCTAGTGTTCGATACTTGTTTGTGTTCTGGTACATGTATGAAAGGCAGGGCATTGTAGTTTCTTAGGCCTTGTACACATATAGCCGGGTATTTTCAAAAATTAATATCAAATATTTAAAAATACTTTCTTCCACATGCACTGGGCAAATCCGCCGGTAAGTGCGGCTGCAAGCATGCCAAAGCCGTATTCGGCAGTGATTTTCAGATGTGAAAACTGTGCGATCCAATCAGAATGAACCCCCGTCATTCAACGTTTCCACACAAAACCATGAAACTGGAGTTTCCCAAAATCTTCACTTTGGCCTGAATTTCAGAAAACATCATTTTCAGTGACGTAAAACTGCAGTTCCACGTGGAGGAAAGACCTAAATGTTTAAAAATATAAGTGGTTTCCTAGATACTTGGCTACATGTGAACATGGACTCAAGCAAAGAAAACAACTCAAACTTTAAATGAAAAGCACTGGCAGTTCCTACATTAAGAAAAACAAACAAACCGTAGTGCTTTTGGTTGTGCTTAAGTGAGAAATATACAGTACTGTGTAAACATTTAAGCAGGTGTGAAAACATGCTATAAACTAAGAATGCTTAAAAAGTAGAAGTCTTAACAGTTTTTTTTTCTGCTGTTGTGTTTCCCTCGTCTGCTACGTCCATGTGCCAGGTGATGTCACGAAACTGTTGATGCAGCACCCTGCTGTCAATTTATAGACAACAGGCTTCACCAACACAAAAGAAGCAGCAACATAGTCACCCAAAGAAAAAAAAAAAAGTACCGTTTATTTATGTTTGGGCTGCCATTCTTCTGCCATGTACCCGCAGAAGAATATATAACATGGTGTCTGAGTGCTATCTGAACACCTGCATTGACAAAACGTCTGCTGTTGCCGATGGCTGCTCTGCCGAGGAATCCTGAAGAGAGGAGTCAAGGCTAGGCAGGAGGGGCAAGACAGATGGATTATATATAACACACAGACTGAGAATATGAGATAGAGCGAGGAACAGAGGCACGGTGGAGAGAGGAAGCTAGAGAGACGCAGAGAAAGACAGAGAGAGAGGCTTCTGGGTAAAAGGGAGACAAGTAAAACGTGACAAGAAGGAAACTATGTCAGAGCAACTTTAAATTCATGGAGAGATGTCTGTAGTCATAGTAACCCTTGCAGGAATTTAGCTAATTAGTGGGCAAGAGTGAAAAGATGTTAAAGAGCATGACATCCTGTTTAAGGGAGGAAATGTGTAAGTGTGGCTTAAATTCGCTGGTTATGTGGTGCAGCTCAAACACTATTAGGCTGAAATGGAAGAAAAAAGGACTTTTCTCTTCAACAATCTTGATGGAACAGTGCAAAATAAGGATCAGGAGGGCCATTATAATTAAGACAGAGATGTATAACATTAATAAAAAACACCTACCAAACAGTTATATAGTCGTATATGGGCTCCGTGCTCAGCACAGTGAAGTTGATGTAAATGCCGTGTCCTGGGGGCACTCGAACGCTCCACACACAGTCCTGGAAGTTGGGGTACTCCTCGGGGTGACCAGGAGAGTAAATGGTTCCATTTAATGATGTGATGTTGCCGCCGCAGAGAGCTGTGATAGAGAAAAATAACAGAATTACCCTTAATTACCAGCAATTAGTCTTACCTCTGAGAAGATTTAATGACTGTCTTCATGACATCTGTCACCCATGTAATAACTGCTGGGTCACACCTTAATAATTTAAATAATTGCCTTTGCAGTTTTAGTGTAGAGTTGTAAAACATGCATCCTTCTGGAGGTTGTATGTGTTCGTGTTCATGGCTGTAATAAAGCAACAGCTGAGCTCACCATAAAGCTGTGTGTTTACATTTATCCTCTAAATTAAGGATCCTTGAGTGAGTTTTCTGCAGGAGAAGCCTGGCTACAGAATAATTAGATTACTGAGCAGCTACTTGTCATAAAGTTGCAATAATATCGTTTAATAATGATAATTTCACGGCTGAAAATGCACAATAACAACCTCCCTGACACCTCTCTTATTTCCTCCAGTTTTATTTCATACTCCTTCTTTCCATTTTAATTATGGTTCCCCCATTAGTTCATTTTACAGCAGAGTGTTTTTCATTTTTGTGTTGAGTCACCAGTTGCATATGCTTGTAATTGCTTTATATATATATATTTCTTCTATTTTACTCTTGGTGCAACAATTAATACCAAAGGGTTATACTCTGGAAGAAATAAAAAGGAATAAAGAGCTCCTGCATTTTGAGAGCAGGATAGGAAGGAATAAAATGTAATCATTTTACAGTTATTTAACACAACTGCCAACATTCACAACCGTGATGTTAGAAGTGTTGCAGTGCTATTAAAAGCATTTACAAGTGTGGGTGTTTCTCAGTTAGCCAAGGGAAAATCATGATCTGCAAAACCAGTGGATTTTGTGGGAATAGTTTGAAAGATAAATGTTTGTTTAATGTTGTGATCTGGGTACATGAAAATCTCATGTAGCACGCCCACAGAACATAAGAAACTGAGGCGCAGAATATTAGCAGGCAAAACAAACACAAAGCCAGTTACACACAGTTTGCACTCCCTTCATAATAAAGTTCTCATCAATTGTATGTCATATTGTATCCAAAGGGAATCTCTGCTACTAAACCAAAATCTCTACATAGTCAAGCAGTCACAGCCATTCGAGGATCAGGGAGACCATATGAGTTACCTTCACATCGTGGAAGTGGGTGGTTCCAGTTCCTGCTGATTCCATGTAAACATGTGAGCGAAGCGTCTCCAATTAGAGAATAACCAGGCAGACATTCAAACGACACAGTCATCCCCACGCTGAAATCAGTGCCAATCACGATGCCATTTCGAAAAGGCCGAGGGTCCGGGCAACTCTGGAGCTGATAGGCTAGAGACAGGATAACCCAGAGGAGGACTTAGTTTAGAGAGGTGAAGTCTGAATATGGAGGAAGTCGGAGAGAATTCCTCTTGATAATCGCTGATGTCACAAACTTTGACAATGGTATTAAGAAACAAACTTGATCTTTTGTTCCTGCTGTTATTAATCACACTGTCTGCCATTTAAACCTCTTTGTCACACTGAATTTTACAGCCAAAGCTAAAGGAGTCAAGGGTTCACATGACTTCAGGAGGACACGTGACTGAGAATTAAAAACATGAGGAGCTCAATTAGTCCTGCTTGTTATACTTCAGCAGCCACAAATTAAAAACTATTATTCATCAGCCTCTGTCATTTGCACAAAGGATAATTGTTACAAACATAGCTTCCTTTTAATGAATGTGAAACAGCTGAAAAACATTTTAAATGCCAGATAACATGTATTTCAGACTCATTATGGACATTTATCAGAAACTAGAGACTTCTATCTTTGGATCAGGGGTTCATGAAACCTTTTGTGTTCCTTTTTCATACTTTTTCCACACATTTTTTTTCTTTGTCTGTTGCTCCCAAAATGAAAAAAATAAAGAAACACACAGTTGTTTAAATCTGCTAGACAAGTTTCCAAACAGGCAACAGTTGCTGTTTTCAGTAAAAGCAGAGACAGACATCTGCTCATGTTGTTTTTACTTGGGATATGATCCCTGTAAAAACAGTGTTTGACAAACATTTCAAACTAACGTTTACCTTGATATGTGGTGTGGAACCCGGGTTTGTTTTGTGAATAATCACTGTGAAAGAAGAAGCTGGTCTGGTGGGTGGTGCTGAAAAGAGGCTTGGGGATGACCGGGCCACTGAATCGGTCAATGACCGTGCCCGTCTCCAGCGTTCCACTGCGGATCTCTAAGTAGTCGTGGATGGCTTCAGTCGAGAAGTTAAGAAACTGGAGATGGATACCTGAGACAACATATGCAGTTTGTGACTTTGACTGAAACCAGCGAGCCTGGTGGACAATGCTAGTTCAGTGAAAGGGTGAGTCAGGGAATGAGTAATTGGAAAAATCAATCTATAAATTAAAGCTGCAAGCAGCGTTAGACGGGTCCTCGGGCTCCTGCCGGTTTTCCCTCCAATGTGTCCATCAAAATAAGACGAACATTTCGGCGTTGGTTTCATCTCTCTACGACATTCCTAGCCCCAGTTAGGGCTGTTTTGGTGTGCATAGGGTGAAAGTGAGCCTAATGGCTCTGAGAGAATATTATGGGATGTCTGGGAGTCAGTTGATACCATGGCAACGTATCCTCTGCTGTGCTGAATGACATCACCTGCTGCATTCTTGGAACTCTAATTAGCGTGACAGAACCCCAAACAGAGTGGAGACTGAGAGTTGATCAGCCATCTAATGTAAAGAAATCCTCACAGAGTCCACAATTTTACCCCAATCTGTGTCAAAAATATCATATTTAATAGTAGAGCTTGTGAGGAATCCATTTTCGGCATTTTTAAAGCTGTACGAGTTATACTTTTTTCTCTAGAAGCCCAAATGCGTCACAAAACAGATGGAAGAAAGCTGAAAATGGATTTTTTTATTTTAGAGACATGGCCAAACTACTTGTCCTGTAGGCCACAATGTTGGCTTAATCTGTGTAAAAATAGCATGTTATTGTAGGGGATTTTGTCAGGAATCCAACCATGTAATTATTAAAGCTCTATGACTTTTAGTTTTTTGTCTAGAGGCCCAAATGCGACACTAGTAGAATGTGTGTTTTGACCTGAAATCGGTTCTCCTCATCTGCTAACATGGAGAAATCCTGAATCGGCCAAAAGCGGTCGGCGGCTTTGAGGGCTCGCCATTCGAAAACCGGGCCCGAAACAACAACTTCCTGAACAACTTTTGGAGAGCAGGGTCTAACCTGTCATGTGATGGTATTTTCAAGCATGTACCATTTTTTGTTTCAGTGGGTTTAATTTTTGCAGAAAGGGTTAAAAAAAATTTTTTTTAATTTTGTGAGGCAAATAGCCGGCTTCCTGTTGGAGATAGGTCCAGTGTAGCAGCGTATGATTTTTGCGTCTCGATGACACGAGCGTTTTGGTGTTGGTTTCATCTCTCTACGACATTCCTAGCCCGAGCTAGGGCCCTTAGCGTGTGCCTAGGTGGCGCTGTTGAGCTTATTATGGGATGTAGGGGGTCATGTTTGGTATTTTCTCGAATTTTTCCGCGATCCTGATGTGCGTGCCAATTTTGGTGAGTTTTTGAGCATGTTTAGGGGGTCAAATTAGCATTCGTTGACGGGGCGGAATAATAAGAAAAAAGAAACGGACGGAAAACAATAGTGCCCTCGGCCTTCGGCCGAGGGCACCTTCTAGCTCCTGCTAGAAGGTGCCCTGGCTCAGGCCGAGGACCCTAATAACACAAAGAGATGAAGAGAGGGAAGAGGTATAAAGAAACAAAGACACACACACACACACACACACACACACACACACACACACACACACACACACACACACACACACACACACACACACAGTTCCTGAGCCATTTTGAAAGTTGACAGTGGGTCTTACCAAAGCCGACAGGTAAGTTGACTGTCCATGTGCAGTCTAATCCACTGGGGTAGTTGCCGGGGTAACCAGGACTGAGAATCACTCCACTTACATCTGTCATGGACCCACCACACTGGGCTGAAGACACAAACACAGTAGGAGTGCAAAAAGGGACACAGGGGTTACTGTGTTGAAAGCAGACACTCAGCTCTCCTTTTTTTTTTTTCTTTTTTTTTTTTTTTTAGACACTGCTTCTAGCCGGACTCTTGAATATCTCCATCCTGACATTTTGCATCACTTTGAATACAACATTAATATTCTGAATCTTTAATAAATGTCCTTCTTGAATAAATTACCATTGTACATGGAGATGTGTGTCCAGGGCTTGTTTCCCTTTTAGTTTGCCTCAGCGCATGCTGATGATTTGGCACAGGCTGCATGTTTATGACAGAGTCTGACTGAGCTTTACATCAGTGTAAAAGCTTAATCATATTCTGCACAGCATACTAAATAATCAGCTCATCACAGAGGAGTAAATTGATCAAACGGCTTATTTTCCAGTGAGACTGGGTAGGCAGAGAAGACGGGTTGCATCATTTCTACAGCACTAAAGCGCTGAATGTATATCAGTTTATTCTGGCTGGATTGCCTCTGTGTGTGCACTGCAGGAGAAAACCTACCAAGACATAGCGGCACAGGGTAGTTCCATCGTCTAACAGGCCCGGGCATGCAGGTAATATGAGCATTACCCTACAAATGCAAAAAAGCAACAATAAAATATCATCATTTTACAGTTTTAAACACAGCATTATCTCATTTTGTTCAAATAAGATGTTTTATTTCCTGTTCAATAACATGCAAGCTCTGGTAAAACAACTGTAGGCATTTGCATTAATGCTGTAGAGCTGTAATAATCAAAATTGCTGTATTAAGTATGAAAATCCAAGGCTCTTTTAGAGAAAATTCAGCAGACAACATCAGAGACATCAATAATTCATGAGTTGTGCAAACCATACTCGAGTGGTATGTTTAGTTAAAAGGGGAGAGACCACCCAGGAGCAGGGCGTTGCTTTCTCCACAGTTTAAAAAGTTTTTGATTTGTGGAGGCAGGAGATAAAAAGTCAAAGGTAGCATATTCAGTGAGGCAGAGGAGCCTTTATTAATTTTATACAAAGCATCTGGCAACAAATTTCATTAAAAAACTGTAAGTAGTGGTGAATTTGTTTGGTCTGTGAGTCTGAAATTACTCCCACACACATTTCTGCAGTATATTTGAGCTTTCATCATAGAGGTTATTAGTGAATACACATTGGGTTGTTTTTTTTCTACCTGAAGAGAGTATCCTTGTTCACATGAAAACTGCACAACGTCTCCAACCATAAACCTGTCTCCTTGTCTGATTCCATAGCTTGGAGTCTGAGGCTCTGGACAGGACTCAAGGCCAATAGCTGAGAAGAGATGATAAGTGAGGTTGAAATCATCAGTTTGTAAATGAAATAAAATGAAGCTATAAAGAGGAGAGTATGTTACCTGTATATTCCAGGTGAAAACCAGCAGCAGAGACACTGATATCTGAGCTGAAGCTGAGATAGAGGTTGTTTGACGTGCTATTCAGCAGAGGAGGGATGGTGGTGCCTGAATGCAAATAGGAATAGAGCAACAGAAAACAGCAATCTTATTTCTTTATTTTTTAACCAAGTCTTGAAAGCAGTGATCTGAGTAATCTGACAGCAAAGGGAACAACAAAGGTCTCCCAAACCTGTAATTTCACTTCTTTTTTACTGATGTGTTCTCGAAGGATAGAAAAGAGGAATTACTTTTATATGAGACATCTGTTTTATTTGAAGTCTCTTTTAAAATGTTGACTTGACCTACTTAACTTGGACTGGCAGGACAGGCAAAGCAGGCGTATCACGACAGTGCAACCCTGTCAGAGCCTTTTACAATAACATAAAGGATGACGCACCTTAATGCAAAGGAACATTAACCCACTCCTGTTTCCCTACACTGACTGTCACTGTCACGGCTTGTTTAAAGATAAAACGGAGGATTCTCTTCTCTGATATTTGCCACTTGTGGAGTTTTCCTATTTCTGCAGAAGATGGTGAACTGAAAGCAGAGCCTCGTTTTGATTTATGTGTTTTGGTTCAGATGCAGTCAGAGCTTATCAAAGATACAAAGGCATTCCTCTGGATCAACAGTGAATTGGGCCAGCGGATGTTATTGGTTGCCTGTTGTGAAGGGAATTAATTAGCACATTTCTGAACAGTCTGATGCCTCCCTGCTGGTCTTTTCACATTCCACGGAAAACCTCATTCATTATCATAAAAGTAAGAAATGATTCCTTCTTAATAATACATGATGAATTATAATGAATTAGTAATTGCATGGATTTAACCATAGCAGTTTATGATGTATGGCGGTGCTAATTAATAGACATAATTAACCTGAAGAAAGTTTCATTACCTCCCTGCTTGTATTTATTTATTAATAACTGTTTAAACGGGAACAGAAGTACCATGTTGATGATCATACACCTAACGGTTAACACAGCGCTATCCATTTTGTCATAAAGATGTCGAGCATGATCATAAATTATTCAACACAACAAGCAGATAACCAGCTGACTTTTTTTCCATAAAGCAGGTTTCTGGAATTACAGAAGTGGATGAATCAGAGAAATGCTTAGGCTTGACCGAGTGTATTTCTTGTTGGTGGAGGCTGAGGCAAAGACTTCTGTTTTTTTTTTTTTTTGTCCCCCAACATTAAAGCATGAAAACAAATATGTCATTCAGTGCCAAAAAAAAAAAAAGAAAGAAACGTGTTAGCATTTTATTTGTTTTGTTTTTTTCTGTTGGCTTTCAGACATTACTGAATTATAAAATGCTGAAATGGTTGGTACCATATTATCTCAGCATGTGTGCTACTCCTGAGATTTATCACTGACACAGCACAGCACAGCATAATAATCATGCAGAGCAAATAAACAGAGTGATAGCTTTAATGGCTTCTTTTCTGGTTTACAGTGGTTAATATCACATGTGCAGTTTTGGCACAAGTTCAAATTTTTTTGCTATTCCTTTTGGTAGTTACACCATGAAGTACATTTTGGAAGAATTAAGAAATGTGAATAATCATATTATCTTGGTATTAATGTGCATGATGTGCATGATGCATCACTTTATGGACTGCTTAGAAAAAATTGATTCCTAGCAGAGAATTGAAGTGTATCAGCATCAACTAGCTGCGCAACCAAAATTAAAAAAAAAAGAAAAGGCTGTCAAGGAATCGTGGGTCAACAAACAGGTGTGAGTGTGTGTTACACAGCTCCTACTGGGACGCCCAGAGGGGAGTCAGTCCCCACCTCTAACTACACTTTAGCAGAGACTCACAGGGCCAGCATCTTGTCTGCCTCAACACACCATGACAGTATGCAATGTTTCTCCAGCTTTATGCATTAAACTGTCGAGCTGTGTTTGCTGTGATCAAGTCTGAAGACAGCACACTTTGCCTTTATTTTGCTCCGTAGACAAAACAGGAGTAAAGTCTGATAGGAAGACTTAAGTGCTTGATTTATCCCCAAAACAACTACTCAAATGTGACCTTCTAGTATCCTCAGAGTTGTTTTGTCCAGCTGCCAAAAAACGAAAATACCACTACAATGTTAGCCCATGCTTTGATAAATTTCTCTAATCTGTAATGTGGTTTTTCTGCTTACAGTGACTCCGACACTTGATAATAAATACATGTAGCCTTAGAAAATCATCACAAAAATATAAAGAAACAATTGCTCACCAGAGTAGCTGCCCAGTCTTGGTGCGTGGTTGTCGGCACCGTCATAAAAATCCAGGGAGTCCCAGTTATGCTCCGTTGCAAAACTTACGACTTGTATCTGCAGGGAAAGACAAAAAAAAAAAAAAAAGGAAGAGGGGATGTGTTTGTGTGAGCTGTTTTTGCAATTATTTCATTTATTTTAATTGTTCTAATCCAGTGGATAAAGACAAATAAAAGGAGGAAGGTACTTGTGGAAATGATCAAATGGTCAAAGAACACAAAAATGAGATAAAATAAGTCATTTATCACCAAAAAAGGATATAAATATGGTGATGTGCCTGTCTAATATTTGTAACAGATTCCGTTTTGTGTCAGAGGCATCTTTGCCTTTGTATTTGTCCGTGAGAGCGGTTTAGCTTACATGCAATCAGGCATGATCTCTCACGATAAGATCCTATCTAGCTATCTCTGAATGGTCCGTCTCTCACAAACCGTTCATCCATTCACCCTTCTAATAATATCTTATCTTCCCTGACATCCTGCCTGCTCAGCTTTTAAGCCAATGATACGTAGGTCAGCCAGGAATGCCAGCATGTGACAGATACTACCTGTATTCCTGCTCCTTCTGGCACAGAGACCTTCCACACACAATTCTGGTTGTTGTCATAGGGCTCTGGATACCCGGGCGACAGGATGGTCCCGCGACGAAGGGTCAGCACTCCCCCGCAGGGAACTGAGAGAGGAGACAGTGCATGAGAGGAATGAGATGAATGCTGAGGTTAAAAAAACACTTTGTGGAAAAGAAACAGGGAGGAGAAGGTCTGGTGAGGCATCTCTCACCCAGCAGAGGAGACCAAATCACCTAAAGCCTGAGGCACAGCTTGGGCAGTAAGAGCACATTTAGATTCTATCTGCTTTTGACTTTGACTCTTTTCCTTAAAAGAGAATCAGTTGCATGGTTCATAGATTACATTGTAAGATTCTACTGCAGTGCAATACTTACCGACACACGTAGGCAGGGTGTCGTTCCATTGAGCCAGATTGTCTGGCACGCTCTCACAGCGTATGGAAGTGGATCCGTGCAGGACATAGCCAGGGTTGCACTCAAACTGCACCAAGGAGCCAACTGCAAAGTCATTCCCGAGACGCTTTCCAAAGCGGGGTTCAGGGACTGAACTGCACTGAGTGGAACTTGTCCTCGGCACAGCTGTCAAAAATAAAGAAATTACAAAACTGATAAGAGTTTTATTTACAGAGACACCTGATTTACATACATTACTGGGTATCAATTTGGGTATCAAGACAGTCATAAAATCTATTTTTCTTTATTTGATGTCACATAGTTGTGGTTATTTGTGGTGGGCTCACCTTGGTAGACAAAGTGAAATCCCTTTGCAGTTTCTGGTCCAACTGTGGTAAACTTTACTGTGATCTGATTTCCTGAACTTAAAGGGAGAGACTCGCCTAAAAACACAAAGAAAAACGAGATCAGACTGATGTGCTCAATCCATCCACCTTTCTATACATCAAAACCCTCCATGCATACATCCCTACCAGAGTGAGAACCAGACAGAGAAGACAGCAGCGTGTTTTGTTGAGTGGGTCCATCGTAGATTTCCACCACATCATTTAGAGATGTCTGGAACAACACGAACTGACCGAAGAGAACTGGGGATACAAAAAAAAAAGGGAAGGTTAGTGAAAGAAAGAAGATGAATTAACAAAACCCTGAATGGCAGCAAATTATTATTCCAAGCTGGTGTTCCTTCCTGACCTTCTTGGGTAAAATTATCTTCTTAAACCTGAGTTAAATTATATTAAGGTGCAGTGTCAACTTCTATTTGAAGGAAACTGAAGACAGAATTACATACCAGGAAAGTTGCAATCAAAACATAATCTCTTCATTCTTATCCCTTTGTTCACTTTGACTCACACAGATTGGTTTAATGTTATCATTTAGTGGGAAATACCGGTGCAAACAAATCTTACTCACTTTTGTCAAAACATCCCATTAGGGCATGTTTTTCTGTGTTTTCTCCACAGTGGTACAAATAGAAGTAGTAAACTGCCAGACAAGTTTCCCAAATAACATGGTTTATACTTTTTCAGTACATTAGGAGAGTGAAATGATGGTGACTGTGTCCAGGAATTAGACCCATGCCTGCCATAAAATAGCTCGAGGTTCCTCTGCTGCTCCATGATTTTTACAGAGCAGCTGTAGTGGCAGGTAGCATTAACTGCCCCCCTAGAGGACTGGGGTACTGTATTTGCTCAAACTAGCACAATTCTCTCTGTCTTTGTTGATCACTGTAGCTTCAAATAAATCATAAGTTGCCGTAAGCTACAAATCTGTACTTGTTAAAAGGAAAATTTGTTTGCAGCGCATGGACAAAACGTCCTTTAGGATAAATTAAATTTATTTCAGCCTGGGTTGAGTGGGCTCCAAGACTACACACACAAACACACACACACGCACACACACGCACAATTCTCCCCACTCTCTTTCTGGCCCAGAAGGCTGAGGTGTAAAGGATTAAATCTGAGCCAAGGATATTCAGCTAAAGAAGGTCACTGGTCACTTTGTACAAGGCCGTCTCTCTCTGTGGAGTTCTGCTGGAGCATGATCTGAATTTTGATAAAACATGGCCCAGACACAAACCACAACCTGTCTGTTTTCAAGCTAAACTTCACTACATGTTAGAGTAACGCAAAAAAAAAAATATTAAACAGAAAAAAAACGTTAGATCTCCACTTGTGTCCACAGGTATGAAAGGGAATAAGATTATTATCAAGAAAGAGCGTCAGAGGATTGATGGATCAAACCTCTTATATTCTAGCCGTGTCATCGTTCTACAGGAGGATGTGTTTAAGGGCATGCTGTTGAGCGGTCATAAAGAATGACAAGATTCTGCCTGTCAGCAGAAATACTTAAAAGCTCCCACTGTGTATGGATTTCAAGGAAATCAGAGTGATTATGGTTTCCATCACTCCTCTCCGCGGTATCGACATACCGCAGAGCAGGTGGAGGAGTTCACAGCTGACACTGCCTCAACACAGCTCAGATTCCAGGCAGGAAGACACACATGCACCAACTTCAACACCCACATTCATTAAGCTTTCACACACAGAGAGAAGCACACACACACTTCTGGGTTTCATACATATACAAGCACACAAGCAAGTCAAACAAGTGAGTACACAAAGAGGTAAATATTCTTAGAAGTGCTGCCCCTCGCTGTGTTAACCACATGGCTTGTTGGTGGTGAAATCCCCCCGTGCTACAGTCACATACGCCTCTTGGATCTGTTCAATCAGCCAGGGTCGTCACAAGTCAGGCAAAGTTTAAACCAGTCTGCTGGGCTTGTTATGAAATAATTGAAATCTGTCACTTCATCTGAAAGGCTTCCACAGCTCTGATACGTCAGATGGACAAAACCTGGACATCAATCCCTGTGGGGCTGCCATGCCTCCCGGAGAGATGCCTGAGTGGCTGTCCTCAACCATGTCCCCATGAAACAGGAGGTATGGTGTCTCCACAGGGGAAAACGCCAAGGGTTTCCCCCACCTGGAGCTAAAACTAAAGGAGCATTTGCATGACTGCTGAAACATCACAAACCACTTCACAGGAAGCCTGGTAGCTTCATTCTAACGTCTCTAATATCTCTAATAAACAGAAAAAGTTTGGGCACAGCATAAACCTCATAAACCGGAAATAGCAGAGACTGTCTGAGAGTCTTTTTAATATGTAGGCCAGCAAAATGTGAACTCCTCTCCGTCATAAAGCTCTACATTGAGCTGACACTCCAAAAGCTGCTATGCAAATATAATGAGACATCAACTGTCAACTGCCTAGGGGAAAGCTCCTATTTATTCACAACCACAAGGCATAATTGGACATCGTATCCGCCGATTAGTAAATGTTGTTTAAGCCAATAATTAAATTGTTTGATGTTGGGATTGGATTTACAAAAGAAAATGTACGTTTGAACTGTTCATTTGGAACTGTTGTGTGAAATAAGAAGAGCTTCTGAGTTTGCATATCGACTATTTAATTTGCATGACAACTGACGCTGAAAAAAACAGAAAACACTGGAAAGTTGACTTTGTCTTCAGACTTTTTTTTAGTCGAGGCAACCCCCAATATTTCAAAGGACAAGAATGGACTGGAAAAAAAGACTGAGAGCGTGAGGAAGACGGAAGGAGGGAGGTATTAGATGTGTTATATCTGCATGAGGAAGTGTGGAGACAACCCGTATGTCCCTTGATTTCAAGCACAGCCTCATTTAAAGTGAAAGATTCCTTTACATTATTTATATCTCTATGATGTGTCATTTATGCCTGACTTAAGGACCACTGTTCAAATGTGAAAAGATGAAAACAGCCTCAGCTCTAAATGTCACTTCAATAATGAAACCCTGACCTGAAATCAAATAAATGGCCAGCGAGCGTCTTTTGATCATGTGTAATATGCCTTGTAGTTTTTTTTCAGTGGTTTATAACCCCTAAAGGGTCCTTGAGGAGGCTTCTTCGCTTGAAATCAAACAAGTCTGAATGTCACTTTGTTTCACTGAGAAAAAACAATGGGAGAAGCCATGTCAGAGAAAATTATGATCACAATTTTCATTCCTGAATAATGTCTCTCCACCAACACTCCAGAGTGTTGCACTCAAGCATGTGAAATCTTTTTGACTATAAAGAATAAATTGCTTTAATACTGGCTGATCTAATATTTAGAGCTTATCACACTGAATGCATTCATGCAGATACAGGTACGACCCTGTCAAGGTTCTTGGAGGATATTTCTTTGCTCAAGATCTTATCAAAGGTGAGTCCATGTGTGTAATATTTCCTGTGTGAGTGTGGATGGACTTACCAAACTCTCTGGGCACAGATATAGAGTAGACACATGTCTGCCCCGAGGTATAGTTTCTCGGGAAGTTTGGAGACAAAACAGTCCCTTCTGATCCTGTAGAACGACTTCCACAAGGAGCTGAAGCGGGGATAGATAAAAGGTTGGCTTATAGTCACACTAAACAAAGGACTTGAGGCTAGATTGAGCAAAAGTAGGTTTAGTTATCAGAGCATTCCTTCATTTAATCAGTATTTACCTTGACAACTGGGCAATGCTCTGTTCCATCCAGGTCTGCCATCATCTCCCATACTGCAGGTTAGCGTGGAGTAGCCCTGGAAAATATTTTAATGTGAGAAAATGGACCCAACAGCCAATCAAACTATAAGTAGAACACATTGATCTAATCAAACACATAGTTAAACAACCTACCTAAAAACCAACCAACCAACCAACCAACCAACACCAACCAGCCAATCTACTAACACTATCCGACCAACAACTCTCTGTCAACTGGCCAACTAATAGTTCGCCAACCAACCACCAAACTAACAGCTCACTAATCAAACAATGAACCAAACAACCATCCATACATCCAACCAACAGCTCTCCAATCAAAAAACAAACCAACAGCTCATCGATCAAACAACCATCCATCCATCCACCCATCCATCCATCCATCCATCCATCCATCCATCCATCCATCAACCATCCATCCATCCATCCATCCATCCATCCATCCATCCATCCATCCATCCATCCATCCATCCATCAACCATCCATCCATCCATCCATCCATCCATCCATCAACCATCCATCCATCCATCCATCCATCCATCCATCCATCCATCCATCCATCCATCCATCAACCATCCATCCATCCATCCATCCATCCATCCATTTATCCATCCCACAAAAAGAAACAACCAAGCAAACAAAAGCTTCTGAATCCACCAACCAACAGCCCATCAATCAACTAACCAACTAACCAACAGCCCACAAACCTCAAAATTAACCAGCCAACTGGCCAACAAACTGAAAGCTTATCAATTAACAAACAAACCAACAACTTAAAAAACAATTGCCCAAACATCAAGCAGCATAACAACCAATCAACCAGCCGGCAACTTGCAAACTATCCAACCAATCAATCAAACAACAGTTGGCAAACAGACCCACCAATTAGAAAAACAATGGCTCACAAACCATGCAACCACAAATCAGACCACTAGCCCACTCGGTTAGGAATGCCCAATTCAATGACAAACGTAGCCCATGTAAACCAAACAACCAGCAGCAAACACTTTATTGAATCCATCCCTGTCCATGCAACAATGCATCAATCATGACACCAAGCCATCAGGTATCCTGCGTATTTACCTAGGTTTTAATTAGTCAATGGAAACAAGTTCCCCCAACCTAATCATCCTACAAAACGAGCTCACACTGATCTTTAAAACAGACCAACATGCGAAGGATTCAAACGAGCAACTGTTTAATCACTAAACAAGCGATCTGTCCACTGATCAATAACATCCACTCATATGTTTGTTCAGTCTGTTAATGCTTTACCTGCAGTGCATATCCAGCTTCACAGTAGAAGGTAACAGTAGATCCTAGTTTATAATCTGACCCCAACCTGGTCCCGTTTAAAACCACACCTGGGTCGAAACAGGATTCCCTCAGCTTGGCTGGAGAAGGAGAGAAAGAGATAAAACAGATGAGTAAGTTAGAGAGAAGATGAGGCAAAGAAACAGTGACAGGCCCACATAAATAATGATTTAAATTAATAATAACTAAGTCCCTTACTATAATCAAATACGGCAGGCATTACGTTGGCCTTTAAAACAGTCTGTTTGACTTAGCTGTCTTTGCCAGAGATGGAGGAAGAACCAGGACTTTCTCATCCAGCTTATGAATGGTACATGAACCTTGTTAATCACGGCTTCGGCCCCCTCTAAAAAGATTAGCAGCCACCATGCATCAACTTAGAGACTTAATTCCTGAGTCCATGAGAAACCAGGGTTGATTCTTTTGTTCCAGTGAATAAAATTCACCTCCTTGACACCTCTCTGATTCCAACAGACACTTATTCAACAGGGACTTTATAGGGAGGGTGATCAGTCTTTTTCATCTCGCAATTAACTTGATGCACACTGTCAGCAGTGTGGGAGCCTTAATTACAATCATTTTGTATGTGATTTTACAGAATAATTCAGAAGTCTTCCGTGTTCAGCGTGAAAGTTAAATATTTCTGAACATTCCTGAGACAATCTGTCATCACGGGAGACTTTGAAACACTTTTGCACATTAAGTTTGCAAATCTGAAAGAACAGTTTCCCATGTCGCCTCGCATATAAAAAAGCAAATAAAACAGAGCGAATCCCCCGGTGCAATTACAACTAGAATTGGATATTTCAGTTATTTTTCAGCAGCTGACACTTATAGAGGAGCTGTTAAAACAAATGATAAGTGGCTGCCTTAACTAAGAAAATTGTGTTCAGAGTGGATTTGAGTTTATTTATCACAATGCTGAGAAATTTGGCTCTGCTGTTTTAAATCCTATTTGTAAAAGGATTCAACAAACTTCACAGTTCAGGGGATGAAAATTCTCTGCTTATGCTGATGCCTCTTCAAGTTTTTCTTTGACAATAAAAGGCAATGATAAATATGTAACAGTTTGTCATCTGAAAGGGTTGTCTGCAGTATTTTACCTTTGTATTCCAGGTGAAAGCCGGTGTAAGAAACAGAGCCATCACTGCGGAATGCCAAATGCATCGTGTTTGAACTGCTCTCAATCCGCTCGGGGAGTTTGCTGTCCTGGAAGCTACCAATCAGAGGGCTGTTGCTATCGGGGCCATCATAGATGTACAGGAAGTCGTAGTTTGGCTCAATATTGAAGCTGGAGTTGCATAAAGAAAAATACACATAGATATTAGGCAGACAGAGACAAGGGAATAAAAAGAAAAGAAAAAACAATACTCAATTTTTAAGAATCCATATCTAAGCATTTAAGGTGTTATTTTTGGTGAAGTACAAAAAGGCATGAGTAAAACATTTCTGGAAGTGTTGTGAAAAATGAAGATTTCAGAGATTCTAAGGAACTTTAAAAGTTTGTTGAAATTTTAACTAATGCACACCTCAAAAAAACCTCCTGTTACAAGTGAGCTGTATGTTATTAAAAAAAAAAAAAAAAAAAAAAAAAAAAAAAAAAAAACTAAATGAAACCTAGTTTGTTCCAAGTCATTTCATGTAAAATTGAGTTTTATTTTTTTTACCCACCAGCTTAAAAACATCATAAATGTCCCAATCTCTGTGTAACACACTGCAAAAAAATGAAAGTAAGTTGTTTTGTCTTAGTTTTGACCAAAATTGCTTCATTAGTCTCAGTATAAGCCATAGTCACCTGACAAGTCCAAGAAAATGTCTTATTTCAAGTTAATAAAAAGCAAAAATGATGCCTGAATTGCTTGTAAAGAGTTTAAAAAAATGACAAATGGCAAGTTTTCTTGTTAGGTTTCTTGAAATATGAATAATGTTAAAGTACAAGAAAGTAAACAACATTTTTATTACCTTAAGAGAGATTTACTATATTAATCCCCTTGGGGGAAATTTTATTTTTTACACTCTGACTCAGGACTTCTGGACTTGTTGGCTCATATTATGTCTAAAAAGTCATGAAAACTTGCTTAGTTTTCGGGTTTTGCAGTGCAAGACAAATTCAAATGACTGGTAGTCAGCCAAGTTTTTTTTCTTATGCCAAAAGGTTGAAACTAAAATCTAGGCCTCCCACATATAAATTTGTCATCAATTTCATCAGGAGCATTAACCAGGATCAACAGTAACAAGATTTAAGAATCCAGAAATGTTCTCTGTCAACAACACACAACTGTATGTGATAACGAATGTTCTCTTAATAACACGAAAGTCAATAGATGTGGCCTGCAGAATACTAAAGCAGCTTACCTGATGAAGGCCAGTGACAACACGTAGTCAGAGTTAACAGCGATGAGCCAATCACAGTCCTTGGAGTGAGGGTAGGGATGTGGGTAATTGGGTGACAATATAAACCCACTAGAGCCGGTAAGGTTTCCACCACAGGGAGCTTGGGTAAAAAATCAATCACAGTTATGAATTATTAATGATTAAATCCTGAGGTATCTTTCAAACTGGAATATTTTTCTATGCTCAACCATGCAGGATGGGAAAAATTATTTCACTTCAACATAATCTTTATGACTTAAGTCGATCTTATGAGATTTTCATTTAATAGCAGCAGCAGGATGCTGGGAAGTAAAACTGAATTAAATACTTTTATTATAAACAGAACACCCCTCTTCAACAGTCACAGACAGGTCCACAAGAGAGATAATGCATGCTTGGTGAGAGTGGCTGTAAGTGTTATACAACTTTTCTGTTTTCCAATAAATAGATAAACAGAAGCTGGACTTTTCACCTATGCAGACGGGCGGGCTTGGCTGCCAGTAGTATCTGTTATCCACTTGTATACAGGTGATTTTGTCGTCCCCCTGGAGCTCGTATCCTGGGTCACACTGAAAGGACACTGAATCCCCCGGCTCACGGCCATCTCCGCTACGACTGCCATTCATTGGTACGCCTGGGTCCCTGCAGGCGGTAGCTACTGAGCCTAGACAGACAGAGACAAAGGGTCACAGAGAGAGGAATGAGAAAGGGGGAGAAGAGGAGAAGCATTGTAAGCATCTGGGTCACGCTGGATATTTGTTGCTGTTAAGCTAATGCACGAAATGCATCAAATCATTGCTAATTAAATAAATGTTTATTATTCAGATTCATGAAGTACCTGTTAAGAATTTCCGACTATTAAAGTGAAGGTTTTAAGTAGGACAATTATGCAAATTTAGATTCTCAATAATGTTAAATGTTTTTTTTTTTTTTTCTGGGCTAGATCCACTAAACAAGAGCACAGTGTGTTCTCTGTGCTTTTTAAAGGGTCAAATATCAATTTTTATTGTGCCATGTTCTTTACAGCAAACCTTTTCTCAGTGTGTCTTTCTGGGCTACTTACTAGAGAACTGGATGGCGAAACCCGACTTGCTGATGTAAAAATCAGTCTCAAACTGAACAGTGACAGTGTTCAGTGTGGAGTGGATTCCCTCGGGCAGCAGGGACCCGCTCAGCTCTGACAGAGACATTTCATTCTCAGGTGGTCCATCCCAAACCTTCAGCATGTCGTGGCTGGCTTCCGTGTCGAAGGACAAGAACTGGAGACTGAAGTTTGGATGGGAGAGGAAACGTTTACCAACAGAGTGAACATTTTGCTTTAACAAAGCTCAAAAACATGATCTTAAGTCAGCTCAAGAGGCAGCCTCTTCTGCATCTTATCAATATTGAATTTTGTTTTTGTGTAAAGTGAATCAATGCTATCTCGAGAAGTAATTTCTAAATTAACATGTTTGACATAAATATTTCAGATTCAATTCCTTGCAGCTTTGTAGGGTGCAGAAAAAAATTCTGAGCAACTTCCAACTTATTTTATAAAATTGATGTTTGTACCCACTTTAAAAAAATAATAATTTAAGACGACAACATGTGTCATGCATGGTGCTTTCTACTAGGTCAGTGGACTGAAATCAGAGCTTAAACCATTGGCACAGACTCTGAGAATCTTTTTTACACTTATAGGTAATTGACCATCATGACTTAGCCTTAGGAATTTATGTGCAATTGTAATCACTAAAATTCATCAGTGTTTTAAACCTGATTACAGGAGAGATTTGTATAATGACCCCATTACCTCACAATGTTTCCCGAGTCCACCTCGATGGTCCATGTGCAGCGTAGATTATTGTCATAAGGAAAAGGGTACCCAGGAGAGAGAATCCTCCCTGTAGACTCGCCTTTAAAACGTCCACCACACTCGGCTGCATGAGTCAAACAAGCAGGTACGAGAAATATTAGACTACTGATATGAAACAGAAAAATAAAGACACAAATAACTCTCCACTTTATCTGTATCTGTCTGATTAGCCGGCAGTACCAACATTACAAATATCAGCAATTCACCCAAACAGTTGGGGAAGGTGGTAGATGTATGACAAGCCAACTGGTTATCTGTCGGTGACAATTGTTTATCAAGGCAATCAGATCCACTTGGTGCACCTCAGCAGCCCCTGAGAAGTGATTAAATGATCCCCACAGAGACAAATGGATTAAGAAAGGAGTTAACTCTCTATCTTTGTGTCTCTGTCTTTCTACTTTTTTTTCCTAACACACAGAAACTGCTGATCCTGCAGTCATCCCTTAAGAAACCACCAAACATTATATAACAGAAAATAACTCCCCTTCTCTCTATCTCTCTCTGTTATATATTTTCACACTCTTTCCCCCACCCCTCCTCCTCCTCTTCCTCCCTCAGGCTCCCCTCCCTTCATCACTGGAATATATTATCTGGGGTAATAGGAGCAATATAAAGGGTGGAATGAAGAAAAGAAGTGAGAGGAGGCAAAGAATGGAGGGAACTAAGGGGGGTAAAAGAAAGAGACATTACAAGTAATAATAAGAAGCAATATAATATTAAGACTGGAGGTTAGCCAGGGTCAGCGTGTGTCACTGCTAAAATATAAAGTCAGAGAATATCATCCACTGGCTTTATGAGGCTTTCATTATTGATAGTGAGAAGGAGAGAAGCTTATTAAGCTGAATCCAAAATCAGAAAGTTCAGAGGCAGCACTGATGGAAGAAAAGGTCCTTAAAACATTGGGCTTGCTGTTCTGCTTATATCTCCCATCTGGGGCACAGCTGCAGCAGCCACTGTGTGACTCACTCAGTCTGGGATGAGCATTTGTTTGGGTTCAATCAGAGAATGTAATCATTCAAGCAAATGCCTACCAGGATGGGCTGTGTAGTCCCCAAGTAATCCTCAAATACCCCTCAATTTTAAGGTTTTTGGGTACAGCATTTATGAAAGTGTGAGCTGGTGTCTGTGAGTCTCTGAGGGCTGATTTTGCACAGCCAGTGGAAGACCTTTATTGACTTGTTGACATCAATATTCAGAGCTGTGGTTGGTGTTTTCCCATCAGTTTGAAGCCATGAAAAATGAATTAAGAAGGCAATGATGTTTTAATGGAATATTTAGAAATCGGTCAATACTCAAAGGGGAGCTGCTTCCCAGTGGGTTTTATTGTTTCCCTAAAATTGCCCCTGATATGATACAGTGGTCTTACAGCGCTAAATCGATTATAATGTGTTTATGAAACAATTCCAGCAAACAGGTTTGCCGTTTAGCTTTTTACAGAGCGGGATGACATTAATAGAGCTTGTTAGAGACAATCCTTGAGGTAAAAAAAAAAGAAGAGGAAGAAGAAGAAGAAGGAGAGACGTGTGTGTTTGCACATTTGTGTGGAAATGTCTGAGTACAATGTGGTCTCAAAGTAAAGAGTGCAAATCTCCAACTGCAGGAGAGGAAATGGATCAATTAGAGAAAGGAAGTCCAGGTGGTACGCTCTGCTGAATAAATAGGCTTTTTATTGAGATTTCAGAACCACCGCAGTGTGTGATCTTATAGAAATCAAAAAGGCGATCCCACAGGAAATTGGCTTCCAGCTGCTTTCTTTCCAGATTACTGAATGAGTGTCCTGTAAGAGGAGTCTCTGCATGAAGCAGCAAGGGACTATTTACTGGATTGTGGGGCAAGATTTGGTGCAGTGATGCGCTCTGCTTGTGAAAGGTATAAGTGCACCAGCTGGGATGGGGGTGAATTTAACAGTCCCACTTGAGAAAAGTGTGACATGCAAGAAGAAATAGTCTAATTATATTGATGTTATTCAGGGAAAATATCTTACTCCTGGCTTCTGCCCTGAGAAATGTGAAAACGAAAAACAACTCAGCTTTCAATGCAACCAATGCCTTTGACATTTCTAGGTTAACTATGCAGCTATTCAATAACAACGTTTGTTCATGTCTGTTGACCACACATGCCACACGATGAATACTAGAGAGAGGCAACGCAACAATGAACCCCCCTCCTCACCTTTTCCTCTCAAGCTCATTAATGAGCATTTTTCAAGGTCTCACAGTGTGTGCGTGCTGCTTGCATGTATGCAAACATGTGTTGTGTGTGTGTTTTGTGTGTGTAAAGCTTCAAATAGCTGAGGACATACCAATACAAGAAGGCAGGGGGTTATCCCATGCTCTCCTTTCGCCCGTCATGCACTTCAGAGTGGAGGCACCATGCAGAGTATACCCAGGCTCACATCTGTAGGTGATGCTGCTCCCGGAGAAGTGGCCCTGATCGTTCACCTTGAAGCCAAACTGTGGCACACCTGGGTCCTCACAATGAGACAACTCAAAACCTAGAGAGAGGAATAGAAACAGAGAGGTTTTTACTATGTGTACTTTTTAAACTACTCTCTGAGGGAGCGGCTAAGACCCGCAAGAGGAAACAAAATCAGTGTTGTTTAGATGCAAAGAGCAATACTCCTTTAATCCAGCACACTTAAGCATTCTGTTTATGAGCTTGCTGAGATCACACGTCCTTTTAAGCTCCCATCGATTTAATAAAAAAGGAGGAAAAGATACATGAGACATACCAATATTAGGAGACATGCTGGAGGATGTATTCACCTTATCCAATTTCATGTTGTTTTTCACAGTTTGTAAGCTCAGTTTCCATGGTAATCTTCAGAATATTCTATTTATTCATGTGCACATTTTTTGGGAGAGAGAGGGGGGATATGACAGGGGTATATAAATAGCTTATCCCTATAAGACCTAAACCAGGATTTGATCTGCGGTATTACCTGGAAGACGAGGTGTGCAAGGATTTGAGTTATCTCCTGAACACTGCAGTAGGTGCGTATCTAAATCCCCTAAAAATGGCCATTTGCAGAGCTGTTTTTTTCACCATCAGGTGATGTGAAAACATCTGCCATCACCCTGACATCTGGTTTGAGTAGCTGCTACTCTTAGTATTGTATCTTTGACATATATGAGAAAATAAACCAGCATACATTATTCAATGAGTCACACCTTCAAGTTTTATTGAACTAAAGCTCTCATATCAGTATTAGCCATAAACATCGCGAGGCTTGCAGCAGAGTTTTCATGACCACGCTGAAAGAACTGAAAAACTGAAGTGCATAGGAGTTAGGAAGAAGAAGACATGCTCAACACACTCGCATCCAGCAGACACACAATGCATGTTTCAAGCACTATGTAAATCACTTCAGATATCCAATCTTACATTGACATCAGAGCTCTCAGAAAGCTTTGTTGATTAAATGAGCCTCTTACAATAATGTCAATGGATTATTTTACAATCAGTTCTGTGATTGTTTCTCAAGTGAAGCAAGCGTGTTGCACTTGTCAGGAATTAGTGAAGCTTTCATTGGAGTTAAGATGCTGAACTGACGTGAGTAGGTATTGTGCACTCTAGTTCTTCCTTGTTTTACAGTAAAACATTATGTGGCGTGCTGCTGAAAAGAATCGAGACAACAAAAGTTAGCTTGAATACTCTCCATGTATTCCTGCAGGGCCATGAAGTTATTTTTCATGCACTTGAACATTTACTTTCAATGAGTCAAACCCAAGATTAAAGATGCTATGAGGAGGATCTGCTTTAACTGCACTCTCTCGCCCCCTTGTGGCTCGGAGTCTCCACCCACTATCGTAAATTACTTTTAGCGAAGCGTGTGTTTGTTTTGGAATCAAATGGAGACTGGATCCAAACAAATTTTCTTTGTTAGGGCAAATCTTCACTGGATAGAATGCACTGAGGTAAGGTATTTATCAGTGCAGTTACATAGTGCTACAGTACGACACGTGGCATCAAGCAAACAGCATGCAGCTATTTGTTAGCAACATCATTAGCCTGGTGCTTGATCGTATGTGTAGGCTTGCGTGACAACAAGTAAACACTGTAAGTTTATAGGTAGTTAGCAGCCGTTTGTATTTAGTGCAGCTGGCAGTCTGATAGTCAATAATGTGTAACGTTAGTGAATCCTGGTTAGCTATGTACTGCCAGTCATCTACCAAGCAGAGCTAACGTAACCTTACTCTTCATTTTATTGATAGACTCTCAAGTTTGAACCGAACACTGCAGAATAACTGCTGACTGTGGGTTGGAATGATCATTATCACAAACAGTTCAGCCCCGTGTTATAGAGTGTTACCCCCCAAGCCAAAGGCTAATTAGCCTTTAGCTTGGGCTGTATCACTCTCCTGTCAAGCTTTCTTCTGCTCTTCTATCATTTTTCTGTCTGACAGTTATGGTCCTGTGTCCACCATCACTACAAAGTTAGTCACATAAATTGTTTTTAGCAGAGAAAACACAGATCTCCTCTCTTATCTCTTCTCACTACTAAACTTAGTCAGCCGGCACGGTGTTGTCATAGAGACCTAGAGGTGCCATAGAACAATGCAGTCCTGGTCAATCCCATAAGAAGTAGCAATTTAAAATAATATGTAACCAGCAAAATGGTGCTGATAATCTCATTTTAAAGTGTGGATTACGGTCAGGCATAAATCTAGAAGGGAGACTTTATCAAGATCACAGCCCCTAAATAAAAGTTGTCTAAACTTGTTTCTTTTGCACCTTGCAGATTGTTCTAGCTTGGATTGGACACTGAGCCACAGATTTAGTGAGAGTGTTTGCATGGATGTTATAATGTTTCCGAGCTGTGTTTACTTACTTGAGTAGACTAGTTTGAATCCCTCTCCTGTATTTTCTTCATCACTGTAAAACTCCAGCCAGAGGTGGTTGGAAGTAGAGATCAGCGTCAGGCCCAACATAGATGATCCCGTAAATGCTCCAAGGACATGAGCTGTGTTGTCTTTACCGTCGTAAATCTGCAACAAAACAATTCACAACCAGCGAATAACCAACTCTGTGTGGTCAAGTTTGCAATTCAAAGGGATCGTCCTTTTTTATCAGCCCTGATGGGCTTAATACAAAGATGCCAGTGCTTGCTAAAAGTGCAAGTGTGTGTGTGTTCACCTTCAGTATATCTCCTTGTGCGAGATGAAAGGTTCTCGCAGAGATGTTGATGCCTTTCCCAGCCTGGACCTAGAGAAAACATGAAACCAGAATTACAAGTATTGACAAAAATAGATAACATTGGTCCACCAACGTTTGAAGAAAAGTTATTTCCCCAGCCAAAGATAATACGGTGTGTGCTGTTTGTCTGTTTGCTGGCAGAGTTCAGAAGACTTTGGGCTTTGACTGAAGTTCTGCAACTTTTTACTTCTACATCCACACATCCCTTTCATCTTCAGTAAGAAAGAACAAATGTCTTACCTGGATGCTATAGATGCATTCATGGTTGTTGTCATAGTTCATGGGATAATTTGGTGACAGAAGGATGCCTTCATTGTTTATAACTGAGGAGCCACACTCCGCTGATGACAAAAACAGGAATGAGAACATTTAATGAGTTTGAATCATAAACCACTTGATCAAAACAGTTTGGTCTCAAAGTTTTAAGTCTGAGCCAAAAGTAAGAGCTCTGTCCTGAAAAGACTTCTTAAAAAATGTGATGTTCTTTTTTTTTCCTCTCTTAATGGATGCCTTGAATGTGTGCTTGTGAGCATGTGTTTATGTGTCCAAGCAATTTAATAACCCTCCTGAACAGCTGTGTAGCTGGCTTTCCTCTTCCTTTAAAGGGAATGGGCAGGTAGTAAAATTCAAGAACTAATTTACCTAAAGATACCCACTCTGCACTTCTCTCACATGCCCTCCATCCACAGCACCATGTCCCCCTCTCCCCTCTCAGTCTCTCCTTTCCTCACTGTGTCTCTACTGGTGTAATAGTCATATTACAGCTGTCATATTGTCAATAAATCAAGCTGCTACAGTTTCCATTTAGAAAATTACCTCCACCCCCCACCCCCCACTGCTCTTTAATCTTTAACTCTCTCACTCTTGTTTTCGCCCTCACCCCCTCTCCGCCTCTCCCTCTCGATGAATAGAGCTTTCTTCCCCCACTCTACTTCAATCAGCCTTCCTCTTCCGCTTCGCTCAGATTTCTTCCCTGACTCTCCTGCATCGTGTTTTTTTTCCAGTTCTCATATCCTGATTGTGTCTCATTCTCTGCGCTAATGAGCTTGACTGAGGTTAATGTCTGGAAATAATAGCAGAGCAAAAAAAAATTAAACAGCTTTTTGATTTCTGTCTGGACATCATGAAAAGAGTCTTGAATCAGTGAGGTGAAGCCAAAACAAGCAAAGCAAAACATGACAAAGCAAAAGTGACCATAGATGCAACTTTCGCAGGTGTTTTGCAAGCTTCTGTCCTCTTTTCTTTATCCTCTCTGTGATGTACATCACACCACGTGCCAGCACAGGAACTAAATATAGAAAACAGCACTACACCCGCACAAAACCCCCCTCACCATCTCTTTGCATTGTCTGTGTTTTCACATGTTGATGAGACCGGATCACACAAAGCTTTCAGAGTAAGATTTCTGCACAGAATATTTAAATGGTTTGACTGATCATCCCTGCTGTTTTTTTTGCTCAACAGCTGACAACAATCCTGTGAATGAGTGCTGAAACATTTATCGTTGTCTCCTGCTTTTATTGTTGCCCTTTATCGATTCTGCAACTGCACTCAAATCAGCTCTTATTGTACTCCTCTCTTGCCTACAAACACCCTGAAGTTATGAGCACAAGGTATTGATTCTCGTAGGTAAATTCTTGTTCAGCGCAATACTCATTCTCAACACTCAGAGACAGCAGGTGAGCCTTTCTGTGGAACCCAGGGGAGCGATTTTAAAATTGAGGATAATGACTAAAGAACTCCAAATACACCCAGAGAAACTCAAAGCAAACACAGAGAAAATAAATAACAGCACTGAGAGTTAAATAGAGGACTTGAGCGAACAATTTTCCTCTCTCTCTTTTTTTGTCATCATGAGTTCAGTTTTTGCAATGTGAAAGTAAAAACCTCACTGTAAAGGATGTTAGCCCTGGGTGAGTTAATATGTAGAGTTATGTGAGGACACGTGTTAGTCCATATTTGTCAAGAGAAATCAAATTTTCCTCAGTTAGAACTCATGTATTTTATATACTTCCCTTCACCCACACTGTTTGAGCTCCAACCTTTGAAATTAATTAATGAGCTAGACAGCTCATACAATTTCCACCTGGGAGAAAACCTTTTATTCTAATGGAGAGGTTTTGGTATTTGTCATTATAACATTGTGGTTAAGAGCAGTTCCTCATCCTCTGAAGTTTTTGCATTTTTTAAACTGTTTTTAAAATGTATCCCATCATCTTGTTTGCTGACAGTTACACTGTAAACACGAGGGTCTTTGGGTCAGTGTGATGGATAAGCTTAATGTGGTGCATGAAGCTACTGCACTGAATCAAATCATAAAGCATACCATAAAAGAAAAGGGAAGAAAAGAAGGGGGTAACAGGATGGTACTGGAAAACTTGAGAAAGAAAATTGCCATTAAGAGATTTAATTGTTGAAAATTTGATGTGTTTGTGTCAGAGGATCATCCCATTTCTTGAGACTGCTCTGCGGCACATAGCAACACTGTTGAGCAAAGGATATTTTAAAGGTTCCTAAATTAATGATACGGACATAAAATGCTACCCTGTTTTATTGGCTGGAAAACTGCCTCTCCTTTCAGATTTTAAAGGTGTGTTTTTGACAAATTTCAGATGATGGCTTTTTCAGGTCAGACAATCTTTTATTGATCCTTGATGGGAAAATGTTAAAGTAAGGCCCCTCGGCACTTCACTTTAATGAAACCTGACTGTTTTAACAAAGCATTAGCACAAACGGCCGCACAGAATACTTATCTATCTCTTTAATATTGTACTCTCTGCCCTAAGATGAACTACCTAACATCCTGCCTCAGGTTATCCAACAAGTTTTGGAACTTTCTCCAGGAGCCTGATAAATGGAGTCATTTTTCTAATAATGTCCTTGATTGTGTAACACATAATTAATAAGGGTGTTAAAGGACTAAGCACAGGCCAAAAACTATCTGCCCACTGGTGAACTGGTCTCCAAGAAATATCACTGACATTTATTGTTCCTTCACTGACTGAAATTTGGCGTGTATAAATGTGGCTTTTACACAGATTACTGTCCGAAGAACGCCTATTCATTTGGGGAGCCAGTTTTGTTACAGATTTAATACAATGTTCCCACACTGCTCAAACACAATCTGAGAGATAACCAAGGAGGCGGGAACAATAAACCCTAGCGTTGACTTTCAAGGTGAGAGCAGAAACAGAATACAAGCTCCTTTTTTCTGTTTTAAACATACTAAAGTGTTCTTCTCATTCAGTCGCTCCACTTTTCAGTGGTGTTGTGCAATCTTTTTACAATTTAAGAGAGAATGGATTTGGCCTTGTATCGGCTTGCTTTTGAAATGAAGGTGTCTAGGTTTATAAAAGGATGAACACTCAGGATCTTTTTGTGTGGTATTTTTTTTTTTTTTTTTGCATTTTTGCATTTTTGCATGTCTCAGTGTGGGCAAATGTTCCTGTGTTAAGGAAACTCAAAATATTTTTTTTTTTTAGTAACTGCAGGTTACGTCTCATACGCGAGAAAATTCCTGTTTGTGTAGTTTGTGAAACATAAAAAAAAGGAAAGTTGTGAAAATTATCTTCTTTTTTGAGGTAAGAATACATAATAACCTTCAGGGACCAGGATTCAGCTCATGCTTCATGAAACTGATGACATGAATGGGAAAGAACAAATTTATCTCACTGTAGCAGGACAGTAGGGAGGAGATATTCCCACAAGCAGGAATGCAACAACATACCAACACATCTTGGTAACGGTGCACTCCACATTCTCCGTCCTCCTCCCAGGCAGATTAACTCTGGCGCCCCCTCTAGCCTGTATCCCATATTGCAGGAAAAAGTCAAAGTGTCGCCAACACCGAAACTGTAGCCGTTCCTCCTGCCAAACCGAGGCATCCCCGGGTCCTCGCATGGCTCCAGAGTATACTCTGTAGAAAATAAAATAAGAGTCATTTCAAAGCTGTGAATAAATAAAGACTGAAGGTCGAGAAAAAAAAGAGAATCTTTGCAGTTCATCCCATGTTGAAAGAACAGAGTACAGGAAAATTACTCTCAGTAAAACAAGTGATAAAATGGATGAAAATATACCTTTAAGATGTGTGCTTATTTAGTGTTTTTTCAGTAACACTCAATTTTGCTGAGTGTGGTGTAAGTGGCATCAGAGTAAGAGAGAGGTGGTGAAATTAAATTAGAGTGCCCTCGACTAATGGTGTTAAATCAACAGATCAATACCCATCACTCTCAGAGTCCGGAGAAATCTGCCCTTATACATATATTATACAAACAACATAACCATTAGGAGTCGACTGAGAGCAGCAGACACCTCACGGTCATGATCTCTCTTTCTCTCTCTAGTGAGGACAAACCTATCCAATAATTCATATTTGCTGTGTTAAATCTTAGCTGAAGTCAAATTTGAACATTATCATCGCATGTTGACGGATGTAATTGTGGTGATTAGTGCATAGGTTGTGAGCCTGAGCTCACTCCACTGTGTCCTGAAATGCACTTGTTGAATTTGTGTTCAACACGGGGAGAGATTTATTTCAGCCGGCTCAGACTGATGATGTGATGTGTGTTTCAGAGTGTGTGGCGGCAGGATGACACAGCCTGTTGAGCATGTTGAGTTTGGCAAGTCACATCTCTGGTGACACCTCCCATGTGTTACATTCTGAGTATCAGCTTATGCCATCTGGGATGCAATAAAACGTCTTTTGGAGGAGACGCAGATTGAGGAACTGTTTCATTCCAGAGTCAATGAGAGAGCGTTGAAGGGGCCTCAGAGAATCTTGATTTATGAGGGGTAGATGCAGCCTTGGACTGTGTCGTTATCCTGCCCTCTTTCTTGCTTTAGGGAAAAAGCTAGTGGTAAAGTAGAACAAGGCAGCTCATATGAATTCATCTTCTTCTTTCAGTTAAATGTTGTGTATCCTTTCTCCTTTGTTAAAAAGCTTTTTTCTTATGACATTTACAAGTCCTATAAGTAGTCCTAGATGTCAGAGCAAAAATATGGCCATCCAAGCAGCATGTTTATCGCCGATGTATGGGTATGTGCAATAGCATTTGAAGAGATCAAATTTTTACTTAACACAGCATCATTATTGTGTTGTTCAAATTGTTCAAAGCCAACATAAAATTATTTGGAACAAGAGTCCCAAGGAATCCTTGAAAAGTAGCATTGACATCACAAACTGGAAACCAACTTCTATTTATGAATAAGAAAAGATTTAAAAAAAAATTAAGTTTTAAGAAAATTTTAGAAGAAATGGTTAACAGGCAGTCTTTAAGATTTTTTGTCACAAATTCATCCTAGCAAAACAGCTTTTTCCAAAGTGTGAAAATTGTTGCTGAAGAAATTTTTAGGATTACAGTGACACATCAAATCACTTTTGGCTAATTAATGTCATAAAAAGAGCCCAATGTAGGCAGTGGACAGGCATCTTTGGGTCAGCTATACAGAGGCTGTGTGACGCCAACTCTTTGGCATTCCCTCAGGCTCTGTTATGGATCCCACATTGTTTGCATTCAAAGAGTTGTACTACTACAGGTAAAAATGTATATTTTATCCCACAAAAAATAAATGTTTTAGTTTAAGTATAAATGACTCTCACATTAGAAGAAGGTCACTCAGAGACTATAATACAGCCCTGTAAGGTGTGCCTCTCTTAATCTTTCAGTGAAAGACACTACTTGTGTTCTACAGCTCAGAGTTTTCTGAAAAACTGTCTCTCCACTGGAAAAAGTAAGAAAACAAAGACTTCTTAAACTGGCACAATTCAGTGTATGTTAAATGTTAAAGAAGTTCAGTTAATTACCAGAAAAAGTTATGTTGAAGCCCTCGTATGAAATGGAAAAGTCAGAGATGAACCGGAGCTGGGCTTTGAAGTTGCCATAGAGACCAGCATTTATGTTGCTAGGCAACTCATTGCCGGTCAAGCGAGCCAGTGGTTGCAGGAAACTCCCGTTCTCAGTAACCAGGAGGTAGTCGTGCTGGTCCTCCAGGTGAAAAGAATTGAACTGAAACTGGACTCCTAAGAACACACAAACAGAGAACAAGACAGATAACAGAGGAAGCTGTTAAAAGTTTTTAGCATCAGCTTTTTTATTCCCTCATCATTTTAGTTAGTATAAAGCATATGAGATCATGAGTTTTTTTTAAAAAAAGAAGGAATGTGTTAACTTTTTTGTTTAATTGTAATTATTTTAGTTTATAAATGACTACAATTTTCCACCAGCAGAGTCTCACATAAAATATGAATGAGTGCATGAAGATATTTTCTTTTATACATTCTGAGATCTACAAGAAAGCCTGGTAGTGTAGTGTTACGAGAGTCTATGCTTGCATTAGAGTAACAGCTGCACTGCTGTGTAAGCGTCTTTTCTCTTTTTATAAAGGCCTGTGAACCAGCGTGTCTCTTGCCTTTCCCGTGGCTGACTTCAACCGTCCAGGTACAGTTGAGAGATGAAGGGTAGCTGTCTGGATAGCCTGGACTAAGAATGGTACCCCAGGGACCTCTAACGTCGCCGCCACAGAGAGCTGGACAGATTGAAGAAGACAAGGTGGGAAAGAGAGAGAGCGGGAGGCAGAGGAGAAGGAGGAGATGAGCAGAGAGTGGGGGAAGGGGGAGGGGGAGAGGTTGGCATCAGATTTTGATGGCTAAAACAGATAATTTTTCCCTGTGGACCTTTGAGAGCCCTTCAAATGTACACACACATAAACACACAAGCAAACTCTGAGACAGACAGCATTAAAGAGAAAAAGTCAGAAAGAAAACCCCTAAACTTGTGATGAAAGGCTTTTCTTATATCCTTCCTTCAGCAGCACAGACATGGAATAACGACATAAATCTTTTTAAATTATCCACAAACTTGATAGAAGATGATGCATGTTTTTGTTGATCTTATAATCAAATGTCCCTGAAACTAACACCTGCTCATTGACAGTCTAGTCAGGATATTCCACTCATTCATTTATATTCAAGGTGATTTATAATAAAAATGTTGTTTTTGAGTTTGCACTAAGGGAATGCCTTAATTTAATTGCCAGAATTTAAATGTTGCAAACTTGTTTAAGTGGTTTCTCCACAGCACAGGTTGTTTCATATCAAACAGATGCTTTTTCAACACATTTGGAGTAGTTCAGGACATTTCCTGCGAGTAGACCACATAGCAAGTGACCACAGTGACCCCATGCTCACCAGACAGAAACATCTCCCACATAATTAGGAGTGCACTCTGGCTCTGGAGCTCAACTGAGCTCGCTTTTGGGCTTTGAAAAAAGCATGGCCACTTGTAGGATCAGACTGTAGGTGCCAGACAGTGTATAAATATTTTCATGAAAAACAAGAGGTAAACTTTAGCTTCTCTGTTTGGGGATAATTATCTTCGCTTCATAATTTATGATAGCAATTTAGTATTTTAATGCTGGGCTTAATTATCACAACCTTCCTTTCCTGCATTACTGAACATGGCCCATTGTTATTTCAAAGTCACTTAGTTAATACAGAGTTCCAGTTTCATTTTTTGAAAAATGTTTGCAATTAAGAAGTTGCACTATGCTGTTACAACAATAAAAGTTTCTGAACCAAACAAACAAGTGGATCATAAATAAATCCAGTGGATAGTGACTTGGTGCCCAGGGTTGCACAGAAAGATGTGGATTAATGTTGGTGCAGTAATCAAAGTAGTTTCCTCAAGGGCAAAGTCACTTGTTATGAAACCGGTGACTATTTAGTCAATTATGTTTTTATACAAGGTGTGTGGGAGACTCAGAACCCAGTCATTGCTCTTGGGCGAGCAGCCTCTGAGCTCTGAATTGATCAACAAAATTGAATGTAATCTGGATTACTTTTTCTCAACATCAGCACTGTCTTGTGAAAAGGCTTTAAGATGTCTTTTGTTTCTAAAACAAAACTTTTCTCTTAATACAGTTTGATTCAAATTGATTCAAACTAGCAAAGCGGTGCAAATGCCTCTTAGAGACTACTTAAAACATTTTGAACGATTCACAGTGTGGCCTCAGGATGACCCTGCAAGTTCTGCTCACGCTTCAACTGTGCACATTGTTATGCAGTAAGAGATCAGGTCTGCAGAAAAAGCAAAATCTGTTGCTCATTCAATGCATACTAATGCAGGCATGTGTTGCGAGGTGCTTCATTTCTGCCCGCTCCAGTTGGTTCATGTTACAGCTGGCCGACTGGCCTGTCATTTCCTCTTACAATAAACCCGTAAAACGCCATAACATTACCGCAAAAGTGCAACGGTGGCAGAGCTCCTGGGACAAGGTCAAATCTGGAAGTTCTGCTGAAGTTTCCATGAGCAGGACAATTAAGCAGAAAAACCACCATTTATGAGAGCTGCAGCCTCGGAATTCAATCACTGCAGACACTAAGTTGTGGTGACCGTCACCACAGCCACATTAGACAGGCAAGTCAGGCATTGAAAATGTGCTCAAACCACAACAGAGCATCAGAATCTACTCTCTAAACCACGCTTACATTAGCATACCCAAAAACAAGGATTAGAAGTGAAAGTATTTCCTAACCAGACAAGTACAAAGATGCAAGCAGACATGGGCACCCACACATATTGTACACACACCACTCACTCGTGCACAAAGGCTTGCATGCACGGACACACGAAATGTCCTTAATTATTAATGCACTTCTACCAGGAAGCTCTTAATGTTGAATGCTGAGCTATGTAAGAAATTTAAAACACTGCGTTACATCTTTATCCTGAACATTTCTCCTCTCTCTGTTTCTCTCTCTGGCTATCTGTCTTTTAGATCTCCTTTCATCTTTGCTTCTTCCCACCCTCTGCCTTTTAGCTGGTTTCCAATTTGTTCTCTTTTTCATTAGAACAAAGTTGGATTGAGTGATTCCACCAAAAAGTCGATCTCAGGACTTCTAAAAAGGTGTGAAAAGTAATTTAAATCACTTGAATTCAATTTTATTCATATAATTGCTAGCAATTCACCACATGGGAGGAATATTGATTTATTTCTGTCATTTTTCTCCACACAGAGTGTATCTTGGTTTAAACTGAATATATCTTTACAATATGATGTATACAGGGCTGAGGGTTGTCTTCTGAGGAATAATAAGACCGGATTTTGATTTCTGGAGCTACTCCCAGACTGAGTTTGCTGCTTTTGGCATCATGTTCCTTGAATTCATTGCACACTGTTTGTTTGCCAAGCTCAGCAGCAAATAGCTCCTATATTTGTATGGATACATACTGTGCAAACACCTTAATGACATGCAGCCTGCAAATCCCAGGCTACTCTCTAGACGCTTATATGCCCAAGCATCCTCGGAGGAAAATCACTGCCCGTCTGAGGAGAAGTGCAATTCAAATGTGGTTAACAAGCGAATGAGCCAACAAGGCAGCCACAAAACGGATGAATCTCTCCTTCCCCCTTCCCCTACTTCACTGCCATGATTGGAATAAGAGAGAAAGACCCCTCGTCCCTTCCTCCAACCCTAGCTCCTTGATTTAAGGGGGAAAGAGAGAAGGTGACAGCCAACACAGGCTGTCGTCAACCCTACCTCAAACCGTCCTGTGTACACGGTTCACATGGGAGGGAAGGTGACAGGCGGCACACTGATAAAAGCTACACACACACACACACACACACACACACACACACACACACACACACACACACACACACACACACACACACACACACACACACACAAAGGCACAAGCCCCTACATATAAGTGCTGATGTACAGTGCACACGCACACGCACACACATACTGCGTGCCCACAGATCTCTAATCTTCTCCTCAAATCATCCCCTATCAGCCACAGCAGCCTTCACTGCAAATTGCCCCAGCGTACACCCAAGTGTGTGTGCATGTGTGTGTGTGAGTGTGTGTAATTCAACTAGTGGCTTTGTCACAGAACAACATGTCCTGTATGACTCAGCTTCCTATACGGGCATGGTGGGCTTCACTGCTGAACCTTTGGACACCCCTCAGCCTCTTTTTCAGCATTTCACTCAAAATGTCTGGATAATTGTTTCTAAACACCAACATCTAGTGATGTAAAAGGAAAACAAAGGTAAGAAAAAACACTCACATCGCCCAAAATGTCAGTGTACTATGATAAAGTAGCCTGCAGCAGTGTTGACCTTGTATGTTGTCATGTGAGAATGTTCTCCCACAAATTATTTGATCAGCGCTGCCATAAAAAGGTGAGGTACGATGAAGAGTGTGTGGGGGACCTTCTGAGGCCCTAACATTACTTTTATTTACGAGAGCTCATCTTTTTCGTATTTACCGTCACATGTAGGTAAAGGGTGGCTCCACCAGTGATTCTTCTCACACACGAGCGGCTCCTCGTGGCTCAATCTGTAGCCAGAGTCACAACCAAATGAAACCGTGGAGCCAATGGAGAAGTCCTGCCCATAGCGGATACCATTGACAGGGATACCGGGGTCCAGGCAAGAGTAGCTGTCCACTGTAACGCCTGAAAAACAGATAAAAAAAAAAAGTTAAATATGACTTTAAGCACTATACTTTTTGGTTCAGCTGATCTTTATAATTTCAAACCTACAGATGATTTGAAACTCGGCATGTCGCATCATGCTGAGCTGCTATGGTTGTCTGAAGATGAAGCTTGTGTAACTGTGTGAGACTAGCTATGACATCCTGATGTCACATACACTTTGTGGTTATTCTGAGAGTGCACTTCATAGGTTATTCATATTGTACATAAAACCAAAGGCTTTCATCAAAAAGGTAAAATTGTTTCTGACTTACTTTCATACAGTAATTTGAAGCCGACATTTGAGCGGCTGTTATCCGTGGTGAACAACAGATAGAGAAAGTTGCTGCTGCTGAAGAGGAACTGGGGAACCTGAGTGCCATTGAAGGAGCCGATCAGAGGAGACAGGAGGTTTGGTCCGTCATGGATCTCAAGAAAATCGTAACCCAGCTCTGTTTGGAATCTATGATAGAAAATAATCAGAACACCACAGTGCTTACTGACACTTTGAGAATAGCACTGACAACAACAGGAACAAGGCAAAACAAAGCTCCTTTACTGCTGGATCTACTGGTAGGACACATACACACTGAAGTATGACCTTGTCAAGTTGACATTAAATCAAAATAGTTGTTGAATTACTTTAAAAGCCAACATATAATTTTAAACTTTGTAGGTCACGACTTCTGATCTCTTTTTTAAGACTGAGTTATTAATGCTGCAGGCAGACAGAGGCAAAGGCTCATGCTGTCAGTCCCTCTTTAGGTTGTTGGACTAATCCAGCTAAATGCACTTCACAATGTAATAAATCTAAAACTTTGAAACTCAAACAAATGAACCGTTATTTTACAGGATCCAACAAAGTTTTACTTCTTGTACCAGTTTCAGCTCAAAGACCACATAAAATTAACCCATTTATTAGCCGGCCTCCCTGATCAATATACAGCTGAATATTAAGTCAGCAGACTATGAAATGCAATTTCTATTTTTGACGACTTCTGATAAACTTGAAGTCGAGTAAATTTTATGTTGTCAGTTGAAACTGATGGAAACTCTGATAAATATGCACAGCCTTCTCTTCTCAGAGCTCCCGGAGTTTTTACAGTGTGTAGAATCAAAGATTTATGCCACCCACCTGTCAAATGCGATTTTGATGGAGCGTCCAGGTTCTGATTCAATCACCCACTCACAGCTCAGGGAGTCTTTGTAGTAACCAGGCCACCCAGGAGACAAAATTACCCCATTTGGGGCTGAATAGTGGCCCCCACATGGAGCTAGAGTGGAAAAAGAGCAGAGAGAGTGGAAAAAAAAGTATAGAAGGAGGTGAAGATGAGAGATGACTTGTGTCGAGACATGCAAGTCAAGTCTTGGTCTAAAATTGTAGCTGAGGATTTTGAATAAGCAGCTTCCCTGGGGCGACCAGTATGCATGTTTTGTTCCATCAATATTCTCCTCTGAAAGCTCATTTGCTGTGACAGTAAACTGAACAAAGAGACATGTTTGGAGCATGCTCAGATTTACAATTCAACAAGAGTACAACGCCACTTAACATGTACACTTCGTTATCACATCAAGTCATTTTATTCTAGCTTAGGTTATTTATTTGTTTTTTGACACAATGACAGTGATGGGGTGTGTGTGTGAGAGAGCAATGTGGTGTGCACATCTACACTTAACAGATGTAGTACATTGAAGTGCTGCTTTTCACCAGCTAAAATATTTTTTTTTGTTATAGATCAAACGTTCAAATTTGAGCTCTACATTAGTCACCACCAGTCTTGTGCTGTGAAAATTCTCATTTTTTCTTGCCATACGCTGTCATTCTTAACATCGTTTGCCTGCCATATGCTACAGAGCAGACTGAGTGCATTGGATTTTTTCCTGATATTTCCTTAAGCTACAAGTGGGATGAAAGTAGCAACAGCTCATTAAAAATAAGGTCAAACAATGTCAACAGAGATAAATATCTGAATGAGAGTAACTCGCAGTAATCATGAATTAATTGCACATTGACAAGATCCTCCAGGATGTACAGAGAAAGAAATGGTTTCTATTATTTTTTGGTTGTTAACTAAAGTACACAGAAGCATCTTTAGAAAGCTTAAAAAAATTGCACAAAATGAATTATTCCTTCTCTTTCATAATATGTTCAAGGAAAGATAGACATGAATCATCTTTATAATATAAAAAAGAATAAAAATTCACTGAGAGGATGGAACAGCAGATGACAAATCTGAGAAAGGAAACTCATCCATCACTTTCTTTCTTATCATCCACAATAATTGTGTTTTTTTTAGCAGGACATTGTCTGCTATCTCAGATTTAAATTAGTCTGAAGCTCTTCTGTTCCTCTTTCCTTTTGATTCAGATCCTGTCTGAAGTTAAACTTAGTGACTGAACTCAATTTGTTCGGCTCTGTATCCCCTGAATTCAGGAAAGTAGATTTTGAAGTGGAAATACACAAACATTGGCTACAAAGGATCTTGGTTTATTAAATTACCTGGAGCACAATTAGCACGGCCCGTCTTTGAACTGTCAAGAGTTCTAACAATAGCAGCGGTGTCAGAAATATCTAAAGTTAATTACAACTACTGTTGTTGGAGATATATCTCAAGCACTTATAGAGCGTTACACGTTCTTTTTGATTTGATATTAACAGGTCAAGTTCTGCTTTTCTCTTCTTCTTTTGCACAGGTTTGTTCTGAAGACTTTGAACTTGAAAACAAAGGGTTGTATTTCCAAATGACTAATCTATGACTGTACACAGATGATGAATGGATGTTTAAGTGCTTTGATTCTGATTTACTGATCTATACTTAACTGCAGTCATAGGAGACAAGTGTTCTGACTTGATTTGACTCCTCAGGGATGATGTCAAACCTTTTTCACTGTTCGTTCTGAAACAATCATTTTCAAAGGTCTAAGGTCAAATCCAGGAATCCTTTGATGAGGAAACTGGAAAGGGTAACTGGAAAGGATATTATATCCTTTAATACTAATACAATCACAATGAAGTTGTGGACTAAAGCTGTAAGTAGCAGCAGTGTATAAATAGTATATTTGGATTTACTAACCACCGCCATATACATTTTCTCTCCAATGGACCGACAGCAGATAATTTCCACCTCCTGCGACCTCCTGGGTCCTCAAAGTATGATGATATCTGGGATGACATATTGCTCCCAAGTTGATGATTTAATCAGCAGTATTTACCTTCACATTTTGGGATGGGCCCACTCCACATGACTTTTCCTCTTTCTAGCTGACAGGAGATAGTTTCAGTTCCCTGGGTTTTGATGAAACCGTCCTCGCAGACCACAGAGATGGAGCTCCCGAGCTGGAAGCTGTCTCCAAAGCGGCGTGCATTGATGGGGATTCCAGGGTCTGGACACTCATTGTGGCCAAAAGCTAGAGGGTAAAAAGTTACAAGGAGACACAGAATTAATGAGACTGGACACCATCAGAAACAGATGGGCACATACATGAAAAAAAAAAAGCTATCAAGATTTATGAGAACTGCACTCAACGGGCTCTTAGTGGGCTCATTTTACTCTTTGTTTGATGAAACTTAAAAAAAAAATAATCCTATTGACCTACTGCTGCAATGTGACGTCTTTCAGTGTTCACTCCCTGCCAGGAGAGCTTCTATAAAATCGTCCTGGAACACATCTCCTATATTTTCTGCTCTGCCATTCTATATCTTTGCTTATTTCTCAAGCTACAGTATATTTGCTCTGCTTAGGCTGGATCAAAGCAACGTAACCTCTGATAAAACTCATGTAAGCATATCTGCAGCAGGATATCGTCTAGCTCATCAGATTAAAAGGCTGTAAAGTCCAACCTTTAAATGCCCATGTTTTGCCAGACGGAGCAATCGGGTTTGATCAGGTGATAGAGATTTAAAATTGAAAAATGCAGTGACCAGAAAGTGAAAAAGAAAAAAAAGAAAAAGTTTGATAAACTGAATCAAACTGTGACGAAAGGCTTCAAGATTCAAGAGATGTGTCGGTTTGCCATCCGACTCACAGCCAGATAAAATGATCAGTATCAGTTTCTATTTCTGTTTGCCTGGTATAGAGACGTGTAAAAGCCCAAATTAGCTCAAAGACAGCAAGCAGGGCCATTATCATCAAATGAGAACAAATTTGCCCTCTAACAAATCAAACACTGTCTTATTTACTGTACATGTTGTATCCTGTTGTTGACAATACATCTAAGAGTCACCTAAGTTTTGATCTTTTACAAAAGTTTGCGCAGCTTACAACTTTACGATGCAGACAGAACATCAGAGATTTACCTGACGTCCAAACACTAATCTCCATTTCTATTTCGACACAGGTTAAAGACACAGAGTGTGATGTTTAAAAAAGGACATTTGAGAGTATCTGAAGGGTTTATTGTTTCACTTTGACAGAAACAGGCGTACAGTTCGTGCTTCTTTCCCGTCTTATGTTTTAAGTGAGGTTAAAATGCATCTTTGACCTCTGTCTGAGCTGGACGCACTTAGATGAAAACATCATCAATCATCTCATCTGACTGTGTGTAAGACAAACAGGGGAAAATGTTCCTTTAATAACTTCCATGTCATATCCTTCTCTCTGTTCTGCAACCTGCTCTTCTATTCTTAGCTGCTGCATCGGTCACATGACCCCTGTCCAATCGATAGTGTTTCTTTTCCAGAACAAGTCTTGAAGACTCCAGTCTGTTTGAACTTTAACTTTCAGTAGATTTAAAAAGCTTTGGTGAAAAATGTTACATCTTAACAGCTAATAGTTTAGAGGTAAAGTTTGCCTGCTGTATCAAAGTGATTCTTGTGATGGAAACTAAGAGTATCATGAATTATGAGTTGAGTTTATGCCACAGGCCATTTCCAAGAAGGGATGGATACTGTTTCTGTTTTAAAGGCGCTCTTATTGTATAAAACTGCAACCAGGCTAGGCTGAGATATGCATTAAATATGAGGCCAGAGCACACTGAAAAAGATAAATGGCATACTGCTGTACGTGATGTTGAATCCTCTCCCCGACATGGAGTGATCCGCCTGGAACTCCAGCCTCAGCGTGTTGGTATTAGACGTCAAATGGGAGGGACTCTCGGCACCAGAGAACCTCCCGATGACGTTAGCATCATTTGTCTCGCCATCTTTCACGGTTAGAGAATCATAAGGGGCCTCCAGGTCAAAGTCATTAAAGGCCAAGTGGATTCTGGAGCCTGGGTCGGATTGGATGAGCCACACACAGTTCATGTTGTTCCCATAGCCTTCTGGGTAATCTGGCGAGAGGACGGTTCCTGAGGGGGCTGTGAAGTTGGACATGCAGGGGACTTTGGGGAAAAAGTAACAGAATAAAAAAGAGGCAGATGGATGAAAACAAAGAGATGGGAGGATTACATTTTGGATAGCAAAAAGGGGGCAGGGAAAGAAAATCTCAGTTAAATATTCATCTCCACAGCATCATCGGTCATCACCCGCTCCAGGCCATAATAAACTCTGTCACCATGACGACAGGTCAGGCTTGAATGTTAACAGCATCACAACAGGGAACACAATGTATGACTAAATATCCACAGAGGACTTTGGTACTTACATATGCATATGGGGATGTTTGCTGACCACTGGTTGTTGTCCTGGCAGGAGATGGTTTTCTCACCAATCAGCTCAAAGCCAAACTGACACTCAAACCTCAGGATGCCTCCGTTTGAGAAGCTGTCTCCTTCTCTTATTCCATACAGAGGAGTGCCTGGGTCACCACAACTCTCTTTGTCAATTTCTGGAAATAAACAGTTTGAGAGGGAGAAATGAAAACATCTGAGTGTAAGTCCTTTGTGCCACAATGTAGTCCAACAACTAAAACACAAATTTTGAAGCACAACGGTTTTCACAGTTTTTATAAAAAAAAAAGACTTTAAGTCAAAATCAACAATTAAATTGACTTAAATGTTGACCTTGACTAACAATGTATGCAAATTTAGAGCAATAACTTTTTGCTGCATAATCACAGAATATGAACAGAATAAAAAAAACTATGCAGCTTAATTCAAGCTAAAACAGCAGGCTTTGAGTTCAACTACAGCATAGCTACACTATCCTAAAATCAACAGTGTAACATCATTTCACAAACTGTGCGAAAGTGTGGATGTAATGATGGCTTCCCAAAAGTGAAGCCAAAATACTGAGACCTCCGACTGCTTTGCAAATTAAAAACACACCCCAAGGAAGTTTTTTCCAATGTATTTTCAAACATTAGAGTCAGTTCCTACCACACGATATTGATGTTATAATAACATTGTTGTAATGTTTTTTTGTGATATATACGTTTTATTTTGTTTTATGATGCTACACATGAGGTAACTGTCACTGCTCTGCTGACAAATGAACAATGTGAACAGTGTAAGGGCCAACAAGAAAAAAAAACAGAAAAAACAAACAAACTGAAATACTAACAGAAGAGTGACTGAACTGTCTTTAGCCTTGTGACTACTTTTAAACAGACACAAAGACAAAAGAAAGGTGTCACTTTGTTGTTCAAGGTACAACAACTTGGGTAAATTCCTGTCTTAATCAGAATTGTAGTGAACAGGCAGAAAAGGGTTGTAAACAGCATGACATTTAGAGCCTGGTGCTGTAGCATCGACATTATGCAGACGATGTTATTCTGTTCATTTGGACTCAAAAATCATTAAAAGCGATCATACACAGTGAGTTAATTTTATAGAAATGTGCCCATCATTCTATAAATCATCATCAATAAGTCATTGAAAATCACATCCCCATGAGGTAAATATATCTGGAAGTAATTTGCATCAAGTGACAACAAACTGAAAGAACAGTAGTGTTATGTTAGGTGAGGTTGTAATTTTTCCCAACACAAGGACTAGCAGCAGTGCACCTATCTGGCAGCCAGCTTATCAAATAGCCAGAGTTAAGCTTGTGCAGTATTTGTGGTCACCATTGCAAATCATTGGCCTCATATGCCCAGAGGTCATATTTCCCTGCTGTGCACCAACATGCCTCACTACCAGAGCTCATCATCCATTTTGAGCAGAAAAATACTGCCAGCTGAATAGAGTCTTGCTGATTGGCTCTTGTTTTGCTGTGTCAGGAGTATTTTCATGAATGCTTCGACTTCTTTGTTCACGTAGCCGGGAGCCACTTTGCATCCATCTCGTTCAGCGTGCCTGCTTCCCCTGAGTTTGCAAGTATTCATGACACCTCTTTTTTTCCACATGATCATAAGGTTGGACATATCCGTCGTTGACCCTACAAAAAGGTGCCAATGTGTCATATGATTCTCTTTAAAATTTAATGTGCTGTATTTCTAAAAACATACCCCCCTCTTCCCCCAGCCGTCGCCTCCTCTTCTCCCTTGCTCTCCTCTCCTATTTTCGGTTTTATTTACAGGAGCGGCCCATGGCAGGAAGCAAAGGTGTGTGTGTTTGTGTGCGTGGTCATGTGCGTGTTTGTGATGTATTGCATTAATTTCCATCATGACATTGTCTTTATGAGACCCACAGACTCCACCAATCACAACCTGCCTAACACACACACACACACACACACACACACACACACACACACACACACACACACACACACACACACACACACACACACACACACACACACACACACTCGTGCTTGAACACACACTCTGCCTTACACAAGAGGAAAGAACAAATTGCTTTGGAGTGAAAACAGGCATACTCCTGGAAGATTCCTATAGTAGTACTACTTCTCACAAACATGCGTGCATGCACAAACAATCACAGATCCACATCCTGTCCCTTCCATAGCATCCCATACACATTTCAGTCCAACACACATACACACATATTCACACACACAAATAATCCTATTGTGCTGTAACAACAAGGCTGACAGATTCACAAAGGGGATTAGACTCCTTATAGTGAGTGTGTGTGCGTGTGTGTGTGCGTGTGTGTGTGCGTGTGTGTGTGCGTGTGTGTGCGTGTGTGTGTGCGTGTGTGTGTGTGTGTGTGTGTGTGTGTGTGTGTGTGTGTGTGTGTGTGTGTATTCGATATTGTGTTTGCAGTTGCACATTGACCCCCTTTCCACTCTGCTTTATAATACTCAATCATGCTCACACCATATTGTCCATGGGAATACATACAGCAAGTATGCACAGAAAGAAATGAGCAGGACACACACACACACACACACACACACACACACACACACACACACACACACACACACACACACACACACACACACACACACACACACACACACACACACACACACACACACACATACACACACTCACACACACACACACCAAACCAGTATAAATGGGCTACTTTTAAAGATCTGAGAGAGAGTAGAGCAATAGATTTGGTTTAGATAATGAGATTCCAGGGAAAAAAAAGGCTTATTGGCCATTCTTCTGTGCTGGCCAATTGGAAATTGATTTTACAGCTAGCTAGTTAATAGTAATTGAATACTAAATGTGAAGTTGTATGCAAGCTTCCATCTTTTTGTTTAATATGCTTTTACATATGTTCATCACGATCCATCTTTTTTTGTGCTTCATTTTGAGGGACTCGTATCCCTCATCGCTGTCTGAAATCAAAAGATGGATTAAACACATAAAACTAAATCGAAAAATAATCTAAGGCTGCTCTGGTAGCCGCAGAAGAGGAATCAAGTGCGAGGTCTCATACTCAAAAGGAGAAGCAGTATGGGGAAGCAATTAGAAACCAAGCCAGTCTAATTAGCTTGTGGTTGTCTGAATCTGCAACCTAAAGGGAGTGGCTCAAATTGACTTGTTCACACTGTAGTCATCAGTGAGAACCGTCTGTAGAATTAAAATGATCTCATTTATTACACTCTGAAAACTGACTTTTTTTTTTCCTACTCTCAGGTTTTCAAACCAGGCCACTGAGGAGCTTTTGAGGATTGATTAGATGTGAGATCCATAAAAGAAAGACATCAATCTCTGTCTGCCCTTATTACACAAGCTGCACAAATTGTTGTTTTTTATACTTTATGGTGTTACTCCCATAAACCTACAGCTCTCTGCAAATTGCTTCTCAGGATCATAGATAATAATTGGGCTGTTTTCTTTGATCTGAGGGAGAAATACATCACTCAGTGTGCTGTAAAAAACTTTTCAACTCCAGGTTGAGACTGTTTCATGACCCGGTAATAAGCTTGTTGTTCCAACATCGTCAGTGAAACTCTGGATGTCTTCACAAACATTTTATGAGCAGCAAGCACAGGTGACACAACAGGACACCAAACCTCAGAGACTTTTCCTGCAATTTTTGTTTCACTAAGATGTTTTTGTTGCTCCCTCTTTCCAGCTGAGAACATTTTGGGGAATCTAAAATTAATAACCAAACAAAGGTTACATGAGTGAACTTGTCTTAGTGCTCTGTGTGCATCAAAACAAAAGAGGGTAAAACCAATAAAAGCCTTCATAGACTGTACTAAAGAGAGGTTAAAGCACCAATTTCAAAACACGGGATGTGTAGAACAGGCGTAATGAGCTCTAGACCATCTGGAGCTTCCTCTTGATGAGCCTTTTAACGAACTTTATGACCAATGAGGAAAAAAGACCTCTTTTGTGTTCTTCATGAGGGTGACACTGTTTACTTACACCTGTCTGTTAAGTCTGCAAAAGCTGTAATGAAACTGCTTGTCTTGGAAGCTGCGATCAAACTTCTGAATAACAATCAGCTCAATTTGGATTAAAATGAATTTATCAAAACATCACTGATACACTCAGTTTTCCGATGCCATACATAGTTCATAACGTTAAGCCTCAGTGTTGTAGTCAGGCCATCAAATATTTAGTCCAAGATAAGTCTAGAATCTTCTGTGTTCAAACTTGAGTCCATTCTAGTTCCAGTCTCGGTCGAGTCCTTGTTTGCAGCTTTGTGAACACATGTTCCATGTGCTAAATTCAGCTGTCTTGGGCCATGTTTACACCTAGCCGGGTGTCTGGGAAACTACATTTTTTTTCAACACCCACTCAAAACTGCAGTTTTACCTCACTGAAAATTATGTTTTTTTGAAAACTCCAGCTGACGTGAAGATTTCGGAAAACAGCGGTTTTGTGTTTTCATGTAGATGCTAGGGAAACGGAGTTTTTGGCGCTCGAACGTCAGAACCGATTGACAGGGGTTCATTCTTATTGGATGGTATGGGTTTCACGTCTGAAAAACACCACCAACTACGAGTTTGGTATTGCTTGCTGCGTGTGGACAAAAATATTTTCAAAACCAAATAGAGGGGCAGGGGGATGTTAATTTATTTATTTTTTCTTTTTTAACACCCAGCTAAATGTGTGCAAGGCCTTAAATGTAGTTTGTTTGTATTTCTATGCTTAGAAAGATGTTTATTTCTCTGCCTCATACATAGGGTATCTACCTTTTATCTCCTTTTCTCCTTTGCTTTTTATCCTATTTTACATATTGTTTTCTCCAAATATTCAACAGGCTTAAAAACCAGGTCCTCAAAGGTAAAAATTCACGATATCCATGTGCAAATGTGTGCTGGCATGACAATAAAGCTCCTTAAACCTTGAAACTTAAATCTGAAGCTGGACAGATTGTGTAGGATCCTGACTGATCCTGTCAGTGTATCTGGGGATTTAAATGACCAATGAAGCCAAAACATTGTGTGTTGTGTATAAATGTGCACTGTGGCTTACATATTAGGTAGACACACTCATTGATCCTTCTGACATATAAATAACACAAAATAAGGAAATACAAAAAAGAAATAAATACATGAAAAAAAAGCTCACCTGCTATTGATCAGAACTTGAACTAATGAAAAACCTTGTATTCAGTGATAAGTCCTTTTTGCGGCTAATATCATTATTTGCTTAGTAAAGTAAAGTTATCATCAATTTTAGTGGGCTAACTTTAGCATCCTGCTAATGTTATTTTTTCTTCACTAAAACCGCTAACCTTAAACCCTGTCATCTCCTTAATGGTTCCATTCCATTTTGAAAACAGTGAACTGCTCTGACTTGTGTTTAATGCAAAAAATGTGAATGAAAAAGAGGATTTGTGGTGCAGCACCTCTACTGAAGATTGCACATGTGAGCCCCTCTTCAAACTGTCAGGATTTTACTAACAAAGTGGAAACAACTAAAAGAAGTCTCCAATCAGAGATAAGTCATAGTCCTGCAGTCCCTCTTTCCAGTCTAAACCCAGTCAATGCTTGTGTCTGAATCCAGTCATTGATGCTTGATTATGGGCTAAGCTACGTGCACTCCTCTTTTTTTTTCAATTTTCATTATCAGTAACACTGTAGGCTATGGGAAAATTGAATACTATACTAGTCAATTATTCATGGAATGAAAATAAAATGCTGTTTACAGCTGTGTGATTAAATATGCCCTGCCCTTCACAGGCTACCTCTGCATGTATATGAACACACTCACACACGCACACAAGTAAAAAGAGGGCAGCTTTGGCTCAGTAACCCAATAGTGAGATTATTGACTGTAAAATTGAACCACATTTCTGGTTACATTGTGAATGAATATTTTATGAATTCCTATTTCATGGTGTTTCTGCAGCTTTGACTGAAAATCTGTTCAGTGCTGATTGATTAACAGGGTCCTGCTCCAGACCTGGACTACAGCACAGTTACCAGACATGAGCTCCAAACCACAAAACTAACACATGCAGTAAATATTTATAACAAGATTTACCAAAGGCAAATGGTCAGCATTATTAGTAAGGTGATATATCAGATATGAAGATACGAGAGGTTCTTTACGATGTCCTGTAGCATCATCGTAATGTACCGTCACTACATGATATGTATCCAAATTTCCAACTTAATTAATTCCTGTAAACTGCTTAGTGGTTCAGTGCAAAAGCAGACACACTGGGTGCCAACGCACGCTCACACTGCAGCTTTTATCAGCACACACACACAAACACAGGTCCATTGTGCTTGGGGTCAACTGTGCAATAAAAATCCACCTTGACATCTATATTCCCTATAAAATACATCACATATTGAAAACCATAAAAAGCAGATGAAAATGGTTAAAAGTAAGAGCTGACATTATGACTCTGTGATGGGATCCAGCCAGAGAAGAGAGGAGGACAAAGGGGAAGAAAGAGCAATGTATTTCTATCTAGATTCACAAATAAGAGCTGTATCTTTTCTTCTTGATAAAAGGAGCTGCTATACGATGTGTTCAGATTTGATGGTAGAGTATTAGGTATTCTTACGTCGTGCTGTGCACCTGCTAACATCCAGCGTGTAGGATGTTTGAAATGAAAAACAGATTTGTCATAATGTCAACACGTCTGCCACCTAAACCTATTTTACAACTGGATGTGAAGCAGACACCTCATGTTTATGCTGCATTGGTCTCTGCTGCATTACATAACACAAGATGATGGGATAGAATGATGCACTTAAAGAAGCTGAAGGTTGAAGGATGACTCATCGCTGGAGTCACCCACAAGTTATTTAGTGAAATGAGATGATACCAAAAACAAGGCTGAGACAGCTGTTGGCACTGAGTGTCCTATGTTTTTTGCAACATTTTTGTCTGTTTGTTGAAACAGAATAACTACACATGCAGACTTACATCATGGAGGGTGATTCACAGAACTTAGAGTGAAAATTATAATATGAGTGATTTTCGTTTTACTTGGTATTTGTGATATGACAAACTCTGAGCAGTTGTGTTACTTAAAGACCAATGCATCGCAAAAGCACAGAAATAAAACACAGTCAGTCTGATGGTTGAATCTGATAAATAAGCCTCTCTACCCTCCACATCCTTGGTCAAAACAGGGCTCTAGTAGGCAGCAGGTGAGCGTGTGGGAATGAGCACCTGTGTCTGTTTAAATTGGCAGGAATCAGCTGTGAGTCCTAAGTGGAACAGAAGGTTTACTCTGTGTGCAGTGCTGAATCCTACATCAATCCAATTGGCAGCTGCTTCATTTGAATTATAGAAAGCGATGTCTGTGCTCTGAAATCCCACTCTGCGGCAGCCCCTCAAAGTTAAAGCAAAAAGATGGGCTGGTGATAGGATACGGCTAAAGCTCCACAGAGACCTCAGAAACAATTTGAGCGGGCTTTGTAACAGAATCACTGGTTATAAAGAAAACAAGAGGAGGGGGAGTAAAACACATTCAATACCCCTGCGATAAGCACACACAAAATTTCCTTTTTCTGTCTTTCACAATGGCTGATAAAATTAATGACACCCCACTTTAGGTTGTGCAGGAATTGAAAAGTGAAACAAGCAGCCCCACTCTTCAAAAACTGAGAACATTTCTCTCTTGCTTTGGTTTGATGAATATAAATCATTCTCTAAAATCGGCTCTGTGTTCAACAATGAGACAAATAATACACAACACTAGAGCAAGTAATTAGGACAGACTTAATGATTCAATGGGAAAAGCCAGAGATAGCTATTGTAATCAGTTTGATTGACTGCCTTTAACCCGGGCTGTGACAGTTTCTATTTTCAAGCTAATCTTTCAGTCAGATACCATTCTGTGAACACATACAGAGAAACTCGAACATGCATCTGTGTGTTTACAACTCCACTTTCTTTTTCATATCATGGAAAATGAAACTAAATCACTGAGGCGCTCTTTTATTAGTGCTGCACTCTGAGAATTGAGCCAGATATTGTGCTTTGAAAGTGCTTCACAACACAACAAATAAACACCCAAACACACATATAAATGTAAATTTTATGCTTTAAACTCAGAACAACCTGTTTATGGATTGTGTAGGCAGGCACATATAGAAGCTCTTGATAATTCATTTATTCAGAGAGGAGACAGAAACTCACTGAAACTTTGATGAAATAACATCTATAATGTTGCAGGGGCCTCTTAAATCTCTAGTTGTGAAGGATTGATAGTAGGATGAAGAACTGCATCACAGCCAGGCTGTCCACTATGTGTGTTTGTGTGTGTATGTGTGAGCCTGATTTGTATGCAATGCAACAGAAAGTTAGGTCAAAGTGTTGCCAGGTTGTTGACCTTGGCTTTAATAATAAATGAATGGTGACAAGGAAATGAGAGGGACAGAGAGAAAGACACAACAGGACAGAGGAGAAGACACAGGAAGACACATGAAGCAAGGAAGAAAAGACAAGGAGCAGGACTGGTCAGCTGAAAAGAAACCACAAAGAAGAGTGGTGTCTAATTCTAGACTTACACACAGAGAGGAAAAAAAAAAAAGACAAAAGCAGAGGAGCAAAACAACAGTGCATTAGAGAGAAAGTGAAAGAGAAAATGTGATTTTAGAGGGAGAGGAAAGAGAGAGTGGGACAGAGAGAGAGCTAATGAGGAAAAATGAGACGGACAGAGAGAAAGAGGGGAAGAGAGGGAGCGTGTGAAAGAGGTGAGTGACTTGTTGGTGGAGCTTCGTTGGCTCACTGATGGAGGACCTGTCCAACACACACACACACACACACACACACACACACACACACACACACACACACACACACACACACACACACACACACACACACACACACACACAAAGTGTTGTGCAGTGCATCAGTGACTTTGCAGCAAGGCTAGAGTTACTGATAATGTTTATATTGCACAGCCAAGGTCTACGGGATCTTTAGGAACACACTCACACACACTAACGCACTGACACACACACGCACTGAGTGTACTTCCTCTCTTTTCTGTCTTAAAAACCCACATAGATCTCACGCAGTCCTTCAATATTACCACAAGCACCTGCCTTTGTAGTAAATCTTGTGTCTGATGGAGCCAGCGCTCACAGACAAACACATTTATCTCACACTGATGTTTAAAACTGTCAGGGCTTTGGGTTGGAGCTGGAAACTAAAAATTAAGGATATTCATTTTACCGTGTAGTTCTCAGCTGCTGTTATGAATGAAAAAGGGGAAAAAGATCATTTTCAAGTGTCTTTCTCTTACAGGTTGACTGATTCCAAAGATGCTGGAGTTCATTTTCTGGAGATTAAAACTCCTGCAAAGAACTTTCTGTTTGTGTGAATTTTGATGCTCCTGTGAAATACTTTTTCTTTCTTTGTGATGCTGATCTGTACAAGTGCAGAAAAAAAATCCTTCTGTTGTTTTGATGTTTAATTATTTAAACACATATATCTTACAAGGACATCATACTGCTTTTTACATACGTAAAATATTTCCACTTTTAAAGACCCTACCCTACATATGCCAAAGTTGCTAACATACAGCCAGCTCCTACGTTTGCTTGATTTCACGTTTCAAACCATTGCGCTACTTAACTATACTGATAAGTCCCTTACCTCAGCGAGTTGTATCCAGTAAAAAAGTTTTCTTGAACAAAGAAAATTTGTTTTAATTCGACCCTCATTTAATTCCAAAACAGGCATACACCTCGCTAAAAGTCATTTTCGACAGAGACTCCAGGCCACATGGTGGAGAGGGAGTTCAATTAAAACAGATCCTCCTCAGCATCTTAAGTACCTTAAGATTTTGTTCACTTTTGTCTTTTTGTTGATTGCCCTATTTGTGTATTCCTCCAGCAGGGGGTTGCTGGTCTTCAGCTCCACCATATTTTATCACATAGATGCATTAATATGGTAAATCATTACTTTATAAACTCCTCTTAGATCATAATGGAGAAATTCATCAGTAGAATTAATGAGAATGAAAATAACATGGAAAGAAAAAAAGAGGCTCTAAGCAGATGGTCTGTAAATTTTCATGTGGCATGACACCCTGATCCATTTTGAACATGGGCCTCCTTGTCTAATGATACTGTTTTAGTACCCATTAAGACAGTCTTCTTCAGTTGATCCTATTTGTTCAACAGATTGTCAAATTGATCAATACATTAGGTTTAATTAGACCGCCCTGCTTCTGTCATCATTTCTTCACTGTATCTCTGAACCTTGAATCCAAACTCAAAGACAATAAAGGACGGATGTATTTCAAAACAATGTGTGATTGTCTCACCACTTTGAGAAACCAGAGACAGCACTGTGACCTCATTATGACAATAAATCTGCCGATGATGGCGACCAATGAGGCACACAAGGTCCTATTCGGCAGCAGAGCTCACCTCTCAGTGTTTCACAGATTGTAATTTAATTCAAATTACTGCATCGACAGACTATTAGAAAGGTTACATTTTTGTATGGTCAGTGCTGTAATGGGGGAATTTTTATATTTTAATGAATCTCAAATCCAAAGGTCAGGAGTGGCTGTGGAAACGTTTGTCTAAGAAGTAATGATTCAGAACATAAATCTAAAAATTCAAGAGCATCTCAGGCCAGTGATATTTTGAAGGGATAATGGCACAATGAATGTCTCAATGTCAAAGATACCTACTGTGGAGTCAAGCTGTCCACCTGCACGAGTGGACCAATACAATAATCATCTATCAACCACCTTTAAGATGTTCTCTGATGTTCTAGTTTTAGGTCAGTGATTCATTCATGGTAGCTTTATCTATGGCCAGTCATACAAAAGAGTCAGAAGTTAGATTACCAAGAATTCGGGACACAGAATGACTTTTTCTTTGAAATTTGATAATTTTTTTAGTAAAACACAGAAGTTCAGATGAGCTATCAGATTTTCTGATTCCATTTCTCACTTTCAGGGCAGAGAACTGGTGAGGTGAAAGGACGCCTGCTGAAGTGTTTTGGTTCTTGCATCAAGCGGGTGAACATTTCACAGGAACAGCTTGGGCCTCATTTTTGAGTGTAGAGTCCGGCTCCATTGCCAGATTACTTGTAATCTTGAAATCTCTTTGTGTATTGAATTCCATGAGAGCGTGTTTGCTTCACGCTGAAATTTGAGCTCAAATTTAAATGCAAAGAGAATCAAGAAAGACAGAAAAATCCCCCTGAATTTTAGGCTTTGTAAGAGCCAAAAAACATAGAGGAATTGAAGCAGAACTTTCACACTAAAAACAATAAATAAAGTCTGCACACACACACGCACACACACTCACACACAGAGGGGCACAAACTGTTCCTTTCTTACCCTTGTAGTTGATCTTAAATCCTATCGATCCGACGCTCTCGTCTGACTGCAGGTGAAGCCACATCTGGTGGGTCATGCTGACTATCAGGTCGGGAACAAAACTACCTGACAGGCTGGAGCACAAAAAATAAATTGCTATTAAATTAATGTAATCAGGATAATGAATATAAAAAGTATAATTTTCATCAGTGTAATCACAGCTGTAATCAGATTCTCAAGTGCTTTGAGTGTGAATAAATTGTGCAGTATTCTGTGTCTGAAACGAACACTTTGGTTTGGTTTGCTTTGGTTTTTGCTGAATGCTCCCCCAGGAAAAACAATTTGCTGAGAGAACATTCAAACTATCCAGCTTCTTTTTTTTCTTTCCATTCCCCAGACTGCCAGCGCCTTTCAGGAATCAAAGTTAACAGTGGCAGACTCCAAAGTGAATTGAAATCATCCACTTTGTGAGAGCTCTACATCTGCTATCCTTTTGGGCGCTGGAGAGTGTTTTCAAAACCCAAGCACTGTTCATATTTTTAAGTGGAGGACGCATAATGTGGACTTCTGTTCTACGATCGGACTAATTGCAAAAAAACTAGGTGAAAAATTTCGAGTCAGCTGGCAGTTGATGGCTTGAACATGAAGAACTAGGGAAAAATGGACAGAGAACAATGAGAAATGTGGTTGTTGTTCCAACTCTCATAATTGAGCCTTTGTATGTTGCATGTTAGCTATGTTGTGAAGCATTTTACAGACTGACTATGAGCACTGCAGCTCATCAGGGAAAGTGTTGCAGCACCTGCTTTACAGAAAACAGAAAATGAAATAATATTCTTGTTATTTATCTCAATAAAACATTGTCTGCTGTGTAAATGAACAGTGTGGCCATAACAAGGCCATCAAACGTGATATGTCTTCATCTCTAGCAAGAATGGAAGTTGAAGTGCGTTTTTACTTTTAACAACATCAAAAAATGAAAGAGCTTGGAAAACTTTTAATGTGATTTGTCCATCTTTTTAATGCATACTACACTTCTCCATGTGACATTAACCACAACCCATGTTTGAACAGTTAAGTGAATGCTTTCAAACATCTATTTTACAGAGAAATAATGTATTAAAGTCTAGTTTTTTTATTATTAATGATGCCCCAAATCAAAGTTATGTCTGAGGGGGATTAACAGCCTTTTACATCTGGCATACTGCATTCAAAGAATTTTAATTTGCATAAAAGCTCCCCCTCTAAAAGGAACCTTTTTGTAGCAAATGACAGCATGTTAGAGAATAGTGTGGTACTTACACTTGCAGTATAGTGGTGGGATCTCCCACTTCCCCTCCATCTCCTATAGTCAGAGTATCATAGGCGATCTCGAGGTCAAACTCTTCAAAGTTGATCTGGATCACCTGAAGTTCACACACAAAACACACAAAGAATAGTCAGGTGGACATACTTAGTCACAAAGAGCTGCGAGGAATGAAGGAGTGAAGTCATTCTACCGCTGGTTCACCATCAAATATAGTAACAAAGGCATCATGTGGGGGACAGTGGCAATATATAGTGTTAGATGAGCTCTGTGTGTTTGTGCCTGCCAGTCTGTGTTTGTGGAGCTCTCACTGAGTGTGTACATGCTGTGCTCCTTGAGCTACCAGTAAACTGGTAATGTAACATGAATTCACACACATGGACATCCACATTATGCTACTGTGGATGCAATGTTTACGTATAATAGCATAATCAAATTTGTTATGGTGCGGTTGTGGACCAGAAATGACTGTACAGTTAAAGTCTTTATCTTTAGATTGCAACAAAATGGTTTACAAACAGAAAGCAAAAGAATGAGGAGAGTGGAGGAGAGAGGATAATTGGAAAGAAGAAAACAATCAACAGGTCTTGGACTAAAATAGACACGGATAGTTTAGGGGAATCTGTGTTATTCCAGGTTTGAGAAACATCATGGAGGAGGTATAAAACTGTACCATGATGTTTTCAACATGACTACAGCCAACGTCACAAAGTCACTGAAGAGGGCACTAAGGCCACGTTAACACAATAACATTTCCCCTAAAAATGCAAAAAAAAAAAAAAAAAAACAGTGAAAAAAACCTGTGTTCATACAGAAACACTGAGGGGCTGAAAACGCTGTAGTAAGCATGCAAGGCATGAAGTTGGCTCTTTGACTGTCTTGTCCAGAGGTGTTTTGTGGTAGATCTTTGCTGAAAAACGAGTTGGGCCAATCGTGCAGTATATATTGAATGCTGATTGCAGAAATGGTGGAACAGATGCACATTTTGTTGAAAAGGCAGTTAGCAGCTTCAGCAAGTGCAGCAGCACAAGCACAGCACGGTAGTCTGCGAATTTTTCTGAAATACCATCACCGTGTGAGTAGGAAGCAAGTGTTTTTAGTGGAAACAAAGGTTTCTAGTTAAGGTCAGCTGCAACGCCATTTCTGTGTAAAACAGAGGCCAAAACGCATCAACACTTCATGCGCGGTGCGCCGCAGCGCCGCGCTGCGCCGTGCCGCGCCGTGCCGCGCCGTGCCGCGCCGCGCCGTGCCGTGCCGCGCCACGCCGAGCCCTTGAAACATACTGCGAAGTACTTAGCTTCCATTGTAATCTATCAGGCAAATTCCACTGCACGCGCTGTTGAAGAAATACCCTTCAGGTCTAATTTCTGCGCGGCCGCTTCCAAACCTTGTAATTTCATTGTCGATTAGAAAGCACTAAACAGGAAGTCACCGTGTGAAGTACCCAGAAGATTCAAAATAAAACACAATGCACGAGCTCTTGAACGTAAATTTCCCCAATATGTTATAAATATGTCACATCTGGAGGCACGTGCAAAAGGTAAACAGTCAGTCTGAGGGTCCTAGACTCAAAATGATGCCATGGATGAAGAGAAGCTGATCTTGGAAGTGGAGGAGTTGAACATTCTGTATGATCCCAAACATCCTTCTTACAAAGATACAGGCAGAAAGGACAAGGTGTGGACTGACATATCAAAAGTTATGGGAGTGAATGGTGATTGTGTGATATCGCTATTCAGACGAGAGCCTGTGACTCTCCAAGGACCAGCGATCCCCCTTTGGATTGAGTGGTGTGGCGCAGCGCAGCATGCTGCTTCCAGTGGGGTTTGACAATCGGAGCAAGACCGTGGTGCTCCGCTGCTCTGCGCGGCGCATGCGGTGGAATTTAGGGGTAAGAGTCGTCGTGTAAACGGCCCCTTAGTTCTGTAGTTTTCAAGGGAACTTAAGCGCGTGCTTTTGCCTCCCAAGGGGGCAGTTTAACATGTTTGAATTAGTGAAGGAAGCAGTTTAGTGTTTTGCCAACCAGGAGGCCACTTTATCTGGAATCTGGCTCCCAAAAGGGCAGTTTAGTGTGTGTTACTCAACTATTAGACCACAAGGGGAGAGTCCTCCCGTGCACATTAGTACACAAAAGCAAAAAAAACTTTTATCTCTTTTCTCTTCTAATGCTACAGCTCTTTGAAACTTTCTTGAAATAACAGCAACAAATTTCCACAGCTACATATTATGCTCATGCTAATTAGAACCCTATTCTCCCAATACAATTGCTTATTTTTTTCTTTTAAAGAGGCCCTGAACTCATTAAAACTCTGATAAATGTTGGTTTAATAGGCCATGGTAAATGTAATGATAAATAGAGGACAAAACTTCAGAACATAACTGTTTGATAGATAAATCATTCAAATAAAAGGCATGGCCGAGGTAAAAGTATGACATGACTTTCATCAACTATTCTGTATCACTGACCCCGATCACATCCAGCAGATGCTGCTCAGCAGGTTTCTATTGTAGTCTGTCACCTCTGACCATACAAGAGACACTTTCCTACTCTCCCAAACTTGTATTTGACCAAAGGTGATTCATCAGAATTCATTATTCCCTTACACATCAGTGTGGTGTGATTACATTCAGTATTAGACGAAAAGCTGGGAAAGAGAGAAAGTCAGAGAAACACCTCCTGTGCTGTGCTGGAAGCTGGGATCTCTGATCAGGAATTATTAAACCAACACTTTCTGTTTCATCTAAGAGCAGAGAGAAACATATTTGGAAGTACCATGGGGAAAAAAAGAGAGTGGAGATATGGAAGAGAGGGATAGGAGTAGATAAAAAAAGTGGAAGAATATAGAAAGAACGGAAGAAATAAGAGAACATAAAGAAAATATATGCTTGCATGAGGTTAATAAGGAAATTGTCTTTGATGCTAGTGAGTGATAGAATATTTGGAACCAGAATTTAGACTCGAACCTCAGGGACGAGACTGAAAACCCATTCTGTCTGTCTTTCTTCCACTGTCCTTGAGAGGATTTTTTAGATTTCTAGATTCAGTATTCTCCTGCACAACTTCAAAAACATCCAGGTCTCAATCTCCTGTCTGCTGGCGTGGTAACGGCGAGCATATATATGTTTCAAATCCTGTATTATTTCTGAGCATGTGTTTCTGTAGTCTTTATTCAGACATTCTGTTTGACTCAGACTTCATAAATTTAGTTGTTTAATTTTTTTCTTTGACTTTCTGCAACCTGAAGACCTGAGGACATGATATCTCCAGCACGCATATTGAAGTCTAAACAGCTTATCCTCACCATGACCTTAACCATTGAATCTGTTTATAAAGAGGGAACAAACGAGCCCATGAAACAGGGGCCATGAAGTCCTACTTTCCAGCCATTTAACTGCTTATCTGCAGGGTTGCCTGATTTGCTTTTGCTCAAGGGGTCAAGGTGATTTTTTTCTCCTCTTACAAAGAAAAATGTACACAGCAGTAATACAATTAAAATCCAGCAAGCTTGACATCACCACAATCACCTGATGTGGAGTTAAATGAGGGGGCATCAAAGATGAAGCAGCGCTGCGCCTGTTGCCCCCAGTGCTGACTCAGTCTTATCTGCATGTAAGGCGGCAGATTGGATTAAAGCATCACCTACAAACCTGCTAAACTCTCTCTGGCAAGCGCACACACGCGCAGAGACGAGCAAGGACTCATGCACGGGATGTAGCAAACACAAACCAGCGAACACACAAAATGAGAAACACACTCGCTCAAACAGACAGGCATGGCTTTATGGAGATTAATGTGTCTATTTCTGTGATTACACGCTTACCGTTTTAACAGTTAATACAATATGTGTACAAGCCCAAAGCAGATGCTCAATACAACTAAGAGTCTGGCTATAAATAACACATGCTTGAAGATATCTGACATATTTTACCCAAAGGATAGACCAGATCCTGCCATCATAGTGTGATGATCATGGAGAAGTTGTGTGGGCTACCTTTTCCTGTTGGACACTTACTTTGGTTATTTAACAGTAACCTCTTTTTTTTTGTTTTTTTTTTTGTTTTTGTTTTTTTAACTTGACAAACAAAGCTGCAGTCAGTGGCCCTAAGCCTCAAAACACAACTAACCAGGTGCCAATTGTGTCTGGATTTTGCAGGGTTTGTTATCAATTAGCAGCAGAAGCAGAAAGTTTGTTGGTCCTGAATGTAATCTCTTCCTATTATCTAATGATACAGAAATAACAGTATTGTTTCACTTCACTTTAAGTCTGCTCTTATTTGCTGCAAGAATTCCCATGCTTTTCCTTTACAGCTGCAAACGACTCCAGAGCCTCAGTATCTATAATGAACCAGCGAGTGCATAGCTTGGCTGATCCAAATTAAGCTGTCTGAAGCCTTCACTATAACAATGCAGTGAGGGGGCAAGTCTCGACAAATAAAGCAGGAAAGTGCTTTAATGATCCTCTGAGCAAGTTTGAAAGTGGAGGAAAATCTTAAGTTGGAAGCCTCTTTTTAGTGCACTGTGTAGGTCTGTTGTTGCTAGCAGCTGGTCAGGATGGTGTGCTGTCATTCGCCGACAGGGGTTTGTTGTGCTGCAGCAGAAGTTCCCTTTGTTTTTTGCATCCCTTGCATATTGCATGACTCCTGGCTACCCGGTGTTTCCAAAAATCTGAAACACTCTCCATTTCAGTCCAAGAATCATCCATACTTCTTTGTTTTGTTTTGAGACTTCCACTGCATCATGTGATTTGGCTTCCACTGCTACTTTCTGGCTTTACTTTGCACCTCACCATGTGTGACGTGTCCCTTATACCTTCCACAATGGCCTTTATGACCATTGGCCAGTTATGTTTTCTTGTAAAGCTGGCAGAGAAGTAGATACTAGAGAAATTCTGCAGAAAACATCCAGTGTTGTTTTTGTGCTATGTAGGAATCTGTATCGAGGAATAACAATATGACATATGAATACATTTACATAATTAATGAGAAATAAAGCTATTTACAAAGCTCAGTGTTTACTTTGGTTGAGAACCAAAAGTATAACAGATTAAGTAAATGATTTAGTACAGAGAAGTAGATATTATACACTAAGGTCGTACAGAATTTAAATAAACTACAAATGTTATATTATCTAATGCATTTTATCTGACGCAAAAGCATCAAGAGTTATGCAACTGACTGAGATTACATAACTTTGAAAGATTGACTCATCTCCTGGATCAAGTTCCCCCCGTTTGTGTGACCCATCAATCAACCTTGTTCTCCACCCCAAGTGGACTTACCCAGTCTTCACTCTGACCACCAAACTCATAAAACATCAAAACAAGAAGTGGGAGGACAGCTTCAGGAAAGTACTTCAGTCCGTCAGGTACACATGCCATCATTCTTTGAAGTGTTGGACAACTGAAGGTGCTGCTGTATCACAAGACAGGCTGTGAAATATGTTGGCTCTGCAGTGTCTGAAGAGTGAGGAGGACCTGTGTGTTCTGATGACTCAAACTGGTCCTTGTGTGCGTCCTTTAAGAGACACCTAATGACACGTGACACATCAGCTCTGTTCACAGAGCATTAAACACAGCTTGAATAAAAGTGCATACGTTGTGCACATATGTGTCTTGACATTTGTGTGAGTAGCGAAGTCAACCTTGAGATAAACATGTTTCAGATGGAATGCCTGTTAGTGTTAATGTGTGTGTTCAGGTTTTACTGCTTTGTATGTGAGAAACATGAAACTGAACATGACATATTTTTCTTCTCTGTCTAATAGGCTGGTCTTCAGAGAAACATCCATCTTTCTCCCTCCCTCCCTCTGTCTCCCTTGCCTCACCCTCCATATCCCCCTCCCTCTTGCTGTCACCCTCTCTGTCTCTCTCTTTCTAATTGGCTGCAGCATTCCTTCTTTCCATCCATCTATGGCTTCTAGCCAATGAGGCGACAGAATTGGATTTCTGCTTGATAAAGCACTTCCCTTGGTTGTCGTGCTGACAATGAGGTGTGGGAGGCTTCTCCCTGCCCATACAGTAATAAGATCTAGGGATACCTTGAAGATACAGTTATGGTAGCAATATCTGAAACACCTGGCGAGCAGAGGAGTCAGTGATGTAAAAGGGGCGCAGATAGAGTCGGGGAATAATAGATTAGCTGTGACAGTGAAGCCACCGCCATCCTCTCTCCTTGAACATGCTTTCCTCTGGATGGTATAAATTGTGCCATGGTGAGAAGAGCCTAGCTCCTAGCTGATGAAGACTGATGACCAGAGCTCACAGCAACTTAGCGCATTTCGTTATACTTCAGTTTCATCGAGGTGAAACCAAACCCAATTTCTTTTTTGTATACCAACTCTGACAAGAAACCTGTGGGAAAGGCCACACATGGCTTTTACTGTTGCTATGCAACTAGTGTTCTAAGAGTGCATATAGATATTTTTTTAAGTGTATTTTTTTTACCCGAACCTCTTTTCCTGTAAAAAGAGCATTGAATGAATAACATCAAGTTGTGCATTATCACCTTGTGGACGCGATGTGTTCACATGGTTTCTGCAGGCCTACACAGCATTCATTTACACCATTTGTGAAAACTAGTGAATCCAGCCCACAGTGAAACTTTCCCTTCTCACCAGATGCTCTTGTAACACTTTCTCTGTGCGTTTCACCATTGCATTATGCAGCTTAGCAGCACTGCAGCAGTCATCTTGGTTATGCCTCACACTGTGCATGCAAATGTGTAAAAAAAACGATGCAAAGCCAGATCATATTCAGCGATGTCGATCGACATGTTAGAGCTTCATCCATCATTAGCATGGCATAGCCGGGAATGGAAATTAGGGTGAGGCTGGGTAACTATATTCTGGGAGTAAAAGTTGGTGAAGGATGGCGTTTCACTTCAGATTTAGGAAAATATATTAAATAGTTTGAAAGACTGAGAATGAATGTAGCTGTTTCGGGCTGAGTCAGTTGAAACAAAGAGTCAGTGAATCCAACATAAATCAAGTACAGATGAGAACTCTTGACATGATGGCTCACAAGTCAAAAAGTAGCACTTCTGTGGCAATTTTTGGTAGCTATCCAGCATTTTATTACAACTCATTTCCATCTTATCTCTATAAACAAATTGCTCTACATGCAGCTGTGTTAGTTTTGAAGACCTCTGAGAGCCACTGACTCAGGGGTTAGCCTGAGTTTGCTTGTTTTTTTTTTAGCACAGATCTAAAGGTGCATCGTTATCATGAGTTCAATGCAGACATCGTGCTCAACTGTCCACTGGAGATGAGATTGGGAACTGTTAGATTTACACAATCAGTAGGGTGTCATCTTGTTATGACATCATATAGTTTATATGTGACAGCAGAAACATGCCAGATGTGTCTGCAGTCCATCTGAAGTCCATCTCTGGCACCAGATCCTATAGGGTTCCATTCAAGTCAATCTGTCAACTTACACTGGATCCACTCTGGATCCGGACACCAAACTTTTTGTGGCTTCAGTGATTTTTTTTTTTACTATTTTTGCTCCTGTGTTTGTCTGAAAATCCTACTCGTAACCATGGCCACATTGTTTTCATGTGAGCTCAGCTGTTAGCAGTCTGTAGCATGTCAATGCTAAGTGGTGCAAGGCCTGATGTCTTCCCACAAGGTTAGGAGAAGGTGGTGAGGATGACGTGCTGGTTCTCAGGTGTGAGCTAAGAAGTGATGACATGGACCTGTCCTTCCATCCATCGTTACTGGGAACGTAAGATCTATCTCCAATAAGATGGACGAGCTAGCTGTGCTAACCCAGCACCAGAGGGAATACCAGAAGGCAGAGGAGCATCATGCTATTCACAGACATGGCTAACGGAGCTAACACCAGACACCAATGCCATGTTGGAAGAGCTTCACCTGCTGTGAGCAGACAGGATCTAGGAGACAGAGATGGAGCATGACTGAAGAAGCTCAGTCCTGGACCCTGTGGAGGTGGAGGCTGGCTGGACTGGAGAATGATGGACAAGCTGTCATCATCTATTTTTCTATGGACCTTTTTGCACTTTCTTACTTTTGTTTTCTTGATTGCTGCTGTGACTTCAATTCCGTTGTACTTGTTATAATGACAATAAAGCTCTATTATTTTCTATTCTATTCCATTCTATTCTATCCTATCCTATTCTATCCTATCCTATTCTATTCTATTCTATTCTATTCTATTCTATTCTATTCTATTCTATTCTATCCTATTCTATCCTATCCTATCCTATCCTATTCTATTCTATTCTATTCTATTCTATTCTATTCTATTCTATTCTGTTGTGTACTGTCTGTGTGGCTACTCCTTAATGTTAAAGGTTATGTGCAGCTATCCTATTTCAGCCAGATGCGGAGCTGTGACACTTAATTTCAGCATAGGGAAGATCAAGCGGGACAGGAAGTCATGACTGGTATCTACCTAAAAACACCCACTGACTTTCAAAATACAACAAAACTGTGTCAAAATCAGTTGTTATTTAGCTCGACTACGACGACAAACGGACATAATGAGTGGAGCCAGACCAGGAGTCAACAGGTTTGATGTTTTCCAGCTCAACATGATTAAAGCGCAAGCTGTCTGTCAGTCATGCTGCTTGCTGGATTGAACACGCAACGGGCGTGAGCTGACAAACGCAGTCAACATGCAACGCAGTGGAGCCGGACTGCAGACGTATCTAGCGGATTTGAGGGTGTAAGAGTGTCTAAAATAGAAATGTAAAACATGAACTGCAGATTTTAACAGTCTGGTACTATTTATGCTACATGCTAACTTGAACTTAAACTGTAATGATAACATTGAGCTAAATTCCTGTTAACCATAGGCCTAAACATGTTTTATTATATAAAAGTGTCATATTTTTCTATCTATTATACTGTCTTTATATTGATACTGATGAAGCAAGCCTATAACAGAGAGCAAGGTGTGAAGAAGAAGATGGGTGCTGTTTCCTCCTGGCAAATCACAAACAACCCTCCCTCTAAAAGACCCCTTGGCATGCATACTGGTAGAATAAAAAAAGCTTAACTCAAGCACAGAAGTACCTGTATCATAACATTCACTTATTATCAAAATGTATTCATGTGTCTATTGAACTTAGGAAGAGTTCTTGTTTAAATTGAAGCTCTATTTTTATGTTTATATTATCTATCTATCCCTGATGATACACAACAATCAAAACACAAGTGTTTTGATTGTTGTTTAAGTGTTGACTTCATGTGAGGAAGAAAATGAAGGAAAAGATGAAAGTAGAAAAGAAAGAAGCCCACTAATGGCCATACAGTCATGCCTCCCCCAAGGTTAAATGAGAACAGGAGGGAATGAATTGCCTCTAAAGGTTCATTCTGCCAAAACTAAATGAAGCAATAACATCAGAGAGCTATAGAAGCCCATTAACACTTAACCTGAAAGAGAGGGTGAAGAGGGGTGGGCGGACAGACGGCAGGAGACGAGAGGAGGGAAAGGGGCCCACGGAAAAACAGAGAGGAGAGGGTGAGCTATGGAAGCTTGTGTCTCTTTACCTTCAGAGTGTGAAAAGAAGGAGACAAATGTAGAATATGTGAGAGAAAAGTTGCCTCAGTGATAGCGATATGTTAAAACAGGGCATCATTCCTCCCTGTCTTCTCCTTTCCCCTCCACAGTAATTTGATGGTTTCAGGCTGAGCTCTTTAATGAAGAATTTGAGTAATTCTAGGGACAGACCCTCTGGGAGGGAGGGGGATGAAGGAAGGGCAGAGTAAAAAGAAAGAAGGATGAAACAAGGGGAATGAGAGAAAGGAAGCATATAGAGGGGAGACATGTACAAGCAATAACACGTTTTGTCTTGCTACAGGGAGAAAGTCAGTTGAGACTACTTCTTAATACTGTGACCCTCTTCCCCTCCTCTTCAGCCTCAGATGGTCCTCTTGGTTCCTGGTGAGCCAGTGTGCACTGTTTTGGCTTCTTTCCTCAGGAGATCAACCCAGCTTGTCCGCTAAGCTGCCCCTCGTTCCCTCATCAGCCTCCTAATTGAGGACAGGTTTTTATGGCAGCCAGCCGGATCATCAGTGCACTTGTTCTGCTCTTTTCCTGTAACCTGATGTATACCTGCCAATTCCCCGCTGTTTGTTTTGGCCTCTGCCACCTGCACAACATAAGCACGCTTTTAAACGATTTATCTTTGAATCTGGGAGATGTGTCTTTGGCTCTAAGATTTTGGTTGCCAACTACCCGACACCATGAAGGGAAATTGTTCTAAAACAGCATGAAACAAGACTTAACAGCAAAGTGTTTAATATGTCAGAGCAGAAATGACTGCTTATAAAAATGTTTTCATCTTCCTCATGTCGTAAAGCAGTGAAACAAAGACACTTGTGTAACAAGTGCTACTTAACGCTTCTTAAGTATGCACAAATATTTAGTCACTTAAAATAAAGAAAGGGACAAATGTGTTGATCATAACAGGCTGTAAACATGTTTATCTCCTCCAAAGATGGGCTTTTAAACATGGATCTGAATAGAATCTCCTTTGCTTTTGAAGTCAGCCTCAAGAGGCTTCGTTCCCAATATCAGAGGTTACAGTCTGACTATTGATGTCCTGTCCCTTCCAACTAACACACACTAATGACTCGACACCAGCCAGCAAAGATCCCTAAGGTCAACAGCCACCAACAAAGCAGTATCTTTCAGCAGTTTAAAGTTGACACTTGCAGTAATGAAACTTTTCTGAAAGTGTTTTCTCTGGTCTTCCTGCTCTACTCTCAAAATCCAGTGCACACAGCATCACAGAGGCCCCTACTTGTCAACAGAGTGACATAATCAGGCCTGGTAGGAAGTGTCTATGATGGCATCAACCATGTTACTCGCTGTATGCATATCTTGATTTTAAAGTTTGATTCATGCCTCACCTGTTGACATGTGCGTGAGAGTCAGACGTGTTAGAAAATGTGTTGATAAAGAGGTCTAAGAAATGAGATGAGCCCTGACCCCTAACTGGTCAACCTCTGTTTCAGGTCAGGGTAAACTTAATTACTGATTTAATTGCTTCAAGAGAAACTAGGCAACAAGGAAGGCACCTCGTAACCCTCAGTATTGATGTCTCACTTAAAGGACACATCTGTATCATGTCGAGGTATTATTTGTAGTGTGTGTCATTTCTATTTAGCTGCAATACTACCAGAAATAATCAGTGTCCCTCATTCATAATCCCACTATAGTCTTTAAGTGTGTGTAGCTCAATTTGTGTTTGTCTTCAGTGTCTTTTTTGTATTTCTATCAAAGAAAAAACACAACATTTATGCTATCTCAAAGAAACATATGAAAGATGTTAAAGATGAATCTTTTAACTTCAGTTTTCTACACTGGTCTGCAATGATAATGTTGCTCAGCGCTGACCTGTTGGTTGTAGCTGCCTATTGCAGTGGCACTCTCTTCTTTGTCCATTTCTTGTAATTTTTTCGTCTCTTATTTGTCTTTTTTGCATTTGTTGGATCATTCATTTGTATGGCTCATTTGTTGGTCATGAACTCCAAACTTGTGTCTTCAGTGATATTTTTGCTGTTTTTTCTCCTGTGTTTGTCTGGAGATCCTACATGTAACCATGGCTGCATTGTTTACATGTGAAATCAGCTGTCAGCAGTCTGTAGCATGTCAATGCTAACTGGTGCAAGGCCTGATTTTGCCCCACAAGGTGAGGAGAAGGAGGTGAGGACAATGTGCTGGTTCTCAGGTGTGAGCTAAGCAGTGACTACATTTACCTGTCCTTCCATCCACCGTTATTGGGAACGTAAGATCTATCTTCAATAAGATGGACAAGCTAGCTGTGCTAACCCAGCAACAGAGGGAATACCAGAGGGCAGAGGAGCATCATGCTATTCACAGACATGGAGCTAACACTGGACATGAATGCCACATTGGAAGAACTTCACCTGCTGTGAGTGGACAGGATGCAGGAGACAGAGACTTAACAGACTACTGAAAAAGCTCAGTCCTGGACCCTGTGGAGGTGGAGGCTGGCTGACTGGAGGATGATGGACAAGCTGTCATCATTTACTTTCTTATGAACCTTTTCGCACTTTCTATACACTTTCTTACTTTTGTTTTCTTGACTGCTGCTGTGACTCCTCCTGAGTTTCCCTTCGGGAATAGATTAAGTATTTTCTTTTCCATTCTATTCTATTCAGTTCTATTCTATTCTATTCTATTCTACTCTATAACTTACATGAAAGCTGGATATTTGTTTTTTTTTTAGCTCATGCTGCCTAGAGAGGAGGGAAAGGAAAGAGGGTTGTCCTAGGAGTTGAACTTGGGGCATCATATGGTTCATATTTTATGTGTCAGTCCTCTGAGGACACCGCATGTACGTTTGCTCTTAACAGTCTTCAGGTCAGTGAAGTACAAATGTGCAGACCCCTGCAGACCTCATGTTTTATGTTCTTTTACATGAGTCTTGTTCGCTATGTGATGTAATGTGGTACACGGCTTGTCTGTGGTTCAGTTTGGGAAATGACAAACTGTAAATAAGATGTAGTGTGTTGAAAGACAAGCATATGATTCAGTACGGTGTGAGTCAAGCTTGTGATGCAGTGTGACATGAATTAGTACGGATCATAACAGCTGATAAGGTGATGGCAGTAAGGGCTTCTGAAATAAAGGGCCATAAAAAAGGCATGAAGTAACCTCAGTTGATCTGGTCTTCATTTGGGGCAATGTGTTAGGCAATATCCATTATCATACATAACACATACATAACTCCTAACACAAGGATGCAAGCATTCCCACAGAGTGCAGGAGGACATTAGTGCCATAGCCTTCAACAGTCACATACACATTGTTCGCCTTCAGCTGAGGATGTATTGCTCTAGGCCATAAACCAGAGGCCTTGGGCAGTGACAGAGAGAGCTGTGTGTGAGTCTGGGGAGGGAAGGAGAGACAAAGGTTTGGTGCAGGAACAAAGTGGATGTGTGTGTGCATGTGTGTGTGTATTTCAGCACATGTGCTGCAAGTGTTTGTATAAGAGTTTGTGTGTGAGTGTGAGGATCTATGTATGTGCATCCCTATGGTGCTGACGCAGGTGTTGCCATTGACGACAGAGCGGTCACCACAGTGACCCTGAGTGAGATAAGGATGTATCCCCTGAATACCAATCAGATTTCTCCTGGGACATACAGCGACCAATCATAGCCATCCATCTAACCTCCAGCCTATCGTGTGCCTCTTGGCAGGATTTAACAAACACATTGAATTAGACATTGATATGCTGCAACTACAGAACAACTTCTCATCTGCTTGGTTTTGATGATGTAAAAACTCACTTTATACACTCTTGTAAGAACTATTTGAATTATCAGTTAAAGTTGTATCCAATGTTTAAAATTCAAACAGAACAAAGGCTGCAAGCTAAGTCAAGGCTCGTGCTGGGACAGCGTCTCACCATGACGACATGCACTGCACGCCTGTGCTTCTGCCAGTGTTGTTCTTGCTTATTTAACATTTTATGAGCTCCACTTCTGTCCCATCATGCACTTGTGTTGAGTTTGCCTCGGGCTAGAGTTACTGTTGTCACCCCCCAATTTTCTCTGAGCCTAGTTTGGGTACACTCGAGGAGAGTAATGAGATTACAGCCTACATGCAAAAATCAACAGTACACATGCTACAAATGTGCATATGCATGTAATATGTGAATTTTATGTGTGTAGGTGCACGAGAGCGGTTTTACAAGAAAATAAACTGTATACACCCACCCAAAATGTATTTCTATTCTGACCTACTTCAAAGAAGCATTTGCAGGCTGGCTTTTTTTTTTTTTAATCTATTTTTTTTTCTTTTGTATCTGACCTTTATCGAACTATTGTTTGGTTCAAATGAAAACCTGTATAATTAATTTTATTTTAAAAAAGTTCTCCCAACGGTTATAATTGTGCTGCTTATGACTCATTTTTTTAGAATAAAGAAACCTTTTTATTCCATGCAAAGAGAACAAATATTTGCATGCTGCTTATTTCAAAAACAATGTGTGCTGGTTATCAACAACAACTGTTATGTGTTGGGCTGTACAAAGAGACAGGGAGACAAAGAGAAAGAGCTTTACCTTGTTTGGATTTGAAGCTGTAATTATCCACACGCATTGTGCATTGCTCTCGTATTGAATGGGGAAGTTGGGGGATGTAAAGGTTCCTGACGGCCCTTGAAGATTGCTGCCACAGGTTTTGACTGTAAAGGGAAGAAAAACACAATACCATTTTAATTACCTGTAACAGAATACACTGTAAAGGATCAGCAGCAGCTAGTCTTGGCATTTGAGTCATCAAGCGACACAGATTCGATAACATTTATAACTTTTACAACTTTATGGTTTAAATGAAACTTTTGGAAGCATCAAAGTACACCACTTCTGGGTCACAGCATGAATGTAGTTCAAACAATTTAATATGACACTTACACAACGTGAAGAAAAGAGAGAACTGAGTGCCAAAGAGGAACAGAAGGTCAGAAAGATGTTATTGATACAGCCGCAACTCCCTGGATAGCAGCGCTTAATTGGGAGCTATTGGCTGTGAAATACCACAGGATTAGCTAGCATTGACTGATAGAGATGCTCACCAGCAATTTACTCTCCAAATCTATTGAAAGTCAACCGCTTGCAACTAGCTGGAAATAGTGAGATTCATCTCCTTGAGACAAAAATCAAATTTTATTTTTAAAAAAGTAACATTCTGTTTGCTGAGCAAGGCAAAAGTGTACAATTATAGGGCCTTGGTGTAGAACCTCAATCTGAGTGTATAACTGCATGTCAGCACTTGTTAAGTAGAGTCATACAACCTCATAAACCCACACTGCGAAGCTACACTCAGCAGGGTGTTGAGAATGACACATGCTAGCTGTTCGATAATGCGACCAAGCCTTTATTAGGCCGTGTGCTCCAACTGGGTGTGATAGAGAACCTGCTTGTCTGTCCTTGGGTCGTCCTGTTAGAGTTGGGAGGTAATTTTCTGGTTGGTTTGAAGCGGTGTTTGTTCTTTAATTAGTTTGTTGAGCAGTAGGCTGCAGGAATGTGTACAGTTAACAGACACACAAACACACGCACGAACGAACACACACCAAAAGAAAATAAATAAACACAAAATAACAAGAGTGAATGCTTATGTCATCACGATGTGGAAACAAAGATGTGCAACAGCAAGAAACAAAAGCACATATGTATTTGATACACAAGTAGCACACTTATGTGTTTGTATATTAAAACAACAAGTCACACATGCTCAACATGAAAACACAACACACTGAAACACACTCCTGCTGCTTTTGTGACAGAAAAAAAACACACTGAGGCTTTAAAAGAAAAACACCTCAGTACGTTTGTGTGTGTTGTTGTTTGTGTAATGGGGTGTGTCTGCAAGGTGCTGTAAGTGAGTGTAAGAACAAGTTCAAGACCCCTCAGAGACAACCCTATATCTCTCCCGTCTGTCTCTGCCTGCAACTGTGTGTTTCCCCGTCTTTGGCTCTCCTGGATCACTGCCTGAGTTCCCCCTGACTGAACCCAGTTGTTGCTTGTTTCACTAATTCTAAATGCATCTTCACTTGACCTTCTCGTGTTCAGCTCGCTGCAATTTATAAACTGATAGACACAAAGACACAAAGAGATGGAATGTGTGTGTGCGTGTGTGTGTGTGTGTGTGTGTGTGTGTGTGTGTGTGTGCGTGTGTGCGTGTGTGCGTGTGTTTTTCTGTGCGCTTTGGCTTGCACATGAGGGATGATTTATATACACGTCTCCAAGAGTGTGTGCGTCACTGTTAGAGTGTGTGTATGTGTGGGTGATGACAGCTCAATCAGCGCTGGCCAGAATGAATGGCCAGCCCCACGCCGTGCCAACAGCAGAATGGGCACAATGTTGCTATAGCGATAATGCAGGGAGAGTTATCACAAGAATTACCAGAGGAGCTTACATGTCATAATTTAGATTAAACCCCCTCCGTATCTGTGTCTGTCTTCGCCTCTCTGTCTATCCATCTTTCTTTTTATACACTGTCCTGTCTCTCTGGACTCATGTCTTCTTATTGGTTGACTACACTTAATAACCATAGATGTAGTCTACCCATTTGTGTCCAACAGAGAGTTTTGAAGTCTATTGCTGGCAGGTGCCAAATTGGAAAAGCTGACTAAAACACATTTTAGTTACAATGAGGCAAAGAGGTGTAGCTGAGCTGGGCCTTCAGCCTCCTTAGCTAACAGCTACAGGATGCTCATCTGTCTTGTGTCAGCCATGGCCTCACAAAACCCTTGATCAAAACTTATAAGTTTGATAACTTAAAGGATGGTAAGTTTGAACAAAGTGTGTATGGATAGAGATATAAGATTTTTGCAGCAAAGATTGTCTGTTCTGAATTTCTGTGGTTTCTTGGGTTTCTGCAGCCAGCCTCAAGAGGACACCAGATGAACTGCAGCAACTTCATTTTATTGCTAATCTACTGCCAAAGTTAAAAAAGTGGAGTTAGACTTTGCTACTTACCCGGCAACAATCATAACATGCTCCAATGTTTCATAAATAAATCATTAAAAAAAACATAAAAAAATAATCTTATCCTGAAAGGTTCTTTCGTGTATAGTGTTTACTGATAGAGTGATGTACCAGCTGTATCAAACCCTAGCTCTGCATCATTTCTTTAACATTTATTTGTTAAAATCATGGCACCATAGGGGGGCATTTAACTAAATGTAGACCATGAACTGACATCCTGCCACCTGAAACGATAAATTATCTTTTCCTTGTGTATGCTGCTGAATCACAAAAAATGTATAAGATATCTAAGAACAAAGATGAAAGATTTATTGGTCTAAACCCAAATCAGATAGATAGACAGATAGATAAAATACTTTATTAATCCCCGAAGGGAAATTCATGAATCAAAACAAAGATACAAAATCAAAACAAGATACAAGTTCTATCTCAGCTAAATCCAATAATTGGAGAGCTTTTTGAAGAATTTAACAAGTAAATAACAGGAAAAACTTCATTGAAACAAAAAGAAACCTTGAGTAGAACCAGACTTATGTTTGACAATCATCTGCTGAGACTGTGTTGAGGTTGAACAGAGGTGAAATAACATTTTATTAACCTTAACTGGTTGAGACCTGTTTATGCTTATGGAAAGTGTCCTGGAATAATATCTGTTATGATTTGGCACAATATAAATTAAGTTTAATTAAATAAATATAGATTGAGGTATAGAGAGAAATGGAAACTACCGTTTGAACAGTGAGTTTCAGAGTTCTTTTTCCTCTGTCAACCCGATGTGTCCATTTTTTTTGGTTTAGTTCCCAAGCTTATAAATAGAATTTCCTTTTATTTATTTTGCTAGCTAAACCAGTAACAAATGGTGGATTTATCTGAGGTTTAAATAAAAGAAAAGAAATAAAAAAAAAAATCTGTTGACACAGCGAGAAAAGGTGAAAAAAAAAAAAAAGAAAAAGAAAAAAGAAAACAATTTGACCATAACAAAATCCAAACACAAAGCAATAAAGTAATAAGACCGTAAGTTGATGTGTTGAGGTGTAGAAGCAGATGTTAACACTCTTTGGTTAATTACTGAGGCTGACATCTTTGACATTATGAATAATCATTGAATCTATTTTCAGTACCATATGTTGCAACTGGAAAAAACAGTCCTGTGTTTCCACCTTTTTCACCTTCTGAAAGCCTATCTCTATTTTCTCCCCCTAATCTTTATTCAGACTGACACATGATGTGTAGGGCTTGAAGCCAAAAGGGCCACACTATCATTAAAACGATAATGAATTCTAGATCAAATTAAAAATTTTGATGAGGTCTATCTGTTACTAAATTCATATTGTCTGAATCACAAGCTAGATTAACTGAATGCTTTTGACAGGAAGCGCTGTGAGACTGTTTGTATATGAGTGTGTTTGTGTAAGAGTACAACAACCCATCCGCATGAGTGTTTATGTATTCAGAACATCTAGATTCCCTGAGGATTTGCGCTTTCTCGCTCTCACTCTAACACAAACATATACACTCACGGAAACCATTGGGATGCAGACCAACATTAAATGATGTTTCAGACAAGGATCACACTGCCAAAGTCTGCTCTGGAGCTCAAACGCCCTTGCTCACACTCCTCCAAAGTTTTGTTTTATGGCTTCGGAGCTAAACTATCCTATCCCATGAGCTCCAGCAAGGTTGCAGGGGAAAATATTTTCTTAGCCTAAAGTTTAACACTCTTCAGCTTCATGATGTTTTGACTTGATCCTCCATTCGAGCGTAGCAGATTCTCATAACTGTTGCCTTCAGTTTGATCTCGGCCTCACTCTCAAGGTCCATAACTGCTGCTTTCTCAGCACGGTGGCCTTTTGCGGTTAGTGAGTCGTCCTCTCTGTGGAGGGCTCGGGTTCAATCATCCATACAAAGGTACCTGCTGGAGCATACCAAGGACGCTTAACCCCTACCTGTTCCAGATTATCTGCCTGACCCTGCATCCTGAACAGAGAGCGTGAAGAGACTTTTGGGACGAGGGGATAGAATATGAAACAAAATCGAACAATATGGATGAATTTTTAGATGTATGCTGCGCTTACTTTGGTTTCAGAATCCCCAAGAAACACTTTTGTCTTTGGCCCCGCTGGATTTACAACTGTAGTATGCTTTCACCTTGAGTTTGCAGGACAAGATGGCAAAACCAAGAACCTCATCATTATTTGACAGTAAGGGCCAGGAGCATCATTATAAAAAGTAAATAAATAAAAAAGATTAAAAAATGATAATAATAATAAAAAATAAATACATAAAAATAAATAAAAGTTTTCAAATCATTGTATCATCTTTGACCTCCTGGTTTCTGTTATCAAACGTTTTTCAGTTTAGCATATTACATTTTTATGGAAATAAGATTTTCCCAAAACTACAGAATATATTTTAACCTATTAACTGCATACTTTCGAAATGAGTCTGGGATCATAGTGTTAGATCAGATGAGAGATCAGAAGCTTTATCAGGATGGCTGAACATGCTGTCTTAACAGGCTGCCTGCAGGAGCAGATAGATTGACCAATGGACAGAGAGAATGATTGATGACATCATTAAGCTGGCACACAGTGTTCCTATGGCCCTCATTCTGGTTAGGGCTCTAATAGGTACACACACACACACACACACACACACACACACACACACACACACACACACACACACACACACACACACACACACACACACACACACACACACACACACTCACACAGCACAGAAAACCTCATACAGGGATGTTTTTTTGGCATTTTTCTTATGCCCCTCCCTCCCCACTGCCCTTCTTCCTTTCTCCTTTTTTTCTTTTCTTTTTTTTTTTTTTATCTTACAATTTTTTAATCTGAAGTTTTCTTTGTCATCTGTCATCTTTTCACTGTTTCCTTCCCTCCTTTATTCCTTTCTTTGTCTTTTTTTACTTCTTTAATCTGTGAAAGCAACATATGATGATATGTGTGTATATCCACTTAATGTGTAACACCTTCACTCAGTTTTCAACTGAGCCCCCTAGAGTTCACACACACACACACACACACACACACACACACACACACGCACACACACACACACACACTCTCTCACACACACACACACACACACACACACACACACACACACACACACACACACACACACACACACACACACACACACACACACACACACACACACACACACACACACACACACACACAGAGGAGCAGAGAGTTGGCTTGGTGGCCTTGCCATCTGTCCATTAATCAAGGTGCCACATGGACTCCCTCTCCCACTCCCTGTCCGTCCCTCTCATAAACTATCGTGGATGTGGACAGAAGGACATTGCCATTTATTGGCTGTTTTTGTTGCTTATTTTGATTTAGATTTTAATTGTTCAATTGCAGCTAATAAAGTAACCCCCACATCCTCCCCTCTCTGTGCCTTTTATTATTTATCTAGACCCCTCGGTCGGTTCACTGTTTTGACATAAAGGGCAAATCTTCAAGATATGTTCACTTTGTTTTCCTCTAATGTTCCAAAAGCCACATTTAGCTGTAGCAAGTGTTGTGACAGAGCTGACCCCTTAATAAGTGAGCAGGCTTGACGCTTTCTGACAGATTGCCTGTCTCTGGATGTAATTCATGAGTTTCCACTTGAGCTTTTGGCTGGTGTGGGATGGAAAGGTCAAACTTGAGTAGCATTCATCTAGAGACAGACTTTCTCCTGCTCCTATTTTGTCCAACAGGATGGAAAAACAAACAAAAAACAGGCATAATGAGAAAACTAGAATTTAGAGGACTCTGCTTTGACTCATATTGTCACAAAAACACATTGGGACTGAACAGATCCTCTTAGATAGCTTACCTGCTGAACTCATTCCAGTATTAAATTTATCTTCCAGTGCCTGCACAGCCAGCTGAGGTGCAAACAGAAGCACAGCAGCTTCTGTGTCTGTTCAATGATTTTGTGGCTTAAAATCAACATGCATGTTCCAAGGTGGATTTGGCGCTGCAGATCAGGTGGTGTTTATGCAGATGCAGCACAATATTTTCTGTTGGCTGACACAATTTGGAAGAAAAGAGCACCGGCATTTCCACCAGCTCCGTCCATCTCTTCAAACACTGTGGGTAACCTCATTATATTTTCTATCAAAACAGGTACTCAACCTTCTGTTTCTTTCAACACCCTGCTAAGCCTCGTGGGTAACATGTTTTCACAGAGAATATTGCTCAGAGTATTCCCTTCAGTAAACAGAAAAATAGTTTACTGACAATGAAACTGGAAACGTGTTATTGTGCTTTTTCTTACTGGTGGCAGAGAAGAACTGCAGAATATCTGTTTATTGTGCGAGCCCACCTGTTGATTCATAAGACACCATCTAGCATTGTTGTTTTTGAAAGCTTCAATACACTCACTGGCCACTTCATTCGGCACACTTGTCCAACTGCTCATTAATGCAAATTTCTGATCAGCCAATCTCATGGCAGCAGCTCAGTACATTAAGGCATGTATACATGGTCAAAACGATCTGCTGCAGTTCACAGTGAGTTCCAGAATGGGGGAGAAAGGTGATTTAAGTGACTCTGAGCGGGGCATGGTTGTTGGTGCCAGACAGGCTGGTCTGAGTGTTTCAGAAACTGATGATCTACTGGGATTTTCAAGCACAACCATCTCTAGGGTTTACAGAGAATGGTCCCAAAAAGAGAAAATATCCAGAGAACAGCAGTTCTGTGGGTGAAAATGCCTTGTTGATGCCAGAGGTCAGAGGAGAATGGCCAGGATGGTTGGAGCTGATAGAAAGGCAACAGTAACTCAGATAACCACTGGTTACAACCGAGGTCTGCAGAAGGGCATCTCTCAATGCACAACACGTCCAACCTTGAGGCAGATGGGCTACAGCATCAGAAGACCACACTGGGTGACCCTCCTGGCAGCTAACAACAGGAAACTGGGGCTACAATTCTCACAGGCTCACCAAAACTGGACAATAGAAGATTGGAAAAATGTTGCCTGGTCTGATGAGTCTGGATTTCTGCTCCACATTCAGATGGTAGGGTCAGAATTTGGTGTCAACAACATGAAAGCATGGATCTATCCTGCCTTGTATCAATGGTTCAGGCTGCTGCTGGTGGTGTAACGGTGTGGGGGGTATTTTCTTGGAACACTTTGGGCCCCCTAGTATCAACTGAGCATGGTTTAAACGCCACAGCCTGCCTGAGTATTGTTGCTGACCATGTCCATCCCTTTATGAGTACAGTGTACCCATCTTCTGATGGATACTTCCAGCAGGATAACGCTCCATGTCATAAAGCTGGAATCATCTCAGACTTCTTTCTTGAACATGACAATGAGCTCACTGTACTCAAATGCAGCTGATCAGTCTACTGCAACTGTGTGATGCTGTCATGTCAATATGGACCAAACTCTCTGAGGAATGTTTCCAGTACCTTGTTGAATCTATACCATGAAGGATTGAGGCAGTTCTGAAGGAAAAGGGGGTCCAACCCAGTACTAGCAAGGTGTACCTAATAAAGTAGCTGGTGAGAGAATGTTCCTATTTCAACCGAATTTAAAAAAAGAGAAATTTCTTCCCAATGCTTTCAGTGGCATTGCAACACTGGCAGAATAAAACGGGGAAAAATCTTGTTTGCATCTGCGTATGATAGGACTTTAAATACTAGTCACTGACTGGTCAGAGAAGGTGACAGTGATGAAGGATGGAGGAAAAAAAAAAAAAAGGAGTTAAATTAAGGGCTATGCAACACCTTCTGACGATGGAAAGCTGATTCTCTTCACAGTCTATTAGCTCTGAACTAGCCTCTCTCTCTTTGCCTCCAAGGCATTCATATTTTCAGAAATTCAATATTGGATTTTTGTCCCTAAGGGGGAATGGATTTTTGTGAATAGGTTTAAAAATAGAGAAGAAGTCTCTCTACTCTTTCCTTTCCAGCTAAGCCACCAACACCAATTCACCCTATTTCAAGCATTTCATGTGTATTTGAAGTGCCTACACATGCAGAGTACCATGTTTACTTCTTTTGTCTTCCCTTTTGAGTGATCCTGGCATATAGTTCAGATAAAGCCTCAGCACTGTTTCCAAATAAATTCAAGTGTATCATGAATCTTGTCCTTCAAGCAACCTCGCTGTGTTTATCCTGGGATTTATGGGTTTTTTGAAGATGGATGTCTTTCTGTTTCACCAAAGTAGGGCAGAGATATGCTGCATAACAATGCCAGACTTGTAAACAGTGCTATGATTCTCTTCTATTCCAGAGATACCCGTCTTAAACAGCACTGCCTGTGGATACTTTCACAGCATTTAAAGCTTGAGGTAAATTTGTCTGAGATCAGGACATACTGTATGAGAAATTAAAATCATGAATAATGTTCCTGCTGTTTCTCTTATACTGCAAGGGTTGCATAAATTGAGTTTTATGTACACTGTGTTAGGGCACCACGCTGGAGTAACAGTGCCCTCCATTGTGAGATGCTTTAAATAACAAAGATCAACTCACAGAGAATCACTCGTTACTTAGCAACACCCACGGAGCAGGATGGCGCTCTTTGTCATGGCTTTGTCAAAAAAGTTCCACCCTGAGCTGTGGTTTGTGCTGGGAATGCCAGCGGTCCTGTTTTAAATTCAACAGAACTTAAAAAAATACACACACCTGCGACAGAGAAACTACAGTAGTTTGTTGAGAGCGTCTCCTCCTGCCCACATACTTTCCCTTCAAAGAGCACTGCCGACTGTAGACCAATGGCTCTGTTCTCTGCTGATGGAGGTCATTCTTCTTAACCGTTCCTGCCTCAAGGGACGACATCACTGACTTTTATTGTCATTGCCAGTCTTCCTTTGGGGAAGCTTAGCCCATCATCTCAGGCAGGTAAATGCAAGAGTTGATTGGCTAAATGTTAGCAGCTTTATTAAACCACTCATTACAGCTATTTAGTGATGATGAATCTCTAACAGCCATTAGCAATCTTAGAGAGCCAATCAAAGGGTATCAGCACTAGAATATCTATGATAATTGAGTTAGATAATAAGGTTGATTGGCAGGGACCAATCAGAGCCCAGGAGTGGCAGTCACATCCAAACTGTACTGGCTCAGGTTATTTCCTGCATGCTTGCAAGGACTGGTGCTGTCATGCTGAGATAAAGCTTAATGAAGGTCAGTGCTCTTGTGTGTCCAGTTCAGGAGAGAGGCAGAGTATCAGCCAAGGCTTGAGTCTAGACGGTGTCCTTTACCCACAAAGGAAGAACCCACGGCGCCCTGGCAGCTGTCCTGCTCAGGTGCCTCCAGTCACATATTGTTCCACTATGAGACTCCAGGGTGTTATTTTATAGCTTAACATGTACCACCTTGAAACATGTCCCTGGACCTCATTATCATTCTCAAACTGATTTCAAGACTTGTACTTGAGAAAAGGCCAATACCTTTATCCTTCTGATCCACAGAAATAAAGGATAACACTGGATAGATAATATTGATTGGCATCATTTTGGTAACTTAGACTGAGGTCAAACTTTCTGCTGGTACCTCAGTGTCGTGGCTTCTTATCGATTACTGTAACTCTTTAATATTTTGGGGTTAGATGAATACTGTAGAGGACAACTTCAATAACACCCGCACTGGCCAAAGTTTAGAGGACTGATATTCATGCTGGAAAAAGTATGAGAAAAGTAGAGAATACAAAACAGGCGAGAAAGGAAAGAAAGGAAAGATGAAAACAGGAAAGTAGAAACCAATGGCTGTAGTATAAAGAAAAGGTGGTCAGAAAAATAATTAAAAGATAAGAAAAAAGAAGTGATGAAAGAAAATGAAGGAAGGAAATGAGGTCAGAGTTAAGACTCAGAAAATGAAAGAAAAGAAAAAAAGAAGAAAGGAATGTAAGAATAAAATAGAGAAAATTAAAAAAAAAACACGTAAAAATAAACCAAAGAAGAAATAAAAAGTAAAAAAGTGATTAAGGTTTAAGATTTAAGATTAAAAAAAAAAAAAAAATGGAGGTGAGAAAAAAAACACAAAATGAGGAGGAAGGGAAAAGGTTTAAAAAAGAAATGATGTTAAAATAGAACTTAAGAAAGAATTAAACAAGGAAATACAGTCAAGAAGAAAGAAAGAAAGAAAGAAAGAAAGAAAGAAAGAAAGAAAGAAAGAAAGAAAGAAAGAAAGAAAGAAAGAAAGAAAGAAAGAAAGAAAGAAAGATATGTTTTGGGGTTTTTAAGGAGAACAAAAAGATGAGGCAACAATAAAATAAAGTCAGAAATTCAGTTGATTAAAAGAAAGGCAAGATGAAAAATGAGCAAAAGAGGAAAGACTAAGAAAGAAAATATCAGAAACAAGTAGAGAGACAAGGAAAACGGCAAAGAAAAAAAGGGAACGCCTACAGAAATAAAAATTAGAAAGGAAGGTTGATAAAAATAAGAAAGGAGAAAGAACTAAGAATGAAGAAAGCAAGTCACAAAAAAGGGAAAAAAATAAAAAAGGGTATAATGACAAAAAAATTAGTGAAATAAATCAAATTTGAATTTTTAAATAGAAAAGGGGGTAAAAACTCAAGTCAAAATTGAAATTCAGCAAGAAAAACACAGAAACAATGAAATAAAGAAATAAAAAGGATATCTAGAAAAAAAAGAGCAAGCCAGGAAATGGGACAGAAATGATCACCCCACCCAGGCACTTATAGAAATCAAAGCAAACTTATTATCAAAGTGTAATTGGATTCATGTTTTCTACAGGTTGCTGCTACGGTGAAATTAAAATGGTTGAGTTTAACATTTGCATCAATGAGTTATCTTCCTGAAACTTTAAATCAGTTTCCAAAACTATAATTTCCTGGATACTTTTTAAGTAGTGATCATATGCTAATGTTTCATGATGGATGGGGTGAGTTTAACTTTCACAGAGGCTATAATTTTAGCCGAGAGTAGGTGTGACATTTTTCAGCTTTTCCCCGTCCTTCTGCTTTCACTTTCTCCATCTCCAAATTATTCTTACTTCCGGATCTGTATCTTTAGTAATTAGTTGGATGTTAAAATAGCTCTCTTGGTCTGTCTTTCTCTTTCATCTCACAAGCTCACACATACACAGACCCTCATTCGGTGAATATTGGTTTTTATGTTAAAGTATGTGTCTCCGGCCACAGTCTGAAGCCTAGTGAAGGGAGACATGACAAACGACTTTGGCATTTAACACGACAGCCGGCCTCTCTCCCAGTCTCACCCCCTCTGTGCATGACTGTGTGTGCATATGTATGTGTGTGTTGCGAGTTGGAGACTGCAAGCAGTGCCAGCTGTGAAAGTGGAACAAGTGAGGGAAGCTGAAGAATGAATGTCTGAAGCGTGTTAATTATCAGAGCACTTAGAGGAATGATGAAGAGCGCACGACTGTCCCCGTGTAAATACAGCCATAAAATATGTATGTTGCTTTCACTGAACTGAATGTACGAGCAAGTCTTTATATAATTTTGAAATTGCTTTGTTATTTGTGTGGTAAATAGAGTAATAATGCTGAGACTAGGCGCTTGTTGCAGTTGTGTTATATGGAATATATTGTGTTGATGATGGAGGGTGTAATTTAAGGCGCTGAAAAATTGCTAACAAACCTCTCCCGTAATGAAAGCATCAAAACTGCAGCACGCTATTTTGGTGCTTCACTGTGAAAATCAGATTGTGAATTGCTTGGTTTTATAATTTTGTACCCAGTCACTCAGTAGAGTCATTTTGTTCTCTACATCAAAGCTCCTGTGAGGAACTTACAGGTTATGTTGTTTCTGGCGCCCCCTGTGGACAGAGCAGCCCCTCTTCAACAGCATGCTGTATCACTTTTTTTTTTTCTTTCTTACACTTATGCCAGTTCTTACCTTTACAGACCGGTCTGTGGTCGCTCCAGGCGGCAAAGACTTCAGCCACTCGCTGGCAGCTGATGGTTTTGCTCCCCTGAAGAACGTAGTCTTCACCACAGCTGAACTGCACCACACTACCAATGCTGGGTACAAACACACAAAGCAATACTCAAGTTAGACAAGAAATGAGATCTACAGAAAATAAACCTGAATTCAAACATACAATTGAAGGTCTCCAAGTTTAAGTTTGTGAAAATAAAAAGTGTACCTGTAATCATTGCCATGACGTTTTCCATTCTCTGGCTCGCCTGGGTCAGGGCAAGAGTTAGATGCTTGTCTCACCCCGCCTTCGTTCACTACACAGAGAGACAGACAGATGAAGAGGTGTGGGCAGACAGTTAAAATAAAACTAGACTTGTCCCACAGGGCAAACCCTCCCTTTGAAAACAGCGAATTGACTAAATTCATGTTTTTAACATGGCCTGAATAACCAATCCTTACAATAAATGAGGATACTTGTAAATTTGGTGCAGCCATTATACAAAAAATTGCTGCAAAATCAACATCTGAGAGCAGCTTCACTGCACCCTGGCGTGAATTGAAACTGTCTGACTCAGTCATTCTATTGAGAGCATTAAGCACAGAACTTCTAAAGGTAATTTCCAGCCCTTGACTTTGAGTTTTGGAATCCTGCCTGCCTCGTCACGTATCCACTTTACGCAGCAGGAGACAAGTGGAAGGTGGAAACAGGTTAGGCAGACAAGGCTATAAAGAGCAGGAGGGGTTAGACGTCGGGAAAGCAGACAGGAAGCACGTGGTGCACTGGATACAATCTTAATTCTCTCAAACATGAGAGCTAATCTTGACGGTAATACTCTATTACACAAGTTACACAACAGAGAAGAGCAGGAAGAGTACGATCACACTGCAACTTCATAACAAAGATGCTTCTGACTGTTTTTTTTTTGTTTCGAGTTATTATATAGTCGTTTACAGTGCATCAAATAAGTCTCTTTTATATAGCTTTCCACACTTTTTGCGACTACTTGTTTGCAAGTTTACATTTTTTTTCCTGTCACTTAGTCTCCCCTGATTCCTTCTCCATATAAATAAGCCTACAGCTATTTTTTATTGGCTTTCCTTTAAACACACTTCAGTGTAGAATTTGTATTTTCTGTGAATCATTGCAGTTTGCAGCCTTTTCCTCCCTCTCGAGCATTTGAAAGTTTAAAACTTTCAAGACTTATAGCTGCCAGGTTAGCTTGGCAGTGAGTATAAGTGTGTGTCTGTCTGTGTTTATGTGTGGATGAACAAGGAATAAGGCAGATTGCTTTTGTGATTTTCATTTGAACTCCAAAGAAACAAAGCTGTGCACACAACAAAGCTAAAGCGTTTATAACATCTCAGTGTGCATTAATGCTTTTTCATCTACATTTGACCCCATATGCTCTGTTCTCCTGCTCCCCTTTTTGGAACAAAGAGAGTAAAATTACCTGAATACTCTTTAACTCCCTCTCGTTTTTCATCTGCACCAATGACTGTAAAATTAGGCCAGTGTGAGGGTTTCTATTTGTTTTCTCGGTTGTTTATCCTTCACTAATGTGTGATGTGGGTAAATTATTACCAGAGGGGGAAGAAATGATGTGTTTATTTGCTGCAGCTATACAGCGAACAAAATACCCCACGGTGTATTTAGATTCTCAGAAGCATGCGCTGATGTTCAGATGAGATGGAAACGCAGCTTATCAGGAACCAAATTCGGCTTATTTCAGACGGGGCTCTGATCATCACAGGCTTCAAATAATGTTAATAATGCAAAACCACAATTCTGTGTATTTTAAATGAATAAAAGGTACTATCCTCTTACTCTGAATTCTTGCTGATCTTATTTCACTGAGTTCAATCTCTTTACTCTTTTTTCTGGCTTCTTATGTCTGACAGTTTTTATTGTGTTTAAAGCCAATTTTGCTTAACCATAGACTGTGTACAGAGTGGACAGGGTGGCTCTGCCTTTTACAATTCTATGGAACTTAAATACCCCTGTCAAAGGCACTGCCTTTGTGGAGCCAGAGTCTGCGTAGTAGAGGCTATGAGGGACTCAGAGAGAATCTGAGTGGAGCCTGGTGACAATCTTTTTTTTTCCAACCCCCCCCCCCCCCCCCCCCCCCCCCCCCCCCCCCCCCCCAAAATAAAAAAAAAACAAAACAAAACAAAACAAAAAAAACACAAGAACAACAGCTGTCAAACATTGTTCAACGTGCTGTAAGGCCTCATTTTTTACCTCTGATAAGGAGTGAAGACTTTTCAGAAAAAAAAGGGACTTGAATACAAGGCTGCCAAATAATATCTTCAAATCACTACAATAACTGGATGTAAGAAAAAAATTCTAAGAGGTGTTTTGATTTTTTTTAAAGTTTGACCACAGCCCATCTGGAATGACTGGGGAGGTGGAATTTTTGACCTGTACTGCAGCCACCCACCAGGGGGTGCAGTTTTTGTGGCAACCTCACCTCAAGCCGAGCAAGAGGGTGTCCATTTATTTTACAGTCTATGGTATAAAAAAGGTATCTCTGCACAAAGTAGCACACAAAAATGTAAGATAATGGACATGAACTCTTAAGTTATTAAAGTTAAACAAATAGGACCAATAAAACCCTTTGAAACTACTTAATATCACATTTCTGATTTGGAAAGAAGATTCTAAGCGTTGTGGTTTAAAGATAACACAAAAAAGGTTTTATTTTAGAGGCTTTATTGATGTGTTTTGCTTTGGCAGGAGTTACAAAACACATTCTGAAAAAAAGCTTAATTTGAATCCTTTTAACAACAATGCAGACTCCAGAGAACTCCAACAAGGCGAGCAATAACACTGCCCATCTCTAATTTCTCACTATCACCCAGGCTGTTCGGACTATCAGACTAACATGCATGTACATGTTCAATCCCTATCAACAAACCCAGCAGGTGGTTGGTGAATGTGTGTGTGTGTGTGTGTGTGAGTGTGTGTGTGTGTGAGAGTGTGTTTGCATTTGTGTGTGTTTGAGTAGATAGTTTGTTGCTTTGTTGGAGCGGCTAATTTGACCATCTGGACTATTAACACCATAACAGAGGGACTGGTAACAGTATCAGTTTCGTGTGAACACACTCGCACATGCACACACAAACCACACAGAAGTATCAAACTTATAAACATACATACACAGACAGACATGCAGAAGCTTGCAAACATAGCAAATCACGGACAGAATCATATTCATTTAGCACATATGTGAAGTCCTTGTGCTTCACTGGAGAGGTGAATCAGTCAAAGCAAAGCAAATTAAAACAGGAACCAATCAGAGCCAGACTAATTAACACAAACTAAAATCTGTGCATTCAAATCTCAACCATGACTCCCCAACCTGTCAGGAAACTGGATAGAAATGTGATGAGCTCTGTCCCCGCTGAGCTTGGCTCCTTCCACAAAGTATTTAAGACATTCACACATGAGCAGACGCACAAGCAAAGCAAATAAATCAGTATTCAAAAATGCATTACCAGCAGGCATGCAAAGCAAATAATGTGGACAACCTACTTCCCTGTGTGTATCGTTTTGTAGTCATTAAAATGTGTCCTAGCTTTACTGCATATATATGTGCTAGCATATGTTCTTTAATGCAGACATATTAATATGCATGTTTTCTGTTTATGCATTTATGAACCTCTGGGTTTACAATTAATGTGTTAGGATGTTGTGAGTTAAGTAGGAGGCAAACATTAAAGTGCATAAATATCCTCCTCATTATCATTGTAATGTGTATAGAGGGAGTAGTAGAGGTATTATAAAGACAAAAAGAAATGAGAAAGAGATAAAGAGGGAGCTGGTTGTGAAATAAGTCGGTAATATGTGAGCTTTAGTGTGTGAAGTTTCAGTAACAGAGGTGCAGCATCTTTTTTTTTTTACTTTGGGAAAGATTTTTATCCTTTTCATCCTTTCTGTACAAAGTATTTTAAAGTCGGAGTTTTCAAATGACCAGAATAAAATAAAGTTAATGTGGCTCTTTTGCATAACAGTGCATCAAATGACTTGCGCACCAGTAGCACCTTTAAACTTGGGGGTTCTAATTAAAGAGTTGGACTCCAAAGACGCTCATTTTCACATTATGAAAAGGAAATTGTGATATTTCTAGAAGAAGAGCAGTAAATGAATTGGGAGATTTTTTTGGAAACTATTAATGTTGACTCCTTTGATTTTACCAATCAGAATACATTTGAAATAAAAGAGCCACACATTTGCTTTAACTTGCTGTTAACTGTGGGGTAGGTAAAGGTTCAAAAACTCAAACTCTTCTTGATGTGAGTCACATAGGAGGTACAATACATTTCTTGTTTGAACATTTACTTAAAACTCAACTGGTAATCTAATGGCTAAACTGGTGTGTGTGATACCAAAAAGAAAGTTTGTCAAGTGTATTATCAGAGAGGACAACAGTAAAGAAGAATAAAGGATATAAAGAGAATAGACAGAGCAGGCACTGAAAAATTGACGACAGCCGTTTCACATTATCTGAACAAACTCAAAGTGGGATAAAGCTTATCAAGACAAGCCATGAGTCAATTTATCACAGCAAGCGTGCATAAACCAAGACACATAAACAAAACATTAAAGGACAAAATCACAGCAGGCAAGCTGGGTGCAAAAACATGCTTCTAAAAAGGCTGCTGCACTTTTTTACATTTTTTTTTGTACCAGAAAATGTTACAGTTTTGAGACTTAAGTTTTAGCACAATATAAGTACTCAAGTGTTGCATGTTTCTGTGACGAGGCACAAAAGTGTAGATGCTAACAGCCTTTTTAGAAGACACAAAAGAGAAACAGGAAATACAAAAAAAACTTAAAACAATGCAAACTAAGCCATCACATGTTAGTTCATTAGCTAAAGCAACATTAAGATTTGAACTCACATATTGAAAACTTGTTGCTGGAGTCTTTGCCAGGGAATAATTTAACGCCCCGCGATTTAAAATCTACTGATCGCTTCACTGCAGAGGAAGAACAAAACACAGAAAAGAAGAAAATCAGGAAACATATTGGATAAAGTGGACTAGAAAGCAGCCTTTTTTTCAGGATGGCAGATTCTTCTCTCTCACAGAGCTGAGAGAGAGAAGAGTATAGTGGAAAAGGAAAATAACAAAGGCAAACCAAATTTCAATATGACAAAAGAGATTGCATTAGAGCCAGAGAGAAAGACAGAAGCAGACAGAAGAAAGACAGCAGATATGATTTTAACAATAGCATCATTTAGCACCAATTGTTCAAAAAAGGCTTAATTTTTCTGTCTCTGTCACTCGTAGAAATATATCATGTGTTAGGATTTAACTGAAAGCTGCGACATACTCTGAACAACGGGCTGGTTAAGACGAAACAACAGCTTTAATCAAAATGACAGTGATGCAGCTATGTAATCAAAGCATTCAGATAATGGTATGTTAGAAAATGAACCATTGCTTTAATCAGAGAACACTGACGATGTGAGGAGACAAAGTGACGGGGGGATTCCTGTCAGCATGAGGTCTGTTTTCCAAAATCACTTCATTACAGAGTAAGCAATGTTATTACTTAGTGTTACTTCATCTAATAGATAGAGTCTGGATGGAAAAATGTATTTTATACATTCAGGTTCCCTTGGAGTAAGAAAAAAATCCTATAAATTAGTTATTCCATAAATATGTATACCATAACCATAAACATTGTGCTGTATGACTGAGTGCGGTGTCATGTATGCCTGACAAAGTGGATGACAGCCCTCGATCTCCTAACGACCAAACTGATCCAGTGAATGGTGACAAATGGCTGCTGAGTTAATGTGCTACAATTATCCAGTAGCTACACACGTGCTCATACATCAATAACGTTATATTTGACATGATTAAATTAAATCATGTGCATTTTATGTTGCCTTAATGTTGCTTTATGCATGCACATATGTTAGTGGTTCTCTACTCACCACACTTGCATTAAAACAAGTTGATTAACAAGCTAAAGATTAATCTATTGTACACAGGGTGAACATTAGCTTCTTTCGTTCATCATTGTGTTACTTACCAACATGATAAGTGCATGTTGGAGAAATTGTATGTGTAAGCATGGCAAGAGACACCAACCCCCATTCTGTACTATTTAATTTGAATGAAAAATGTGTCGCTGGTTATTAATTTATCTTGAACTGTAGCGTTTAAAATGAACACACTTGCTTCGAATGGCCATTTCTCCACATACATCCTGTAGCCACTATCCTAATGACACATACTGCTGTAGATCACAGTGTGGGACAAACAGAAAACACATTTGCACATTATCACCATGAGTCAAGGTACAATATGTTTGACATGGCTGATTTATTGTATTGGATTTCAACACTGTCCATACATGACACAAAGCAATTACCTACATAAGACTGACGCAGTACATTAAACTAGACGATATTTATATACAGCAATCGCTGACCTCAACTGTACAATACATTGATGTGCATGTATGTGATGTCAACCATCTGTTCCTGAGTTATAAAGCCTTATGTTTTTAGGTGCCATATTGGAGATAATGAACTTAACCTGGCTGGGATTCATGAGATGTGTTAGTGTACCTTTGCCAACAGCTAGTGTGCACACCTGTTGATCAGATCAGCTGTGCCTCTGAATGAGCAAACTCACCTTGATATCTTTAAAACTACTGAGTTATAGGAAAATGATCCCTAGTATCGTGTGTGTAGTAAATTGTTTTTTTTTGTTTTGTTTTGTTTTGTTTTGTATTTCGTACTAGACTGCAACACTATTGTGTTTTATTTTATCTGTATATTTATTTTTACCTTAAAACTCAGCCTTCTTGAATTAGTGTGCTAATGCTCTCTATAGCTTCCTAAGCCTGCTTCAAGTGGGCACTTGATGAACAGCAGTTTTTTGCACTTTCTTATTGGCTTCATTTCTTGCAGCCGGAGGATGCTGTTTGGTGATACCCTGATTTTTTTTTTTTTTTTAAAGAGCAGCAGGTGCTTTTGAGTTCTTAAGTTCTCAAACTACAGCAAGTAATAACTCTGCAGCACTTGATGGTTTTTGGGACGCATTCAATGTGTGGAGAGAAGGGGTAACAAAATGTCTGATTTCCCAGTTATTGAAATTGATTTTAAAAACCTGCAGGCAAAAGATAGATAGAGCAGAATGGAATTGGTGGAAAATTATTTTCAAGTTTACAGAAAAACTGACTGATTTGCTGAGTTTGGCCAACATCAGTAAAGAATGGACCACTAGTTTTAAGTCCAGCTTGCAGGTCAATGTCCACACCCTCAGGTTTTTTTTATGCATTTCTCTGTTTGAGTGGTGACAGACCAGTTTAACCAGAAGGCCTACAATTTCCTGTTAACAAAATCAATATACTGCCAAACTGTGCAATAGTACTTTGAGATGCCATTGTCATCTGTGCTTGTTCACATCAGGGTAGCAGAGCATGATATTGTGACAGTAGCCATCAATCAGAGCCATAGTCCTGGGTAGAGGTTGGTGGCATTTTGTCTCTAAAATAGTCAAATTATTTAATTGATGAGTAATGCTGATGTGAGAGTGACAGCACTTTATCACACAGCCTTCTACACAAAAGCATCCCTTATTAAAAAAGTTAAACACATATTTGTCAGCAATTACATCAAGTTTTTGTACTTCTGTTCATTTCTGTGTTTGATAAACAGAACATGGGTAATCAGCTCAACCAGATACAACAGTTAATCTAACCTGTCACTTTGCAGTTCACAACATCACCTCAAGTCCCACACAGTTTATTTATTTTCATGGCCTCTTCCAAGAACTGTGTTGATCAACATTACTGCCACTTCCAATGACTTGATGTTAAACATTGCTCAGTTAAACATCACTCAGTGAAATAACTGTGAGCTATGTGAGGCTAGCATCGCCTGGAGTGAATTCTAATCTTGACATTGATTTCGTTTGATGTCTTGTCGTGTGCAATTATCTTTGCAACTCTTTTGAACGCAGGAAAGTCCTCAAATTCTAAGCAGTGCATCTGGATTGGTTTAGAATGTGTCTTTTTATTAGAGATTAAGGAGGTGAGGTTAAGTCCACATAAAACATGTTGGTCTTTCAGATGGTTTAAATCAAAGCTAATTCAAAATAAATAAGTTATGTTCTGGTTTTAAAGGTTTATATCTTGATACGCTTTAAGTTTGTTAATTTTACATTGTCTTTTAAGATGTGGGAAATAACCCTTATCAAGTACCCCATTTTAATTTTGAGCACATATAGATGAGCTCCCCTTACATCTTTCCTTCTCCACTGATCAGTTTGCTAAGGAGACTTCTGTAACATACCTGTTTAGAGCTGCCTCTCAGTAGAGCACACCTAAATATAAAATGCAAAAACATTTGAACTAACTTCACAGCAATCCACCTACACAAAGAACAAAACTCATATTCCTGAAGCCATGTCACAGCTGTTGAGATTGAGGGAGCAAACACTTGATATGTGATACAGTGGCAGTGTGTTACATAACAGTTGTTTTCACTGCATTTTATGCATAATATTTAAAAGCAGAGATGTATACACCCTCTGCTCACCACTGTATCTCGGGTTCATTTCAGAAAGCAACTTGACACAACAACAAACAGCTGTATGTATAAACACAGCAAAGAAGAAAATGAAACTAAAGTGGAGGTACTACAGTTGCCATCACACTGCACAGAAAATAGAAAGATTGTACACCTCTGGTCCCTCTGCCAATCAGTGGTTTTGCTCTGATCTGTTAAAAACTTTGCACCAATGATAAAACAGAATAATAAGAGGGGAAATAATATTCAGATAACTGTATCAAGGCATTAAGTCTAAACTTGTTCTGGCAAATGTCCCAATAATAATTGAGAGAACATTCATTATCACACTCTTGTTATTTTAGACAACAGGGGAGGATATTAGATGTGCGACAAAGTCTCACTATCAGGTTTGAAGTAATTCCCACCCTCCCATCATAGTAAGGCTGCCAAATCAGGGAATGTGGGCCAAAAAAGGTAAAAGTCAAATTTGTTTATGCCAGAGCACATCCATTCACGGTACAAAGCCCCTGTTAATATGCATCATAAAACCTGTCCAGTGTGAATATGCATCAAAGTTAAATATGCCCATGTTAGTATTCAGGACTACGAGCAGCAGCTCTACTGCAAACAACAGATGGAGGGGCAGCTGCATTAAAGTAAACCATATTAATGAACTAAACTAATGCTTATTTAACAAAACTATATTTGACTCATAAAAGAACTGTGCTCAAGTTGAGCAGTAGGGTGACAGACATTTCAAGACATACAAAGGAAAGGATTGTATGCATTATATATTTGTCTTGCAGACTCTAAGTTTGTTACAGAAAGTTGTAAGTTGAAATCAAAAACTAAAATTTATTTACAAATTCATGACAAAAAGGAGATATCCCTACTCTGTAACTCGAGGCTGATTCCAGCTCCACGACTCTCATATTTTAGTCATACTTGCTCGCAAACACAGCATCTGGATTTCACATTTCAGAATCCTGGTAGTGAGAAACAGAGAAGCTTTCACGTAGGAGGTGATATGATTGAACACAATGGTTATTTGGCTGCAAGTCTCTAAGCAGAGTTTAAATGTACCCACACAGAAAAACAGCGCTGTCGATGTGATTAGGACCAAGGGTTGATTTCCGTGACGTGGTGGAGAATAGTGATGTTAAAGGTTAAACAGGTACAAGGCTTAAAACAACAACAACAACAATCAGGATTTGATGTGAAAATCCCTCCTCTATTTGAATAATATTTTATACATTTATTTACTTTTTATTTTTTGTATGCAGATACTGGATGGAAAGTAGGGGGGTGTTTGTAGGATGTAAGCTACGAGAGGCAATGAATGACCGTTTCAACAATATCACATTATTGTCAACATAACACTTAATACAAAACTACAGTACATTGTACATTGTCTGAATATTTACACTGCTAAAGGGGTGGATAAAGAAAACCCCCAAAACTGATCCATCTTTATCTTCATGTAGATTACGAGGCTGCCTTTGAGCCTGATCCCATTGGCAAAGGTCCAACGCTTTTTTAATGATTCTAAAACGTACCTTCCCTGATCTTTATCTTGCTTGAGGTTTGATTTTACCGCCACTGATTTGCTTGGTAGAAAATCAGTTCAGCTTGTTCAATTTGAAATTGTAATCTTTACTATTTGCTTTACTATTTACTAATGCCTGAAATACACCAGATATGTCTGCAGTCCAGCTCCACTCCGTTGCGTCCTGACTGGGTTTGTCAACTTACTGCGTGTTCAGTCTGGCAAGGAGCTTGACTGAGAGACAGCTGGAGTGGTGATACTGAGGAGTTCCCGCTCTTCCCACTCCATTGATAAGTCTCTCTTCATCCATGTTAGGCTGTAACACCTCAACCCTGTCAAAAGCTAAGTGTTTAGTCAGTTTCCGATCACGACTTCCTGTCCAGCTCGATTATTCCTACGCTGAATTTTTGCGTCACAGCTTTGCATCTGTCAAAAATAGGATGACTGCGTACTACCTGCAACACGACTGACCAGCCAGGCAGACGGACCGCAACAGAACTGATCCAGTGTGAGTTGACACACTGATATGAATAAAACCTACTTGATTCGTTTACCGCAACGGAGACGCACTGCAGATGCATCCAGTGTATTTTAGCTGTAAGGGGTAAGACAAGGGCTAAGGGGTAGAATTGGGATTGGCCCTAGACCTAAGGGGTTAGCAATGTTTAAACAACTATCATCTTCTTCTTTTTAAAACTATTTAACATCACACCCGACTGCTATAGATGTTTTGCAGTTTTAGTGTTGAAACTCCAGTTGTTAGTATCTAAAATCAGTTAGTGTGCGGGGTGTGGTGGGTGCCATATTGTTGCTCTTGAATGAAACCGTCAGATCTGTCTTTATTCGTACTCTCTCATGTCACTAAAGAAGTTGAATTCAATTCAAATGTTACCTGGTTGTCTATAAAAGAATAGGTTTAGGCTTGCTGTTTCTTCTTATTGACAGTTGTGCTAAGCTAGACTCAAAAGCTGCCAGTTAGATTAAAAGGATGTCAAAGAGCATATAGCACATTTACTTCACTTTTTGAGATGACATATAAACTTATTTTTTTAATGAAATTAAAAAGATACAAAGACCATAAAAATATTGGGGTGGTAAACTTAAGTATAACATCTAAATTACTGGGCTGATAGTATTCATAGAAGTATTAATTACTTGGTGGTCTCCAGTGTTCAGTAAAGCCCAGCCTACACATAGTTGCACACGGTTTTAAAATAATCTATTAGGGAGTTTAATCAGTGGGTAAGAACAGTTATCAAAGCTGCGGACGTCCTCAACATTTGATGAGCTGCTGCTTTGTAACCACTGAGCAGCAATCGCACATCCTCAGATTGTGTCCCTGCAAACTAGCTGGATTAATTCTGTATTAGATTTATACACTGAAACACTTACTGTAATGATCCCTGTGCTGACAGCCTCAGTGATAGAGCTACAGCTGAAAAAGGAGTAAACAATAGGAGCCAGAACCAGTGAAACACAACCCCAAAATAATATAAAGGATGATAAAGGGCTAGTTCATAGATTTATGAGCTCATCTAAGCCCCCTGAGGCCTACAGTGTCTCTGCTCTCAGTTTGACTGATGGTTTCTAAACCAAAACTGAAAAGAAAAAGACTCCAGGATTTATTTACAAAAAGCTAATAATATTCTGCATGTGCTAAATGCTCTCTTCACACTTGGCAGTAATTATCCGGGGCATTTCATGACGCATGCACTTGATCACAGGCAGGTTTGAGACATTATGAAAGTCATATCAAAGGTACCATGCCGTCGACAATATCCAATATGTCAACCTCCCTGAGGGATAAACTGTCTCACTGCTCCGCTTGAATTATGTTTCCGTACCAGTGGTTGACTGGTGTTTCTTTTGTACCGACTGACTTATTTCATTGCGGTAGCATTGGCTGACTGATAATGCCGTCAGTTGTTCATTAAGAGCCAATCACAGCCCTGCAGACACAGAAACTCATGAATACGTAATGAAGAGAGATGATGGAGGGATGTGATTGGTAGGTTGTGCCGCAGGGAAGGCAACAGATTGTTCATACCTGACACACACAAGTAGACAATGGGACACACACACAAACACACACATACACACAAACACAGCTTCAATTCAAACAAACACAGCTGGGCAAAACATATTGATAGATCCATCAACATAAAGCAGACACACATGCACACACACTCACAGAAAAGACACACTTTTGATGCACATATCAAGAGGAGAAAAACAGTACTTTGGAGCAGACACGCATCGAGATATGGGCACACAGCTCTGTGTGTGCAGACACACAAGGTTACTCAACCTGCAAACACACAGATTCTCAGCCAGGTGTTGAGAGTGTGGGTTGGGGTATTAGAGCAGAGGGCAGTGTGTGGACAGAATTTCTATCAGAGTGACCCTCAGCATTGGCTTAACCTCGCCCATGCTAAAGATTTCTATCTCCTATTGTATTTGGCTGGAATAAGGAGATCAAGAATGGAATACTGGTGGGTTACCAGGTTGCTGCTTTCATTAATCTTGTGCTAATGGAAGCACAGGTAAACCAGTAGACTTTGTTTTCTGTCACATATTAATACACAGAGCGATGGGAAACCTATAGCTACCACATAACACACACTAATATAGAGGTCTATGATATTTTTTTTTTCAGTAGAGCAAGAGCCAGTATCAGTCCTTAAAGCTTAGAGCACTTAGTCTTTATCTTATCTTCCACCGATGAAATGAAAGGTTTCCAGTATGTGAGCATCCTTCAAGTATGGGTCTGCCTGCAATGCATAGTAATTACTGCTGCACATAGTAAGAGTGAGCAAGAGAAAAGTATAATAGATGCAGGAGTGCTCCATATGGCACAATAATCGTGGTATCATCTGCCTTCATCGGTATCTCTCACACTGGCCACATGGGGGCAGAAAGACTAACGGTAAGTGCAGATTTTTTTTGCACCTGTAAGATTGATTTAAAGGGAAATGATCATCTATATTCAGGACTATGGCTGTGAGAACACTATTGTTTGCACTTTAAGTGAACGGGTCACGGGTTACTGTCAGGGTCAAGATCCCACTGACAACCTGCCATCAGTAGATAGGTGTGGCATTTTTATTATGCTGATGGTGGAGAGAAATAATGCTCTCTAAACATTTTAAATTTTGGATGCTGAAAAGGTTATTGATTTAGAGGTGCAACCTGGAATTCAAACAGGATCATCACTGAAGGTCAGTCCAACCATTTACCTCCATGCTGTCATAAGTTGGTTCCTCCCTGTTTTTTACTGTGTCTGGATTAGTCAGGCATTTTACACCAAGATACCAAAATCATTCCTAAAGTTTCTGACAGATATTTTCGGTAACAAAAAGTAACTTTATCTGATCTGCCATCCTTCCCATGAATGGTTGGGACTGTGCCAACAGCAGCTGTGTCCGACTCTCGTCCAATTGTTCCATGGATTACTTTTGTCATAATTAGCCGCTCAGAGTGTGGAAAAAAGTAAAAGCTGTGACCAAATTGTGAACATGTGACCTAGTGGTGCTTACAGATCACAGTTTGTCATAATGTGAAGTGTTGATCAACAGAGGTTTTATCATTTGGTTTCAACTGACCTATGGCTAAGTCCCGCCTACAAACGGGATGAGCCATTCACAGTCCGTATGGCCTTCTCATATACTCAGACCTTCTCTCCATTGAAATGCATTGCAGGAAGCTGGTTTTCATTCAGTTTCATGATGTTTTTCAAAGATTTTTAGTTTAAAAATGGTCAAACTGTGTTTATGAGGTACATGCAACGCTGTCAAAGTTTCTTGAAAGCCTGGGCGGCAGAATGTATTTTTTTTTTATCCTTTCATAGTTCAAATCTGAAGCAAGAGAGTTTCCTCTTTGGATGATTTTTTGAGGTAGACCACAACAACTCAACGTGTATGGAATGAACAAGGATGGCTACCTGTTGTCAGGTAAGCTGACATCGTATTTGAGGCAGCATGTTGTCACTTTGCTGAAAAGAAATATTGAGTTGTGTTAATTACAAAAAATGCCACTGCAGTCTGTCTGTTTGTTTGGGATTCTCTCTAGCATTAGCTTAAGTGAGCCTGCCTACCGTTAGCTCCTGGATACGTTCATCATGTTACTGTTTGTTGGGAGTTCATTGACCTATTTTGTACTTGTTTTTGAACTTTGATGACTGTTTAGCATTGTTAGCTGTTGTCCAAAGGACTCTAATTGAGCTTAAGTTAACTTGTGAAATTTAGCCCTATTTGCTTATATGTAATAGCTATAATAACAGAGGTTGGCAAACATAATGCTGAATGATTCAATGTAAACACTGTAGCACCAAACTAACAGAGAGACACTCTTGATAAAGATAGTAAAAGACTGTTGTATTTTTGTTATGACCAATGCTGATCCTCTATCTTTTTATCTGAAAGGACAATAGTAAGGAGGTGCAGTTTTTTGTTTGCAATGGGACATGTAAAGTTTGGCTTATAACTGAAGCTTTTTATCGACCTCCTCTACAATAAAATGATCAATACATCCCTCAAAAGTGTGCTCTACACCCTTTGGTAACTTATAAATGAAACCTAATCTTTCTGCATCCAGAAATCATTAAAAGCATCATGTGAAATGTCTCTTACAGTGTTGTCTGCAAAGCACCTGTCGCTGTACGCTCCTTATTTGTCAGAGTGAGTCAAGGGGGTGTGGCTTAGCCACAGGTCAATAACAAGTTTTCTACGAATATTGCAAGTTTCATTACTCAAACAGTTCACTTAAAAAAAAAAAAAAAGATTCAGTTTTCTCCATACTATGGGTGATGGACATTTTTGGCTTTTTTAGGGCCAACCAGCATACAGATAGCAGCCTGGACAGTTCCAATAAAATATTTTTTTCCCAATCTTCCATGCAAATGTTTTAGAATAAATTTATGAGTGTCATTATTCACTTATAGAAATAAATAAACAAATGAAAGATGTCCCTCTCTTCCACAAAAATGCAGGTCAGAGACAACTAAACTATAAAAAATAAAACATGACAAAAGTGTCCGTAGCAAATATAGTATTTGGTGAAACTCCTCCAAAGCTTTTGTTTGAGCCTGCCATCTATTTGGCTGATTGGGAGCTGCCAGTGCTAAACCTTGCAAACGTACCTGCTAGCACAGTGTGATACCTCTAGATTTATTCTCCATTTGATGTGTGAAAAGACAAAATGTGCTGTGAAACATTAGTGGAGGTCTCTTCAGAATACTAGCTTTGCTGTCATCAAGTGTTAAATCAGGAGAGGCACAAACATGTCAAGACTATCAACAATAGCAGTAAAGGATGTGCTTGCTGTGTGAGCAGCATGTAAATGGAAAAAGAGTATGTAAAAGTCTTCTTTGGTCATGATTTAAATGTTTTCATGTATAGAGAGAGAGACTAAAGATCTCTTTACAAGGACAAGCCATATTCAAATGCACTTTAAAAGCATTACAATGTCAGAGTGCTTCACATAAATATCTGAGCAGTTCTCTGAAATGAGCACTTTACATGTAAAAAAAAACAACCAGGAATGTTGTAGAATACAGCTACAAGGAATTAAGAGGAATCCTCAGAAAATCCTTAGAAAATGTCATTGCAATTCAAGTCTTTTTTCATCCTATCTGATTGAGGTTTTTTTTTTTTTTTTTTTTTTTTTTTTTCAAACAAGTCTATCCAACAAATTAAGGCCACAGAGTCCAAAATACCCAGGGTTTACTTTGCACTTTTAATGACTGGTATTTCAGTTGAATTTTGGAATCAAGAGTTTGAAGCGTAGCCAGTTTGCTCCACCCTCAGTTTGCTCCCCCTCCCCTCAACTCCACTTTCCATAATGTTGATGTTAATTAATAAGAGCCAGACATTATTTCTCTGGGTTCAAACTTATATATGTACAGTAAATGGAACCACTGGCAACCATTCAATTGACTAGATGGCAGGCTGAGTGACCTGCTAACTGGCCAGCAGCCAGGCCAAATAGATGACTGACTGGCTGACTGACTAGACACTCAAGGCTTTGGACTAACACTTTACTCTGAGCTACTTACAGTGAGTGCAACAGCGGTCAAATTCAGATGGAGCAGTGGATTGAGTGGATGTGAAGATTTGTGAATGACAATTATACTGCAGGATTGTGGTCAATTTGTAGTGTGCGGTGGTGTGCAGAGCAATTTTCTTCAAGAGGCTTAAGCTGGAAAAGTGCAAAGCTGTCTCCCAGACTAAATAGATGTGTTTTTGCATGGATTGGAATTGAATAGAATAAAATGAAACTGAAGGAACTCATACATGAGTGTAATGACAACACGTAAGGAATGAATGAAAATCAATAGTAATGGGTACATTACCTTCAGCAAGTACAGTGGTGACAGTGACAACATAAAATTAATTTTCTTTCTTTCTTTCTTTTCTATGGCCGTGGGTTTAAATGACTTTTAGCTATAATTTGTAGATGGAAGCCACACGATTGCTACGTTAGAAATAGATTTCCCATTTCACTATGGCCCTCTGTGAATCTTTACAACTGAATGAGGACTGACAAGGTTATGTGTTATGCTACCTTCATGTTCAATTAATGTATAAATGTCACCTTTCACGTTTTTAGTCAGCAGTTGCAAGGCTGCTAACTAATTAAGCTAACTAATTAAGCTAACAATAGCAGAACTCGGAGGTTGTAAATGCTGAAGGCACACTGAATGAGACTAAAGCTGTAAATATAAAGACTCTTCAGTTGACAGTCTATGGACGAAATCATTGCAATTGACACACCATTATCGCTGTCCCTCTTGTTCAGTGTTTTTCAACCATTGGTGTGGATGCTAGCACAAGTGTGCCGTGAGATACTGTAAGGTGGCATATGGGAAATTATCCAATTTCACATAATCGATCTAAAAGAAAACAATAAAATGCCACTGTTGATTGACTGTGCTTCAGAAGAAATTTACTTTTTTCGTGTCAGTAGGTGGCAGCAGGTAGCTTATTGCCTAAATACTCTGAGACACGGGAAATGAGACATATGTAGTGATGCATGCGACAGGTAGCTGTAACAGTGATGGAGAAGATTTTGAACAGGAATAAACCGAAATCCTAACAGGGCCTGGGAGAGAAATTGGACCCTGATGAAGGCTCTTGTATGGGAGGTAGTCAAAAGAAAGCAAAGATGGTGAACTCAAGGCAGCACAGTGAAAGCTGCCTGTCCTTGGAATTTACTTTTACCAGGATGCAACAACCCTGACTCCGGTGTGCTTGGTGTGTGGCGAAAAGCTATCCATATAAACAGTGTCATAGCCCCAAGTAAGCTTATACTCCACTTCCAAAATAAAAACACCCAATGTTTCCAAAAAAGCAGGCGGACTGTTTTGTTTGCCTGTGTGAAAATATGATGAAAACAGCCAACTTTGTGGGACCAACCACAAAGGTGAATAAGCAAGCCCTCAAAGCTAGCTACCACATTGCTGAACTTGTTGCTAAATCAAAAATGTTGCACTTTGTGAAAGTCATTGATACACACCTGCCTGCAAAGCCATTGTTAAAGAGTTGCTTGACTCTGACGTGGTTAAAGAAGTCAGAGTATGAACTTTGTGTTCATCTAAACAGGCCCAGGTTTCACAGTGAGTATAAGAGAGTATAAAACCATTATTGGCTAAAGAGTGTTATTTTCTATATTTTTGTTTGATGTAGTACCATGGGACTTTTTTAGTGTATAAAATATGCCATGGCTCAAAAAAGGTTGAAAACATTGCTCAACTTAACAGTTCAGTTGGTTGGTAATGGTTTTTATTTAATTTGTTGGTGTATTAATTGGTTTATTTTGCATTTCTTAGATAGGACAGCTGAAGAGGGACGGAAAATGTGGGGAGTAGAGAATGGAAGGTTACATGCAACAAATAGCCATAGCCAGGAGTCAAACAAATGAACACTGCCACCTTAAATGGGGCACATTAGTCAGATTTTAACATTGACATTCATCTTCTTCTTCATGAAGATTTTGCAGTCACCAAAGTAGATGGGAAAGTTTTATGCTTTTATTCCATTTAACTTCTGGCTGCTAAGGTATAGAAAGTAAAAGATGCTTGTTCGCCTTAAAAGTCAGACTTCTGTTTCAGTTGAGCTCTAAGTTGATTGTACGTTAACATTTCAAAGTTAACACGTTTTTGGTTTTGGGACATAAATTTACATCACATCACCTCAAATTTTGAAATGTCTGACTGCCTCGGAGTCCATGCCTTTTTTCTATTTATTGTTATAAATTGCTTGAGAACGTAGGAGACCATATGACTCTAAAATGATAAAGTTGACCCATGTAAAGGGTAGATTCAGGCTAAAAATCACTTTCTCGTACATTTTCCCTGCAGCCCCAGAGTTTATTTGGAAACATGAATGACTGGTTTTTAGCTGAAGGGGAGAGCTGCTGTTCTTTTTTTTTTTTTTTTTGAGAACTCATTCTCTTTTACAGCTGCAGCCCGAGGCTGTCTTTTCTTGGGGTCCGACCTCTGTGGCTCATACAAAGCCACATCTGGAAGCTAGCTTGTTCTACACAGTCACTACACACTGCAAAGTAACAGCTGTTGTTTAGGACTTTGCTGAAGGTCACTTCAGGTTTATGGCTAAGCCTTTCACAACAGCATGGCTTCTTCAGAATCAAACATGAAGAGATAATCAAACAAGCTGCTGCCACCAAAGTCACCAGCCCCTGTCCAAACTTAAAGAGAAATAATTTCATGCAGAGAATGAAGTCAAACCTTTGTATCCTATGTGATGTTTCTTTTTTATGTAAATGACTCAAAGTGTAATCACAGTGATGATGCTTTAAGCAAATGTTTAAGTTGGAAGACAATTATCCTCCTAATTTAAACAGCACATTAGGGATCCACCTCAGTCATTAGCTCATCCAGCAACTTTGCTTAGAGTCAATCCTGTTTTAGCTTTCCTCTGAAAAAATGTTTATCCTTCTGAGGGACATCTAAACTTCTCTACCTGATTCCCAGCTGTTACCTTTGTTTTTATTCCTTTATTTTTTTATTTTTTTTAGATTGACCATCAAATCACCACCACCAGCATCAATGCCTTCCAAGGTCTTCCTAAGCAGAAGTCAAGATGGCTGCTTTAAATTGAGGATTTATGAGGCGTTATGGATGATTAACAACAAGGCATCTGCATTTTAATAATATCAGATAACTTTGTAGTTGAAATGTTTTTTTCAAGGACTTAAAAGCACAGCAGTACTGACACTTTGGATTTATGATCAAAGACACCCCACAGAAAAAAGAGAAATTACAAAACATATCTTTTTTATTCTCATTAGTGAAGGCTAAACACATGGTGTACATGACAGACCTGCATAACAGACGCTGAGAGTTTTATTAGCCAGCCATCCACGTTGAAGAGTACTTACAGAGCTTGACTACAGTCCTGAGCGACATGCTGTAAGTACACCAATGACAAGTACATGAACCTTGAGCTGTCCCAGAGTGAGCCACTTCACAGCTATTCTCATTTTATCTTGTCCTGCTAATGTACCTCAGTTAGACTCCATAAAGTGTTTAAAAACATGCTTACAATTTCAATATGGTGAGGTTAACTGTGTGTCAGAATACATTTTGACCCAAAGGTATAAAAGCATTTACTCCTGCTGGTATGACTTCATAAAAATCTGAGCTTCAATTAAACATATAAATGGACACAATCATTAGGCTTGTATTAGACCGTGAAAAGCTTAGCAAATGGATAATGTATTGTACTTATACTTGTTGAAAAAATAAGTTCAGGATATCAAATACTAATTCAAAGATGAAAGTTTTATGACAGCAGAAACTCTCTCTGACACTCTGCCATCTTTATTCTATCACTATACTATTTATAGCATACTATTTCATTTAAAGCATGTAAGAAATATACTTTCCCATTATAAATCTTTGATGTTTGTTATAAATATCACAGGAGCAGCCTGAGAACTTGGCATTAAATGTAAATTATGAAAAGAGAAATGTTTCCCTCCAGGGAGAGAGATCTGAATTGAAAGGTTAATTCCTTTAATTCTGGTCTATCAACATTCAGTATAGCCCGCGGTATGTTTTCAAACCCTACAATTGTGAATCATTTTGCAGCATCAATTAAGCATCCAAATGGACAATTAACTCAGTAAATTTTGTTTAGCCATGCAGAGGAGCTGCAGGCTTTTTGTTCTCAATACACCACCACACCAACAGGCTTTTCCGGAGTCCAAGAACCCAGCCAGGCACCCAATACACACACATCCACTTCCTGTCCCCTCGGAAACAGCCATTTAGAACAGCGGGACATTAAAATGCTTCATGTAAATACTTAAATATTTAGCCAAACTTTACTGCCAAGAGACTTGTCCCCTCAAACCACCCATCTCTCTCTGGCGAGCCACCCTTTTTTATCTTTTATTTTTTGTTATGGTTTCCATCTCTGCCTCTCTTTTCATCTCATCTCTGGATCGTCTCACTGTTGAACCACCCTCTTCTCATTTTTCCACTGTTGTTACTTTTTGATGTTCTTAGTGTGTTTCATCCTCTCTGTCTCTGCCTCTCTGCAAACTTGGATGTAAATCACGAGGAGATTACTATCAAGACAGGACTTCATAATTTGGCAGCAATTAGATGAGTAGGGGTTTTATGAGCTGAGTGTGTGACCTATAACACACACAGATAAACAGACAGACAGTCTGTCCAGCTAACTGGCAGAGGACAGAGCCAGATCTTTCTCTGAGGTCTCATACAGCGTCTTCTAACTCAACTAACCCTGCCAAGGCATATTTGTTCATTTAGTCTCTCAGAGACAAATTAGGAATTTTTGTGTACAGTGTATCCACTAAACTAAATCAAGCCTGCCTGAGGGCTTTGCCTTCATTATTTATTCTCTCGGAGACATCAACACCTCACTGAACCACAATGACACATTGCTTGTAGGGTAGTGTAAGAGTCAAGGTTAAAAAAAGAAGGATACCATTAAGTACTGTTGAAGAGTTGATGTGATGCAAAGTATTCTGATACAAAACACTAACAAATAAAATAGAAGCTGTTCTTTTCTCTCTCTTGCTGAAGCTAAATCATATTTCAAAGAGTCTAATAGCAACTAGGTGCACTGCAAGAATTATTTCAAGATGACCTCTAGTGTAAATTTTGCAGGATTTTAAGAACCCCTGAATACATTTTTCAAATGAACACCCATTAGCCAAACCTTCTTCAAATGTGCAAGAACTAGCATGCTACAGGAGATGACTGACAGCTGACAGAAAGGAGCCAATCAATCAAAGGCTTGTTGAGAACTCCACTAATTAATCAACTAACCCTACCACACTGACACCCCTCATTAACATGTTAATTAACCTTTTAAACCAATTAGAATCAATTACGATCAATTATACCAATTAAAAGGAAAATCTTGAGGGGAGCGGTCATGTTGTCCATCAATCAATCAAGGGTAATTTTTGAGAGCCAGAGGGGAAGATGCAAGAGAGGGTCAATTAAGGACAGAGAGGGAGAGAAGGGATTGATGAAAGACATGAGAGGGAAAATAGGAAAGAAGAAAATCAAATATTACCATGGCAACAGAGGAGGTTGAGAGAGGATGGATATTTTGAAGGAAGATAAAGCAAGGTATTAAGAAGACCCTTTTTCAAAATGTATTACAGCTCCCTTTCCTAAATGTCTGCCACATTCAGTTCTCGTGATACTTTGGCTCGATACATCACCAGATTCTCTTGCTGATAGAAATGACCTGACAACAAAGCAACCCAAACATCTTTAGATTTTGTTCTTTGAAACTCAGAGTGCAAGTTTGCCTTGAGATGTCTTCTGGGGTCACATTAAACCTAATCAGCTCGTCACACCCAAAGATTGAGAAATTATGCAGTTAATATAAAATCAACACTGAGTAAGTGCTGTTTCAATTACTTAATTGGCTTAATTGCTAACAGCCCTGCAAGGGGCACATGGGAATGATACATATTTAAGACTTGCAGGGTCAAAATGAAACCTGATTCAAACGTAAAATACAATCCAAGTTAACTCGTGAAAAAATACAGAAAAAGTTTGAGGACTCAAACTTTTTGAATCACACAGTTAAACAAACTGTGGGGACTCTGAGGTTTCATGTGGATGCATCCTTTGAAAAACTGTGCTATCAGCAAAGAGGAAAAAATGAAAACCACCTGATGGAGGCATTAAGGTTTTGCCTGTATATTAAACTCCTACAACCAGTCTTTAACAATAAGGCAAACCATATCTGTTGTTTTTCTTAATATCTTGCATTGTTATTCAGTGTTTTATACTAGTTTATTGTATGTTTGCATTGGTTCGTTCTCACTAAAAATTCTCCATTTTACAAACAAAAGTTAGTCTGCATTCCAACCATTCGCATAGTTGCATCTTGCCCAACATGGCACTTAGTACACTCACCAGCCGCTTTATTAGGTACACCTCGCTAGTATTGGGTTGGACCCCCTTTTGCCTTCAAACTGCCTTAATGCTTTGTGGCATAGATTTAACAACGTACTGGAAACATTTCTCTGAGAGTTTGGTCCATGTTGTCATGATAGCATCACACAGTTGCTGCAGATTTGTCGGCTGAACATCCATGATGAGAATCTCCCGTTCCACCACATCCCAAAGGTGCTCTATTGGATTGAGATCTGGGGACTGTGGAGGCCATTTGAGTACAGGGAACTCATTGTCATGTTGAAGAAACCAGTCTGAGATGATTCCAGCTTTATGACATGGAGCATTATCCTGCTGGAAGTAGCCATCAGAAGATGGGTACACTGTGCTCATAAAGGGATGGACTTCCCCTACACGTTTACACCACCAGGAGGTGGTGGAGACTCATCAGACCAGGCAACGTTTTTCCAATCTTCAATTGTCCAATTTTGGTGAGCCTGTGTGAATTGTAGCCTCAGTTTCCTGTTCTTAGCTGACAGGAGGGTCACCCGGTGTGGTCTTCTGCTGCTGTAGCCCATCTGCCTCAAGGTTGGACATGTTGTGCGCTCAGAGATGCTTTTCTGCAGACCTCGGTTGTAACCAGTGGTTATTTGAGTTACTGTTGCCTTTCTACCAGCTCCAACCAGTCTGTCCATTCTCCTCTGACCTCTGGCATCAACAAGGCATTTTGGCCCACAGAACTGCTGCCGCTGGATATTTTCTTTTTTTGGGACCATTCTCTGTAAACCCTAGAGATGGTTGTGCGTGAAAATCCCAGTAGATCAGCATTTTCTGAAATACTCAGACCAGCCTGTCTGGCACCAACAACCATGCCATGTTCAAAGTCACTTAAACCACCTTTCTTCCTCATTCTGATGGTCGGTTTGAACTGCAGCAGTTTATTTTGACCATGTCTACATGCCCTAATAAATTGAGTTGCTGTCATGTGATTGGCTGATTAGAAGTTTGCATTAACAAGCAATTGGACAGGTGTGCCTAATGAAGTGGCCAGTGAGCGTATATGCTTCAAATCTAAAAAATGCTTGATGATAATCAATATTGTAGAATGCAATCAACAACAAATTGCATCAATAAATAAAAAATACAAAAAAAAAAAGATTTTCAGGTTTTTTTTTTTTCTCTTTCTTCTTTGAGTAAAATTTCTGTAAAAGTTAGAAAACAGAAGAAAAAAAAATCCTCAAATGCACAAACATTTCTACATTGATCTGTTTTCCAGTGGCTTCAAAACTTGCACAAACTGTTGATTCTTGTTTGTAACTTACTGGCAGGTTTTTCAGTTGTAAAACTTTAGATGTCAGATACCAAGAAGAGAAAATTTCAGTTTGTTTTGAAAGTTTCATCACTGATGACAGAGACAGACAATTGGCAAATGACAATAATCACTGTTGAAGAGAAGCACATTGTTTGACCCTCTGTGCATGACACATCCACAATCGTGTGTCAACAAAATAAAAGAAGACAAATAATTTTAAACTTGAAGGACAGTCTGTGGGAGAGCTGTAACCAGATTAAAGCAAGGGAGTAAAATAGGAAAACAGTTTTGTTTTGTTTCTTGTGTCATTGCTGACACATTGTTGAATGTAACCTGAAATTAAAGCATTACCTGTAAACACAAGCAAAACACGTCCAAATTAAATACTGGAAAGATACACAAACAGGGCCCTGTTTCAGCACGGCACATGGAACAGCCACTGCTCCCACGAGGAGGTATTTTGGACAGTCGCGCACCTTATTTTCTTGCCGGAGTCTGCCTGATATGTTGGCAACTTGCTGTGAACTTGAATGTGCTGAAGTGAGAGGCGAGGCGCAGTGGGGAGCGTGTCAGTAATAATCAAGTGGCACAGTGCAATTTTGGTGTCAAGCATGACCATGATTTGTGCTTGTGTTGCCCGCCTACCCGGACCAGGTCACAGATGCATGGGGGAGGGTACAATTTACCGTTTCTATGACTTTAGCCCACACAGCCTTAACTTTACAGACAAAACCACACGAACTGAACATAAAGGTGGGATTTGAGAGCTGATATTAACCTTGATTGATGCTGGCCAATGTAGCATCTACTGAAGTTTATCTGGATGACAGCACATTTCCAGCTGTGCTGCATGTGCGAAACACACCCCAGGACATGAAACACCACACACAGCTCCATGTCTGGCTCCATAATGAAACTGGATAGAATTTATGAGCCTTGCGTGATTTATTCATAAATGAGGTTGATTTGGGGTTAAATGTAGACTGATGGGAGTGACAGAGAGAAACGTCGTAAAGTGAGGAGAAACAGTGAGAAAGAATTGTAGTAGAGGAGAGACAGCAAGATTGGAGTCAACAAGCGTAATTAAAGGCAGTTAGAGGCAAGATGGTGAGGAAAAACTGTCAGCTGGAAAAAAAGTTACAGTGAAACTGGAGAATGAAGATGTATAAGAGAAAAGGCAATGAAGCCAACAAAGAACTTAGAGGAAAACACCATCCTTAAGAAAACACAAATACACCTCCAGGAACTCTGCAGAGAACTGCATATATGGGTACAAACACATAGGATGCTCTTGTCTTTCAATGTAATTACATCTAACCTTGGTAATGTGCGCTGAAGCCTCGGTAACGGTGGTTTCCATCAGTCACAAAATGCAGCCGGAGCCAGTTCTTGTTGCTAACGATGGGAGAGGGAACGTTGCTGCCTGACAACCTGAAACAAGAAAGAGACAAGACATTTGTAAGATCGAAAAAAAAGAAAAAAAAAAGAAAACCCTTTCACACCTACCCACACGACGCTCTCACAAAACCTTGGTCCTTATCTCCTTTTTTCCCTTTACAGCTAATCCAACAATGGGCCCTTAAGGATCATGCAGAATGAACCAGTGTTGCAAAAAATGCCCTCGCTCTGAAGGTCTTAAACTTTAATTGGCTCATTTAAAGGCAGAAGTAGGGACCCTGCTCACGCACACATGCATGCTGGAGTACGTACAAAAATACTCCTCACAGAGGGAGCAGGGAAAAAAGAAGAGGAAACCTCCTGTAGAATAGCTACATAGCTGTTCTACAGCAGAACAAAGCAGAAGTCTGTAAAACATGGTGGTGAAAGCAACAATGGACACTAAAATAGATGTAGAATACTTTTTTTTTTTTTTTATCTCCATCTCTCCTGTTTTGGAGGATGCATGCTCGTGTCAGTGGGATTGTGAGTAGCTGCTGTCTGAAGTGAAGCGAGAACAAAGTCTGCTGTTGTCTGAAATGTCTCGCGCTGGATTCCAGAGACTGTCAGGACTTCTCCGCCCATCGCAAGCAGACTGTTTGTGTAGCCCCACTGGAGTAACCAGGGATTATGCTGCCTGCTCAGGGGTACATCTGCTGCTGTTAATGAAGCAGGAAGTGTTGTTCCTAATTCAGTGTTCCTGTCTTGCTAGCTTGTTAGGGGATTTGACCCAGCAACTCTCTGAAACAGCTTGTAAGTTTGCGAAGAAAACTTTGTTCAGAGCTACAGGAGATAGAAGCTGCTGTGTTATTGGATCATTGTAATGAAAATTACATATATATAATATTACTTATAGTGTGTCCGACAGGGAAGTAAAAATATCTGCTGCTGAGAAACACTTTGCTTTTCACTGACGCCATTCTATAAACGACCAATCAAAATCAACAATGGGTGGGACATAACAATGATAGCGTAGGTCTGGATGGAGGACAAATTGACCACATGTTTTTTGGGTGTTGAGCAGCTGCCAATGCCACACAAGAAATTATTTTGATTGATTATCGTGTCTGCCTGTCTGTGAAATTCAGCCTCTGTTAATGGACAAGAAGATGAGAGGGTGCCATGAAATAACTTTTGAAACAACAATAAAAAAAAAGAAATTCCTGTCTCTGCTAATACTGCACATCACTGATAAAATGTTACTTGATAGAAATTACATAAACACAGGTATTTGTAAAAAAAGAAATTGTAGAAAAAAGCATTTGGTGGATGTGATGATTCCAAATCTTATTCTAAAATACCGGTTCCTAAAAATTGGTCTGCAATCAAAAATATGCATTTTATCATAACACTCCTGAATTTCAGAGTGCAACACAACATTTGAGCAGTGAAGTATGTTTATTTGTTGCAGCTTTGAGAAGGCAGCAGCAGAAAGGACCTAATTTGTGACTCCTGTATCAAATTAGTATTGATAAACTGCTGCAGAAAATACTGTATTTTCAAAGTGAAGTGTGTTTAGTTAGGTCACTGCTTTCTGTCCCACACTTGGTATTAAAGCTCCTTTGTTCCTGTGTAACCCACAGATACATGCAGCTCTAAATAATGTCTCCAGGTAATAGTTCTCCTCCATATAAGCATGTTGATGTATGATGCTTTTATAATGAAGAGACAAACGTCATGAGCTGTTCCTCTCCTATAATATGTCCCTGGTGATTATCTTTAAGTAATACCGCCCTGGTTGTTACGTTTTGCACTCAGATTTACACACGCTAACATGAAGTGGTCTGCTCTCATGTTCCCCAGTCTCCTTCCATAAACCCCTGCTGTTAACCTTCGCAGTCCATTAATATCAACACACACACAGGCACTCAGATCCATGCTCACACACTCACATGGGCAGTGTATACGCCTGGATCCCACACCTGTACCCTCTAATAACAGTTTTTCAAAGTAGAGCACAAGAGTGCTGAGGAAGTGCTTTAGAAGGTGTGTTCTCATGTGTTGGTTTGTGTTTGTGTTAGAGGGAGATGGAGAGAGGGGTCACCTTGTGCCCTAGATCTGCAGGTAACTCTGAAGTCTGCCATTAGTCAAACACTCTCACACACATATAGTGCTTTCACAGGACCAGGTACACACAAACTTACTGATTTTAACCATAGATTAAAACAGCAAAACAACTTAGAATGCAGATGAATGGCATAAATAAAACCAGAAATGCTTCCTGTATAAACTTGCATTTATTAGCTACTCAGTGGAAAGTAACAGAATAACAGCAGGGCTTTATTTGTTACACATTAAGATCTACTGGCATATATAGTGGTCGGTTATCAGCATAGGAACCTCAAAAACTATACAAAATATGACCCAATGGTGCTAGGATCAGTGAAAGCTACTGTGGACCCAGGACAGACCCTTGAGGTACTATCAGAAATATTCAGTTTTGGTGCAACATATGCTGCCATGCCTTCAGGGTGCTTGTATGATAAAGCAGAAAAAAGTTGAAGATGCTTTTGCATCATGAAACACAAACTATAACAAAGATGACCCAAACTGTGGAGCACCTTAAGTCCTTCATTAGGCAAAAATCAGGGACATTTAATAGTTCCAACTCCAGAGATGGGTCTCCTTAGTTCTAAGCTGTGTGAGGAGATGAATTTAAATAATTAACATGCTCAGGTCTAAACTATTTTAAACTATAAATCATGAGCTTTTTTTTTATTTTTTTATTTTACTCCACAAATAAAGGTCACGAATGCTTCTACCAAACACAAGATTATTCTGAGCCAAAGGCCTGATAACAGATTCATTTTCAAAATAAAATATGAAATGTAATCAAATTATATTAACCCTTATACCTAAACCTCAAAATGCCATGAAACGCTGTAAATGGCACACCCAAATTATATTAGATGCTGATACACTCTGGAGCACATATACAAGCTTGGTCTTTCTGTAAAGGTAACACTGAAATTTAACCTCAGCAGTCAAACTTATAGTAACTTTAACTAGTATGTAGTTATTGAAGTAAGAACACAGGAATTACACATTGTTGTCCCTGCCATGTTTTTTTATGCAGCAGCATGTGAAAGGATGAAAGTGTGAAACTGAAACTTAAATTAGAGTACCTGGGTGTCTGTTCACACCTCGTCATGCTAGGTGACATTATTGGCTCCGGGAGAACCATAGATCTACTCAGCTGGTCAAATCAGGTGTCAAATAAAAGGACTGCAATGTTGACACTGTAGTATTGAGATTTGAAACACCTTGCATAATCTACATATTCTGGTTTCAAATCAAAGTCAGAAGTCAAAAGTCAAAAAGGTGGGCCACCACCAGAAGAAAAATCTTTGAAAAAGCGTTTTAATTCTTTTGAAATGTTACTTTACTCTTGTGTGTTGAAGGATTAGATTGTCCTTTTCTGATGAGCACCGACTGTAAAAGCTTATGATGCATACTTAATTCTAATCATAACAGCAAGCATAGAAACATGGAGAGCACTGACTCTTAAGGGATCCACATGGACCAGAAATAGACTAACCTTTTACAAAGAAAGAGTACTGAGCATAAGGCATTAGCCTCAAACACAAAACGCTGTCATGGAGACAACTAGTACAACCTACAAGTTCAGAGAATTTACATGGCGATGATACTATACACTAACTGATGTTGCTTCAGACGGATTCAACCTTTTATTTTGTCTTTTTTTTGCCTTTTTGATTCCCAACAGTCATATGCGTAGCAACTTAGACTTGAGTTGGAGTTGTGTTTGCAGGTTTTTGCAAACCCCGAACCCCTCTCGTCTCTTCTCTGTGGTTTCTCTGTTCTCCCCACAGTGTCTCTTCATACATGCACTTACACACATATTATTCATGCCTGCTGATCTTAATTTACTTCCTGCTATGACATCATTTCCCTCGTGCATCATTAGGAGTAGAGCGTGCGCATATTCAATCTGTTTCAATATTAAAACAAGAATTAAATCATAAATCCACACAGAGGGCCTGTGCGTGTGTGATGATAAAATATGAAACTGCATGCTCACAAAGCACTTGACAACTGAGAGCTGCAGAATGAAGGAATAATTAGTAAAACCTTTCCTGAAACAGAAGGTGGAACATTCAAGAAACTGACTGCTGATTAAAAAGGTCATAGATAGCAGAAGGAACACCTCCTCCTATAGAGGTCTCTGTCTGGAAAAAAAAAGTACTGTAGAGATTCAGCAGTGATCCCTTAAAGGTCCCCTGCCGTATTGAGGGGAGATTAAACTAAAAAGACTATGGCTGCTTGGTAACTACTTACATGGATAATTAAAGCTTAAAATGATGCTTCCAGCAAAAAAGCCCAATACGTCCAAAAAACATCAGCCTCTGAACTGCTGTGAAGCCGGTTGATTTTCCCCATGTGGACAATTTGTAATGCATTATTAAATCATTCATCTATGCTGATGGCTCCTCTCCGTGACTGGTAAGTGTTTTCCTGAGATATCTGCCATAAAAGCACTTCAGAGCTACCCAGAGGTATTATAGATCATTTTCGGCAGGGCTCCAAAATTGTAATACCTTGGTCTGAGCGGGGGGCTAACTCTTTGATTTGACAGTGACAGCGGACATTAATTGGGAGAAGTCAGGCTTGTTGATAAGGGTTATCACTTCGAAGTAAAATAAAAGCAATGATAATAATTCAAGCATGTTTCAGATCATAAATAGAAAACTCATATCTCTGCCCCATCTGTCATGAATAATGAGTAAGAGCAGGTACAGTGTGCAGCCTTTATTGGCAGAGGTCACTCTGACCTGGCTCTGCCTTGACTGTCTTCCTCCGAACATCTCCCTGTTTCATCTCTGTTAGTTTAATTTGTTCTCTCTTCTATACAGCTGAACCTCCTTGAGGCATTCTGAACCCAACTTGGCAAAAGGCCAGTCAAGAGTCATGCCCACTTGGAAACCCTGGTGATGCACTGGCTCTTGCTGCCCATCTGTCTCCATCTTTCTTCATCCATGGGTCGTGGGAGTAATTGGAGGCCATGTTGTATGTCAGGTAACTCATCAGTAGAGCGTATAAACTGGTTTAAGGGCGTCCTGGGTTAGTGTTCCTTCATAGAGTACTTAACCTTTTCATCAGAGACAGACTTTCAACAAGAGAAATGATAAACATTAGTAGCTATTAGAGGCATTCAACGAATGCCCAAACAGCATATTTCTCATCTCTACGAACTGCTCATATCTTTAGATAGAAATGTTTTTTTTTAAAGAGACTTGTTGATGGTGATTTTGCCACATTTCTTTTTGTTTGACATCTTCTTTAAATTCTGGATTTTGTATCACTCTGCGCACATAAACATAAGAGAAACCTTGTCAGTTTTTCTCCATAACTTCAGCTACAGCTCCTAGCTAAAGAAGATTAAATTGCTCCAGGATTATCTGGAGAAGTTTGTATCTGTTACACAACATCACATATGTAGACTCGCCACAAAAGCAAGAACAGCAAAAAGAACACAAGGGCTCTCGGTTGTCACCCAGGGACAGTAGACTGCTGTGGCTTGGTAAGACAGCCAAGTTTGACTTAATATTTAGAACTCTAAACAAATCTGCAGAAGACTTTCAAATAAATCCAGGATATAAAAAGTGTGAGGTGACTAAAGGAAGTTGATTTGTTGAGAAACAGATAAAAGTTCTGTTTGTTCTTGGAAGAATCAGAGGAAAAATCTTGCTCCTGTGCGTTTCCTCTGTGCAGTGCTTGTGTTGGAGCCCAGCTGATCTCTGTAGTACTGTGGTTACTGTTGGGAGAATTGGTTTCAGAGCGGGTGCTTAAAACCTCAAAGGAGCCAGTCAGCAATCACATGCCAACAGCATTCTCCTCCTTAACTGGGTAAACTCCATGTTTAAGTACTTCTGGTGAAATAAAAAAATAGATACTGAGATGTGGAATTGGTTTCTGACCATTCTTGTTCATGTGCGTGTCTGCAGGAGAGAATATGAAGTGCAGGGTTGCCAGAGGGAGCAGTAGAACATAATTGATTAAATACACTGGACCAAAAGAGCATCTCTTTCTCTCTTCCTCTCTCCATCTCTCTGTCTACCATCCTCTCATCCATCCTCTGAGCCTCCTCCTCCTGCACAACAATACAACCAGTCATTGCACTGCCAGTGTGAGGATAAGAGAGAGAGGGGTTCGGGAGGAAATAAAGAAGCATGGGGTGAAAGGACGGTAGAAGGAGGCAGAGATCGATGGAGACATGGTGAAACATTGAGGGGGAGCACCAAGGAAGCAGTGCGGGAGGGAGGAAAGACACACAGAGTCTGACAGAGGTACACTGATTTATCTGTTAGCTTGTTAATTATTCATTTTAACATTTAAGAGGGATGTAGTCACGAAATTCATGAGCAGTACAGCATTAGAGCAGCTTTGTAAGAAGTTAATTCAGGGATAAAACAAACAACTTTTAAATTAAAAAGGTCATTTTCTGCAAAGTTGAGCACATGACAGGAAACACTTTGTAATGATTGAATGATCACCGACAAATTTTGGGTTATTTCACACAGTTCCTTCTCTTTTTAAAGAATTTAGCACTTCATTAACTCTATGTAATTTATAATAAAAAAGACAAGTTGAACCCTGAAATTAAAAGGACAGATGTTGAACTCATTTTCAGCCTTCAGTATATTGGTTTGGACACCTACAGTAGAGAGTTGCTGTGCATGACTTGCAGCTCATAAGACTCACCCAACTCTGCCTGAAACTGTTCATTTTGGCTGCTTCCCAGTGATAAACTCAGTTGGTGGGTGTTACTTTTTACACAGCTTTTTGGGAGTCATGAAACGACTACCTTTACAGGAAAGCAAACCATTAGCTCCCCATTATAGCTATTAGCAGAAAGCTACTGTTGAGCTACCTTGTTGAAGATACTTAAAGCTCGTGGTCCCAAGCCTCAATAGAAGGTTATAATGGATGGAACAGCCTTCAGGACTTTGTTTACATAGGAGGGATCACTGAAGTGGGAAGCACAAACAGCTTTGCTGTGGCTGGTGGTTGTTTAAGGCTTTCTTCATCTTTGTAATTTAACCAGCACATATCTTATGATGATGCGTCTTTACGGGATAAGAGATAAAAATATAAACAGCAAAACCATGTCAAATATTTTTGGGCTTCTTTTTGCAATAATGCGTGCTTACTAAACCACAACTCCCTCCACAGTTGTTAGATTTTACTTCAACAGAGTTGCCTTGAGATGTGGTGGGTCAGAAAAGTCCCATCACAGATGTGCAACAGACAAACCTGAACCTGGTACACTGTGTTCACACAGGTTTGGAGAAAGTTAGCAACAATACTCATGTAGATGAGGGTGTCTAGACAGTCCTAACTTGGTACTAAGGGGCCCCAACACCATTACACCACCAATAGCGTTAGGTGTTGATTGAATGGATTCATGCTTTCTTGAGGTATCTGAATCAGATGTCAGATGCCCATGCAAACCATATCATCAGTTTCCCTGTCAGCTGACAGGAGTGGCATCTGATGTAGTCTGCTGAAGTGGCAGTACATCTGTTCAAAGATAGAGGCTTTTTCGCACTGAGAACTGCTGCTTATTGGCCATTTTTTTAATACAGTTCTCTAAAAGCCGAGATAGAGCTGTGCTTGAAAACCCCTGTAGATCAACAGTTTGTAAAATACTCAAACCAGCTGTGGCACTCACCAACAACTCAACTATCCAAAGTCGCTTAAATACGATGGCCCTGAGAGCTCACAGCACTTTGACTTATAAAAACACATGCAAAAAGAAAAAAACACAGGAAAATATATATATATTTTTTTTTTTTTTTCCAGAGGACACTTAAAAGTGATGCACATGTCCCAGAAAGCTTGTTGTCGATGCAGATTTTTAGTCAAAGCTCTACTACACATATTCTAATACAATGTTAAATGAATCAAAAACACAACACATCTGACAAAAAGAGAACCATAATAGAGCTGTGACTGAAAATCGACATCAACAACAAGCAGGCCTTTACATGTACGTCACTTCTCAGTGTCCTCTGGAAAAAACTTTTGTTGTGTTGCAGTGTACTTGCAGCACATCTTTCTAACGTGTTGTGTTGTAGTCTGTGGAGAGCATTTTCTAAATGCTGCGCAAGTGTTGTCAAATTGATGAAAATGTTTTTTTTTTCTTTTAAATTTGCTTGTGTTTTGTCTTTTTGCATGTGTTTTCTTAAGTTGCAGCGTTGTAAGCTCTCAGGGCCGCTGTATTTTAGTGACTTTGGGTGGTTGAGATGTTGGTGGTTGCAACAGGCTGGTTTGAGCACTAATATTGCTTGTTCCTTCCCCATTGTTTGAGACACAGCAGCCAACTTTATCTAAATGCATTGAGTCACTTTCATCTGATTGGGTTATCTGAAATTGTCTGATTAGTTGAACTTTTTTTTTTTTTTTTTTTTTTTTCCACATCCCTCTTCACTGCTGGGTGTGGCTGCAGTTTAATCGCACAGTTATCAAGGTGATCTCTGTGTGATCAATCATATAAATGCTAGCATCTTTTTACCTCAGACACTTGGAGCTCCTGTTTGTACACTATTTTTTGTTTGTACACAGTTTGGATTTTAACAATAAGCAACGCAATCTAACATTTTGTAGACCAAGTTTCAAAACTGTTTCTCTTGTGTGATGCAGTGAAGCACCAGCATTTTTCTTTTTAGTCTTTTCATCCATATTGTTTCATCCACAACTTGCAGATTGTGACAGCAAATTAAGCTATTTTGCAGTCATGCTTGTATTCAGCTTTGCCATCTATAAACTCATTTACAGCCTTTTAACTCTACACCAGAGCTCAGCATCGGCATTTATTCAATTACTTTTTGTTGGTTATGTAAGCAGCTCTTGCTCAACGTCCTCTTTTTCTGAACACCCTGCTGTGACTTTCACTACACACTGCTGCACGAGAAAAAATGTTTCTTTGAGTTAAAAGAGCTTCATAATCATACGATACATTTCATCTACAGTTTGATGTAGAATGTGATCACACCATCTCATTCAGGGGCTGTTGCATTGTTCCCTCTTCTCCAGGAATCTAATCTGATAAGTGGCATCTAGCAGAGCACAGACAGATGGACACTCAAGACTTGAAAATTGATCTCTGACTCGAGAGATCGTTCGTGTGGAGAGGTTCAGACGTTCTACCTGCTGAGTAATGAATGGCTCTGCACACACATGCAAGAATGTTACATTAGTGGTAAAGTGTGTTAAAAGGGTAACACAAACCAACACTGGCTTTTGTGTGTAAACATGTGTGTGTGTGTGAGTGTGGCTACAGGACAGTAGGGGGAATGCTGCTTAATCAGGCAATCTGTCTTAATAGCCTTCACTAATTAAGACAGGAGGGATCTGCTACACACACACACACCTGCACAAAGTCACACACACACACACACACACACACACACAAATGTACAAGCAGTGACAAAAATGCTCGTGCACAGAAATGCAAACAAAATATGCACACACACACACACACACACACACACACACACACACACACACACACACACACACACACACACACACACACACACACACACACACACACACACACACACACACACACTGCAGGAATGTTGGGCTGAATGCGGTCTTGCTGGAGCCATCATCAATCAGAATGCAGAGACACAAGAGTTCTCTGTGTGTGTGTGTGTGTGTGTGTGTGTGTGTGTGTGTGTGTGTGTGTGTGTGTGTGTGTGTGTGTGTGTGTCTTTTTGTATATGTTGCGTATGCACAGGACTAGTTTGTTATTTATGTGTATTTATGCTTGTGTGTGTGTGTGTGTGTGTGTGTGTGTGTGTGTGTGTGTGTGTGTGTGTGTGTGTGTGTGTGTGTGTGTGTGTGTGTGTCTTTTTGTATATGTTGCGTATGCACAGGACTAGTTTGTTATTTATGTGTATTTATGCTTGTGTGTGTGTGTGTGTGTGTGTGTGTGTGTGTGTGTGTGTGTGTGTGTGTGTGTGTGTGTGTGTGTGTGTGTGTGTGTGTGTGTGTGTGTGTGTGTGTGTGTGTGCTGGGCCTGCTGTGTCACTCTCCATCAATCTCAAGTGAGCAGAGAGTAATCAGTGTTCACAACGGGACCCTGCTCTGTCTCTCCCTCCCCTCCCTTTATCTCATTGTAGTTTCTCTCCTCCTCTTCCTCCCGCTTGTCTTTGCTCATCTCCTCTTAGAGCAGAAAGGTGTTTTAAATCCAGCTTGTTCGCACAGACTGACACAAAACATGAGTGGGTGAGACAAATGGGAGAGATGAGGTATCTCCAGCTACATGTAAAAGATTATAAATTGTACTTGTGATTTAGCCTTTATCGCCAAGCCAGTAAAAGGACATAATATCAGAAAGACCTATCTAGAAACTTTTGACCACATACCCTGTCCTCACACTGTATCGGGGAACTCTACTAGATACTGTGGGCTTTCATACTAAACTTATAAAAACCCAAACACATCAAGACGCAATGAAAATCAGAGTGCAGAGACTTCCACTGGACATACTGATCATCTGTTTCAGTCGCTTGTTTGTTGGTCAGCAGCATTCACTCCCTGAACCAACTTCTGCATGATACAACCACTCTCTTTCATATGCTCTGCATTTTTTAACTTGAATTTATGGCTGTAGGTCTGTATTTTTGTTAAATTCTGATGCTAACCAATGTAACTGTTTATTGTCAAGCATTTGGGACTGAAAAGTATCCAAAATTTTGACAAACAACTGTAAAGTGACACTGATGTTCCTTAAAAACCCCATGGTCTTCCCAAAGAACAGGATACCCCAGAATCAGTGAACACAAATTTAGCTTGAGTTGAGCCACTTTCGAGATAAAGACTTCACTTCAAAATTTAGTAAACCTAAAGTAAAGAGCTTAATGTTTAAGGCAGACACAGCTGAGCTTTGTTTTACAATGGAGGTAAACATCCAGTGTAAAACATTGTTTCCCATCTGTTGGGTAATTTATGCCTGAGATGGCAGAGCAAGCAGGTTACAAATCCAGGGAGCTTTTTCTACTTGCTGATGAGGAAGACACCGCCAAACACTGTACTACATCATAGAAAATAAATCAAAAAAGGCTGATGCTTTTAACTCCAGGCAGTCATCAAATGGCAGTTAATTGTATATGTAAGAGAGTAATAATACTGATGTCTTTATATCTCATTTCAGTTTAGACCAGTTAGTGGAATGCTTAGACCCAAACTTGGCACATGACAAGAACTCAGAGCCTTATTTTCAAGCAAGTAAGTCATAAAGATCGTAACAAAAGTATATATGCTCATGTATTAAGTATGTTAGTGAATAAACATTAAAAGTAAGTGAGTAAATAAGTGAGCCTGTAAGACAGTATGTACCTTAGTATATAAATGTGTATGTAATTACGAAAGTTAAGTCAGTACATGCATACATATGGAAGTGAGTCAGTAACATAGACTGAATGTAATATGGATGTAGACTCTGTAATGTCACCCGTCTGTTCCTGATACACTGATTGAAGCCAACTGTCAAACAAGGTCATATTGGATATAACGTGGGCTTTGAACTGCGTTCCTAGCAGCTACTGGGCGCCCAGCAGTCATGTCAGCTGAGCTGTGTCTCTGATTGGACAATCAGGCGATCCTAAAATCTTCTAAACTGCCAATTTGGGGAAAAAATAAACAACAAAGTGTGCAGATAGCAAAATTAGTGTTTTGGACCATGCTGTAAATAGGCTTTTTAATGCTGTAGTAGTCTTTCTTGTTATGTTTTGAAGTAAGTAGGTTTGTTAGTATGTTTATGTCAACTTAAATAATAATAATTTGTCGATTAAGTTAGCTGGTATATAAATGGAAGTCAGTGAGTATATTGACAAGTAGGAAAGTATATATGTTAGAAAGGAAGCATAAAAAGAAATTAGAAAGTATATCATTAAGTAGCTAAGTAAGATAGCAAGTATATAAGTAAGCAAGTTTTAAAGTAAGTAGGTAAGTATATGGTGAGAAAGTTTATTAAAAAATACAACAGCATGGTGTTTGTGGACACTTTAAACAGAAATAATTAACTGGTATAGTTGCATAAGCCTCATTTTTGATCTGCTGCATACCTACAACACCTTTTTAAAGAATACCTAGAAAAACAACGCCATGAATACTGCTGCAAAACAATCCCTCTTTATTACTTTCCTCTTTCCACTCCCTGAATTCCTTTGTCTTCATGTCTGAGCCTCATCTTCCTCCTTCTCTAGGGTTTACTCCCCTTCTCTCTGACTATTCGGTCCCTTCTCTTAGCACATACTCTCGCAGAAGCCATTGCAATTCTGGGCGGCTCCCTCCTCTCAAACCCTCTTTCTTCTATGTATGTGTGTGTGTGTGTGTGTGTGTGTGTGTGTGTGTGTGTGTGTGTGTGTGTGTGTGTGTGTGTGTGTGTGTGTGTGTGTGTGTGTGTAGCCAGCAGGACAGCAGCATAATCAGAGCAGAGACAGAGAATGGGAGAGAAGGGGAACAGAGACAAGGGATGGAGTTGGGGTTATTATTATTACATTACATTATATTATAATTTCAGCACCCTGGCTGCTGCTGCCACCAGTGGCTCAGTGCTATTCAAAACACTACAACAGAGCACAGTCACACACCAGGGCATACTCAGCAACCAAACAAAGACATTAATACATTCATATACGCATACACACAGCTCCGGTTTACAGATGGGAATGACAATGACAGCATATTTATGCCGCTAGAATTAGTTTGCTGTGGCCTGGCCCAAATACATATTGTGCTCCAGTGGTGCTCAACCTCTGGCCTGATCTCTCAGGTTTGGCTGCAGATGGAAAGGTTATTTGCTGTGGGAACGGTAAATATCACCGAAGTCAACAGAGTTATGCTCTACGATAAAGCGTAAGCTGTTATTTTGAAAAAAAAAATAAAATAAATAAAGCTGCTGAGATACAAACAAACAACAAAAGCAGCCTGGGCAGACTTCATTTGGGGCATATTTCACTCTTTCACTGCTTTATGAAAAGATAAAAGTCAGGATGCAGTGAAAAGAACATTAACTATTGTTTTTTTTTTCACCCATAAAATGTGTTTTGGATTCTCGATGAGCCAGGGGCATCAGTTTGGATGAGAGTTGAAAAATACAAAGATCAAATTGTCAAGACTCTGTCATGGTGCTCAGAGTAATTAAGTGCAAAAGTTGAAGATGCCTCAAAGCCCTTGAGTAGAAGTGACCTATTTTGTTATTTTTACTTTGAGTGAATGTTTATAATGTGACTTTGTTTGTGCAAACACTATAATCTCATTATCATACACTAATCTAATTATAAACCTTACTTTGAATCTGACAGTAATTTGATTAAGCTGTTTATATGCATATCTGAAGATGATTTATCTTAATGCACCCATCTTAATGCAATCTTGCATGGCGTTTTTGTGATTACGCTTATTGTCATTTGTGTTCTCCCTTAAAGGCAACATCAGTGGACAAATCAGAAATTGCAATCTACCTGTCTGATTGGCCAGAGTGATAAGTGCAACATTTCTGCAGTGTCTGGGTTTAAAGTATTGAAGCCAACTCTGAAGCAACACAGGTTCTCACATGCTGGGTGAGCTGCACAGCTTGGAAGAACTCAGATGGACCGGCTTAGTGACCGTATGGTGTTTACATCTCTGAATAATCACCCTATAATGCCTCTAATTTCACAGCTCCTCACACATCTTAATCCTACAGTGAGCACTTTATACAACTTAAATTAAAGAAACAGAGGATTAACTTGTTGTTACTGCTTTAAACAAAGTGTTGCATTCTCTAAGGCTGCCCCATGAACACATAACTCGAAGGAAGACACATTTTGCCGGTCCAAATGAACTCTCTATTGAGTTTTTTCAACTGTGCATGAAGCAGAGAAGGAAACTGTGTGTCAGGCTGTAAACGTTTTACTGAGACTTAAATGAACAGTTGACCATTGTCAGGATGTTATTCCAGGAGCCAAATTAGCTGAATGAGGCTCCTTAGCTCCAAAACAAGCCGACCCAATGTATTACATTTGTAAAAATAGTAAATAAAGCAGTGCCATTAAAAATAAAGGTTTCTTGAACTCATTAAGTGCAAAACTCTGATATAAAAATATGTGAATTTGGCTTCTTACACATGCAGCATCCAGTAGATCAAAGGTCCTAATTAAACAACCCATAGTGCTTGATCTAAAGAGCATGGTGCAGAGTGAACCAGAGCATGACTGGCCGCATTTTAATGAAATGTGCACAATCCGGCCACTAACTTAAATCTACAGGAGTGGTGTACTTGGCAGCTTCATTGATGCCACAGTTTTTCTCTATCTGACAGGCACCTTGCCACACTGGAAGTATGTTTGAAGCGCAGTCCAGAGCAGCAGGACTTGTACGATCACATAATCATGCATGAGACATTAAAGAGGTGGTATTGTGTTGTTGTTTTTTTAGATTTGATACTCTCCCTGTTATACCCCCATAGTTTCTTTACATGATTCACATCTAAACAAACAAACAAAATCCCTGTTTTTGTTTACAGACTGTATCTTGGAGAACATCTTTCGGCCATTATTTCAGCAAGTCTCAAGAAGGACTTTTGAAGATCTTGTGAAGATCTTGTGTAACCTTTAGAGTGGATTTGAGCAGTTTACAGACAAATTTGAGGTCTTTGTACAACACAAATATGAAGCAGTTTGAAGATTTGCACACATTTAGAATGTACATCCAGCAATGTTACTTTCTCTATGTTTAAAATGTGGTTTTAACAATGTATACAGAGGAGCATAGTAATAGGTTTCAATTTTATTTGTATATTATTGTGACCTTATAGGTGAGTGTGTTATTTGATCCATGTTTTAACAAGTGTAATGTACATAAATAACTGCAGTTACAGAGCTGTTACTATGGAAAAAAGTTAACAGCTAAAAATTCTGTTGAGAGTATGAGAAGGCCCTGAATGTCTTTGTGCCCTCGGTCTCAGTCTGCCCTTCTCTTCCTGCTTCAGATCCCCTCAGTGTGTCCCTTTCAACAAACTTCCTCGCAGTGAGTCTCTTTGATGGTTTTTCCTCCTGTTACCCCTCTTCTTATCCACACCCCTCTTCTCCTGTCAGCTCTCATCTGACACCCCTTAACTGCCTGCCATTCTTCACCTGGCTTTTGTCTCCTCCCTGCCTTGCCTTCTTACTTCTACTCTCCACTGCATCCTCCACTGTGCTACGTGCCACCCTAACAGCACTTTCTACTCCTTTCTTTTACATTTTTTTTTTCTCCTGGTGTCTACAGTTTCTGTCTTCCTTTGTGTGGCCTGACATTGCCTGAACTACCAAAATATGATGACACCACAGCTTTTGCTCTTTTACCTGGCCCCAGAAAAGATGGTTTGGTTTTAAAGGCAAACAAATATGAAGGTTGGTATTTGGGTAACATTGCTTAAACATGGCTTAAATAATGGACTTGTGAAACTTAATTAGGCTTTGGGCCAGCAGAAATTGGATTTAAAAATTGATGACCCCCAGAGAACCAGTATGAAGGTCACTGACAACCTGTAAGCCCTAATTTTCTACAGAATGCATCATGAAACTTTGTGCAACCAAAATGTATCTGGTCAAAAAAAACTAAAACCATCTTTTTCTGGTAAGATTACAGCCACATGTCAAATCTATGTATTTTTCCCCAACAAGACTGAAGAAACAAAATCATACCTTTGAAGCACCTGATAACTATTTAGGTACAAACACAGCATGTGATTTTTTTTAACTCCAAAAGATGAGATGAACGTGACTTCAGCTTATAGAAAGAGTGAGGAAGCATATATTCCTGTTTACTCCCTTTAGAGGTCAGTTCGACCACTGATTCAGTCTCATTAGAGTCGCAATAACTTGCAAAAGTGATGTCACAGTGTGCTCTTTGAGGAGGAAAAGGAGGAAAACTAAATGTCATCTTTTTTTTTATTTTTATTTTTTTTTAGGCTGTACTGTAATATGTGTTGTAATTGATATTTGGATATGGATATTTTGCACCCACCACATGTGTTCTACTGGTATAAAAGTGCAATGAGACAAATGCTCACAGGCATTTGCCAATCAGGAGTACACTGGTACCTGTCACTGGTCTTTTAAGGCAGTTGCCATGTATTCTCTGCCTTGAATTTAAACATTGTTTTTCTGTGGTTATATGTTGTTTAATGCACAACAAGCAGTAAAAAACTTTTCAAGATGCCTCATCATTTCTTTAACTTGCTTAAAATTTCACTATTCACTCTTACCACCTGTCATCACACAACCTTTGTGTGTATCCTTGAGGCCCTCAATAATCCCTTAACATTTCCTTTCTCATAAAACATTTGCAGAGCTGACTTCTTTGAAAATGTTAACCCTGCATTATTTACATCTATGTTTGTTAGCGAGCTGTCCCAGCAGTTTGGCGGCACACGGCTGCTTTTCTCGCTGCATTACTAAAACTGTCATTCATTTAGATAGTGTGAAACCATCAGCAGGGATGTGTGTGGTGTCACCTGCTTGTGCCTGGATACAGTGTGAGACACAGGAAAGATATGTGCCCACCATCTTAAAAAAGGGATTTTTAAAGCTTTAGGTGGTTGGTATCTCCACTGAGTTCATTAAACTCCTGCTGTTGTGTTTCAGGGTCATATGTAAAGAGTTACTTGCTGAACTGGATCTAGTTTTGTTTTGGTTTTTGTTTTTTTAAATCAGGGGTCTGAATCCAGGCTTGTATGTCCTCTGCATGTGTGTTTTAAAAGTCTTTGCTTAACTGTTTATCTCAGTACTTTTTTTTAATATGGTTAAATAGGTGTAGTTTGTTTCCTGTGTGTTTGTGTGTATGAGACACAGAAGAAAAAGGGGTGTGTGTGCTTGTGCTCAAGGTCACTGCTCCATTTCCTATTTAGGATGTTGTTGCTATCCCGGCATCCTGTCTGCCAGGAGCATTGATTAGCACTCGGTAAGCATAACATTCTGCACACACCAACAGGAGCACACACACTCCCAAGCCTGCTTCAACTCTTTGTCATTTACACAACTTCTTTGCATCCCTGGCACTAAGTAATCACTGAGAGCAGAGCCACAGTGATCAGCTTACATTAAATGTGCTGTAACATTTCTTTCAAAGAAGAAAGAATGGTGACACTAAAGAAATGAGTTAACTTTGAGTTTAGAAGTTTTGTTTGTTTCATTTTTAAGGTTGCTTTTGTGGATTCATGTTCACCGGTGCCTTTGTGCTTTAAATTAGACTTGTGTTTTTTTATGCCAGGGAGATTATGCTACTTGACAACTTTCCAAAGACCAAAGGGAAAAATATCACATCTCTTTACTGCAGTGCAAACTGTTCTAGTGTGTGTATACTTGTTTTTTTATGGTGCTGTCCAGCATTGAATGATGAAGCTGCTTTGCTGTTTATCATTGGCTTTAATGTATTTTTAAGAGGTTCAGAGTGTGGAGTGGGAAGGAAAAAAAAATATTTCTGCCAAACTAACACTGAACAGATGGTATTGTTTGCACCTGGAGTTGACTGCTCTGAATCAACCCTGGACAATTATAGCTACTTTAACCGTCTTTAGTTGAAATGTTTTTAGTGGAGCGGATTTGGCTCAGCCACATGATGGAAATTCAAGTGAATTATTCTTACAATGACTGTGTGTGAGTATCTATGTTTGAGTATCTGCGTTGCAGCAAAGCATTTGGGCAGTCTGGTGAATGCCAAACTAAGTTCCTACTCTGAAGTTACAGCAGGAACTTTGATGATTGGTTCTTGCTCCAGTTCTTACCTGAAAAAATCAGTGAAAGTGCTTCTAAAAGAATCTCCGACATGCAGGTGATTGGTAAACGACAGACTGTGAAAAGCCTCATTCACCATTACTGAAGGTTTGGTGATGTGCTGTCAAGCATGTATGCCTCAGAGCACTATAACCTGGACTCGTGGAGGGAAAAGGATGGAGAGAGAGATGAAGGGGAAAAAGAGGGAAAAGGGAAGAGAAAAGAGGGGCAACTACAGAGAGAATATAAGAGGAAGAGAGAAAAACAGAGGAAGAGAAAAAAATAAAGATGAAAAAAATGAATGGATGGATAAATGTTGAACCAGTGGTTTGATAAAAGGACCAACGGATGGTTGGATGGATGGTTGGATGGAAGTATTGATTAAGGAATGGATGGACTATTGAATGGGTGGATAAATTGCTTAATGAATGGATGGATGGATGGGTCTGGAAATATGAATGGATGGATGAATATTGAAAGGTGAATGGATTAGTGGATGGATGAGGGAAAGATGAATGTTGAATGAATGAATATTGATGGGCGGATGGATGGGAGAGAGAAAAAAACAATATGGATAAATGGGTGTATAAATGGATGGATGGATGGATGATGGATGGATGGATGGATGGATGGATGGATGACAGATGGATGTTGAATGATGGGTGGATGGATGGATATTGAAAGAGATGGAATGGCTGATGGATGGCTGATGGATGGATGGATGGATGGATGGATGGATCAATCGATTGATAAATGGAGAACAGATGGATGTTGAATGATGGGTGGATGGATGAATATTGAAAGAGATGGAATGGCTGATGGATGGCTGTAGAATGGATGAAGGATGAATGCATGGATGTTGATTAATGGATGAATAGAGTGATATATGGACAAATTAATAGATGTATACGGATGGATGGATGTTGAATAAGTTATGAATAGACTGAAGTTAAATAATAGATGAACACCTCAAATGTCACAAATACATAACATGAATAACAGTTAACTCTTAACTGCTAGAAATAATAAATGTGAAGTGAAATCTCTACCCTTGAAATAATGCAGTGTAGAGAAAAGCAAAAAGTAAAAGAGTTAAAGTAGGAGGGAGATTTCATTATTATTTTTTAGATGGTCTACTTGGTTTCAAGGGCAACTGATTCTGAAACAACAAAATATAAAACCTGGCTGTGTTTGTGTGTGTAAATGTGCATTAGTGTGTGCAGTGTTAGGCTAGGATTACAGGCACTTAGCTCACAGCGATATACTACTCTCATAGGCGCCAGCTCACCTCTCTGCATACTGATTAGAAACAACTGTCTGTGTGAGAAGCCGTGTCTTTCTGAGAGCGGGGACTTGTGAGTGGATGTGAGCTGCCTGTGTTGGTGTGAACATGAATGGAGGCAACATTTGTGCATTTGTGTGTGCATGTGAAGCAGTTTTTGTCACCCTGCAGCAACTGATAAACACATAACTAATTCCTCCTCACACTCACATATTAGCAAATCAGCCATTAGCTTTTCTCTGCTAATTGACATTGGAAATGAGCATTTTAGCTATTAGCTCCTATTCACAAATTGCCAATGGAAATTAGGATATTAGCACTTAGTGTCGTGAGGCAATTGCAAAGGAATGAGGAACCATGGCCTCGCTTTCAGAGAGTGTTCTGCAACAAAAGGGTCAGTAGTGTAAATCTAGCAGCGCACTAGTGCAGCAAATTAAGCAGTGAAATAACCCATGATAAGCTTTAAAATGAATTATCTTAATAGACTTTAAATGGGGAATCTAACATGCTTTGTATGTTAATTCACTACACGTTCAGATTTGTTTATATACCCCATTTTAACAAGACAGCTCATTCAACACTTACAAAATTCTAGTGATAAACCTTGAGAGCAAGTCTCTTTTGATTTCAGCTCGTCCTGGTGTTTATTGCCACCACAATAAATAAAGAACTCATTTGCAGTTTCACATAGACAACAGGGCTGTTTTCAAACCATGTTATGAGTCTTGGGACTTCTCAGGGACACCCTCATTAGCAAAGTCACCCTTCAATGCACCCCTAAGTTGGCAGGTTGTCTCCTGAATATTTATCTGACTTCCATTTAGTCTCCTTTGGAATCTTGTTAACGCCACTCTTCATAGCAGTGGCCATGTGTACTGTGACACAGTGAAAATTGAAAAACAATACTTTTGAAATGTGTATTTTTTTCTTTCAAGTCAAATATCAAAACAAAGGTGAATATATATGTTTTAGTTTTATTTTAGTGGAACAAAAGACAAGTCCCAAAGTACTGGACTGTGTTTGGATATTGTCTTCTGACCATTCAAAGTTGTTGGGGTTATTTTTATTTTTTTAATATTGTTTTTTATTTCGTCTTTTTTTTTTATTAAGTCAGATTTACACATACCCTGATGGCACTGATACCATTCACTCATTGATCAACAGCCGAAAAGGGCAGTTAAGGGAGAAGTGTCCGACCCAAAGACACTTTCACTGGGAATAAATGAGATGCATTTCCAGTCCTGCTTCATGTCGTTGCTTGTCGACTGCATACACCAACGCACACCAGCACACAGCAAGACCTCCAGACAGCTCTCGGGGTAGACGTGGGAGTTCCTACGCTTCCCACTCCATTGATGATCCTCTACTTGTTCATGTTGGGCTGTAAAACTTTAAACCTGTTGACTCCTGGCCTGGCTCCGCTCTTTATATTGGTTTGTTGTTACAGTCAGTTTATCTATGTTGTGGTTTTGACAGGGTTTGTTTTATTTTGAGAGTCACCAGGCGTTTTTAGGTGGTTTCTGTGCCCAATTTCCTGTCCCACTCAATCTGTTCTAGAGAGAATGGACATGTTACAGTCGCGGCATCTAGTAAAAAATAGGTCAATGCGTCAGTGTAAGTTGACGCATTGACTTGATCAAAAACCTATCTGATCTGGCGCTGTGAGCAGAGTCACATCTGGTGTATTTTTGGCCATTAGACCCATGGAAAGCTGTTTGTGAGATCAAACTCCTGACCCTCTGATGACCCTGTGATTGAGAGATGACAGACTCCACCACTGAGCAACAGCTGCATGCATAAGAAAACAGTTTATGGCTATGAAGAAACAAATAACTAGAAATCTGGATAACATTTTACTTTCATTATATGAAAAATTGCGTGCAAAAACTGAAAGTCTAAGAATAAATACATTGATTGACTAAAAAACATCTAAGATACTCAGTATAAAAATCCCCCAAAAGACTAAGAGAGCAACAGCTTGTTGTTTTGTGTCTTGTTTTATATAAGGCACCTGGCCAGGATTCCCAGCATGTTTGTGATATTGCCAATAAGCCTCGGGTGCACACAGTTGAGATAAAAAAAGGATCCTGTTTGCTCAAATAGAAACAGGACTATACCCCATCTGCTGAAGTCAACAGTGAGCATGGCATTCACACCAGTGTACCTCCATTGTCATGATCAGCACTCTAATCCATTCCTTCGAATCAGATAGAAGCCTCTACGTACACAGAAATCTCTAATTGCTAAAATTGCTGAACTAAATCGTCAAGTTTTCCTGGACATGGATTTGTGTGCTGCCTGCTCAACTGTTTAAAGTCGTTCCAATGTGTCTCATCCTCCATAATCATCATCAACCTGATAAGGTGAATAAATAGAAGTTGTTTACAGAGGAGGGACATGGAAACAGTGTTGTTGACATAGAGTTAATGTCAATGTCAGGCCTCGGAGATTTGAATAGGGATGCAGAGGAGAAATATCAACTGATGCAACTGTACAATGCACAGACTATTCATGAAGAGCCTGTGCAACACAGCTACTCGTAGGCACATGAGATTGTGAGTGCATGTACAGTACTTGCAAGGGCATACACTGAGATACAGCAGCACAGATTTCTGTGGACTATGTGCTCAGGGTTACATGTTTGATTCTTCGATTGCAAGAGCAGCACAAGAAGCAGCATCATTTCTATTACCTTGAGATTATTTTTGCAAAGGTTTTCACCTTTTTGTAGCTCAAAAAGCCATCACCCCCACCCCTTCCCCGCAATGTTGCATCACTCCAACTATATCTGGACAATAAATTATGCTTAATCCGTTTAAGTTCACTTGCTGTATATTGGGTGGAGGTGTGACTTGCGGGATATCAAAATCAAACTGCTATTTTGTCTGAACCCAGGCCAAAAAGAATAGATATATGATAAAGAAAGAAACTGAAAAGTCCTCACAAAAAAAAGCTCAAACGTCAGAAGCACATGTCAAGAATATTAAAAATGCCATTGATTGTTGTTAAAGCTCAGGCTCCCAGCGGAGTCTGAGTGTCATGCTGTGTCTGAGTACAAACATGGATTATACCCTCCACTTACACCCAGCCAGCAGCGAGTTATATCCATTCTGCCTCTACAACAGTTTGAATCCTTCAAGTCAAGGAATCAATGAACTTCCCCTGAGATCCTGGTATAACTCAATACATCAATGAGTCCCTACTGGTTTTCAGCACACATTCATGTGCACCAATGGCAATTTCAGCAGCTAATTTATTCTCCATTTTTACCATTTAGCCCTGTTTTAGCAGTGCACTACTGTATTGAGATGTGAGTACTCTGAAGGACACTTAAATGAGCAAACATCACTCTCGTTTCCCTGGAGTAATCCGAAGAGAAGCATACTTTCTATTTTAGAGGTATCCTGCTGAGAGAAGGCAAATTGCAGCCATGACAGGATTGTAACAACACTAAGGTACACTCAGGTGGAGTGAAGCGAAGTTCGTGTTTCAAGAAAACATCCCCCAGACGATTGCAACAGCAACCTGTACTATTAACGAGATGAAAGAGTCTCAGGGATCAGGCTGTTTATACCAACTCAGACCCGTCACCGGGCGGCCTCAAAAGAAAGTGGATGTTTCAAACTAGGGAGAATTTATCCACTCCTAAGGGCTTAGTTTTGCTGAAATTATATTGTTTCATCTTCAATGTTTGACAGGAGTTGAAGCATGGGCAGACTTTAGCAATGTTGCACATCCACTGCTAGGCTTGAAAAGTTGTGCTTTCTGCAACATCCCTCTGAGCATTGCATCAGCTTAAACAAGTTGTTTCAGGACTTCTACTGACATCTCTGAAGAGCAAGACGCTCTGCTTACAGGGCTGCACTGTTTTCTCTTCCCAGGTGTCTAATGCATTCTGAAATGGACTTCCAGAGCTGTGTGGGTTAAACAGATGAAGTACTAATGTGCAATGTTTATTCATATTTCCAGATTCTTAGGTTACAAAGTACTTTCATCTGTGAGACACGAATGACAAAATAACCCTGAATTTGTTGAAGGGCCAGTTTAGTGTCTTCAGTTAGCCCTGACATGAGGGCAGCTTGGTTTAAGTCTTGCTTCAGGCGGTACCACTGAATGTCACTGCTCCTTTTTCAGTGCACATACAACCATATTATCACTCTGGTGGTGGGGAAAGACCTGACCATGGTATGACAACACACACTGACCTCAGCATGCTGTATGAGACTCCAGAGTTCATTCAGCGAGTAAATAACTACACAGCAATATTTTACACGAGCCGAGACAGCAGTCAGACTCAATCACACCCTGCCAGTCACCAGCACATTATCCCCCAAAGGCTGACAATGGAACTCTGAGCAGCAGGAACTATGGGTCATAAATACTCCTGAGGATTTTTTTTATTCCACAGCAATAAAGAGTGACATTTGTCTGCAAAGTTCATCCTTTAGGAGGCCCTTTGCTTCCTAAAGGGGTGTCCCATTCATAGACCAAGATCTTTTTGTTATATATGGTATCTGTAGACTGATTGCATGAGTGTGTTTGGTCAATCATGTCAAACTTCATGAGTAGTTGGTAAAAAAAAAACTTTACTTATTCCTGTTCATTAGCTTACTGTTGAGATTTTCATGAGATCTTCTTGAAACTTGCTGAAAGGATGAGGTCATGGGGATCTCCTAACTGGTTTATGGCATGTTGGAGGGATAGGCTTTAAAAAACAAGGTCTGCCCATAATTCTGCATCCAATCAGAGGGAGAGTTTGTGGAGGGGAAAATGTTATAAAGAAAGACACCAGTATGAGAAAAGGTAGGGATTTTTTTAACTGTTTATCATGTAAAACTGCAGTTTTGATGGGCAAATTAAAGTCTAAAAAATAATATAAAGCCTTAAACTAACTCTTAAACTTGGTTTTTATCCTTTTTTTTTTGAGAGCTATTGATTTGTTGAGTTTTCAAATTTTTAATCTTCTAAATGAACGTTACTTTACGCTTTCTTATGCCTATTCAATGCAACACTTCAATGTTAAAATGTTTTACGTGTGTCTCTGGTGTTTTGGAAAAGATATTGTAATCTCACTGACTGCAAAACAAATCTACCAACGGGTACAAATAAACTAACCTGAACTAACCTAAACCCCTCTTTGAATAACAAAAAATGCTGAGTCCAAGCATAAAGCTTTGTATTTGTGCATTGATAAAGTGTATTTATTTAGCCAGAATTTCAAAAGTCAAGAGGAAGTTAATTTCACATCATTTTCTATGTGCAAAGTGAGGCTCAATAAATATAAACAAATGAAAAATATGTAATACAATTTTAAAAAAAGGATGAAACAAGATAAAGTTCTTTGCAAGTAAGAGAATCCTAAGTATACTTTGTTTGGATCTATTTTTTAAGGTTTAATTAAGTATGGGGCTGGCCTGTCTCATGTCTGCAGAAATGTAGATTTGCTTAGTGTGGCACAGTAAAGTCTGCATCTGACAGCATATGTACTTGACAAATGGACGACACCAAGTCAGTGTGTCTGTGACTGAGTGGGCCACTGTATTTGTGGCAAATACAAAAATGACACCTTAAGTGGAAAAAAAAGGAATTAAGATGAATTTGTGCACAATAATGAAAGCTGGGAAAAGTGTAAGTTAAAAAGATGTGTTGTGTGCATATTTCTGGATAATGTGTAGTTTTCCTTTGTGATATTTTTTTTTCCTTTGTGTGGAGCTTTTTCTACATGACAACAGGCAAAAGCACATACACACAACAACGTGTTTTTTTTAAAACGACAATTGCATGCACAGGTACATTGAAGCACTTTTCAGGCTGCAGTCACCTGGACGTTATCACTTCCAGATCAATCACACCCTCACACACTAATATCCCTTACCATGATTGGATACAAATTGGTTACAGCAACAGCAATGGTTGATCAATACCCCAATTTACTAACAATCAATGAGCAGCCAGAGCAGTAAAATATTGTGATGAGTGAACCCACTGAAAGCATGAGAGGAAATACAAGAAAGGAACTGAGGGTCGATACTATTTCAACAAAAACACGTCACTTAACTCAACTTTGAAGAAAAAAGAAATCAAGGCCCATGCAAAGTGACTGCACATGATCACATCGTCACAGACACAGACACACACAGTCCTTTGATTTTATTTATTTATTTCCAATGGCAAGATTGCTTCAAGGACAAGAGATAAAAAGTGTGCTTTATATCTGTAATAACGGTTTCATTTTATTACCTGTTCTTACTTGAGCCCTAACTTAGTTTTAGTACCTCTTCTAACTTTTTATTACTGTGCTCCAAGTGTGGTTAAATTGTTCCATAAACTCAGCAGTTATGTGACTGCACCGTCTTCACAGAAATGCCAGGTCAAAGATGTCAACTGAATCCTTGTCCTTTTTTTCCTCACAGTATGGATTAGGACCTGGTCTCAACCAGCACAGAGCACTGGGGCTCTGTTGTAATTCGATTTTCTGCTCACCGCAGCATTTCCATTGTTTTGTGGTTTTCTTTTCTGTATATGCTTGCATCAGATATCTAAACCTGCTTTTGGGTTTTTGCTATGAATAATGGACAAACACAGGCAACATGTGGCATCCTTGATATGGAAGCTCTGGTTAATTATGTGAAATATTGAGATTTTAATTTTTACTGTCCAATTAGACACCTTTCACTGACGTCCTTTATGCGATCTAAGTCGAAGATTAAACTCTGAATCTCTCAAATCCACTTCATCAGCTTTCACACCACTGCACCCTCCACACAAAAAGCACAAATACACACATGAGTATATAAATACATAAAGTGACTCACCAAATGGTTGGTGGTTCGGATCCCTCTACTTCTAGATAGTCGTACTTCTCCTCAGTCTGGAAGTCTGTAAAGATGACAGAGATGGTGTCTCCAGGTTCGGCCAATAGGATCCAAGTACAGTCGGCCTGGTTACCATAGTTGCCGGGGTAACCGGGACTGGTCACCACCCCACTGCCGCCCCTCACAGTGCCCCCACATGTGTCCTCAGCTGTCAATCAAATCAGAGTGACAAATAGAAAACCTGGGTTAGGGAGAGGAGGAGGGACCGAGGGGCGGACTTTCTTTAACTTTAACTTTGATCTCTTTCTTTTTGAGTCCATTCTATGATGGCTAATCAAGAAGGGGGCAGGGGGGGTAACTATCGAGTATGTCGCTCAATTTATTTTGCCAATTAGTTGTTTAAATCTGAAAGGAGCTGGCTTTGCTTTCTCAACGACAGGTAGATCATAGATAAGCCAGCCCAAAATCCCACCTCTCTCCCCTTTTCTCTCGATTACCTTAATCTAGAAACACATACTTTCTTTAAACTCAGGTCCTGATGTTATTTTGTGGTTTGAATGTTAGAAATGAATGACTTTCTTATGACACAGGGTATATTATAAAACTGTATCACGTAAATATGGAGCTCTTCATGTATAACGTGGTTTTAAAAAAAGCACAAAAATGTTGATCTCAACAGTCCTCGTTTTATGGACTCTCAGTTTGTGTTATCTTGTAGCCAGTTACAATTAGCAGTGGGATTTAAGGGTTAGGGTGCAGTTCCTGTCACTCTCAGAGCTGCTGTCCTCTCCTCCAATAGCAAGTTAATGTTTTGCTTTTCTCCAATCACAGAGCACCGCTCTCGTCTCCTCCAATCACCACCAAGGAACTTTGGACTTGACTGTTTCCCAATTGGCTATGTAAATTTTCAAGCAATCAGGTACTTTCCCTTTAGTTTCTTAATACGTTGACCAGATGTGATGAAGGATTTGCCTAATTTGGTTTAACTGTCAATCACATCTGATTGGTAGTAATTGATAGTATACTGATTACTGTATAACAGATAAAGACACATGGATTGCGCTGTGCACACGGCATAAATTATACACATATAATTTATACAGATACACTCAGAGAGAAAAAAATACATCATTGGAACGTGTTGTATCACTGGAACATTGGTTGAAGAGATGTTTTTTCATTAGATCTGTGCTTTCTTATACAACTCTTTGAATATTTGTGAATTTATTCCTCAATTCCATTATTTTTTTTAATATATATATTTTAAAAATGCATCCACAAGAAAGAAAAAAAAGCTTGTTTGCATGAACTTTATCAAATATATCTAATGAGCCCAGTCAAATATCCAGTGTTCCAGTGATACAAGATCCAATGTTGAACTTGTTTTTCAAAGAGTGTAAACGTTGAGTTGTAACCATGGTATAAATTATACCTGTATAATTTATAGTTATACATAAAAGAGGCAATACTGTATGTAACACACTCTTACAGCAGACATGCGTCTTCCAACCCACCAGTGAGTGCAATTTAGAACAACACGTGATTTATTTCACTCTCCAACACGTCACATGCTGATATCATCAGCATTTAGAGAAAGACGGAGAAACACCAGATGTGCGTGTCGTCCTTAAACTGCACTCACTGATAAGCTGAAAAAAGCACATCCTTTGTAAGAATGGAGACAGGCGCTGTCAGGTACACATGCACATCCTTTGGGCTCATCCAGGCACTGCCGCCTGCCTTTGGTGGGGGGATGCATGTACAGATGACAGAGATACCAAAAAGGACCAAGCCAGACTCCACCCACAGGAGGGGGACAGAGAAAAACTGTGGTCCGAGACTGACACTGGTCAACAGACAATAACCAATAGAAATGAATAGAAACACTGGTAAAAAGATATTGAAAAGTGGACAGAACAGAGTTCACTGAGTAGAGACAGGAAATACACAGAGGATAACAAGGGAACATAAATAGAGAGGAACAAACAGAGACAAACAGAAACATAAATAGAAAGGGGAGTGAAAGAGTTTGTACTCCATCAGGTGGGGACAGGATGAAACAAAATAAGTGATTTAAAAATAATCATAAGATAGACTGAGCCTTTGTTCAATAGACCAGAGCGTGAAGTCCAGATCAATGCACTTTATCTCACGTTTTTCTTCCTAAAAAGTGTTAATTCCTGTGTCTAAACATGTCGACACAAGCTGGTTATGAGACGTGCATTGAGCCAAACTTCAGGTGCTGATGTACTGAGTATTAGATTTCAGAATACCTTTTAAATTTTCTTTCACAGATTCATAAATGCCACAGAGTCAGTCAGACATACAGACAGACAGACTGAGAGAGAGACAGGCAGGCACTGACAGACAGACCACTCTCATATCCACACAGACATCCCTTTGGCATCCAGACAGTTAAGAGATTTGTGTAAATGACCCCACATCACCAACCAGAACCTTTTGAGATCCTGTCACATACGCAGGGGAGCAATGATGCAGTGTGTGTGTGTGTGTGTGTGTGTGTGTGTGTGTGTGTGTGTGTGTGTGTGTGTGTGTGTGTGTGTGTGTGTGTGTGTGTGTGTGTCATCACTGAGGGTGGAGAGAGTGAGAGAGCGGGAGAGCTGCTTCCAGGATGACAGCTGTCACAGGTTTATCATGACAACAGGACGTCCATGAGCACGGGTGGACACCCTCTCTGCACACATACACACAGATATGTACACACAAAGGCTCCCTCTATTACACACACCTCCACACGTCAGACTATTGATGTGGTGCTGACACTTGACTGACACGTAGAAAGGCCTCAAGGTGCTTTGATGTGTGGCTACTATAACATAGTGGGAAATTAACTTGTAAAGTAAAGATGTTAGGAAACAAGTGAGCAACTCTATTATGCTCTGTACCTGCTCTAAAGACCACTGTTAAGAAATTGATAGTAAATACCTTAAAAATAATATCCAGAAAAAAATGCTTAAATTAATAAACCACAGAGTCTCCTGGAGATGTTTTAGTGCAGGTTTTTGTACTCCCGTGTTAAAAACCCGCATTTGAACATGACGTCACAATAGGGAGCCCTGCTGCTTCTGCCTCTGTTTAACATTAATAAACATGGATCAGACTGTCACTCCTGTAAATGAAGAGGAGGAAAATCTGTATTCCTATCCATATGATGGTCCTCAGGGTTATAATTATGAGACTGTTAGGACGGCATGCGGGAACAGGGCAGGATTAAGAGGAATAACGGCCGTAGGAGAGCAGTAGAGTTGTGGTGTGAGGAGAACCAGAGGAGAAACAGGGCAGGTGTCCAGGTGAGTGAGCGCTGTGAGCTAGTGATATGAAGCCTAATGCTGTGTTTACATCAACACATTCAAAGATTTAAATCAGAAACACTGGTTTGAAAAATTAGTAGTATGAGTAAGAGCTGATCGTAAAGCAACATGCTTTGAGCCATCATGATAAAGCCCATAGAGATAAAGACAGAGAGGTCTAGCAGAGGTCTGTCCTCTGATCTAGAGTCAGAAAACCAAGACTTGGCTACGGTGTTCAGCTCACGTTTACGTCGGGTTGAGTCTCTGGCAATCCTTGTTTACGTCTGTCACGGGGAGCCGGGCTAGAGGCTGCTGCTGCTGGTGTTAAGTTGGAGTTGTCTAACGGGACAGCAGCCTCGTCAGTCTTACCTGGCTCCAGTACCCCATCCTGAACTCCGTCCATAGACTTTATAAAATAGACTCCATCACATCAATCTTCCAATCGAGAAATGGGTACCACAGACATCCGTGTTTTTTTGTGACTGATGCAGAAATAAAGTCCCGTCTTGTCAGCTGCATGAAATGTATCCGAGCATGAAAGCTAACGAAAGCTAGCGGACTTGATGCCCTGTTAAGCTGGTATTTCTGCATCCATCCATCCAAACGCATCTGAATCATCTTAATGGATCTTAATGGTCAAATTAAACAATACTTTGGAAGAAACACAATTGACACGACTGAAAGGCCCGATCTCACTTGTGACAACCTGCTATTCTCATTGGCTCAAAGCGGAGTAAAGAAATGCGAGTCCCTTTTGTTATGTCAAATGATGCAATGTTGAAAAGAGAGCTTTTTGAACAGCTATACCAAAAACAGACACTTCTTTCTCTGAATTTGTTCCTTTTATGTTGAATAACATAAAATTAGTGATTGACTAATTATACTGCAATTAACAGACAATGTTAAGTGTTAATTCACAAAAAAAAAAAAAAAAAAAAAAAAAAAAAACCTGCAATATGCCCTTTAATATTATGATTTTGCAGCATTAGGTCCCTGCAGCCTCCCTATGCTGGCTTGGTGTCACTCAAAATCCATTACAGCACTTTATAGAGTTAAAAAAACAATGTTTATTATTACTTTCAATAAGCCAACCTGAGCCAGGATGTAAATGTGGAGCAGTTTTGCGAGCAATGTGAGAATCCCCGTGTGATCATTTCAGATGACACATGATGCAATTAGGCGCGTCCTCAATTCTGTTGTGTGTCGTTTGGTAACGGCAGGCCCGTGCAGAGGCTGCTTCAGGAGCAGCTGCTCTAATAAAAAGTGACATTTGTTGGATGTTCAGATTGGGGAGGGTGAGGAGTCCACATACCTATGGCCAACACTGATTACCTTCTGTTAAATGCCCGCGCCTCAGACATGGAGCCAGTCAGCTCTGCATGTCGCACCTGCTAATTCTGGATGCCGCTCGCTGCTTCTTGCTCCATCAATCATGATGGGACATCTGCGTGACAGTGTTAAATATTACTGTGTCTCGCTTGCATCATTTTCGGATCCGTATACTTTCTGTTTTTCCTACCTCATTGCAATGGAGTGAGATGGAAGAAATAAGCCAACATCAAAACAACAGCTAGGTAACAGTGAACTACAGTTGATTTCAAGCTGTTTTATTTTTTCTTTAAAATCAATAACAACCTAAAATGATCTGCAGCTGATAACTAACAAGCTCTTGTTAAGGCATCACCAGCCCCAGCTGCTACTCCAACTCCTTCCTGCGTGCAAACATGTGTAACCCTTCAGGTAAGTTGGGGTCTTTGCTGTCTGGCAGCTCTGCTCTGCTCTGCTCACTTCTTTTACTTCAGCAGGCAACCTGGGGAGTCTGGACTCGTGCTCGTGCCCCAGTGACTGACCCCACAGGAGGAGGGAAAGTGTGTGGGAAGCAGGGAGTTTGAGTGCGCCTCAGTGTGTGAGGGGGTGAGAGTGAAAGAGAGAGGTAGTACTGGCCGTGTTGCCTTCGTTTGTTATCACATCAGTGAGGAAGCGTTGCACTTTTTTCTGCCTTCCGGTTGCTCCTGCTCTCTTGCGGGCTGTTCTTGTAGCACCACATCTCTTCTCCTCCCTGCTGGTGTCTGCTTGCTGCAATGCTCCTCTTTTCTTTCTGAATTATGATTATTTTTGTAGTAAAACAGCAAATCTCTTCCTTGCTTCTTCGGTCCTCCTTGGCTCTCCTCTCTCATTTATCCAACTCCCCTCCCTTTTCACCCTGTCTTGCTCTGTCTCTCTTATGGCCTGGGGTGCTTTGATCACTCCCTCTTAGCCTCCCTCTTCCCCCATCCGTTCATCCCCCCTTCCCCACTGTGCTGTCATCAATATCACAGTCATCTGAGGATTCCCTTTTTATCCGTCTCTGTCTCACTGTGTCTTCCTTTAAGATCTTACTCTCCCTGCATTTCACTTTCCCTCTCCCTCTTCATCCATCCCTCCCTCTCTCTTTCTGCTGATTGATTTTCTGTTTAATGGCTTTTCTGGCCTCGTCTCCTTCTCTCCCCTCTCCTCCACTCGCCATTTCTTCCCCCTCTTCCTTCCTTCTGTCCCATAACTCTGTTCCTTTCCTGCATCACTTTGATAGGCAGATCACTATCACTATCAGGGTTCGTACACATACGCACACACACATACGCACACACACTTCAATCACAGAAGACTCAGTGTGCTGTCAGCCTCTAAGGATTATGGGGCATCTACATCATCCTCTCCTCTGCTCTGTCTTCAGGCTGTATCCATCCATTCCTTCTGCACCCTTATCTACATCCACCCACCAATCCATCAACCTCTGGCCCTCCATATGCTGTAGAGCTGAATATATATAGTGATGAGTCCGTCTCTCTCATCACTCCCTGCGTACGTTTAATACCTCAGTTTACCTGTCATTAATAACTGAACGGACAGGAGAGAGCCTATTCAACATGATCACACAAACGGTGTAGCGTCAGTTTATTTTTGCTAAATTTCCTCATAGTTTGAGGACTCACTGATCTCTTGCTGAGGTTCCTCCGATCAGCTGCAACGTGTGCTGTGTTGCCTGAATGCACAGAGGACACAGTTAGAGCTACGGTCTGTTATGTCAGAAAGTATGAAGCTACCACTTTGGATGTGGACGTTCCACCAAGAGCTAGTGATTGAATTGATGTGATTGCAAGGTCCAGTTCCAAAGGTCATAAGCCATGCAAGTAGGGGTGGGAAAAAAAAAACAAGAAGTGCATTTTTTATTACTCACTCAGTCCAACTAAACTGATGAAACCTCTCTTTGCCCCAACTATACACTGTAAAAAAAAAAATAAATAAAAAAATGGATGTCATCTTGCTTGGCTCAAAGTGATGTCACCACAGAAACTGTTCCCCCTGGTGGCTGGCTGCAGTATAGGTCAAAAATCTGGCTCCGCGGTCATTCGAGATGGGCTGGGGTCAAACTTGAAAAAATTAATACACCTTGTAGAAATGTTACATTCGATTGTTGTGGGGATTTGAAGATATCATTTCGCAGCCTTGAATTCGAGTCTTCTTTTTCATGAGTTTTATGAGGTTAAAAACAAAGTTTTATGTTTCGTTTAACTATGATTGACAGCTGCCGTTCTTGAGTATTTTTTCAGGGACAGTAAAATATGTTGGGGGGAGAGCCAAGAAGTGATTATTCTCTCAAAAGAAAAAATGATTATTATTGTTTTGTCAACCAGCTCTACTCAGATTCTCCCAGAATCTTCTCACAGTCTCTACCGTGCAGACTCTGGCTGCACAATGACTACCAATGGCTGCTCCTGTGATGGGGGTATTTTGGTTTCAAAACTGTACAATGGTAAATGGCGGAGCCATGCTGTCCACTCTAAAAACAGTCTATGGCCCCAACATATAGAAGACCTTTTTTTTTTCTAATCAGATGGCCCCATCCGCAACCAACTGTACTTCCCAGTGCCTTCAAAAGCTGTTACAAATCATTGTTTCAGGAAGAATAACTTTTCCTTTTTGGCACAGCTGTGGTTAAGATTCAGGGAGAGACCAGAATTCCAGTGCAGTGGCTCAGATTTAAGGGAGTGGGAGGATTTAGTTAGAAAATCCTCACTCCTGTAGTTCTGTAGGGAACTCACAGAAAAAGAAAGAATTCAAGTCAAAGCGCTTAATGATGCTAGCAGGTTTTCTTGTTTTCATGATAGCTGGTCTAATAAATTTGTTGAGCTCTCTTTATAAACATACATATTCCACAATAAATACTCACCTAACATTTGAGTAAACAAATGTTTACAACAGACAGGTCTAATGTTACTATGTGGTTGAGTAAAAGAAGGACTTTACTCAAAAGTGATCAATAGTTCTTTAAAAAGTGTGTATGAATCAGTGGTTTTGAGCTCCATGAATAAGTGTGTCCACTTTTCTTCTCCTAGAATGCTCCACATGTTGTTCTCTCCCTGACTCTAGTCGCTTGTCTCTTCATTTTCTCTTCCGTTCTCTTTCTATCCCCATTTTGTCTGTCCCTTGCTTCCAGACTTGCGTCTGTATGCATAGCAGCAATGTTTATAACCAAGAATGCAGGGATTTCATTGGCTGAGAGGCTAAACTCGAAATAAAATAGCTCAGTGTGTTTCCAGCTCTGCCGTAATGTAAACACTAGAAAAGCTGTGCTGGTGAAAACAGAGGCGACCTGTCAAATTTAAAATCCCTTCATAATTTATCCATTCTAGGTCTGGGTCTGGACCCCGGTCCACCAATTAGTGACCCCTGGTCTAGATGGCTAGGTTGAGAAAAACAATAAAATGAAAAACTGCAAGTTAAAGGAGAAAGCTGGTTGTACTGACCCCCAGCTACCCTATATGCGCCGTCAACATCCCATTGGACTCAGACAGATGTGTGAGTACTGATGGGTTTTCTCTCTTCCTTTTTTTCTTCAGTCTATTTGCAATGTATGCAGTGTTTATTATGTTGGAAATTTGGAAGCTTGTTTTTGTAAAGAAACAATTAAATTGGAAAACCTATTGAAAAAATGCTACTGATGCGTCAAGAGGGAAATCATTACATTCTATGTAATGAAATATCAAATTGTGTATATGGACATACTATGGCATGGTATTCTTTAACTTTTTTTTAGATAAAAATAAAATGTTGTCTATTGATTGCTTCCATTCTCACACCTGTTAGAAGACCATCTTTCTGTGCTCCCCATTTTCTGACATTACACTCTATGGCATCACATTCTGGGCTGTTTGAACAGTTGTTTAATGTTTCTGCCGCAGTGATGACTGTGTTCTTCAAAAGTAGCATCATCAGATCTCTCTTAGTTTTTGGTTTACTGGTTTTTTTTTGTACAAAGAAAATCAAGGCTTTAACTTTCTTTCAGATTAATTGAAGGAAAAAAAATCCTAGTTAAAATATGTATTGTGATGTATTGTTTTTGGATTGCAACATGTCATAATTGAAGATACAAGAGTTCATCACATGCTCTTTCTTTTACTGTATATTGTTCTGTGTTTGTTACTTTTAATTACTCTGCTCATTTGCTTTTACTTCTCTCATATAAGAAGCACTACCTCCACTGGCCTTTAATGATGCTACAGTCCTGCTCTGTGAGAAGCAGGAAATTGGACTATACTTCAGGAGTGGCCAGTTCAGTGAAGTGCAAATAAAACACAAGTCTACCTTAAGCACTGTTTTCCAGCAGTGATTACAACTACCAGCTGGGAGAGAATAAGTAGCCAGCTGGAGACTCCAGGGATGTCCAGCTGGGCAGGTTGGTTCACAAGGTTTTCACTGTGGGTTGAATTATCCTCAAAGGTCACCCCCCTCTAAAACAAACAGGTGGTAATTAAAACCTGGGAAAAGATGATGTCTCTGTGTATTCCTAAGGATACATGACAAAAGCCTGCGATGTGAGCCAGCAGACAAAATTAACAGGAAACATGAACTAAACAGAGCTTCCAGGTAAGAACTCGGACCTGACCTCACTGTTCAGAATCAACTTTGAGTAAATCAATATGGTACTGTGTCTAGAATATGATGTAAAATGAAATCTATGATTGCACCATCTGGTCTTTTTAAACAGCAACATATCCAAAACAACTTTTTTTATCAGTGCAGCTGACATCTGTGCTTAAAAACCGTTTCCAAATGCAAACTTGTCTGGCTGATGTATGATTCCACTTTTTCACATAAATGAGTCACACCTAGAGACCAGCCCTGAAGGGGCGATGATGGACAGGATTTCAGAGTCAATTTTTGAAACTTTTAAATCAAAGTTTTCTCATTCTTTTGTTTACTTCTAAGCTTTGGTTTTGTTTAACCTTATCCTGTCCCAGTATGCGAACTTCATCAAGCAACAGCAGTCTACTGATCCCTCTGGCACTTAGCTATTCACTCTTGAGTGTCTTTCAAGCTCTGCTGCCACATTTTCCTGATGATTTAAAGCAAACACCAGGATTCAACTTTGTATGACTTATCTGTGCTGCCTCTCTAACTTCACAAACTTTAAATCCGATCGCTTGTTTTGGTGTTCCCATTTCTCTTCTGTCCCGCATTCATTGCTGCTGTATTTTTCGATAAGTATTTAAACCTTGTTAGACATATATTGGTTGCTGCCCTCTGCTTGCCAGCACTACATTTTAGATGATCAGTCATAGAGTTTAGAGCACACACACACCCACTCACAACTAGTCACCCTGCTGACCTTCAGCTCCTCCCACCATCTGTCCACAAATCAAAGAACAGATGCTGTCCGCCAGTCAACTAACAGCGCAACATTTAGACCAATTAGGGCAAAAGAGTGATCAAACAGTGGTTCAGCAGACGGAGACATTAGGAGGAGGCACTGATTGATAGACTGATTGCTATCATGATTACTATTCTTACAGTAGCTGTGTGACCCTCTTTGACTTTAGATTGCTGGTAACAGATATAGCAAGAACAAATTGGATTGTCATTATACTGCATTAGTCATATCAATTGACCCCTGCTAAAGTGATTTCAGAAAGGGGCAGTTTGACTTATACAGCCAGTGTTGCATTACTTTCTTTTTATAGGGCTGGCACTGACAAGAGCTGTCAGTTTCTCTGTTGCCAACTGGTATAAACTGATGACAGAACCTACTGAAGAACTGGAAAAACCGACACATTTATCATCAATTTCCTGCTACATACTATTAACAGAATCTATTTTTTTCAAGAATGTATTTTGCTTATTGGAAAACAACAGTCACAGGAAAAATATGAAAATTTTGTCCACAAGAGGGCTTCTTGAATGTCCTTTCAATGCAGGTGGACGCTTCTGTAGCTCCTCTGTGTCCATCAACTGCTTGAACATGAAGCCTATTTTTAAAATTACTTTGTGAGAAGTAGCACGGTTTGGGTTGTATCTGAATCAAATGATTTTTATGCACTTTCACACAATTGTTGAATATAAACGTTGTTTTTAGTTTTGTTTTTTTTTTTTAGTTTTTTTTTTTAGTTTTCAACCTTGGCAGTGTATTACAGTGTTATAAAAAGATTCGTATCTGTACCTGTGAGATTTTAATAATCACTAAATCACTGTGCTGCTAAGGTAGTGGGTATCTGTCATTTACTTAACGACACTTGAACCATAAAAATCATCAGGCTAGCAGCACTTTTGCTCAAAAAAAAGAGTCAAAGTAAAAAGTACACTTAGATGGAGGGTGGAGTAAATAGGCAGCTATGCTACGCCATGAGTAAGGGCACAAAAGGTAAATAGGATAAAAAATAAAAAAAAAACAGCTGTGACTCCAAAGCCCTGATTTAGTAAGTGTAGCATGTCTCTAACTTTTAGGGGTGGTGTGGTGAGATAAAGCACTGCACTGCACATGACAGAGGAGCATAGCAGATTAGGGTATGGCCGTCTGATAAGGTATGGCAGAACAGAGTATGGTTGAGAATGGTAGGGTATGGTGTGGGTGTGTAGAGTAGAGCAGGAGGGTAGGGTTTGCATGATAGAGTATGCCAATATAAGGTATGATAGGGTATTATAGAGTAGGGAAGGGTATGGAGAGTAGACTAAAGCAGGAGTGGAGGGTAAGGTGCAGTAGGTAGTATGGTATTGTGTGGCAGGATATGGTGTGGTTGACTAGGGTGGAATAGGAGGGCATGGTATGGTTTGTTGAGGTATGGTAGGGTATTATGTGGTAGAGTAGAGGGACAAGATAGAGTGATACTGTATAGTATAATACTGTACTTAATTTTATTTGTCGTAAAAAAAAACACGTATGTATTGTATGTCACTGAAAGATATGTTTACTGTATCTAATCACATCCCACTTTAAAGTTTAACGTGAAATAACACCAAATCATATTGGGTTTTTTTTAACACATAATTGGTGTTTGTTGATTACTTAATTTTTCAAAAGTATGAATCTCTGAAAGGCCATAACCATGGAAAAAAAACAGAGTAGCCTTTTTTTCTTACATTAAAGCAATAACCATACTGTCTTAACATGCAGGTGATCTGATAAATGTTCCTGCCAAACAGAATAGGTGATCATGCAAATCTGAGCTGTAGTCTGAGCTGTACCAAGGACGTGATGAATTAATCATGTCCAACACACAATGGTGTCAAAAAAAAAAAAAAAAAAAAATCATGCATAAATTCTTGAGCATAGCAAGACAACGAAACTTACTCATGAATCATACAAAATGATGGGTGGAGTTTTGGCAGAAAGCAGCCGATAATGTTTAAGTGACATTAAAAATAAATAAATAAATAAAAAAAATAAAGTTCCCTTTGACATCTTGCATTGGATGTCACAAATCAGCAAACAGCCAGAAGACAGAGGAAAAAATCAGTAGAGAATTTTAAAAAAAATCAATCTTAGAAATACTGTTGTACACAACTCAGATGTTTTCTTGGACAGGTAACACAATCAGTACTTATGTTTGGTCTCAGGGACAGACACAATTATTGTATGAGCAGCTAAATGAAAAAATTACCTGTTTATGAGAAAAGGAATCATTGTTTACCTTGAAGTTTTTACAGGGTGTAATAATCGAAACATTACTGTTGTATTACAAAAGAAGCAAGTTCAAGGGAAGTAGATAAAATGGTAAATGAAATAAAGATGCTACACTGAAAAAGATGTCTTCAACGAAAAGAATTATAGATTACTGTCACCAAGTATAGTCACAGTAATAAAGCACTGTCAAAAAGGATTCAACGGTAAAATGCCATGTCTCCAGTGCTGTCTTTCAAAAACATCCTCATGAAACAAAAGTTAAGACACCAACTTCCAAATAGTTTCTGACAGGCTCTAGTCCCACAGTTTACCCTGACACAGATCAAATACAACCACAGAGGCAGGTAAGTTTGCTGGTCTATCTCTAGTTGACATTTAGCCCTTATAATCAATATATAGGTATTTGGATCAATATGGGCAAGGTGAAGTTTGCAGGCTGATCAAATGCACAAACAACCACTAAACAACATCACCCATCCTCAGTGGCTTGACCTGCACTTTCCATAATCGATACTTGGGCATAAAGATAGAAGAAAGAAGGTGTGTCTTTAGAGTTCGTACGCAGATAGATGCAGGATTGTTTTTGTAGCTGATTTTTGAATTCTATTGGACATTTTATTCAAGGTGAACAAATTATGTTGTGACTGTTACAGACAAACAGGAAGCAGAGCACAGGTTGGACAGATGAAAACTAGGTGCTATGTTTTCTTCTGTCCAACCTGTGGAGGGTTGGAACCACACAGTGATAGTTATGGAGATATGTCCAAGATGTGGTTTCATTATGAAGATAAATTAAAAAAAAAAAAAAACAGTTTAACAGCAGATTCTGTTCTGATACAAAACCCCTGCATATGTTTCCTCTGGATTACAGACAATGACTATTTAATTTAAGTTCTTAATATGAAATCCTGTCTATTAAGCCTTTCATTTGTACTGGCAGTATTTCGTACATTTTATGTATCAGCATGTATTCAGTGGGTTAGTACAAACAAGATATTACCTGAATATCAGTGCCTAATCCCAGACTCACTCCAGATTGTGTGCATTATGTCTCTCTGCTCTGTTACATTTTGACTGCGTGCTCTCTCATCTGTCTACTCCCACACTCTGGCATATTGCAGGAAAGAGAAATACAATCCGGCATTTAGACAAGGTGTATTATTTCCAAAGTCAACTGGATATTTTATACTTGTTTCAGTGCCTAACTCCCTGTCTTGCTTGATCTGATCAGTGCAAATCGATGCCACAATGTTCCAGCATCGGCATAAACAAAAGTCCAGAGTCCTGAGGGCCCTGACCTTCTGGATGCTGAAACAGAGCAGGGCCACAATGAGCTCAAACAGTGGCTTGAATTAAAACCTACCCAAGTCTACAAGGAGGCATTATTTAGAGGACCAAGACACCAATCAATTTAGTATTTGACAAACTGTCCCCAAAACCTTGATTCTACAAACACACCTGGTGATGTCTAAAAGCTAACACCAGCCTTCAAAAAATGTCCAGTCGTGATGATCATTTGTGTTCAAAATGTTCAAGGGGCTTTCACGTAATAAAGAAGGAAATTGATGTTTGGCAGATAAAAGAGAACAGGAGGAGGAGAAAGGACAACAACTGATCAGACAAGATAAAGAGGAACAAAGATAGAAAGAAATGACAAGGAGTGGAGAGAGGAGGGGGAAAGTGCAGTGTCTCTGATGACTTTGAGACTCGCATTCAATTAGTGTTTCATTGATGAAAATAGAAGGTAACAGAATCAGAGTACCTAGAAAACAACAAGATGTTAGTGATATGACTTTTATTACCCTGTCTCTGCTTTAATCTGTGCTTATAATGCTTTTGAAAGCCAAATAATAAACACACTCTGAAAGTGTGCCATGAATAAAAATGATTTAACCTAACCTATGGGAATAGGGAGTGGAATAAACAGACAGAAAAAAACCTTTCTGTATTTTTTAAGTGAAGTCCACTTTGTAACTTGAACATTTCAACGATATTACAAGCCTGTTTATTAGAGGGGCTACAGTATGTGAGTGAGTTATTTTAACACATCCCTCTTTTTTTTCAGCTCAAAGTTTTGCTGAAAACAAAAGGTTCAACATGAAAATATTTTTCAAAGATAGATTACTGCCTCTAATGAATAATGAAGTGAGACAGTAGAAACAATCCAATCCATCCTCATCACTCAACACTGCTACAGCAGCAGCTATGAAGCCATCTATACCGATGCATTAGGTAACTATTTGAGATGTGGTATCTGTTATCCAGCTGTCAAGAAATTCTGATGACTGCTGATAAAGACGTGGGAGAGAGAAGGTGGGAGGGAGAAAGAGCCAAATGCAGAGGGAGATGCTAGCAGAGGGAAAGACGGATGACAGACCAAACCCAGATGATGACAGATGATTTAATGAAGAACTGCCTGGCTGGAAGCAAAGAAAACCAATTAGAAGACGAGACAGAGGCACCGAGGAGGGACAGAGAAAGAGAGAAAGAAAGAAAGAGATGGGAAAAGGAAGAGATGGGAGGGGAAGATGGATGAATATTGGATAGAGATGGATCAAGACAGCGATTGAGAGGATTAGGGAGAACAGTGGTGAGATACGGAAAGGGATAGAGGAATATGAATATAGATAAAAAGTAACCTCAAAGACGGAGGCAGAGAGGGAAAAGACAAACATATAATGCTGATAGAGGAAAAGAAAGATTAATTAAGATTGACTCAAAGAATATTCAATGAAGAAATAGTGAGATATGATCATCAGAGGTGAACTAAAGAAATCCTTCAAACTAATCACTGCAAGATGAACAATCTTTATTTTATTTTGCTTTGTGGTTACACTTAATTTGTAAAAACTGAAACAATCAAAAAAAGAAAGAAAAGGATTATGCATAACAAAAGAAAAACAACTTAAGGATTATGTGTTTGTGTGTGGTCTTCCCTGTGCTTTTGTCTTTGCATGTCTATATCCACCTGATACCTCAACAGTGTCTGAGAATGTTTCATCTCCTCTTCACTTGTGGTTTTGTCTCATTCTGTTGCTCTTGAATGTTTAATGGTCGAAGAGAGAACAAAGTGCTGGAAACTTTCCTTCAGCTGATCCCTGAAGCCCCTTGTTTTACCTTCTTCTTCTTCTTTTTTTTCCAAGGACTTTGTTTTTTTCATTTTACTCCCACTCGTCACCTCCTTGGTTCTCATTCAGTGTGCTAACTCGCATGAATGTTGCATACACGACTGCAAAGGGATTGAACACAAGCAATCTCTGTCTGTCTTTGTCTTCCTGCTTTACATCCTCTTCTGCACATCCCTTACATCTTTCTTTCACCAGCTGCTGTTCACTTCACCAATCACTCCAACCTCTTCTAGCAAGGGGTCATTTCAAGCAGTTCTAAATACTCAGAGATCAATGCCAGAACTGCAGAGTATTGAGATGTGTGTGTGTGTGTGTGTGTGTGTGTGTGTGTGTGTGTGTGTGTGTGTGTGTGTGTGTGTGTGTGTGTGTGTGTGTGTGTGTGTGTGTGTGTGTGTGTGTGTGTGTGCGCACATATGCTCTGCATGAGCATGTGAATCTGAGCATGCCTGTTGGAGGGAAGCGTGCATTTGCAAGTGTCTGTGAGTTAGTGGGTCTGAATTATTCATCAGATTGAAGTGCTCCTCTGGGATGCAATGCAACACTTCTCTAATATCTTATTCACAACATGTCTATGTTTAAAACATGCATTTCCTGCTGGGATTTAAGTTCTCAAACCTTGAAACTGGACAATGTGCGATCCATTCCAATTTGAGTGAGGAATCTTCACAGGCCATAATACTGCAGGACAGCACTCTACACAGTCTGAGGCTGTCGTAATACATATCTTATCCATGCTAACATACATAGTTTAAGATTATGCAACTTTTAAGGAAGGTTTCAACATAATCTGTTGCAGTGACGACAATGGAAATGTCTCATCTCAAACGTCCAGATATTTCAACCACCTAAAAGCAGTAAATGATTTCATAAAGCAGCTTCTTGGTCTATTCTTTATCAAGCTGTCTACCTCTGAATGTAAAGAATCCATTAGCAAAGTGTTTCATATCAGACTTGAAACATCAAGCAGGTGTGTCTAAGGACCTCGAGGAGCAGGAGGAGACATAAGTAGTCAGTGGAGTCCCTTTAATTAGCACAGTGCTATGGTTACATATCAACATGTGGCTTTAGTGGTACCATTTATCTCTCAACGCAATTAATTTTTCATTTTCACATTACTTAAAGATCAATGCATGTGTGGGAACAGCATGCTAATGAGTACGACCAGAAAACTTAGGAACAAAGTGCAATCAAATAAATTATGCTTTGTGCCCTACAATACAGCAATATCGAAGTAATGACTGTAGGATATGGTTTGTTATTGTGTCGCTGATACATGCAAGGTCTTCCCTGAAAAAGACATCTGCTAGCTGGTAAGATATGCCATTCCTAACCTGTAAATGTTGATTGCTCAAATGTAATGGCATGTCAAATGAAAATGTAAAATACTGATTGACACCACCGCAGGAAAGTTTCAGCTTTTCCTTCGTCTACCTGAAATGAGCTCGTGCTCTGAGATGGCACAGGCATTTTTGGGTCATGTTTGCATTGTATCCAGCCATCCATCTTCTATCTTTCTTCCAGGTCCAGGTCACAGGGGCAGCAATACAATCAGTGAAAACCAGTATGGGGGGTACCGAGGCGTTCCCAGGCCAGCCGAGAGACATGGTCTCTCCATCGTGTCCTGGGTCTTCTCCAGGGTCTCCTACCAGATGGGCATGCCTGAAACACTTCCCCAGGGAAGCATTCAAGAGGCATCCTCACAAGATGCTAGAAACACCTAATCTGGCTCCTGTCAATGCGGGGGAGCAGCAGCTCTACTCCAAGCCATGAACCCTGTCTCTAAGGCTGAGCAAAGGCACCCTGTGAAGACAGCTCATTTCAGCTGCTTGTATATGCAATCTTGTTCTTTTGGCCAGTACCCACAGCTCGTGACCATAGCTGAGGGTCAGAACATAGATTAACCCATAAATAGAGAGCTTTGCCACATCACTGCCAGGGTGGACAATCTATCTGTCAATCTCTTGCTCCTTTTTCCCCTAACTTGTTACCAAGACCCCGAGATACATCAACTCCACCAGTTGGGGCATGGACTGCCTCCTGGCCTGGAGTGGGCAGTCCAACCTTTTCCGGCTGAGAACCACGGCCTCAGACTTACAGGTGCCGATCTTTATCCTGGTTGCTTCACACTTGGCTGCAAATCGCTCAAGTGAGAGGTGAAGGTCAGTGTTTGATAACGCCAATAGGACCACATCATCTGCAAAAAGCAGAGATAGGATCCTAAGACCCCAATCCTGACCCCCTCCACTGCTTGGCTGCAACTGGCAGTGTAGCACTAAACAGGAACCACAGGGACAATTGTATGACCAGTGCAATGAGGGCTACAGCCTCTGTACATGGGACCACTACCAACTTTTTGATACCAGGCTCCTCATGCATGAAACATTTTTTTACCTGGGTTGTGGATGCAGCCATGAGTTTGCCACAGTGCATAAAAAAAAAAAAACTGTTTAAGTGATTGTGAGCTGATACAGTGATGTTTTCTCCACAGTTGTGTCTGTTTTTATGTCTTAAAGGCCAGAAGATCACAACCATCCTGTATTGGTTTTTGGCCATTTATGAGAGTTCTCCAGATACTCTCAGTCTTTTAACCCCATAATGCTAAATGTATTATACTTTATCTTGCATGTTCTGTATGTGATGACATCATTTTGCAATTTTACATGGAAAATTTGTTTTTCTGGAAACTGAACTATTTTCTGACTCGTTTCTGACTAATTTTAAATGTGTGTTGTTGTAAATAATCACTTTGTTTAGTTTGGTTATATCACACATCTTTTTTTTTGTTTTTCTTTTCCTGTCCAAACACTTTTATTTCATTTTTCTAGCACCAAAGTAAAATTAGCCTATATTTTTCATTGAAGAATAGAAATATTTTGGTTTCAAAATCAAATTTATTTTTTTCACAATTTAAAGTCAAACAGAGTTGGAATGGTTTGCAAACCTTCAAATTTTGAGCTTTTAGTCTGACTGTATGTTTCTAAGCCAGAATACTGTTTGTTTACATGCTTGTTTTTTAATCGGCTACATTATGCCTTTCATTAACACAGACGATCGAGGGTATCAGTGTGCATTAGTGTGCGCTAAACAGTGGCATTTCTGTGACCGTGAGTGTAATTGTGATCATGTGTCATCTTTGTTTTATAAACACAGATAGCTGTGTTTGTGTGACAAATTACTTGTGTGTGACAGAGAATGTGTATCTTTTCCTCATGCTTAGGTGAACAGCCTGATTGCTTGCTACATTGTGATTGAGGCAGTCATGCATGTTGACTACTGATACACACACCAACACCCAATGGGGACTGTGTGTAAATCTATGTGGGTATACATGAGTGTTTGTTTGCTGCAGGCGGGAGAATTGAAACAATAGAAAAGTTGACTCTATTTTTAAATAGCTTGCTTCTGTATGTGTGAGTTAATGTGAAGGGACATCATAACACCACTGTTTTTTTTTGTTTGTTTGTTTGTTTGTTTGTTTTTTGTTGTTGTTTTTTTTGTTTTGTTTTACAGTATATGAGCGGGACATGTCTGGTTAGTCTGAATGGCTGTCCTTAAGACACACTGAAGAAGCACATCATGCATGTGTGGCAGCAACTCCTCAGGGACTGTGTCTGAGTAAATGTTTGTTCGTCAGCCATGATACACAGCATGTGTGTTGTCGGAGCATGAAAATTAATATGAATGACTAAATTCATGTCATAGAGTGTGGCGTGGCATTTAATTTATTTTCATTCAGTGCTGCAAGGTTACAACAGTGAGTGTCTGAGCAGGTTGAGATGAAGCAACATGTCAATATTGCTGTAGTTGCCGGCTGGGTTGGATCCACAGCATCGCTTTAGTGTAAAAATTGGGATATAACTGTAGCAAGTAGATTTCAGGACCTAATCTTCCAAAGTTTGAAGATGTTGTATGATGACAGTAAAAGATAGCACTGCAGCTTGTACAGTAATCAAAACTGTGGCAACAGCGGAACTAAAACTTAAGTCCCTGTTCCCGCATTTTAAATAATTTAAAAGAGGAAGAAGAAGTGCTCTGTTTGTTACAGAGCCATAAAAGCTGAGCCCTGAGAACTGCTTGTAACTTTTTTTTTTTTTTTTAGCATCTTCATTCCTACACGTCTTCCGTCTCTGAACCCACTGGGGGGTTGGATCTTTTCCTATGCTTGCATTGTACAAGAAGTCAAACTTGTGGGTAACTGGGAGGATGAATGTGTTATGAATTCAGTACTACAGGTGGAGGGTAGTTAAAATTCTATAATTCTGCAGCACTGACCCTTTCATCTTTATCAGACGACGTGCGCTGTTTTGAGTACCTTGCTGCCCGTCTGCCAGTCTTGCGCTCCCTGTGCAGGCTACAGCTTTACTAACTACTGTTTGAAAAGGTTATGTTTAAGGCATGCAGCTGAACATGTAGCAAAGTATGCCATGACGTTATTTTCTCATCCTTCCCGTCTATCTCTCCCTCCATCTTTCTGTCAGCTACACAATCTCTTTATGCTAAACCTACATTATGCATGCAGACAGGATGCTTAAACAACGGTCTCCTTGGTAACCAAAAACACATCCATCATCATCACCATGACAACCAGGGATAGAGCTGTCAATCAACGCTGTCCCAAGAGAACCCGGGATAAGCCGATACACCCACATCTGCACAAACAAATCCTGATGAACACACACACACGCACAAAAAATGATGCACATCCAACACACACACGCTGACACCATGTCGTCCTGGGTATTTACCACCACACTCGATCCGCCCTGAGATTACATCCCGCACTCTGAACACACACACAATGTCACACACACAGACATTAAAGTTATGGAAAACCAAATCCATCATCAACTGTCATGCAGCAGGTTGGTGAGCAGGGGCCCTCTGCCACCAGGGGGGCCCTGAGCAGATGGCTGGAAAACATTGAACGACAGAGCAAACATCTTCAGGCCTGTCTATTGGGACTCAATCACTTTTCAAACAGCAGCTTCCTCATTTTTAAACCTGAAGTTCTTGTCTGTCCTTTAAGCTTCTTTTTGGCTCAAACCCACATGTAACAGCATCAAGCTTAGTGTCCGTATTGTTTATGAGCTTAGATTTACTTATTACCTCACTGGCACCTTTCCTGGGGCCCAAAAGAATAAACTGACAGCATTACAACTTGTAGTAGGATGAGCTTACTCTTCTCTGAGCTCTGCTGTACTCTTGTCTTTTGATGTGCTTGAAGTAAAACATCGACAAAAGTGAAAAGTTTTGCCCCAAATCCCGACAACTCACTTCCTCACACTCACCCTCTCTCTGGAGTGGAAGAGTAATAAACTTTTCCCCATTCTCTGCTTCCTCACTGTTTCTCACTGACATGTCCTGGCCCTAACCTTTCCCCCCCTCTGTCTCCACTCAGCTCAGTCTACCCCTCTGAATCTCTCCGCTCCTTCCTGCTCCCCAGTCCCCCCCCTTCTTCTCTCTCAGATTAAACTGTCTATCCTGCTGTCCCCCTTGAAATCCCCTGTTACACACCACCTCAGGCTGTGTAAGTGCAAGTGTGTTTGTGTGTATAAGCCAGACACGCTAGCTGAGCATTAACCTGTCAAAGTATTTGGAGAGAGAAAGAGAGAAAGAGAGGGGAGACGGGGGAGAAAAGACAGAAGGTGGGGCAAGTGATGGAGACAGAGGAAGAAAGAGGGTCAGCAGCTCCAGAACTCAACATGAAGAGAGTCAGAGGAAGTGATCCTGTTCTAAAGTTAACTCTTCCTCTTCTGGTCATACAACACACATTCAACCTGTTTCTTACACTTGTTCACATTAACTACTTTTAACTACTTTTATAACTTTTTAAGTATGAATTGAAAAGTGCAAGAAAAGTAAAATGATACAAATAAAACTTATAACACACTTACAAACAGAACCACGCCCGGGAGCTACCGTTAACCGCTCCAACTAGGTAGTTAGTTGATCTTTATTTTATTCATGTTGTCATAAAAATGTATTTACAGTATAAAAATAAACAAACAAAAAGACCAGAAAGACAAAAAACATCTTTGTATAACTGCATTGTCTTACAAAATGTTAAACACATAACCGTAAAAAACAAAAATACTGTCAGCGAGCATGCTTTTTAAGTTTCCATTAATCCTCTGTTACTGAAAGACCAGAAAAACAATCCACAAACATGAATGCTCATTTTCACCAAAAACCACAAAAAAGAGCTGAATTAGCGTGAGATCGGACTACCAAGATAAACGTAAAGAGCAAAGGGCAGTATGTGGTTTAGAAAAATGAAGCCTATGCCGAAGTGCTTAAAGTTGCTGTTCATCAAAAAAAGAAAAAAAAAAAACAGAAAGGAAAGACCAGAAACCATGTTCACCCCAAGCCCAAAACATGGACTTTTACAGCATTCAAAAGCCTGGATGGGTCTTACACACTAATTTCACTATCAGTAGGGGTGAATTTTTTCCTAACTCTTTGGTTTCTGATTGTCCAATCAGAGACACAGCTTAGCTCATGTGACTGACAGGCATATCCAATGTGGCTGCGTCCACAGACTGGCTTCATTTCACTGTTTCAGAAACAGATGGGTGAAGTGGAGTTAGACGTTCTCGAGCAGACGTCCGACTCTTATCTTACTGTGCCTAGCTAGCGCTAAACAAAGTTGATTGTTCTGTAAAAAAACAAATACTGGTAAAGTCAGAAATATCTAAAAAGCAGTGGAAATCATCCCACAGGGGAAAACTACTTCAAATAATGTTTGAATGAATTGCACATTTTTGGTTGTTGTTGTTTTTTTTGGTAAATAATGATTTAGAAAACCATTTTCCTCTAAGAAAGCTCCAAAAAACCACTGTGTCTGGAATACCAGTGGGATTTTTTAGATTTTACAATATGTAGTATTTACAGATGCCCAAGAAATGGGAAGCTCACACTCACTGTCAATGATATTATCAACTCCTGAGTGCATGAAGCAGTAACCAGTCACACAAGCATGCTTTATGTCTATGCAACACATTTTAACTCTGCTCCTTTACTTCAAACAAACGGAACACTATTATAGATAATTATTATTTCATAACACATCATTTTGAAGAATTATCTGATCATCAAATCATCCAACAGCTGAGTGGCTTTCGCAGATCTCTCCCTCTGTGATAATGTCATTTCAGAATTAGTCTTCACACACAGCACACTCTTTGTGTTGTCATGGCAGCCATGATTATTGTCCTTTTGTGCATGTTAAACAATGTTTCGGTTGTCACAGTAGCGGTGTGTATCTTACAGTTGTGGCTAAGCAGCCATTACTAATCCTGAAGGTTTTATTCCCTCTAAACTCAGACCGAAATCATGTACACAGGTTTAACATTAACATCATTACTCATATGCTGAAACACACACATGGTGACATATCCTTTTGAAAATATAAAACCCTGAACTGGCTCTCTTATTGTGTGTGTGCCTGCTGAGTAATTTTATTTTCCCAGCTCCTCAACAGTTGCACAACATCTACACCTCCTGGTACTCAAGCAGGGCTGAGAGGCAAGAGGGTACGCATTAGGAAGCATATTATGCATGTGTGTGACATTCAAATAATAAATGGCTGTGTGTTCCTGACCATTATAACAAACAGAGCAGCTGCTGCAGTCAAGCAAATTATGGATGTGACCAACACTCCAGTGGTCAAGTGTAACATGAGGGGCTTATTGACTAAGATGAGATGTGCTGTATGAAGCGAGCAGGCACAGCTGTGTGTGACGAAAAAAACAAACATTGGTGTGTTTGTAGCAGCTGATTTACCAATGGAGATTACACAGAAACAAACTGTGGTGAGGTTTGTGCAGAGTTTGCGGTGTCATCATAGACAGATAAATCTGACAGAGGGCTGTTTCTGTAACCAAAGTGTGTCAGGATGTCTTGCTGGGAGGTAAACGTTTGATGACAATGATCCCATCTAATTAGACACCTCTTTTGAAAAGCAATAGTACTGCATTCTTGGTATGAGCTGGAGGAGTTGATATCCCAGGAGAAGCAGGCAGGACCGGGAAGAGGAGGAGGAACTCCTCTCCCATAAATCTGTGCCACTGTTTAACAAAAGCATTTATGCACACACACGCATGCATACACACCTACACAAGGACATTGTGATCATCCTGAATTGTTAAGTGGTTATAAATGAGGCCCTGCTGACTCCAGCACTACTACTTTGCCTCATGCGTGTCCGCTTGTGCTAAAAGCATGAAAGAAAGGTTTGTGTGTGTTTATCTGGGTGCAGGTTAATGTGTGATGCGTCCTGGCATTGTATGAATCCAAATGAGAGTACTTTTTTGTGCACTGCATCATGTGTGCGTCCCCATGTTGCTGTGTCAGCAGACTAATAAAGGGAAAAACACATCACAGTGAATACATATTTAAACCGAAAGCATTGTTGCTTACTGAGGTACAGCTGACACAAACCTCCTGCTGGCTGACAGAAAGTTTGCTCTAACAAAATATGTGCTGTGTGAATAATTCAAAGATTGGAAAGAAAACAAGTATAAAAATTTAACTGAAGAATGTCTTTAGCTTGGAGCACCGAGTGACCCAGTGGTTGCATTTTGTGCTGAGTTACCATCGAGACTGCTCTGACATGGCGTCTTTTGGACATTAAACCGTACTCTATGATAAAGCACAGCACTTCGAAAAGAGTTACTAGAGACATTGGCTTGCTTGCAGTCGTGGTTAGTGTCGCTGAAGGAAGCAGATTTATAAAAAGAGAAAGAAAAATCTAGAAACTGCAAAACTCAGACACAATAACCATAAATTCAAATGCTGTGGCAAATTAAATTATAAAGGTGCCTTATCAAGAGGCTGATCTGAGTCTGAATTGTGTGTTCAAATTTTTAAAAAAGGCAAAGGCCTTATTTATTATTTGATGCTTAATGTATGAGCTCCAACTACTCTAAAAGCCTTTGCACACTGAGTCCTTTATTTTTGGATGCATTTTTTGGATCTATAACCTGAAAATCAACATTATGCAAGGACACCTTGCACACTTTATCCAATGTGTTTATAATTCTAAAAATAGAGTTGCTTTGTTCTTACCTTTTTTTTTTTTTTACAATATCGTCATAATGTTCTTCATAACACAACTGCCAGTTTTCTGGAAAAAGGTGTGGCACTCTGGGATTCACAACTAGTGGGAAGGAAAATCAGTCACTTCCGCAGAGCCAAGTTCTGGGAGTTCTAAAGGCTTGAAAACGTACTCCATTAAATTCAGAGCTACATAATAAAAGGGAAGCAGTATTTAAACATTCTTTTTCTTGAATGTTACCTTTTAAAGCATCTTTTGCAAATGGGTTTGGATTAGTCAGTGGGTTAGTGTTCAGAGGGTTTCTGAAGATGACTTCCTGTTGTATTTGAGGCTTTTATCAGTGCATGCCATTGAATGGATACAGCACATCATTGATGTGTAAAGTATAAATTATTGAAGGGCAGGATGACTAACTTATGTGTTGGTTAGAGCACCTACGTCACTGGGGTGACTGAGTGAGTCAGTCAGGAAGCTTGTGTCAAAGACCAAATTAAAAGACACTTTCTCCACGCTTTCATTTCATTTTAGTACTTTAGTAGACTGGAAGCATTTTCCTTCAAAGCTTCTTTCTCCTTCTCATTCAAGTAAATGACATTTTCTGATTTTTTGTAAGGTTTCATTTACAACAACACCTTGGTCCTGCAATGTGTCACGTTTCATGAATTTGCCGTTAATTTCAGTCTGGTTTGTTCAAAATGAAGTCTGGCATTGCATCCTGAGTAGACCGTTGATGATGGTGATGGGCTGTCACATGAAAGACAAACAAACACCAGGTAAGTAGAGGAACACATTGGCTGTGGATTTGGAGCTTGACCAAAATCCTTTTTTGGCAGCTTCGGCTTATCCGTTTTCCAAAAAATCACTCCAATGTTGGCACCGGTCTGATGTTTTGAAAAAAATCTATTGCCTTTTGAATATTCTACATTATTTTCCTATTTTCCAGCACACATCAGCTGTAAAGGGAAGGAGCTAATCTCTGCAGGAGCTTTGGATATAATGGATTTTGATACAACAGTAATGCACTGGCTTGTGTTATGCTTCTGTCATTTCATCCAGAGTGAGCAGGACCTAAAATTTTAACCATGACAGAAAAAAAAAGATCACTTCATGCAATATTCTATCACTTTCTCTGACTCGATGCATCCAGACAGCTCAGCTACTCTGTACCTTTTAAACACTGACATGAGTTTCCTTCAGGTGAATGCTTTTACAACCCCACCACAGGTGTGCTACTGCTGCACCAGCATCTGTGGTGTCTCACATTTAAATAAATAACCATAAATCGGCTGATCACACAGCAGACTGCTGATGCCGGGTGAGTTTGCAGAACTGATGCCGACAAGCACCAGAACTTGTATGCTGTTAAATAAATTACGAGGCTGGATTAATAAATTAATAGAGTCTACGTTTAATATTTTGGCACCACAAGTGCTGTTAAAGGGCATATTGCACGTTAAATTTTTTGTAGATAAACACCTCACATGGTCTGATAATGGCAGTAAAATAAGTCAAGGATTGATATTTCATGTTATTCAACAAAAACAGCCACAAAATGAGAGAAAGAAGTTCAATATAGCTGTTCAAAACACTCTTTTTTCAGCACCGCATCATCCAAAGTATTGTTTAATTCGACCATCCATAAAGATGATTCAGATGCTTTTGGATGGATGGATGCAGAATTACTAGCTTAACAGGACACTGAGTCCACTAGCTTTCGTTAGCTTTTGTGCTCGGGGTTCGTTTCGTGCAGCTGACAAGACGGGACTTTATTTCTGCATTGGGCACAAAAAACACAGTCGTCCATGGTGCCCATTTCTCAACAGGAAGATTGATATGATGGAGTCTATTTTATATATTCTATGGATGAAGTTTAGGATGGGATACCAGAGCCAGGTACGGATGAAACTAGCGCGGCTGCTGTCCCGTCAGACAACTACAGCTTCATCTGCGGCAGCAGCAGCCCCTAGCCTGCTTCCTGGTGGCAGACGTAAACAAGGTTTTGTCAGAGATTCAACCTGATAGAAATGTGTGCTGAGCACCATAGGTCTTGGTTTTCTGATTATAGATCAATGGCCAGACCTCTAATAGACCTCTCTGTCTTTCTCTCTATGGGCTTTATCATGATGGCTCAAGGCCCATTGCTTTACGATCAGCTCTTGTACATAATACTTATTTTTCAGGTCAGTGTTTCTGATTTCAAATTTTAAATTTGCTGAAGTGAACACAGCATCATGCTTCATATCACTAGCTAATAGCGCTCACTCACCTGGACACCTGCTCTGTTCTCCTCTGGTTCTCCTCACACCACAACTCCACTGCTCTCCTACGGCCGTTATTCCTCCTAATCCTGCCCTGTTCCTGGTCTTCATCTTTCCTAACAGGCTCATAATTATAACCCTGAGGACCATCATATGGATGAGAATTGAGATTTTCTGCCTCTTCATTAACAGGAGAGACAGTCAGATCCATGTTTATTAATATTAAAAAGAGGCAGACACAGCTGGACTCCCTATTGTGATGTCACATTCAAATGCCGGTTTTTAACGTGGAAGTACAAAAACCTGCACTAAAACATCTCCAGGGGACCCTGCGGTTTATAAATTTCAGCATTTCTTTCTGGATATTATTTTTAAGTTATTTTACTACCAATTTCTTAACAGTTATCTTTAACCTGCAATATGCCCTTTAAAGTTGTCTCTAATATGAAAGGGAATAATACTTATTAGAAGCGGGGTTTGCTTTAAGGTGTGTGTGTAAAATGGAGTGTTAAAAAGTCATAAAAAGACAAGGATGGGCAGAAAGAAAAACAACACCTTATCACATCTGTCATACTTGGGACCACTTAGCAGTGCAGTGCCTGTCAATGAGCAGCAACAGCGCCCTCGCTCATCATTGTTAACCAAAGTTTCGACAGCAGCCATCACGAGCATCAATGTTATGAGAGAAGAGGAGAGGAGAGGAGAGACGATGAGAGGTACGGTACGTGCAGAGCAACCAAGACGAGAGGACGAGACAGGAACGGAAAAGAGGGGAGACAGAGCTGGAGGAGAGGAGAGGAGGTAGCAGGAATTCAGCAGGTCTGCAGAGGAGAGATAAGAGTACTTCAAGTGTCACTACAAGACTGGTACATTGATCTTAGAGGGAGAGAGGCAGCATCAGGGGATTGGAGAGAGGGAGTTTCATTACAGTGAACACAATGTTTTGAATATATTTAATAATTCTGCACTCTAATAATAAAACAAACACAGTTAAAAGCTGCCATATTTGTTTAGAAGTGGTGCATAATGAAGTTCAGTCAGTTTTTGTCACAATAATTTGGTTCCCTGCAGTTTAACAAGACGCCACCACTGCTGCAAAAATATGTCAAGACGGATTATTTTGTTTTGAAATATGTTAATAGATTCGGTGCTTATTAAATGCCAAAGCGGTTTGTAATATCAACAACTTGAATACAAAAACTAGTTCACACATTAAAACTAAATCAGTAACTGGCAGCTGAATAAAAGATTCTCGCTTCAAACATCCTACAGATTGAGAACAACATAAAAAGCTGAACTTCATAATCACCCTCAGTTCATCTTTATGAAATTTCAATGATGTTTTTACGTCAACCAAATAACGTTTATATGTTAATGAAGACAAAATATGTGCAGTCAGCAAAAGGAGAGAACAAGTAATGTGCCTGATATGAGTAGACAAGTTGTGAACTTTAATGTTTTTGGTCATATTATTATAGGGAATCGTGTATGTGTGTGTGTGTGTGTGTGTGTGTGTGTGTGTGTGTGTGTGTGTGTGTGTGTGTGTGTGTGTGTGTGTGTGTGTGTGTGTGTGTGTGTGTGTGTGTGTGTGTGTGTCAAAAGGTAGGGCAAGGGCTTTAAATTATTTAATGTGTCAAATTTTGTGCACCAGTGGGAACATATGGTCCTGGATTATCTTACTCCCTGCCTGGACATCGAAGTGCCAGGGAAATGTGTGTACAAAAATGTGTGTGTGTGTGTGTGTGTGTGTGTGTGTGTGTGTGTGTGTGTGCATATCTCCAGCTGCTTGGATCAGCAGAGCTTTACATCCACAGGGAACCATTAGCAAGATAATAATGAGACCATGAAGAGACTGGAAGAGGTAGGTGCGTGTGTGTGTTGGTGTGTGTGTTAGTATGTGTGTATGAAAGAGAGAGGGAAAGAGAGGAAGTGATACAAACTTACTCACGGACATAAATGACAAGAAAGGTTTTTTTTTCTGTTTTGTTTATTCTAGCTAGGAGTCATTAAAAGTGCTATAAGTCATTAAACTGTCAGGATGTGAGAGAAGAGAGGAAACCTGCAGTCCATAGAAAAACACAAAAGCCTTAATCATCAGATTCACATATTTGCACCAAAAAATGTTCACCTCATCATTATCCTATTTAATTTCAAAAAATTTGGTCAGAAGTATTCCTACTGGTTCGGCCCACTGTTAAGAGGCTGTGAAGACTTTTGATCATAGACTGAAAAATGTATAAACGTGGTCTCCATGATGTCACCAAGCTGTTTTTGTTTCAAAGTTCCGATGCCAGTCTTTGAAGGAAGCTCTTGTGGTAATGCTGAACTCAACCTAGCTTAGCTACAGGGTGCCCACCTTCAGGCAAGTTGGCAATGCCCTCGTCTGGGCAAAAGTCTTTATTCATTTGAAAGAAATGAATTATAAATAAATTCATTCCCTTTTGTACAGTTTATGCCAATAGAAAAATGAGCTATTGAGATCAAGAACTAGGCATTAAGTATGTTGCATAATCCTGTAAATATTTTTTATTTTTTTTTGCTTGGCGTGTGTTTTTTTTTCTTGGTGTGTGCAGTCTGAAACACATCTCCTTGTGTCTTATTTCCTATTGCCAGAGATTGTGGCTTGGTCTTAATCTTACTTTTTTCCCCTTTTTTTTTTCGTTTTTCGGTAACATTCATTCGTCTTAAAGACAAAAAAAAAAATCCTGTAAAAAAGCTGATTTTTTTTTTTCCTTCTCTTAATTTTCCATGACGGAATTCCAATGAGTGACCTATTTTAGTGTTGAAATAAAACTTCATGAAATAACTTTCCAAAAAGCACAACTTGCATATGTATAAAGAACAAAATGAGTAAAGAGTTAAGAGATCCCACTTTGTCTACAGAGGGCTCCTCAAAGGTTAGGTTGGGATGTTCTTACAGGGATTAAAATCCTATTGTGAGCCAGGCATAGAGAGGGTATTGCGATGGTTCACCTGTAAGGTTTCAAATCAATTCACAGTTCTGCAAATGTTCAAAGACTTCTTTTTATGAATCTTAATTTAAAGCATACAGCATATTGATGTGACCTTGACTAAATAATAATGGCTGATATGAGCAACGAAGAGATGCATCACACATGAAGCAAGTCAATTAGTGCTAAGAGAATTGTCTTGGTGGGAAAGTGTCATTTTTCATTACTGATGCATTCTGTTAACAGTTCATTGAACTATCAACAGCTCTTAAGAATAGGGGAAGGTCACATTCTGCTATTGTTATCAGCGTACACTCATGGCCCTGATGCTAATTAGATAAGGTAACCTCACTGACCTGTTGTTGGAAATGTCTCCTAGTCGTCAAGTTTTGTTGGGTATGGCAGAAAATTCCTATTTAGACTTCCTCAAAGCCTAACTTGCTGGAGAAAGAAAAATATGCTTTATTCATAAAGAATAAACTGTATACACAGATGCTCAGAGGCATAAAAACTAACAAACATGGATACATGAACATGCCACCAGTCTGTCTGTGCAATATGACTCAATATTGACGGCTCAGCTCTGACTTCCTGCACTGGAAGAAGTGTAAATGTGAATGTAACAGGAACCGTGCATCTTGGGTTGTAGGCAAGTACTTGTGTAAACACAGTGATGTGTCAAAGCTCAGCTGAACTAGCTCATAAAACTTGTCAGACACAGGCAAACAGAGACTCAGAGAACAACACAGGATGTGACATTGGCAGCCTCTTTCTTCTGTATGACTTCTCTTGTTTCGTATTTGATGCGGGAAAAAATCAGCAGAAAGAAAGAAAGCTGAGGAAGTGATAAACTGCCAGAGCCGTTCACACTGTGGCCATACATGGTGGGGAGCTGACCTCTTTGGTGACTGACCATTTTGATGCTTTTGGAATTACATGATGTCATGGGCCAAAGCATTTTTGCACTGAGGGAAAAGGAAGTGTTTGCTTCCATCATGTAATAGGCAATTTTGGAAATAAAATGAGACTCATATTTGGCTTATAATTTAATAAACATTCAATATAATATACTTATAATATATATTCATAAACAATGACTGATTAAAAGGCATAATACAGCTACATAAACACAGTTTATGAAAAATGATTAGGCAGGAAACACCAAAGGGATTTTACACAGACTGTATAATATTTGGACGTGGTCTCCATGACATCATCCATCTGTTCCTGATACAGAGTAGCGAAACCTTTGTTTTAGCAGGAGCCATTATTGTTATGTCTTGTCTCATATGTGAAGCTTACTTACTTAGTTTAGTGTAATATTTAGTTGTCCTGTCTGGTTTTATTTTGTGTTAATGTCTCTCCTCTTGTTTCAGATAACTTTAGTTCCTGCCCTGATGTGTTTCCCGCTCTTGTGATTGTTGACCAGCCCTCATTGTTTCCATTCATTACCTCATGTATGAATGTAGTCTGTGAGTCCTGTGTCTGTTTGTCTTGTCCTGTCAGGTTGATGCTCTGATGTTTCCTGTCAAGTACTTTTGTCCCCAAGTTTGTTTGGGCCAGGAGATTCTTTGATTTTTAATTCTTTGTGACTTTGGTTTTCCAGCACACACTGAGGTTTTTGTTCATTCTTGTTCTGAGTTTTTGCAACCTTTTGTTCTCAATTTCTTTTCAATATATCTGATCAAGCTTTTACTAACCAGGTGCCTGGGTCCTAGTAGACAGTCTTATCAATTATGGACTTGCTGACTCAAGAGGTGGGCTCTAAGCCTCCTTACTAACAGTTCTTAGGTGTCTCTGATTGGGCAAACATTATCCTAATATTCTTAACCACTTAAAGAAAACTTCACCCTTCTCCACTCCAGTGCAGTTTGTGCCAGTACAGAAATTACCTCTTCAGAACCAAGCCATTTTTAAACCAGGCTGTAAGTGTGTTTTTTAACGCTGTTAAAGTCATTTTTGTTTGTTGTTTTGGCTTGGTGTGAGTTTATCTGGTTTATTTCTGCGGACAGCCTTAAGCAGAAATCCCGTGAACTGTGGTGGTTTGCATAGGCTTCATATTTTGAGACCAGAGCTTGCTGCTTGGTTTTACACCAAGGTTACACTTCTGCAGGTTACCTGTCTTAAACTGGGAAGAATTTTCAATCAAAGTAGCGGTCTGCAGAGTTAGGAACTCTTTGATAAGAATGTGAAAAGGTTGACCTATAAGCTAAATCAACCAAATTTACCAAATTTTCCCAAGAGATTGATAAAGAATTCCTGATTCCTGATAAAGGGAAAAAAAAAACCTGGGGACATTCTCACTGAAGAATTATCTTCAATGCCTGTTATCTCACCCTTACAAGAACAAACAGATATGCTAATTATTCTGTCCCTCTACCATCAGACTGCTAAATGCTGAAAGCAGTTATCGACAGTTTGTTAGTATTGTTTAGTATTTTTTAATTACAATTGTGTGTGTGTATAAACTTTAATGATAAGCTCCCCCTACAGATCTGATGTCAGTGACATGCTGTGTGTTAAAATTTATGACCGAATGTTTGCTCATTACTTTTTGTTTGTGTTCTTTGTTTATTTATCTTTGTTGTAAACTGGTAGACTAAAAGACTATGCCATGGGGTCAATAGGTTCTCTGATTCTAATTTTTCACTTTTGTACTATTGTATTGTACAATACATGATTCATATTGCATGATGGTGACCTAATGTGGGAGGAAAGCTGTTAAAAAGTGGAACCCCTTCACTTGTTTGACTTGATTACAGAACTGTCTTCTAGGTTAAATAATTACAATAGGAAGCCTCTGTTTGCTGTTTTATTTATGTATACTGGTTGCAGAGTTGAACAGGAAGATGATATTTTAGGTGGATAAAAGGGAATTATACGTACATCAAATTTTTAAGGTACATTCGTTGCCTTTATAGAGGGATCTTTTTTGCTTCAAAACTGAAAATCACATCCAAAATCACTTTAGACAATTTAGAAAGTTAAAACAGCACAGATACTTTTGATATCTCATCCCTAAGTGCAGCAAATTAGGGAAAAGCAAAGTGATTATGTGAATTAATTCATCAGAACTGATGTGTGATCTGACTGAAACTTTCTTAGACAAAAAACTTGTTCCACAAAACTTTTCAGTACATTTCTTTGTCTTCTTCCACTTCAAGACTAAGTGATGCAGTTTTTAAGGTGATCTCTGCTCCTGAAGCTCTTAAGCTCATCAATTTCTAAGAGATGCATTAAACCATTATTAGATACCTAAAAGAGGGCACAAAGCAGTGGTAGCCAGGCCCGGGCAGAGATTAAAAGGAATGCTTTACTGTTTCGTGAGACAAAAGCTCATTTCCCCAGTAAAAGAACAGCTTGGTATGGGTTTCAGCCCCCGTTTCACACCCACCTGTCAAGTAACACAAAGAAAGCAAAGTGAGAGGAGAGGACAGCTGGAAGAAAGGGAGAAGTGAAGAAGGCTGAGGAAGAGGAAGAAAGACTACATAATGCCATCTGGAAAGTTTTTCCCACCATGTCACCGTGATGACAATACTATCCATGACAATCCCACCATTACCAAGCAGCAAATGTAGTGAGCCTAGGGCGAAACACACACTCTGATACACACCAAGGCTCAGTCATGCAAACCGTCAGCAGTAGTCACTTACATCCCTATAACTCACACACACACACACACACACACACACACACACACACACACACACACACACACACACACACACACACACACACACACACGCGCGCGCACGCACACACACACACACACACACACACACACCCCGATAGATGTAGAGGGAATGGTGAAAGTCGCAGAAAGTTTATGCTGAAGTCAAACAACCAACTTCAGCAGAGTTTAAAGCTCTGACTCAGGCAGAATGTCATTGAAAGAAGCAAACATCCTCAATGAGCTCATTCTGAGGAGAGCGTGTACATACCAGAACTCAATATCGACAGCCTAACACCTGGCTCAGGCCTTTTTTGAGACTGTTTGAGTAAAATGGGCCCTGACCATGAGATGCAACATTTCGTGAAGACAACTGTTTACAAGACATTTACGTGCTGGCTCAGGTTCTCAGCAAACACCTGCTCAAGGCTGCGCCATCAGAGAGGACCTCACAAAAACACAGGGATGACTTTTACACTGATCAGGTTTTTTAACGCAGTGGGGCCCTGTGCTGGCTGAATGAGTGAATCAGTGTCGTGTGGGTTTAAAAAACAAAAAAATCAAAAATATATTTTGACCAGCATTGAAACAAAGGTAGGTGTGAAATCTGGACTTGGAACCAACACAACCATAGGGCATGAGGTTTAAATAAATAAATATGGCTTAGCTTGGTTTGAAACCTTAAAGGTAACTTTGCAAGGTAACCTACCAGGTTATAACTTCAGGGGCGTCGACTAAGTTACTGAATGTAAAGTGAAATGTTGCAGAGTCTGTTTTATTCTCCACAGACAAAGCAGCATAAATACACACATTAGCCTGCAGCTAACTGACAACCCTAACTGTCTGAGACTGTGTGTGCGTGCATGTGTGTGTGTGTGTGTGTGTGTGTGTGTGTGTGTGTGTGTGTGTGTGTGTGTGTGTGTGTGTGTGTGTGTGTGTGTGTGTGTGTGTGTGTGTGTATTTGAGATTATGCTGTTGGAATTTGGGATGGTATGGCCTAGCAGTTTAGGTTATAAACTAGAGGTGGGAGAATAAAATCGAAAAATTGGTATATCAGGAGTTTCTGTTTGAAAATATCAGAATCTGGATTCTTGGTCAAAGTAACTTTTTTTTTCTTTTTTCAAATTTGAATTCTTCATTTGAGTCTTTGTTTAAACCTGCAGAGGGTAAAATGTTTCTCTCTGATTCACATGATGTGCATTTTATGGGAAAATATGGCTTCTGATATAGTCTGCAGACATTATCGTCAACATTTAACTTTTTCACATGCTCTGGTGAAGAAAAAACAAACTAACAATATGGAAGAACTGCACCCCTAAAATTGTAAGAGAATCATCTTCCTTATCGCTTTCTTGTAATCTCTTTTCTGTCAATTTTGCATTTGGAGTGGATCATTCCTTTGTATGGTATGTATGGACACCAAACCCGTTTTGTCTTCAGTGATATTTATACTATTTTTGCTCCTGTGTTTGTCTGGAGATCCTACATGTAACCATGGCAGCATTGTTTAAATATGAAATCAGCTGTTAGCAGCCTTTAGCATGTCTATGCTAACTGGTGCAAGGCCTGATGATTTCCCACAAGGTGAGGGGAAGGAGGTGAGGATGACGTGCTGGTTCTGAGTGGAAAGCAAAGAAGTGATGACACTGAGGTAAGATCTGTCTCCAATAGGATGGACAAGCTAGTCATGCTAACCGAATAAATTTCCATCAGTCTGTGTGTGTTTTCTCCATGAATAGTCCTGCATATGGGGGATAAAATTTCCACTTTTATCAAATAAAAAATACTTTAACCCACAGAGGCATCACTGCATGCATCTTCTTTTCTAAATTTCAACCCTTCTTTTGGCGTTGCCTGTATACAAATACTTTACTTTAATAAATGACTATATGTTTCAATCCCAGAGGTTGTACAAGGACAGCCAGAAAGTAAAGTCTGCCACAGCAGGGCTTTTGTTTGGGACATGGAACGACTGCTCACTACCGTAAGATCGTCAGATCAGACTGCAGAAGAATTAGCACCATGAGCTCAACAAACAACAGGCACACTCCTGTGAGCACACAAAGACGTGCATCCAAGCAGCCGCAGCCCAAATCTTGTTATGCTGAGTACACACCAGTACACACTCACAAACAGCCAAACACACGAACACATTCATTTCCGCTTCTTGGTCCAGTCTAATTTGAGTTGCGTCACAGCACATTATTACTTTTCATTCCAACAATGGTTTCCTTCTTTCCTTTCCTTCTGGCTCTTACAGCCTCTCTCCTTACCTCACTCTTGTATTGCCATCTTTTGTCTCCTCTCACCTCCACAGGGTTTCATCAGGAATTAAAGAAGCTGCACAACAATCATTTCAAGCCTGTAGTGTAACATGAATGCTGCTGCTAAATTATCACATTTTCAGCTCAAACACTCCTTCTCTTACCACAAAAATCTACATACACACACTTGCTCGTGCTTTGACTCCCACTCTTTCACTCAGGTCACCCCCACCTCACACGCTTGCACACACTCACCCCGAGCATGAATATTCATGAGCTGATTCTGACTGTGATATCATGATGACATTTCCCCCAGGGCTAGCTTGTGTATATCTAAGTGTGTTTGTGTGAATATGGATGCCTTGAATGCTCAGGGATATTTCTATCTTGTAAATAATTCTGCAGAAACTTTGTCGACAAACACAGACTGACACTTATACAATAAAAGCCCAAACACACAGATGCACTCAGAGTTCTCTGCAGAAGTTTTCTGCTCATCTTTGAAACCTACATGGCATTTTCTGCTGCATTAGTGTGTGTCCTACTGTAGATGTGCAGTGTTTTATTTTTTTATTCCCACATTATATTTTGCTCATGACTCTGAACAGCCTGCGTTGAGTGGTACAAAAGCGTGCTGAATCAGCTTTGGTCGAATACTGGCTAAATTTCAAATGGTGTTTGTAAGATTGGTCCTGCTGTTGCTGCACGTCAAGAGGAATTTATTTATATACCTTAAATCACATACACTCATCCAAAATGATCCCCAAAGTATTTATAGCTCCCAGATTTACTGAGCAAACCTAAACTCTGCCAGTTTTTTTTTTTTTTTTGCTGTTGTTGTTTCTGGTCCACAGCACAGTGGCTTTAAAGGGTACTTATTTAGTTTCTTATTTCAAGACCCTGACAAGCACATTTTTCTTACACAGTTGGCAGATTTTCTTAATCTTTACCAGCAATTCAACTGTCATTTCTTCTTTTAATATCTCAAAATAAGAGATTTTTTTGACTTGTCAGGTATATATGGCTCCTCTTAAGTCCAATAAGCCTTTTTTTTTTTTTTCAAAAAATATGAGAAAAAACTTTGCTTACGCATCAGTTTTTGCAACACAGTACAAGAAACTCCTGTTCAGCATTTCTCTACATTATGTTAATAGCATGACTGCTTTTATTTACATGTATGAAACTGCAGGACTAAAGGTTAAAGATGAAAATAGAAGGAAAGACATAAAGATGAAGTCTGAAAAATAAGAGTGACAGGAAAAAAGAAAAAGCGTGAAATACAATTCAAGGGATGTTATTAAAAGAACTGCATCCCAGGCCTTTGATTGCATGGTTGAATAATTGATAGAAAGCTATTACTGCTCGTATGAATGCCTGTAGGTGTCATCACACACACGCCCGCGCGCACACACACGCACTCAAAGGAATCAAGTCTGCATGCATGTGCAAGCCCCTTTGTATGGGTGGGAATATATTTTTTTCAATTTTGTCTGTGTGTGTGTGTGTGTGTGTGTAGGGGGGATGTGAATCGTGGCGTGTGTTTCTGAGTCAGTGTGAACATATTAATAGCTTAGCTCCTCTTAGCCTAACTGACAGAGTGACAGAGACATTACTAATCCAGCAGTGACAAGTTGCCATTTCCCCCTCTTCCCTCTGTCTTCCCTCCTCTGCTCCTCTTATTTCTTTCTTTCTCACTTGGAACAAATTACAGCTCAGTGCACGGTGAGGTTTGTTGTGCAGACATTTAGCTCACTGTAGCAGAGTAGTTCTGGTTGCACAAAAAGACGGAGCTAAATCAGAGCTATGAACATGTGCTATGCAGGTAAAAAGGTCATACTCAGTGCTGAATAGATTTTCAGCACGGTAAGAGCCTGAATTTATATGTGATCTTATTTTTAATTAATTGTGAACTTAATTTGGTAATATCTGTTAACAACACAGTGAGAGGCCTGAATCAATTTCAGTCTGATTTTAGTTGCTGAATTAATTTCTGATTTGATCGGATTGGATTCCACTTGACTCACTTTGTTTAGAGACATGCCATTTACAATAACAGTTTTATTTTAATAAGGAACTAATGCTTTTAATTATACCAGGAACCCTCAAACAGAGCCCACCACTAATTTGATGAGGCTGCTTCAGGCTACATGTAATGTCTTCCCTCGAACAATGTGATACTTAGTATCATCCTGTCATAACGTTTTAGTCGGGAACCTAAGTTAAATGTTCATGTGCAGGTAATACAGAGTATAGTTCTATCATAGTTATGAGGCTTTTGAAGACAGAACTGTCACCAAATCTATGTGAGCACATATTCTAGCATATGAAAGTTAGGAAAGCCTCCATTCTTTTTTGGGCAGCCGGATGGAAACTTTCACATTGATGTTTACTCACTGGGGTTTGTGTCAGAGCATACTTTTTGCAGATAGTATATCTGGGTTTTGGCGTTCTCTGACTTTAAAGAGATGGTACTATGCTTTCTCATATTTCTACATGGGTAGAAAGTAACAAATGCAAACTGCACTTGTGCATATTTTCAAAGATCACTGTATAAGGATTCTAACTGGTTTAATTGGTTTGTGACATCACGTCACAAGTCTCAAACATTAGGGGTGTAACGGTACATGTATCCATGCTGAACCGCTTCATAAGGCCGTTCGGTTCGGTACAGCGCTGTATTCGAACGAGTACAGTAAGTTTATGTTAACTGCTGCACATGGCTCTTTAGTATTCACGTGAGTACTCGTCTATGATTGGCTGAGCAGGGAAGGTGTTTTAATATTCATGAGGAAAGTGGTCTGTGATTGCGATCATGTGCATATCATGTGGACGTGATGTCTCATGGTGAATCAATCAGAAGATGAATATCAAAGAGCTTCCGTAGCCACAGGAGCATGTGTCTGAATTGTGCATCATGGCTGCTGCTAACGATCAACCGGAGCTTGAAGAGCCTCCCCCCTCGCTGTATAATGGCAAGTTTTTGGTTAAATAGACTCGTAAACAAGCAAATGGTTTTGCGTTGTTCCATACTGTACCGAAAATGTACCGAACCGTGACCATAAAACCAAGGTACGTACCAAACCGTGATTTTTGTGTATCGTTACACCCCTATCAAACATCAAGATCTGCCCATAGCTCTGCCCCTGACAGGTTTCCAGAGGGATGGCAAATCAGAGATAAGGGGGTTTGTGGAGCGGGGAGCCTTAAAAAGACAGTACCTTAAACAAAGCTTTTCACAGAGACAGACAGGCTAAAATAAAGGATTTTAAAGGTTTTCTGGAACACCACTGTTAAGATAATAATTTTTTGTATGCGTAAATCGTGTAAAGCTACTACAAAGGTACCAGAGGGCGGTACAAAGCCTGAAAAAAAACATAAAACAAAAACAACTCTAAGGTTTGTGCTCTTTGGTTTGACATCACTTTAAGTGAAGCATCTCTTTTCCCCACCATGTTTGTTTTGAAGTACAGGACAAAGACTGTAAAATACATCAGTGAATTTGATTTCATGATCTTCTAACAGTGAGATGAATCCTACTGACTAGTGTCAATAAATCATTCATCTTTAAGGAATGATCACAGAGAGAGGTCATATGGGTCTTGTGGCCTTATTACATTGATTTGGTTGAAATGAAGCGTGAAAAGCAGAAATGACCTCCATTTGAAACACCTGCCCTGTCCTTCAGAAAATGACGATTATCTGTATGCTATGACAGGACTGCTCAAAGCAATATGTGGACTAGCAGTCCTCCTCTCCTCTTGGTGAGAAATGATCGTCACACTAATGAAAGGCTTTTCTTCATCTGAGAAACTCGAGTATCACGTAGAATAAGTTGAATGAGTCCAAATGAAAACAGCTTTCTGCACCAAGATACTGTTAGGTGAACGCTCTTTGAAGGATCCAAACTAGCAGAAGAAATATTTCTCTCCTTTCATCTTCATTGAGCAGCAAGTCTGCGTGGATTTATTTTATTTTCCTTACACCATGATATCGATGTTGTTGAGCTGACTTGTCGGTTTTCTATTTTGCCGCCTTTGAAGAGTTAATTCTGTGTTTCCTCTCATTCTGGCTGCAGTGAATGGTATAAACAGAGAGGGATGAAACGTTGGATGTAGCTCTTGCGTGAAGCTAGGCCAATAAATGCTGGGGAATAATGGATCTGAGTCTCTAAAACCCTGCTCACAGATGCAGCCCCACCGCTGATCCTGACATGACATCAAATTGCAGTTCCTTCAGCTTTCCTGAAGTTGATTCTGGAGATCCACACCTTCTGTTTGTTTGCATTGTTATTGTAGCAGCAGAATGTATCTCTCTTCTTTATCACTTGTTCTTGCTTCGCTAAATAGTGCACATACCCTGAACTGACAGCCCTCTAAGTTCAATAGTGCATCCACCCCCTGCCTCCTGGGAAGACGGTGATGTTCTTGTCCCCTCTGAGAAGCGTTAGAGGTTTCTCCTGTGTTAAAGAACGTTGCTCTTCTGGATCACTGCCTTTGTGTTGCTTATCAGATCTGCAGCTGGGATGCTCCAAGGTTCAATGTATCAGCTATGTCACTGTCTCTGCGAGTTTAGGTCATGGTAGTGGAATAATGCACAGGTGAGCGAAAAGAGGCACTGTTTACACAAGTTCTGATAATGAAGCAAACATACAGAAAGTCAGGGAATGTGCTTTTCTGCCTGTTTTCTTGAATTTTGTATTTAAAATATACATAGCATGAGAAAAGCTCCTGCAGGTTCCATCTGAGGATCCACTCGCAGGATTTGCAATCAAACATCAAGATTTCAGCTCACTTTTGAGATTACAGCATAGCTGTGCATCACTAGAAGTGGGTGGTGTCCTGAATACGGGTATTTTATCCTGCCAAAATGGGGATTTGACAGTTCCATCATCACCGGTTCAAACACAGGTTTGGATTTTCAACACATAATTTGACTGAAGTGCACAGACAACGGAGTCAGGATGACAGGCTGCAAAAGTAGTGACTATAAATTTAAAAAATACAAAGAGGGACGCAAGAGACAAACTAAAATAAAGATCACACAGAGTCAGTCTGAAGCTAAGTTGTGACTGCTGACACAAAATGACTTAAAATGTGTTTTTCCTGGTGTAAGGACCAGACATAAGATGAGTATGGCTTTGCAAACACATCTTCACCAGTGGACATTCATGATCCCTCTTCATTTTGTTATAATTTGTGTAATGCTGTTTGAATCGTGCAGATCCCAAAACAACAGTTGGGTAAATCTTACTTGTCTACATATTCACCTGGGAAATCTACAAAGGCACATTTTGCTGTCACCTGTTGTAACGGCATCCTGCTCTAGTTGTGTTCTCAAACTCTTCAAAGTGATCTCTGTGTCAGCGAGGCTTCCTTGATACCTGTTCTCTGTTGCAGCCACACACACAGGTTTTCTGAGTTTAAGAGCAAATATTTTCTGATGACACCCACATTTTTTTTCTGTTATCGTTGTTGTGTTTTGGTAATGGAGGTCAACATTTGCACATTGTCCAGATTTTTCTTAGATGGATTGTGCACACATGCTTCCCATGTAAATTTTTTTTTTTTTTTTTAGGAAAAGTGAAATTTAACAAGGAGCCCTTTCACTAAGTCGCATGTACGACACAAATACAAATAATCCAAGAGTTTGTGCTAAGGTTTCTACTCTTAGGGGATGATGAACACAAATGCTCAAAGTACAACAGCGAGCTCCTTCAGCATAAAGCTAGAGATACATTTAAAACAAAACCATACACAGACTTTCTGCGCTTAATCAAGAATCCAAAATTAGCCGAAAGCGTACAGCCCCCCTTCGTATTAGCTTTGCTCACTCTCTTTTACACTTACACACATATGCACACTCTGCATTCACAAGCAGTGCTGAACAACCTGCTCCACACTCCTCACACAAAGAAATGTAGTCTGTCTGTCGCTCTGTCTCTCTCACAATCACATGTGCACACAGATATTATATGAGGGGTTTTCTCCGGAAACTTTTTCTTTTTAAAAAATGTATTCAAAAAGAATTACAGAATCTATTTTATTGTGCAGAAAGTTACCCAACAGTTTATTGGAAAAATATTTATACTGGGTTATTTCTGTATTTTTTTTTCCAATTTTCAAATCACAGAAGTTGATGTCAGATTTCAAAAGTGTTTTTTATTAAGGAAAAAACCCTCATATTCACTCAGTCACAAACATAAAGGTTTAGTCGTCCATACCTCGACATATCGGAGCAGGAAAGTCCCAGACGGCTGCGTTCCCAGCGTTGGTGATGCAGGTGAGAGTGGCGTGGCCGTCTAGGACATAGCCAGGAACACAGCTGTACTGTACACTGTCCCCCACGGCGTAACGGGGGCCACCACTCAGCACCGCTTTGGGTGGGACGCCGGGGTTTCCACAAGACGTACTGTGGAGTTCTGCAGAAAAAGAGTTAAAATAAAAAGATTTCGTTTTTTTTTCCTTTTCTTTTTGGATCAGCAAGCAAAAGTGTTTGACTTTGTATTTCCTAAAATCCTCAAGCAGATAATAAAGCCAGCACTCGTGGTGAAGCCTCGAAGCCAGAGGCTACTCTGGACTCTTCACGCTGCATTAAAACAGTTTCATGGTCAGGTTAAAAAGAATCTTGCGGTGTGATTATGCAGTTCAAACAGATGCACAATGTTTTCAACTTCTTAAACTTTACCCTGAACACACTGATAGCCAGCTCATAAAGCCTGTGGTTCTTTACTGTGCATATTTCCCACCATGGCAGCTGTAAAAGGACTTCATGACCACACTCTGAGTCAAAGCAGACCAAACTCAGCCCCAGAGAAAGAGAGGAGACAATATCAGTGTGTTTTATTGTTAATCACATCATCCCCTTGAGATGCTGCTCTGCGCCAAAGACATATGCACACGTGCGGGCATAAACATCCACACACACAAATATAAATACAGTAGAAAGAAGGAAAGAGGCAGAGAGAGTGAGAGAAGGGGGGATTACAAGCCATAAAGCAGGAAGTAGATGGGAGAGCAGGGACCAACTCTGGTCTTATTGTTTGAACTTGATTGATATAACCATGAAACTGTTCAGACAGATAGGGGGTTAGGGAGGGAGGGAGACAGACGGATTGTGTGAGAGGGAGGCAAGAGCACAGAGACAGAGAGGAACAGAGACAGAGAGGGAGGTGGGAAAAATGAGAGACGGATGATGCCAAACGTGATAGATAGAAGTACGAAACCACTCAGACGGGGAGGGGGGTAAAAAAAAAGGGGGAGAACGATGAGAGAAGGGGGGAAATGTGCAGTTGTAGTAGGAAAGATTACACTCGCTGTGCTCCGGTATGAGGAGTGAAAATGCAGCTGTGATTTTTCTCAAATTTTAACATGAAACTATGAAAACCTTACAGCATCATTTCTCAAACCCGGGTGATAATTTCTGAATGAAAAGTGGGAGTACAGCTGGAGGGGGATCCTTTCTTAGTCAAAATGTGAAATTATCTTTCAGAAAGCACACAGCGGGGAGATAAGATTGGATGTCAGGGAACGAATGGATTGAGCGATTCTCGGCGTTTTGGGCTGATTAGTTAATACAAGGACGTTATTGTCATACCTTTTGAATCGCACCTTTTTTTTAATCCCATTTCTGCTCCTCTGCGTGTGATTACTCTGAGGAATAGGTGGATATTTTGTATTCAGCACATAAAAACAGCCTTCTGGATTTCTTTATATGAAACTTCTTTTTTTTAAATCTCAGTGCCCACGCTGGTTGTGATGGCGCTAAGGCGACCAAAGCTCGGATCATTTAAAAATAGGTAGAGCAAAAATAACTTCCCATCTGAAATAAGGTCCACTGCAGAAAAACAAACACATAATCATGTCTTTTATTAGACGTTAAATGATGAAGTTACAGTTTTCCTCCGAGTATGTTTCAAATCATTCTCCTCAGAGAGCTGGGATGGAAAGAAAGAGAGAAAGCAGAAAAATTGTTTTGCTTAACACCCTGATGGAGCCCCGTCCTCCAGCCTCCATCCTCCTTATCTTCACACACAGTTACAGAGGAATGCACACTGACGGGACTCCAGCATAAACCCACACACACAGGGTCATCCATCACTGTGGCGACCCCCTGTGCAGCGTTGTGATTGGGTGTCAGGTTGGCCTGGTGTTGCGACCTGTTGGCCTATTGATTTTGTTAGTCAGTGTGGTCCCACTCAGTGTCAGGATGTTTAGTGTTCGCTCTGCTCTCAGACACACATTACACTTGGAAACACACACACACACACACATACACAGAGCAGGTAGAGGATGCTACAATTTGTTTCCTTTTTGGTGCCTTGTTTCCTTTTCCCTTCCGTCGTCTCAGCGTCTTCACCTCTTTCCTCCTTCCCTCTCAGTGTCTCTTCCCACCGCTCACTTAAAACCTCTGTTCACGTGCCAGCAGCTCCGTGCCTCCTCTTCCTCGTCCTCCAAATACACCACTACATCACCCGTCTGTCCATCCCTCCATCTCTCCTTCCATTCTCCCCCTACTTTATGGTGAACATCACATAGTTTCATTACACTAGTTTATTCAGTAGCCGGTGGCTAGACCGCACTTCTCTTCATGGTTTATTGCTGCCTGCCCTCCTTCATTTATTCTCTCTTACTCTCCCTTCCTCTTCTCCTTCTCTATTCCCTTCATCTCTATCTGTCTTCGTCTGTCTCTCTTTCTTCATCTTTGTCTCTCCCTGGTTTACCATAACCATGATTCCAGTCTCAGTTGCTTCATTACAAGCTGCTGCTTTTATGGGCCATCTGTAGATCTAGCTGCATTTGTCACACACACACAGCCACACACACACTCACACACACACTCAGGCCTGTGTATAGAGCAGACACCAGCGTGCAGCGTCTCTTTCTGCCACACACACACACAGAACCATTTACCTTGCTTTTATTTCTCCCTAGATAAGCAATTACAGCAGAGGCCGGCTACAGGGAGCCTGAGACGGAACAACTGAGGTGGGAGAAAAGAGCTGATTGGTGGGTAAAGGACGAGAGCAAAGTGTTAAAAAACAAAAAGGACGTGCTGCCATGCTTTCATAGCTTTTAGTGAGACGGATGACACTGCCGGCTGAGAAATTGGAGGAAGGACGGCGAAGACGAGTAGAGAGAAAGAGGTGAGAGGGTTTACACCTCCGTCAGCAGTAACTTTGATAAAAGATGGAACTACTTTTTTACATCAGATCATAATCGATGCTGAAACGCAAGAAAACATGTACAGGGATTTCTATTAGCTGTATCAGAAAAATGGTTTTCCAGAAACTCTTTTAGGACATTTGCAGTAAAAGCTGAGCTGTTTATAAGGTCTGTAACAGAGTAGACAAATGACTCCTGAGCTCTGTCACAAACAGATATGTGTTCCGGGGCACTTACATCTATAACGCGTTTCACTCGCTAACAACTTCCGAACAAGTAGCCTGTCAGCTTGATTTATTCAACACTTACATCAACTCTTTTTATAGACTTGTGGGGAACTTGTGCCATAAAACATTTTTGGTTTTGTGGGTGAATCAACTTTTTTATAGCAGGAGCTGTTCATCATTTTTTGGTCTGGTGGACTCCATCATACAGTGACAGAGGCAAACAGATTAAGTTGACAATAACTTTGGGTTTGTTTATAACGCTTTAACAAATTAGTTATTCTTGAAATAATTCATATTTTTATAACTCTGAACTGACTGAGTTGAATCAGATTTGTCTGTTTCATCACAAACTTTGTTTTTCTGTCTTTTAGTACAGCTCCAAGTCAAAGTGAGCTTCAAAAGTGTCATGTTTTTTCTTCTAAACCCTGATCATTCCACTTTTTCATTAGCATCATGTGTTTCTTGTGCAAAACATCTTCAACCAAAAACGTATAATGTTCGATGCCAATTTCAGTTAATAACTTAGTCACAGTGTGGACAGCATCTTCTGGAATGGGTATCCCAAGCTAAGGACAATTTGTTTGTCCCTGCTGTTAGCCAATTAATCACACAGTTCCAGATTAGTTGGGTATGATAGACCAGTGGATATGAGTTATGTAATAATGGTGGTCACTGGAGCAGAGAAAGACAAAAGAGAGAAAAGGACAGAAGAGCAGAACAAAGAGGATTCACTCAGGCTATAAGTTACAGAAATGTCTCAGAGCACCAGGCTGACAGCAGCAGCCAACCATATACCAAACTATGGTACACACTAGGGCTGTGATATGGCCTAAAAATAAAATATGTGATTTTTTCACAAAAAAATTGAATTTATGTTTTTTTTTTGTTTGTTTGTTTTTTGACTTTTTTTTCTATAGAAAACCTTTTTTTTTTTCTTTTTTTTTTCACATTTTATCAAAAAATGTAATAAAAGAAACCTCTATTTCACTCCTGGAATTGAAGTTTCAGCTGTTCTTATGTTTCAACACATTCACTTTGTAGTTTGTACATTTTGAATTTAAAAATACAGCTATAAAAGATTGTACAGTTGTGTTTTCAGTGCTATTAATGTTTAAGTCATAGAGTCTGAAGTGAGCTCCTTAAAAGTTACTAATAGAAAACAGAGGATTGAAGGAAAAGGTTCTGAACATTTACTGATAAGTGCTCTAGTCTCCTTTTTTAATTAAACTCTTTGGGCTGTTGATACAGACCTTAAGGAGCATGTGACCGTCAAGGTGCTGGGTGTCAAAACTGCACAAGAACATTTTTATGACATTCTAGTTTCTGTTGTTTCATTTGTGAACTGTGAAATCACGCTGCACACACATGGAGTCAGGGCGGTACAAAACGTACACAATAGTGGGAAAGAAAAAATTTAAATATTTCTTTTTTATATCCTCCACAAAGAAAAACTTGAATCAATCGGTAACCAATTCATCACCCAGGCCTAGTACAAACTGAATTTACAAAGTTTGCTTGTTGTCACATTTCCAACAATAGCGCTATTTAAATGTTAGTGAACATATTACCTTGTTGCTTTGTATCTGGTTAAAAGTTGACTTGAATGGAGAAAGCTAGAGTTAAAAAAAGATCTGATCTCTAATCATTTGCTTCAAAACACACGCCTTAGTAAGGGTCATATCCTCATGACAGAAGGTGCAAGTGCTCATGGGAAACAGTCTTTATGTGGAAAACATCAATTTTTCTCCAGCTTATTTCCTCATTTTTGTTCAGATTTTTGTAGTTTTTCCAGGAACTCTAGTGCCAAGCAGAGATCTCTGTTTTTTCTTCCTGTTCTGAATCTCGCAGTGCTGCAGTTATGTTGCTCTGATTTTTTTTATTATTATTTTTATTTTTTTGGTTGCTATTTCAAGCATAAAGCAAACAACACTAGTTTTCCTGCAGATTCCCTTTGGACATTACAACCAAGAGCTTGTAAAAATAAATAAAAAAAGCTACGTTTAAGATGAGATAATAGTTGTGTAAACTGTTTAAGTTTTAATTATGAAACAGTTATTCAAATATTCAGATTTCACCACTCATCCCTACTGATTAGCATGCAAAACTGCATTAGAAGCATCAAGTGGAGGTTCTGTAATCAAAATTCGCTCTGAATTTAAAGCAACCTTGCACACCAGAGACTAATTAAACATCCCTTCTTTGTCCCCTCACTTTGAATTTTAAGGGAAGAACAAATAAAATAGAAGCAACACAAATGACCCTCTGAACTTAAAAAAATAACCAGAGAGATTTTGTATTGATTATCACACACATTGAAAGCTGTTGCTTTTTTAAATTTAAAAATCATCGAAGGTCTTAGTTAGTCAGTTATGCCACTGACCAATACTACAAGTAAGCTGCTGTATTTTCAGTCACTGCCACGCAAAATATGTGTTTATAGTGTGGACATTTCTGAAAGGTTTACTCAGAAGACGTCTGACACACCTCAGAAAGATCTGCTTGACATTCAGTATACAAGTTTTGGAAATCAGGATGTCTATCTTTCTGTCTATCGTGTTCACTACAACACATTTATCTATCTCTAAAGCTGACTCGGAGTTCTTTTCTTTGTTTTTCTTTCTCTGAAACAGCTTCTTACCATAGTTACAAAGTTAATGCAGAGCTGTCGGGGAACTACCCGTCATCCTTGATTCAGGCGATTTCCTCAAAGTCTGACTCTGACAGCTCAGCCATCACTGTTAGGATAATATGGCATTAATCTACACGGCAGTGCGCCTTTTAGCACAGAAAAGATTAATGCCAAGATGAGATACCCGCCATTTGAAAAATGTGGCACCTTTCTTCCATAAAAGGATTAATGGTATAAGAACGTAAACGGGCACTGAAAGCCCATTATAGAGGATCATGCTGAGGAAAGCTGTCAGAGAAATGCAAAAAGAAAGACTTGTATGAAAGAACCCAGAATGACAGAAAGGCGTTCCTTATTAGCATTTTTTTTTTTTTTAAAGCTAAAAGAAATGGGTGTGTTCCCCACTGCAGGTCTCTCTCAAATAAATCTTGAAGAGTGCAACAATAGAAACAGGCAACAATTAAAGGAGAGTTTATGAGTGTTCACTGCCTTGTTAGAGTGGATATGGCAGAGGGCACCTATCTGTTCGGTAATTACAAAAACATTGACTCTTTTTGGAGACGGTAGAAGAGACAACTACGCTACAAAACAGCATGCGAGATAAGGAGCACTTAGAGAAGTACAAGAGGAGCTCACGCTTCTTGGCTCCTCAATACTGAAACATACTAAGAGAAACAGCAGGGAAAAGAGTCCCGGCTCTGCTCAAGACAGTTTCCCTTTGAGTCTTAAGTCAACACCCTGAGGTGGGCCCTGCAGACACAGCAGTAACACATGTTCTCATTTATCAGTCATGAATTTTTTTTTTTTTATATTCATGACCTTGTCCAAAAAATAACCTTTGAGTAAAAACACAAGCTCAGGTAGCTGATGTATGTTCTAATCAGAGTTCCAATCTTTACAATAACGGGGGTGTCTGACCTTAACGCCTCCACCTCTGCAGATTACAGCGGATCGTTTTTATTATTTTTTTTTTTTTTTCTAATAGTTCGTGCTGAGTAACATTTCTGCACCAGTCATCCACTTGATTTGTGATTACATGACCACTTCACACTGCAAGTTCCAAAAAACGCACCGCCACAACTCTGCATTTTGGTTAAACTGACAGCTTGATGACGCGAGCACAATTAGTCTCTTTTAATCTTGTTGCCAAATAGCATTAGTTTCCTAATTGGCCCCTGAGGGCCTGAGCCAGAGCTACCCTCGGTCATAAATTTAGACACAAAGTGTTGCAACAGAGGAAACAATTCAAAACACTGTTGAAAATACTACAGGATTCTCTCTGTCTCTTTTCTTGCTTTATTTTGAGCTAAAGCACATTATTTGCAGAAATCCCATGAATATCTGTCATTTTCAGTCAGGATCATGCACACTGAAATGCAGTGATGTCATCCAAAGCAATGTTTTATCTTGTTGTTGGTTTGTTTGGTTTCAAATAACCCTCAACACAAAGTCAAGGAGAAAAAAGTGCCACTAATAAACCACACAGACACACATACACACATACACACATACACACGCTTGTTGATGGTTTAATTAAAAGTAATTATAACTAATTATGAAAACAGTAATGGAGGAAGGATGGACTAAGTGGCAGCATAAGGTGTGTATGTGTATGAGTATGAGTGTGTGTGTGTTGGGGAGAGGCTGTGAGAGTCTGAGGAAGCGTTAAAGTGTGAAGTAGAGAGAGCTCACAGACAGAGCCCGCGTTAGATCATGTGTCAGTTGAGAGGATCAGTTAATACACACACTACCCGTGCTGCTAATGATCGCAGCTTCTTGTGAAGATCAAACGTTATGGACTCAGAGCAGCAGACCACTAATGTCTCAGCGGGTTTATTACACACCATGCCACAGACAATCAAACACACACGCACTAACACACGCACACACAACTCTCCCTGAAGGTAGCGGCAGGCCTGAGGATCCTTCATGGTGCGCTTCATGATGTTCTGTGAGAACAATAATTATCCCTTCTCGATGCGGTCATGAAGCAGCTTCAAACAGCCTGATGTGTGTACTGCTGACACTCCTGTCAGCACGAGCAGCACATCAGCAGGACAGTGTATGTTTTTAAACAATGAGGGCCTTCACTGGCTTATTTACTTACATGTTAATTGTAAATTGAAAATAAACAATGGTAATCAGTTGTCAGATGAAAGCCTGAGGTGACGGCACCCAGAAAAAAAATGCGTAAGAAGCACAATGACAGCTGTTTATATGCACTTTATACAAAAAGTAAGAAAGTTTGTTTGGTAGATTATTTATCATTTATTTATGTTGCATTGTATTGTATCAACCCTTTCAAGCCTAAAGAATTGCATGCTATCTCATTTGCATTGTGGGATTTTCTGGTCGGGCTCTAATTTATTTGCATATAAAGTTGTGACTGGAGGTAGATTTGAAACCAGATGCGCTAACATAGATTGGTCAGTTCCCTTTTTTATCAGTATGGAGGTTACACCCTTGTAGTTTGCCAACACTTCTCTGCCAGTTCCAAGCAGACTCTTGTTTGGAGCTTGGGGTACCCACAGGTGCAGCAAACCAGGTACCTGACTGGCAGCATCTATGAGTGTTGGTCCTGCTTCAGTGGTCAGTACAAAAAGCTCAAAACATGTCTGACCAAAAACTTTTTAGTCACTAACTGTTTAGGTTTTTTGTTCTTCTTCCTCATGCTGGTAATTGAAATGTTAAATATATGTCATTTACAGGGCTTGACATTAACATTTTTGCTCACCAGCCACTGTGGCTAGTGGTTTCCCAGAGTTACTAGCCACTCAGCATTTTCACTATCCACAATTATGTTGTTGGATAATTAAGTTTATTTTGATTAAAGCAGATGATGACATGGTAAAGTTTATTTGAAATAGATTTACAACCTTTTTTAAATGTAAATGACCCCTGTGCACACTCAAATAAAGACTACATAAATCAGGTATTCAGCTCTTAAATGGTTGTGCTCCTTTAATATGAAAATATGCAGACTATTAAAACAAAGTAATAAAAAAAGGAGTTTGATATTCAATTTAATGAAAGTTGGGAAGGTTGGAGATTATTGAAAAGATAACTAACTGAAAAATCCAGCTAGAAACACTGTCAGCTTAAATATTTATTTACAACAGTAATTTTTCAGTAATTAACTAAGTACCATACTTTCTGGACTATAAGTCACTCTGGAGTATAGTAATACTTTTTTTTTGAAGTATCAGTCAAAAAATGCGTGGAAGATTAAAGCAACATATATAAGTCACAATGGGCCATAAGTTTCATTTATTCAGAATGATTTGGTTTGTTTACATTATTTCCAAAGTAAACATTTTCCATATAACTTTGATAAGTGTTAGTTTATTAGGAGGTTTAAATATCATTCATTCAGCTCCTCATATCTGTGACCAGTTTCTCTTCTCTACATGCACTTCTCCTCGCCCACCCCCTCCCCTCCCCTGCTTTAGGTGAGTGTTGCTGGTAAGATCCGTGCAGGGTGAGATTAAATGAGCTCCATCCGATAAATGTCCTCACTTTTAAAAAGTTACGGAAGTTTTGACGTTAGTTTGTGACTTAAATCCTGGAATCTGTTTACAATAGAGAGCAAAGAAGACCCGAGTGAACTTTTTAAATCACATTTTCAGGCACCAAACACCGGGAGCTGTCACAGTGTCCAAGACGGAGGCTGGGGACGAGCGCATCTGGGCGCCTGTCAGCAGTTATGTCAGTGTAGTGTCGTAGTCTCATACTGCAATGGGTTTTGTATTTCAGATGCTGTTTCAGAAAACTACAATTACATAATTCAACCCGCCAAAGTGGATAGTAGAAGTTACAGTGCTACCCGCCAGAGCTGAAATTTCACCTGCATTTGGCGGGTTGGCGGGTGTTAATGTCAAGCCCTGGTCATTTAGCATGTCATTGTTAGTGCACATAAATCTTAACTTTTTAACCCACATATAGAAAATTGTCATAATGTGGTTCAAGCTCAGTGTAAAACCTCCAATGGTAAAATTATGATGAAGAATTATTGGACTGAGGTTCACTAAATGAGAGTGTGAAACCAGTCAGTCAATTGGAGGATGAATAATCGTAATCTAATATGACCATGGAAATAGCATTTGTTGTTCAGATAAGACATTTTCAACCTCAGTAGATGAAGGAGCAGATAATAATGGCAGATTGTCCCTCTACCTCTGCTTCAATGCTGCATATGTGTTCTATAGTGCTTTGATTGTGTTAGATTCAGTTTATACACGACTAGAGTGTGTGTTTTGTGTGTTTATTCATGTTTGTGTATGTGTGTAGCTACTTGATGTAGTGATCAATGTTACTCTGAGTCCTGGTTCAATAAACCGCTAGATTTCCCCCTAAAGACATCCTGCCATCAGAGCTTCATTAGACGCACACACACACGCACACACATAGAAAGAAAAACAAAAACACCACTATGTGCAGTCGTTTGATCCGACCTGAAAGGACTCCCTCCATCTATCTGAAGAGCAGAACAAATCAGCTCCATCAGACCTGATCAAAGAACGAGCTGCAGAGGTCCAGTGCTACAGGTGCTGCAGAAACCTTCCACTTTTTACCAGACTCATTCACTGAATGATGGTGCGTGGCAGTTACTCCTGAGGACTGAACTGAGATTTCTGGGAATCAAATGAAGAGCGGTTTTTATTTCCTTCACAACAAAGTGTGAATGTTTGACAAACTGTTCTCATCTTGGCTCTGGAATCCTTCCAGAGGTTAGGACTGTGGACGTGATGCTGGAGCAGTTTTTTAAAAGCACAAAGGTAAGCGTGTTTAATTCTCAAAAGTCATTATCCCATTGAGTTCTAGGATACCATTAGTCTTTATATCAAAGAGCTGCACCGACTTCAGTCAGGGTCCTGATTTGCTTTCCTCCCTCTCTAACTGACCCCTCTCTTCGCTCTCTCACACATCCATATCTCTCCCGCCTCCCTCGCCTCTCCTCTTATCTCTGCTCACAGCCACCTCTCTCTTCATTATTAATTAAAACTCTATGTGTGTGTGAGATTGTGTGAGAGTGTCTGAGTGTGTGTAGGTGTGTGCGTGCATGCACATGAGGCTTCGGTATTAATTAAAGGTGTGAATGCTAATTGGTCAGATCAATAACAGGTCGTTAGGCCTCAGGGGCCAACAGCCAATAGGAAATCGTTAAGTGTCTGACATCACTGTCACTCTTCTAAAGCTGCACTGCTCTGTGGCATATGCACACACGGGCGCACACAAACACACTCACACACACATTTTTACTTGCACCCACTCTGCTGTCGCTGGAGAGAGCTCTGAGGTTGTGAAAGAGCAGAGAGGTTAGCAAGACGGAGCCAGAGAAATAGAAACTTACTGTATGTTCCTCAGACTGAATCAATATCCATTACACAGAAAGGGGGAGGGAGAGGGACATAAAGGGTTACAGAAGAGATTCAGATGCTATGGTTGTCACTATAGAGGACTGAGTAAACCAGTGTGTCCTCTCAGAAGGCCTTTTTGTGCAGATCAATATCAGAGTGCTCTTTCTCCCTTCAACCACATACACACTTTATGCTCAAATCCCTCTCTTTTGTCTCCTAATTTATCCTCTCTATCGCCGCGGGCTTGGGGTTATCAGCCATCATCAGAGTGATATTCAGTCAGAGTCACACACTAAAGAAAAGTGTAATCTGAACCTCAGATTAAGCACTGTTTGGAGGAGCAAATTGGAAGAAGAAAAGTTTAAGAAACAAAAGATGGATGAGAAGTTTTCTTAACATGTTTTACTTAATGTGACACAGACACATCTTGTACATAGTTCACTATGAAGCCCTGACTTATCTCGAGTGAATTAGCTTATTTTGAGAAAGAGCAAACTACTTTCTTTTTTTCTGGTAAAATACGTGGAAATGTATCTGTTGTTTTTATTAATGTAAATTATGAGGATAAATTTAAAATCTGAATATTCTGCCATGGGACAATGATGAGCTAACACAATTTGCTTATGATAAAAACTTTGAGGAATGTAAATTCTTCATTAGCAAACGAAACAATGGTGAGACAAAAAATGTTAGCCATGGATTGTTGGACGTGTAAAATCCATCATATTTTTTCAAATGGCAACATCCGGTTTTAAAAAATGAAGCCTATGAGGAAGTGCTCAGCATTTGCCCAAGTCTGGTTATCAAAGACCGGAATCTATATACACCTCAAGCCAAAAAGCCCTGGCATTTGCAGCATGACATCAAATTCACAGCCTGGTTCAAGAAGCGTCCAATCAGAGTCACAGCTCATGAGCCTGACAGGTCCGGCATTCTATACCCGTTAGTGAGGAGGCTCAAAGCCCACCTCCTGAGTCAGCATTTCCAATATGGCTCCCTGCAACAAAAGGCTTTATATCCCTGTATCAGGAAAAGACAGGTGATGTCACAGAGACCACATCCATGTATCATAAAGTCTGTGTTTCTCTGAGTGTCTAATCTGTCAAAATCAAAACAATGTTTTCCTATGATAGACTCACTCTGTTGAGGGGCACAGTGTGCAACAGGTGCGCTGTGGGTTCAAGTTCTCACTGCCATAGAGCATCTTTCTCATTATCGTGGATGATTTTGAGGAGCTACTGGGGTGACGTCTGCTTAATATTTAAGTTTGACATTTTTTTGTTTCTATTACTGTTGACAGCTCGTTGTCATCAGCTTCATCTTGTTCAGCGAACTGTTAGACACGTTCAGTAAGACTGTGTCCAACGTGCAGCCGTCACTGACAATGCATTCAAGGACAGCTGTAAAAGGGCATTACAGTCCTTGTATTATGCACCTATAGCATAATTTTAAGCTTGAGAATACAGATACAGCCATGGTGGCCACAGAAAAAAGTTTTGCCTTTGCACTTGACTTGGAGAGAGCAATAGTCTTTCATAACACTTTTTTTTTTCTTAATGCGCAATGACCTTTCCTTATTCTAGTAGATCAGCAGGGAGAGCACAGTAGAATTACATTGGTGGCAGGGACGAGGCTAAATTATTCAACTAAGATATTACACAAGCAAAAGTCTAAGGAGAGTGAAATGTTGGAGATTTGAACACTTGTCATTATCTTAATATTAATCTCTTTACTGCTATATGAATGAATTTCAAGAAAGAAAGCACATTGACTAAACTAGTTTAACTGTTTTGAGATTTTGTCGACTAAAACTAGATTGAAATGTCAAAAAAGACAAAGTGACTAAAACTAACAGGTATTTCTAAACTTACATTCTAATTGATGTTTACTTGTGACCCTCAAAGACAGAACACCCAGAGCTTGGCACTGGAATTGTATTGACAAGGACATGGATGGTTTATTTTTTGCTGGGGATTTCATATTTTCTATGCACACATTTCATTTCAGCAACTTTTCATACAAGAATGAGATTTTTAGATAGTACATGTATTCACCATCTATTTGTTTCCAAATTTATGATCCTATAGCCATTCCAGTAGCCTTTTCCTGAAGACAAGCTTGACAGGCAGCTAATGTTAATGCTGCTGATTGTCCAATCTGACAGCTAGTATTATGAGTGTATTGAACAGCACTGTCTCCTGGGTTTTCCAGCAGTGCTCCCACTGTTGTCTCTGTCCTATATCTCACACACCTTCACACTGACCCTTTGCTTGTCCTCAAACAAACTGACACCGATCGCACACACAGAAAAAGAGCTACACAAGGTTAATACTCTGAAGTGGATGAAACATTAGCCGTTAGCTCATGTACAGGTTACCTGAGAGACAGTCTGTGTCAATGTGTGTGCATCTTCAGTGACAGCCGATATCAGCTTTACTCTGGTGTATTCTGTGAATATTTCATAAAAGGAGAATCAACTTGCCTAGCTTAAAGTGTGTGTATGTGTGTGTGAGAGAGTCATAACTCTGGGCAGATAACATCTGTGTGTGTGTGTTGCTTGGTTGCACAGCCGAGGTGAGCTAGCATGCTAGCTGTGTGGGTGTGTGTTTGATATCTAATAGCTGTGGTTACTGTAGCGTGACTTATTAAATTTAACATCAAGAGACCCCCTGGAAGGCTGACTGACAGATAACACACACACACACACACACACACACACACACACACACACACACACACACACACACACACACACTCACACCTAAATTTAATGCTGCCAAGCTCATCTTACCTGTGAAATTAACCAACCAACAAACAACCAGCTGTGTAATCATCCGTCATAAAAAGGCTGTGATTATATATTGCCTGAGAAATTAAACAAATTAAGGTGTAGAGATCATGAACCATCTTAACTTAGTTTTAAATGTATAACAAACAAAAATGTTACCTCAACAACAGCAGGCCAAACAAAAGGAATCAGTTTTCTCATCACTGCTGCTGTTAATTACACATGCCAAAGAAAGTCAGCACTAAGATTTAACTGGAGCAGTTAATCCACTAAAGCTGAATCTACAGACTCTATAGATGTTTTATTTGAGCTGGTTAAATCCATAACAATGGGTGTTTATTCAAAATCCCATTGTTTAAAGATTGTTCCAAAGTAAATAATTTGTGCATCTGTTTCACAGCCAACTGAATATGATCACAACTTGTCCTTAAGGTCCACAAAGAATAAACCAATGGCTGAGTCCCGCCCCCAGACATGATGCAACTCCGACAGAAGGTATCCTGAGAGGCTGGGCGACATGTATATGTTACCTTTTTCTTAGCCACATCTCAAGCAAGAAAAGTCTTTTTGGATAAAGTTGTACATCATGTAGATTACAACTTCAATTCAAGGCAAACAAAAAAAAATGTCTATCTATTCTAAAGTAAGTTGACATCATGTTTGAGGCAACTAGGAATGGGGACCATGTTTGGGTACCTAACAGCATCCTTGTGACTGTGGGGGAGTGGAAGAGTAAGCAATTTTCCATGCTGGGCATGAACACAGTATTGCAAGTTTATATATTGAAGAATAAACATGTTGAATGGGAAAACCTTTGAGATTTTATCATTAAAAATTTGATATTTATTACCACATAAACACACACAAGAGAGGTGAAAATTGGTACCGTTGTGTACTGATGCCGATTGCTAGGTACCGGGCATCAGTGCCTTATTGTTTCAAATGTGAAAGGTACCCATCCCTAGAGGCAACATGTTGTCACTTGAATGGAAAGAAATATAAAGTTATCTGTAAAATTTTTAACATTACCTACTGTTAGCCTAACATTAGCTCAAAACTGCAATGTTCATCATATTGCTTTGTCTGTTGGGAGTTCATTGGCCTAGTTTGTTCTAGTATTTGTACTTTGGTGATTGTACATCATTGATCGATGTTGTCCAAAGGACTCCAGCTAAACTGGCGTTAACTTCTAGAGCTTAGTTTCATTAGCATTCTGGTATAGTATCTTCAAGACCCTCTTAAAGATGGCACTTAGATAACCCACCATTGTGATGACAACGGGATGGATCATCATGTTTACACCGGGACATGTAAATTTTATCTTGTACTTGAAGCTTTTTATCGATCTTCTAAAAAATACAATGATTCATATAATTCCAATATTAAGTTTAGGCATTTTTGGTGACTTCTATATGACATGTGATCTTTCTGTCTCCAAAAAACATCAACGGCATCCAGTGAAATGTCTTCTACTTTGAGACCTGCCATAGCACCTGTCACTGAATGTTCATTGTTTGTCTGTGCAAGTGACTAAATGGCTTATATATGGGAATTGTAGTTCTGTTTTATGTATTCTAGCATCACTGCCTTGTTCAAAGTGTCATGCACACAAAGTTAAGCCAACAGATGTCAAACATAAGATGAACAATGTTGGAGGAGATTAAAATTCAGCTCCATGCCTAACTTTAAATTGAATTGTTAAATTAGAAGAAGTGGTCCGATGTTGAAGTTAAGCCTCCACGTTATGGTGTAATCTGTATAAAGAAGTTATCTTTGCAAAAGCTGGCAATGCACGAGGGTATGAACTTTTAATTAAGAGCGGAAGGTCTGCTTACAGCAGGTCTAAAACTTTATTTTGGATAGGATTAGTGATTTGGTTATTGTACTTAATGTTGAAACTTCTCGAGGCCTGTAAAACTCCCTGCTTTCTAGTCTTGTACCTTAGTTCTCCACAGACCTTAGTTGAAAAAGTAAAAGCAGTGTAAAAGCAGAAAAAGACTGAATCTGCTGATAAAAAGCACAAGGTCCGGAGAATACAGCGCTGACAGTCATTTTAACAATTAATTAGATGATTAAATATTGAGAGAGGAAACCCATGGAACACCCTTAAATAATGAAATGTGCTGATGAGAGGCAGCTCAAGGAGGTGAGAGATCATTCAGTTGACATCTCTTATCACATTAAATGGGACATTTGTAACACTCTGTGAAAAGTGGCTTTTGATTGGCTGACAGTGTTGAAAGCTGTGTTTTGTCTAAATGCTGCCTCTGAGTGCTGTCTGAATCTGGGCATCAGGAAACTGCTGAGTCAGCATGACCCTGCTCATTTTCTAGTTATGCTAATCAGGTGACATTCCTCGCTGCTTGGCAGGAGGAGCTGATTGGATGGGCCGAGGTGGTGACCCTGAAGGGAGGCCGTTTGATTGGTTGGCTGATATAAAGCTGAATAATGGACTGACATTGGCCAGGAGGCTGTGTTATTACCAACAAACACACACTCACAAGCTGCTGCAGCATGTACACACACTGATTTTGAGCGTAAATCAGGATAGCCTGTATTTTAGTCAGGTGGTAAACGGTTATCTGACAGACCTGAATATCAGATCAATGAATCATTTGATGGAAGTTCTATTCTGTCTCATCACAGAAGAGTTTAGTAGCAGTTTGCTATAATCCCTTCATAAAAGGATTAAACACCATCCAGGTATGAGGTCAATAAATCATTTGCAGGACTTTTAATGTAAAACTCAGATCTTGTCAGTCCAGGCACTGAGAGACTTAACTTTGATTGGATTATCAAGGCGTCACGCTGATGACTGTTTTGTTGGAGAATCCTTGATGTCAGACACTGATCCTGTCGAGGTGCTGAAACATTTGGCAGCTTCCTCACATCAATCCATCATCAAATTAGTCCATTTTATCCAGTTATCACATTAATTTGTCACATTCTGGACTTCTGCGATGTGAGGCACCTACAATATCCTGATAGTTAGATGTTTGGCAGCCGGTGGCTGTAATTACATTATCCAGATATCAAATTGATACTCTGTGTGGACAGTCATTGAGGGCCTGGAGAGATTTGGCAGCATTTTTGTACTTTTCCATTATAAAATTAGAAGAAGGTAACAGGATGGTAACACTTGCTTTTGACAGTGGCTGCAACCCCACAGAGTCACATGTCAAAGGCTTTGATGGTTACACAGAATAAGGTTGCAATATTTGTCATAATAGGGAAGCAATACTCTGTGACTCTTGTCTCAATCTACCAAACGCCAGATCAGAAAACTTTTGAATCTGTCCAGTGATGCGTCACTGTTAGTACAACTTGCAGTTAATAATTACCAGATATATGATTTTAATGTTTGTAAGACTTCATTCTGTGATTTACCTCTTTGCTTTAGAGTTTCTATGAACTTGGGACAGAGCATGTAAAACCGTAACATTATAAATTCAATGGTCTGCCATCACACACGGCTGTTTAAAGGCTGATTTATGCTTGACGTAATGAGGGGTCCGCATGTTGCAATGACGTCACTTTCACCTCTACACTCCCTTGCGTGGTCCCTTTCACGCAGAAGATTTCCACGCTGCACACACTCTAAAATTTCTAACCTGCCGGACTGCTTCATTTGAGGCTTGCTTTTATCTAAAGTCACTAACAAAGGCTTCATGGCACCTCAGCTTTAGAATGTAACACTAAAAATCATGTAGCCTACTCCAGGCAGTGATGATAACCAGGTTTTGAATAAAACATGATACTTTTTAAACTATGTGTTTGATGCTTTTAGGACTTGGTGGATATCCTCCTTGATGAAGTAGACAGCAAAGTGGCAGGTTTGTGAACAAAATCACTTAAATTTCCCCCCAAAATGAAGTTAAATGCAATCTGTTGTCCACATCTGCTGTGAGTGTGTGTCCGTCTGTGTTTGTATGTGTGTGATTGTTTTGATTGATGCCCCTGCGTCGACGCTGACCTTGCAGCAGTTGGAACAGTGAGGAGCATTCACACTGTAGATAATGAACAGTCACCCACTCAGTCAGACACATACACACACACACATGCACACTTCTTTGTAGCAGCATTGATTTCTCCTGTTCAGCTATAGAAAGCATACAGCACATTACAATTTTTCACATTACTCCTCTTCTTTTCTTCTTTCCTTTTTCTTTCCTTTTTCTTGTTTTCTTCTGTTTACTTCCCTCCCCTTTGTGTAGTTTTGAATCTTTCTTTCCTCCTCCTGCGCTATCACTTGGACTCTGTTCTCAGTTCTTTTTTTCCACGTTACTTCTTTCTAATGTACATAGACCCACACTAGCCCGCCCCAAACACAGGGGGATAGGGAGACCACATACGTATACGAGTACACAAACACATGTGACTCTCCAGGACTGTAACACTGTTGTAACACTGTTCCCCCCTGAGATGGAACAAAAATATCCTTTCTCATTTTAAATGTATGAACTGAGACCTAGTTATACATGTTTGTAGGCACAGACGCACTCATTGTGCACTGTGTGCATGCTGAGCACTCAACTTGAGTTTAGCTGTGCGCTGACTCCAAGAAACACTGGATGGGAATAAAAAGAAACAAGACGAGATAGAGAGCAAGTTGTATGAAGAAAAACAGATTTATACCTTAGTAAAGGGTTGGCCAGTTCATTTTTATAAGGGACCACATGAGAAACCTGAACTGTGTCACCAACAATAACATGTACTCAAGTCTGCCCACCATTCACTTTTTCCCTTTGTTAATGTACTTACTTATATATTTTGATTAGCTGTAACTAGGGATGCACGGATCCAACTTTTCATGTCCCGTTACTGATACTGATTCTATACCAGTGTTAAATAATAACCTGCATACCCTACTATGGGAAAAAACTGGGAATGTTTTGAGTAAAAGACAAAACGTACCTACAGAATTACTGACAACGAAACTCAAAAACAAGCATTGTGGCTTCTAATAATGTTCTGCTTGCATAAAAGACAAAAATGGAGGCAGCATTGTACCAGGCAATGGTCTGTGAGGCATTTAAATAAATCCTGAAAGTTCCACCATTGTTTCTTCTTTGTGTTTCACTAACGCCTGGTAGTACCAGCAACACTGCCCCCACGGTTTCCAGTGGTACTGTTCCGTTGGTCCATATCCATAAGCTTCATGGAAACATTCAGAAATACGGACGAAATGAAGGCAGAGCACCGACAGCGGGCTGCGTCAGTAGACATATCCGTATCCGTACAGAACGTTGAGCATAAATGGGCCTTAAGTGTTTAAATGTTACACAGCAGTTTGGTTAAAACAGTGCTTCAGAACTTACAGAAATTACTGTTTAATTGTAAAGTTTTATACTCTGTAGACTAAATCATAGTTTGGCCTTGGTGTCAAGTTTGGGCCTATCCTTTCCCACTGATACCAGATCCAGCTTTGAGGGGCTGGATCGGTGCATCTCTAGCTGTAACTGGTCACCAGAAGAATAAGGATATTTTAGAAATATGTTAAATTGTGGTATGAGTCAGGGAGAAAAGTAATCCTATTTAAGTAATAAACAGTAAAATAAAAACAATCATTGCATTAGTGTTTGTTAGTCTCCATGTATACTAATTTATAACAACTCTTTAGAAAGAAAAATAACTTGAATGTTTTTCCACTTGATTTTATCTCTTCAAGTGAGAAGAATCTAGTCTGTCTTGAGCTTGAACAAGTGCACTGAAGCCTGGCTGAATTTCTGAGGTGGCCATGGGCAGCTGATAGGGGATGATCAGAGATGTGTATTTTGATGTGTTGAACTTCATGTCTTGTAGCTGTTCACATAGCGCTCACATGCTCAAGTGCGTCCATATGAAAATAATGCATGTGTCACACTTTTCATAATGAAAGCAACACAGTTGTATTGCTGGTGCGACACACTTTTTTTTTTAATTTATGTTCTTATTTATGATTGACCTCACACGGGCCAGACAAGGACAGCGGGCAGGCTGGATGCAGGCTCATGGGTCTGCCTCAGTAAGCTGAACTACCTCCAGTAACAAACAGAAAAGTATGTAATTCCTTCTATAATTATGCTCATGGTGTCTTTGGAAATCAAATTGTAAAAATGCACTGAACAAACAACACACAAAGCTTTCAAAGAAATATTAAACAACCTAAAAAAGTTATTTCACATGCCCTCAGGAGAAGACATAAATAAAGCTTTGAGGGTACAAATAAATAATAACACTGTAGGACTTGTGATGTCTAACTCAAGAGGTTTATATAATCTTAAAGTCTATTAAGATTAACAAGAACAGCAGCATCAAAATAAACAACTGTAGACTATGAGAGGATTAATCTGTCTTCACAAAAACAGATTTAAGCGTCTCTTCCTTCTCTTTTCTTATATCTTACAAATTGAAAAAGCAGAACTATCCAAATGAAAACAGCAGGACCGCTTACAAAGCAACTAAATAAAAAAAATAAAAACATATATTATATTCTTCCATACTATGCTCTTTGTTTTCCTTCACCATCAGGGTGACCTTCTCTGAATGAAGCCTTTAACTTTCCCTCTGGATTGAAGGAGGGAGACAAACACCTACTGAGAAAGAGGACAGATGGACAGAGGGTTGGAGAGGTGATAGATAGACGAGTTGATATTGTCAGTCCCCTCAGGTCTTTTTGATAAAGATCAAACTTGACTTTTACACTCAGATCATGTTCAAGTCGAGGAGCCTGGAGTCAAAATCAATCAATCAAGTGCTGATAAGAGATCAGAGAGCCGGAGAAACAAATGGTGGACCGGCCCTTGAATGTCTGCCTCTAAATATGGATGCAAACACTTTATGCGTTGAGATTTGGCCCCATGAGGCGCTGCTGTTCAGTTTTTGCTGGAACTTTGCCTATCGGCCACACAATCATTCAAATTTCACATTTCATAAAGTGTTTCCTCCGAGGGGCCAGTTTCTGTGACCATGCATGCAGCAGTCTGATTAGAGCCAGTAATGTGAGGATTGAATGTTGTTGGCCAGTGTTTATTGCTGTGACTGGAAAATAGTTATTGAGTCTGGAATATAATTGACGCAGGGGATGAAATATTTATGAAGGCTTTCTTGATGAAAGATGAATCGTAATGTGGGAAAGCAATTAGACATCACGATCCTAAGGAAAATGTAGCACTTCAGTGATGCATCTGCATCACGTTTGGTTTAATGATGCCGACAGATAACCAGGGAGGCTGTTGATCTCAAGTTTAATGGAGCTAAAGGGACTGATGAAGACTTTACAGGCAATTGGTCAGATTTCCCAGCCTTCAAACCAAAGCTGACTTGCTTTTGATTAAAAACTTTTCCACCTGCTAGAGGCTGGGCTGTCGTGCAAGACAAGTTTCCACAATCTTCTTTAATGTAAATGAGCTGAAACACAATAAACGCTCAGATAAACAAATCAGATGGGTTAACATTCTCACACTTAGTGGGAGTGTGAGGAAGGAGATTTTGTGTTTATAAGAAGACCCCCAGACGGAGTCAAAAAAACACCAAATTATACAGGAGTATCTGTGCAAGGTCTATTACTTTCCAAATCTAGCAAAGTCTTATTCCTGGGGTTAAAAATGTGTTTCCTCACTAAAATCTCGGCCAGTTTTAGCCACCTGCTCCTTCTTTGGGTCAGGGTTTTTTAAGCACCTGTATGAAGTGTTGAAATCAGTCATAGTCTGGGAATAAAACAAAAACAAACAAGCAAAATAAGACTTTAAAAACACTGAGGACTACTGGGTTGGTGTTGATTGCAGGAATCCTTTTTTTTTTTTTTTGGCATGGAGACATCATTTCTCAAAAGTACTTTGACCCTCTGTCATAAAGACATGCCTTTTTGCAGGGTGCACAGTGAGGAGGAAGTCAAAGTTTTATTTATAGTTTTGGAGGCTTTTGTTTGAAATGTTACAACAAGCTAACTTTGTAAACCCAGTTTGTGGCATAGTTTAGGGTACAGAAGGTGAGCCGACTGTTTCGTGTTAACCATAGCTCAGGGTCCAAATCCTCATTCTGTCCTACCAACCTGGTCTCTATTTTATTGATATGCTCCAAAGTTTCTCAAGAGGTCCAACTCTGGAACTGTTTTCATTCATTTTAACTCCCTGAGTTCTCTATGTTACTTTAGAAAAATACCTATGTTGTCCCATGTTTTAGTCTGTGCTGCAGGTGCAATACGCCAGATTAATTGTGACGCTCACGCCATCGTTTTGCACACAAAGCAGCTGTGGTCAGTGCTGTGTCTGGGCTGACAATGACCAGCAATGCCCTGGCAAAAGTCCTCGGAGGAAAAGTCAGCGGCAGTGGTCTTTGAACCTCCGGCTAACAAAGCAGGAGCTCAATCTGCTGCGCACTCCAGAGAGCGCAGGAGATGAACGTTCATTACCCACAGGTGGAGACCAGCGTAGTCAACGAAAACACAAAGCCTCTTTTAAAAGAAAATCAAAGCTCAAAAAAGGTATTGCTGGATAGATGATAATTCTCCTGTTTTTATTTCTGACAGTCCAAATATGTTGATACACACACGCAAGATTCTCGCTCTCTCATTTGTCATTACACCTCTGCCTCTTTCTCACCACAATGATGGCAGCCATTTGTGCTGTGGCAGTTTGCACCTGCCTTTCTAATGTGCTAAATACAGATGCAAAAACAGAGACCGCTAACAGTTTCAGGTTTGATGAATCACTCACTTTAGTTGATCAGGCCCTTAGTGTTTGCACTTCCCACTATCAAACTTGAGCTGTTTTTGTTTCTGGATTTAGCTTTTTCTATATTTAAATAACAGCCTTAAAAGTTCTTAAGGGAGAAAACGTATAAAATTTTCTCCAAAATCTCTGATCTGTTCTTGAAGGTGTTTTATTTGCTAAATCTATTGCTTGCATTTCACGATGTACAAATATCACGTATTACCAAAGAGAGCAGAGACCTTTAAGTGAGGTGAAGAGTCTCACATGCTCCCTCCTTTAAGATCTGAATCATTTATACTGAGACGTACTGAGACGTACTGAGATGGCAGTGAAGTAGATTCAAAAAAGTGCGCAATCAGAAGGTCACTGGATTAACTGTAGACGTCTGTGAGTGCACTGAGAAACTCGCCTCTTGATGTACAATGGATGGATGAGTGCCTCAATGGAAAATAACCCAGGAATCTCACAAAGCATTCGACCCACTGACAGCCTTTAAAGTCTGCTTACAAAAATCAATTCAAAAGAATTCCCAACAGTCGAAAGAAGAGAAACAGACAGATAGAAGTGAAGATGGTCGCTAAAGTTCCATTCAATGCCCCTCCTTCAGTACTCATTTATTCATCCAGCTCTGCCAGGATTCAGCTGCAGTTCATTAAAAGGAATTCAGTTGGGTAGATTAATATTCATAACATTTGATGTACTGTTCTTGATTAGTTTCTGATGGCCTGGAAACTGTTGCTCCTCACCTTTGTGGATAAAAAGAGAGTGATCCAGTGTTCTGCACCTTTAACCATTTTCCATTGAATTTATTTCCAGTCCTCTCTCCCTCCTCCATATTTTATTAGCTTTTGTTTATAACTTCTCCAGAGGCACAATATAAACTCTCTGGTTCTGTAAGTATAAATGAAGGTTAAATAAGTACTGTTATGTGGAGAGAGGAGGGGAAAAAACAAGCAGCAGATAATATACATGCAGAGAAGAGGAGAAAACCTAGCAGGAGAGAGTGGGGGTAAGGGGAGTAAAGTGAAACCCCTTCTGACTTGTTAGTCACATGGCGGCATGTTCTCAGCTGAAAAACATGGACTCTGCTGCATGTTGTGAAGAAAACGATTACATCTGGGAGCTGAGTGTCTGTGAGTGTGTGGTATGAATCTCTATGTCAGTATGGTTTTCTGAGCATGTGTGTGGATGTGTTCATATGTTTAATAAATGAACATGGGTGATGAAAATCTATATTTAACACAGTGTAATGTTTTTTATTCCATGGTTCTCTGTGCACTGTGCAAACAAGTGCTTTGATTTCTGGAAAATTCGAAGTGAATTCCTCCGCAGGCTGCTTTATAATCAGACCATGTCCAAGAGATGTCACTCACATGCTTCACAATAAGTTCTCTTCATGCAGTAAATAAATTACAACACTCCAACAACCAAACATACATTTAACATTAAATAATAAACAAGGATAAAACTGTTCACGTGTCATAAATCTGTTGACTCTTCTAGAATTAATTAATTTAAGATATTTCAAACTTTAGGTAGAATCTGTTTGTGTTAATCAAAAGTGACAGAAGTTTAGTGAAGACAAACAAGGAGAAGGTGGAGCAGGGGAAAGACAGAGGATGAGAGGATGGAGTTACAAGGGAAAGATATCCAGCAATGTTTATGCAAGTGTAGACACACACACACACATACACACGCACACAAACACAACATATGAATGCACACAGGCATACAGGCACTGTTCTAAATCCTGTGATAATCTGTAATTCTGTCTCATCAGCACAATATCAAACTGCCTTCAACATCACACTAAATAATACATCACTGTTTCACACACACACACACTCTCTCTCTCTCACACACACACACACACACACACACACACACACACACACACACACACTTGTATAGTATGTGCCGGTGAATGAATTACTTATGGCCTGACAGTCTTCAGAGGAAGGGGAAGAAATGTTCGAGTCCAACAATCACATCAAAGTGTATCGCTCGGAGCAGACAGACTTGAAAGAATAGAGTCACACCGGTACCTTTGCCCTGCTGAATGCAAAATCCCGTCTTGAGTGGTTGAAGAAAGAGCCTTTTTCATGGACCCCTGCCGCATTATGTGCAGATAATTCATACCTCTGTACCACTGGTTTTGTCTTGGCACTCACAGAACGGTATGTTAATCCACTCTGTCTCTCATCCTCTCTTTCAAATTCAGATCCAGCTCAGAGGTGCAGAAGCAGCAGGTGAAGCTGGGCAGTTCAGACATCCCCTGGCGTCTCCTGGGCTCCTGGGGCAAGACTCCTGAGGCGTTCAAAGACCAGGCAGGTTATGAAAAGCCCTGCAGTACCTTCAGGGTCCGCCCTGGGGACTCCTTCTAGTTTTATGTACCTGTAATGACCCATCAGCAAGAATCCAAGAGGCTCCTTTTCAGTTGTGTGGATGATGTGGGCTCATTAAAATGCAAGGGACTTTGAGCTTTTTTCAGATTTCAGAGGAAGGGAATCCAGTAACCTCTTTATTTCAGTCTCAGACCTGAAGATCATAATCCCAACAGAGGGTGTTTTATTGATTTATATCCATCATAATATGTTATATCATAAAAGGCACGCCAATCACATGGCAGCAACTCAATGCATTAAGGCATGTAGACATGGTCAAGACCATCTGCTGCAGTTCAAACCGAGCATCAGAATGGGAAAGAAAGGTGATTTAAGTGACTTTGAACGTGGCATGGTTGTTGGTGCCAGATGGGCTGGTCTGATTTCAGAAACTGATGATCTACTGGGATTTTCATGCACAACCATTTATAAGGTTTACAGAGAATGGTCCCAAAAACAGAAAATATCCAGTGAGCAGCAGTTCTGTGAGCCAAAATGCCTTATTGATGCCAGAGGTCAGAGGCGAATGGCCAGACTGGTTCAAGCTGATAGAAAGGCAACAGTAACTCAAATAACTACTCTTTAGAACCGTGGTCTGCAGAAGAGCATCTCTGAATGCAAAACACATCCAATCTTGAGGCAGATGGGCTACAGCAGCAGAAGACCACGCTGAGTGCCACTCCTGTCAGCTAAGGACAGGAAACTGAGGCTACAATTCACACAGGCTCACCAAAATTGGACAACAGAAGATTGGATAAATGTTGTCCGACGAGTCTGGATTTCTGCTGCAACATTCGGATGGTTGGGTCAGAATTTGGCAGCAACCACATGAAAGCATGTATCCATCCTGCCTTGTATCAACGGTTCAGGCTGCTGCTGGTGGTGTAATGGTGTGGGGGATATTTTCTTGGCACACTTTGGACCCTTTAGTAGCAACTGAGCCTGGTTTAAAGTCCACAGCCTACCTGAGTATTGTTGCTGACCATGTCCATCCCTTTATGACCACAGTGTACCCATCTTCTGATGGATACTTCCAGCATCCTCTATCTATCTAGCTACCTCCATCTCATAAAGCTGGAATCACCTCAGACTGGTTTCTTCAACATGACAATGAGTTCCCTGTACTCAAATGGCCTCCACAGTCACCAGATCTCAATCCAATAGAGCAGCTTTGGGATGTGGTGGAACAGTAAATTCTCATCATGGATGTTCAGCCGACAAATCTGCAGCAACTGCGTGATGCTATCATGACAACATGAACCAAACTCTCTGAGAAATGTTTCCAGTATGTTGTTGAATCTATGCCACGGAGGGTTAAGGCAGTTCTGACGGCAAGGGGGTCCAACCCGGTACTAGCAAGGTGTACCTCACAAAGTGGTCGGTGAATGTAGTAACGAATTCTTTGACTCTGTTTTTTTTTTTTTTTTACATTTATATATATAATCCAGCCTTTTTACTTTAAGTCAACAGAGGGTTGTTTAGGAAATACAAAGTAAAAGCAATGACTTTTACTGGCTTTTTTCATCTGCACTGTGTTAGATGATTTATTTATGAGAGAAAATAATAGCTGGAAAGAGATACAGAAACAAATATGAAGAAGGACTGAAACACCAGTTTTAAGATGAGAAGACATTTTTCCTCTTCTTTATCTTTTCTAAAAATGTCCAGTGACAATGCTCAGGCATTACCTGAGTAAATCTCAAATCTGAAACATTTCCAGCCACAGATTAGGCAGAGGGATTACATGGACTATGTGCGACTTGCCAAAATTTGGGTGGATCATTGCAGGCTGTGTAAACGTAGAGCCCTGGCTATGAGTCGTAGAAAGTGTGAGCTACTGAATGTTAAAAAACAGAAGAACAGATCATCAGTATTATGGAGCATTTTAGCTGATGCCAAGTGTGGTTTGCCTCTTTGTTCCCCTCCTCTCTAGCCGATGAATGAATTAACAGCAGGGGCTCTTCAGATAAGTTCCCTGGATATACAAAGCTGGTACCATGTCCCAAACACACACACAAACACACACACAAAAATAAAAATCCAATGAGCATGTGTGTTATTGTTATGGCGTGCACTCAAGACACACATCACAAAAATAACCACTGACAAAGCGACAGCACAAAAGCCTTACAAGATGATGCAAGGGGTGGTATGGTCTCTGAAGACTGCTGTTAAAATGATACACTGCTTAACTACTGTCATCTGAAAGTTAGAGACTAAATATCCCCACAAACCTGAAACTCCCATCATGAGCTGAGCTTCTTGACAGCACGTTTTAACTTGTCAGAGCGTGTGTTGCTAATCTTGCTAATGACGGCTGTTCTAATCTCATGACTGTGACAGGAAGCCATGACAGTGTGACTGTGCTGAAACGATGACAGATGGAAGCAACCACTGTACATGCATATTCAGCTCTTGTTAACTTGATTATCTATGCCCCAGCAGAGATATGACCTGTACCTGTAATGACAGTACACTTTGGAAAACTTCACCTTTACTGCAAGTTATCTACTTCCTGAATAATTATCATGCATCTCATTCCTTTGGGTAAAGTACCACTTCACCGTGCTGAGTAACAAATCTCTTCCTCTATGCTGGTTGTTGTCGTATCAGACCCCTCTGACTGAATATGGATGGCTTGGAGACCGATCTGTTGTGTTGTCATGTGTGTGTCTCTGGCAGACAGTTTTAAGCCGGTTTTATCCTCCAGAACTAAATGCCTCGTAAAGGACATCAAAGTTTTTCTAATCGGAATCTAATCTCAAGATCTTAAGAGCACAAAGGACATGGTGCTGATAAACAGTGGGTTCTAATTTTAACAATCACTTCAACTCTCCGTATCTCTTCTTTCATCTGTGAAAATGTTATCATGCTGTTTACTTCTTTGAAGCCCTTAAGGAAGAGGGCAAAAGGGGGATGGATTTGATGCCCTTAGAAGGGGCCAAATTCCCTCCAGGAGCAGGATAAATGTTTTATCTCTGGTTTTCTGTCTAAGGGAAATTAAAGATGACAAGCTTATAATTTACATTAAAATGATTATTTCAATTCAAGCGTCCTTTGTTTGTTTTCCCCCAAACTCCCATGTGTCACAGAAAGAAAGTTTGTCTGTTAAACTAAATCTGAGCTGAGAGCCAAAAGTGGTTCAAGTAGTTTATCTGCCACACTTATTATCTGTAAAAACGCAACAATATCTACAAAATCACAACAGACTATCATCTGAAAATGTCAACACTAAACATCTCCGTCCTTGTTCTTCAACATCAGAGAGCTCTCAGTCTGTCCCTGTTTCATGTCCTCTTGTGTGTGCAGAATTGGTAATTCTGACAGCCTCTGGGGTTGAACAGAAATGAACTTGTCACCCAAAGGGGAGTTCTTTTCTGTGCTGTGTGTAGGAGAGTCAAAGGCATGCACATTTCTCAAAAAAAAAAAAGAATCTGAATAGCCTCTCCATGGAACTGGATTGAAAAGTGAGAATTAACCCCAAATCCACACCAATATAAAAGGGTTACACTTCCTGAACAAATCTGTAAAGGAAAATATGATATATAAACTCCATGTACCAGCAGTCAACAAGATAGGATACTCACTCCAGTCACTTATAAATGTACCATGAATAACTGCAGAAACCCCTCAGAAAAATAGGTATAAGAAGCACCAAGTAGATTGCAGAAACCCTTTTAAAGGTGAGCATGAAGGAGAAAGCTTGAGTGACCTGAAAATGTTTCAAGAGGGGGAATCCCATTTTCCCATATTTTAATCATGGATATGAAGCAACAATGCAGGCTTGTAAATAACTACATGTCCATATTTGGTAGAAATCCCTGAATATGTCTGTAAACTGCTCAAAACAGTCTGTTCTGAAAATGCAAAGAGATCTAAAAGTGATTGTCACAACAGTTGTTGAAATGATGAGGTCATCGCATAAGGATCTCCAAAATGGTTAATGACAAGTCGAAGGTGCTGGCCTCAAACACCAAGGCTGGCTCATGGCTCTGCCCCTGACAGACCTCCAGAGCGATGGCAAATCAGAGGTAAGGGGGTTTTGGGAGGGAGAAGCCTTAAAGCAGTGTTCCCCAATCATGGTCCTGGGGTACCCCTGCTATACATGTTTTAGATGTTACCCCACTCCAGCACACCTGATTCAAATGAATGGCTCGTTATCAGGGTCAAGCAGAGCTTGATGACGAGCTGATCATTTGAATCAGGGGTGTTGGAGTCTGGAACATAAAAAAACATGCAGGGCAGGGGTACCCCAGGACCAGGATTTGGAAACACTGCCTTAAAGCGACAACAGCTAAAACGAAAGGTTTCAGGCAGAGGCTGAAATGAGGGTTTTCTAAATCAAAGTAGGGACTGTTTTGAACTGCCTTTCACTTGTTTCTTTTTTTCCTGCTATGAAGGCAGCCATGTAGCAGTTCGTTGTGCAACTAGGTCCTTGAAGGGAAGTTGCATCATTGCCTTTTTTTAAGCAATTGTGGCAGTTAAGAAAAAAACAATTGTATTGTATCTTCATGTGGAAATTAGAATTTTTTTGAAGTACAAAAACTAAGAACTTAAGCTTAATTTAAGAATAGGGATGGGTACTTTTCACATTTGAAACGATACGGTACAGATGCCCAGTACCTGGCAATTGGTACCAATTTTTAGTACTTTTTTGTGTTTATTCAGTAAAAATATCAATTTGTTTAATAGTAAAAAATATATTTTTTACAATTTAACATATTCGTTCTTCACTATATAACCCTGCAATGCTGTGTTCATGTTGAGCATGGAAATTGCCTTCTCTTCCATCCCTCACAGTCACAAGTATGCATGTAGGTATTTAAACATGGTACCATTTGATTTTACATGAACCCGTATCTGTAACTTTTGACAGAATTTGGTCGGTACCTTTAAAAGTACCTAATTCGGTACCCATCCCTATTTTAGAATTAGAAAAACCAACAAAAACTTCTATTATAAAAACTTCATGTGTGGCATATTGCTTTTTTAAGTAGAATGGTCAACCAAACATTGGTAGCAGTTGCTCAAAGTAAACAAAAAAGCACCAACAGGATCATTTCTGTAATCTGTCTTGGCTTTCTTGTCATCACATTGTCTGTCACATGCATAGTCTTTCTCAGTCAGAGGCCTAGGTGGTTGTTTTTTTATGTTTTAGAACCGAAGAAGGTGACACACACACACACAAACATGAACACACAAACACATGTTCTGACCTTCATAGTTGAGTTTAAAGCCATGTGCAGAGACAGCAAAGTCACTGGTCAACCTCAAAGAGAAGACATTCCCCGTACTGGTGACAGGAGCAGGGACCTGGAAGCCTGTTAGCCTGCAGAGACAGAGAAGATGTGTTGACATAATTAACATTATCAGACACAGGGTGTGAGTACAGATTAAGCTTCAGTGCTTCTTTTATAAACTCAGGACCCATCATCGAGGCAACAAAGAGAGTGGCATACAGACATTATAACTGACCCATGTGTCAATCACAGCTCCCTTGGGATTTTATGAGTTCACAAAAATGTTGCATTTTGGTAAATGAAAACTCTGAAAATTACATTGTGGGATAGGTTGTTAAACTTAGAATGGCAAACAATAACAAACAATCTCCTAATCTGTTGTAAGTTTAATGAATATTTGTTCCAAAAGTTTGCAGTCTTCTCAAATTTCCTCATCAGCTGCGCTATTTTACATCAGGCACACAGAATGACTTCCAATGTCTGCTGCTATTTTTACACTCTCTGATTACACCACCATCTCTGGTGCTTCCTCTCACCATTACCACAGCCTGCCGTCGAGCCTCTGAGGCAGAACACAAACAACTTTCCATTATTTGAAAACATAAAGACGGGCTGCACTAAAACACACTTCTCAATAGAGGCTTTTAAATAAATCAGGCCATGAGATCAGAGTGTGGCCATGAGCATGGTGAGCCATGGTTAGCAGACGAGTCATTCTGAAATGGGTTTGTGAACAGACAGGCCAACAATAAAACAGGAATCAAGTAGTGAACCAGGGTGCCTTTAATCTGAACTACACATGTTTGAGAGTGTCCTCCAAATGTAAGCCACCACACGCATGTCCAGGTTGGCCTTTAGCTTGTTGGAGGCGAGGCAAGGGAGGAGGAGAAAGAGGGCTGGAAGGCTGGCTGTTTTTTTTCTGTTTGTTTTCTTTGTTTTTTTTCCACATCTGGCAAAAGGCCAAACTTTCTTCCTGCCGCAGCGACATTTTTATGTGACTCATTTTTTGCGTGTCCTTTTATTCCTGTTCTGTCCATCTTCTCTGTCCTCAATCCACCCGCACAATCATTTCTGCTGCTGTTAAAAATCACACTTCTTTTCTTTACTCTCACACACTTCCTGTTCTTCATTCTGTGGCATTTATCCACCTCAATCTTTCTACCTGCTCTTCAGTTCTTCTCATCTCTGAGCCTTTGCCTGTTCCTGGCATTCACACAGCTACCTTTTCACTTCCCCTTCATACTTTCTTTTGTTTGACTTTTTGTCCTTTTCACCCTTTCCCCTATTATTTCTACTGTCTGTGTTGCATCTTTTCCTTTTTTATATCACTTTTATTTTGAACCTGCTCTCACTTTTACCACTCTTCTCACCCTGTACCAACCATGTCCCTCTGGCATCCATCTAACTTTATTCCCTCCTTCCCTCAGATTGCAGTTTGCAGTTGCTTATCACAGATTATCCACAAGGGCTTAGAGAAAGGGCAAAAAACTGCCATCTTGATGATTTCTTTTAAGTATTGATTCATTTTGATAAATCTAGAAGTAATAATATCTCAGCTCGTTTCTGAATAGCTTGCTTTATCTGCAAACAAAACTTTATCAGATTAAGTGGCTGTAGGCACTATAACCCTCAAAGCTTGAGTTACTAATATAGACTCCCAAAAGTTTCAGATCATTTTAGATGTGAATGTTACCATGTGACCAAAAAAAAAACAAAACAAAACAAAAACACAAAATCACAAGATTTTTCTGGGAACAAAAGGTTTTAATAGACTATCATTTAGCTGCAGTTTCTTTTAAAACACCTGCTCCCTAACCTGTATGTGCCCCTCCATTCAATGATTCACTCTTCTCTGTGCCTTACTTCTATTTTGCATGCTTCTTTTTCAGGAACCCAACCCCACCCCATTGCTGACCTTTTTATGCTTTATCATTAGTGTTAGTAACCCCATGGCTAAAGCTGCAGCAGTGTAGAAAAATTTCGAACCAAACAAAGCACAAAACATGAGGCTAGGGATGGGTACCTTTCATAATTAAAACAATATGGTACCGATACCGGGTACCTGGCAATCAGGACTGGTACTCCACGGTACGAATTTTCAGTACTTTTTTGTGTTTATGTGGTAAAAAATATCAATTTGTTGTTTGTTTGCTTTTTTTTCATAGAATGAATTTACATAAAACAGTACCCAGTACTTTTGACAGAATTCAGTCAGTACCTATAAAAGTACCTAATTTGGTCCCCATCCCTATGTAAGGCAATTTGTGTATCATAGATGAATAACTTGTTCAACTGCTCATACGTCTTTCTTCCTCAGACATCAGTCATCCAATCCACCAAACAAGAGTTGATGGCAGAATAAGCTGTTTGGCATTGGTAGAGAGGATTTGGCAAATCTTGTATGGAAACAACCCAGTCAGCTCTGCAGCTCAACCCACAAATACATGTTCATACAATTGTGGCACCATTTAGGAGGGGGAACTAACAGGCTTTCAAACAGTAGAAGATTTATTGCCAAGAAGTATTAAGGATGTCCCTGGTGCAGATTTGCAGTACGGATTAGGGTAGATTTTGGTATTTTCCAGTTGATCAGTGATCAGCACTGAAAAAATTGCTGCTGAACACTAATGCATCTGTATACCTGAGCTCCCTGAGTTCACCCAGACTCATAAATTTGATGTCTCACTGGAACTGTACAGCACAGTTCATAACATGCAATGTGATTAGTCTGACGACCCAAGTATCAAATCGGGACTTAGTATCAGCAGACATTCAATACTCAACAACTGGATCCATATTGGGGGCAAAAAATGCTGATTGGGACATCCCTAATTTAGACTTATTTTTTCTGCAAAGTTTAGAAAGCAACAACAGTCAAACAGTCATGCACACAACAGGATCATTCCAGCAAGTGGTGGCACTACCCCTTTGACCAAAACAAAAAAAAGATTTCTCTAAAGAATCAGAGGAAAGGCTCCTGCACCAATGAAACACACTCTGGACTTTGAAAGGAAGAATAAAACTCTAAGGAGAGCAAAAAAGCCCAAATCCCCCATTGAGGCTGGTTAAATTCACAACTTTGACCGTTTCTGTGGTAGAGAACACAGGTTTTACCATCTTCTCAACACTACACTGCAGACATTGCCTTGCAAGTGCTGTGCAGCAAAGTTCCTGACACTTGTGAGGTGATTTAAAACGTGATGTGCCTCTTGTTAACTTTACAGCAGACATTCAGAGTTCTGGCATTTATCCCATGTCATCGGTGAGCCTCCCTGCCAACTGGACTGCTTCCTCTCTTTTTGAGTTTAAGCAGCAGACTATCATGGCCCTTAATAAACTGATCAGTTTTACAAAAGTGTTATTTGAACTGAGTTAACTTGAACAATTAGAGGGCATCTTTTGTATCTATTATTTTAGTTCTTTTTTCAACAAACAAAAAGAAAAGGCTGATCAGGACAGGACATTCCCTTTTTTTTTTTTTAAGTTGAATTTGAGTCCATTTCTCCAAAGAATTTGCTTTGTTCTTGTTTCCTCTCGCTCCTCTGGTTGGCCCTTCCTGTCAGCTGGATTCTCATTTCTTAACTGACTTATTCCCTTTCTGTTTCTCCATTCTCTCTCATCTTGTCCAAAACCACACAAAGAACAAATGGCGGCCACTTTCTTAAAAGCCTCCAACCATCTCTTTAATCTCTCCCTCTGTTCCCATTTTTTTTTTAAATCTTATCTGTGTTTCTCAGTTTCTACTGCTTTCCTATTTTTAGTTGCTCTTCCCTACCATCCCTCCTCTTTTAATATAACTTTCTTTCTCTCTCTGTCCTTAAGCCACATATTTGCATCCTTTTAGTGTTTTTTTTTTGTTCATTGATGCAAGTTCTGCCAATTTCTGTGCAGCTTGATTTGCCAACAAGATGTGTTGTTCCAAAAAGCATCTCAGTGAAAACAGAAAAAAAAGAAGCAGTGAGTGTATGGTATTATGAGAAGTTGCTTGATAACATGCAGCCAGCATAAAAAATACAACAAAGTCTGTGATGTGTAAATAAAGCTTGATTCATTCCCTTTCTTTTCTGCTTCCTCTCAAAAATCTTGTTTGTAACGCTCCACACCTGCGAGAACAAACTTTCAGTACACATGCAAGCTTGCACCCACCCACTCACACACACACACACACACACACACACACACCTGATACACACTCCTTTCTGTAAAAAAAAAAAAAAAAATCTATCTTCGGATTTTTGTGTCAGAGATTTATGAGGTAAAACAAAAATTCTTTCAGAGAAAGTGAAAGACAGATGGAGCAGTGGGCGGCTGATGTTCAAGGTCTATTGTTGGGGGAGTGTGTGTGTACTTGTGTACGTGTATACGTGTGCGTGATGCATTGAGTGAAATTACATTAGCAAGTGAATGAAGAACTAGCTAATATCAGCTGAGTGCCTCTGCTTTCTCTCTCCCTCTCACACACACACACACACACACACAGACACAAATGAGGGGAGGTACAAAGAGCAACACACACGCACTAACATACAGAAAGACACACATAAAGACAAACCATTCTCTTTATTTTCAACAAAAAAAGGAACCATGAAGTCTGGCTAATGCGATTGTCAAAGCCCTTCTCTCTGTTTTTCCCTTTTTCTTTCTCCTCCTCTTGTATCTGATGCTCTCTTTATTGCCAAAAGGCAAAAGAGATTTTTCATTATTATTACTGTGATGAAAAAGAAGTAACTGGGTTTAAGATATGAACCGTAAAAATAAAAAAAATAATAATAATAAAAGAAGGGTGGACAGAGTAAAAAGAATTTATCACAGTTGAGGTTTTTGTGTTGTGTGTAAAGATTAAATCATGATTGATTGTAACGGCACCGTCAAATCGCATCACTGAGTTTTTTAAGCTTCAAAAAAGACATCAACACAGGCTTTTCTGGAAAGTCTGGGTACAGGATGAAACATTTTTAAGGCATTATGTTTGGAAGATTTCAATGATTGTAGCTACCACCTGGTTTAACCCCATAGAGCCAAGCATAACAACGCTACGTTTGCATATTAAATTTGGATTCATGGTAGATCTGACACCAGATTAGGGATGAGAATTTACAGTAATGCCTGTATTCAAATACTGTAAATTACTAATGAATAAATATTAGAATACTCATAGATTATTTATGTTTTTATTTTAAAGGTCCCATATTATGCAAAAGTCACTTTATTTAGTCTTTTAGGGAAATTTTTGGGTTTTTGGCTTTCCTCCCAGCCCACAAAATGTGATATTTAATGACAAAACCTGCACTTAGTGCTTGTGAATGTAAAATCCTGATCTAAAACGAGCTGTTTGGATTTGGGGGATTTGCAGATGCCAGCGATTCCCTTTTTTGACCAATCAGGAGCAAGTCTGACCTGACTGGTCCACCGGGGCAGATACCCCCGAACCTCCTCCCTGCCCACTACCCTTCCCGCTGCTGGAGAGATTTCTCTCCAGCAGCGGGTAGGAGAATGCCAAAGTTGAAGAGCCATCAACTGCTCTGTTTTTGGCTGTAAACAGCCACACAGTTCCATCATGCACCAAAATTCCCATCTCGGAATAAAAGACTGAGTGGCCAGAGTTCATTTTTCAAGGAACTGTGCCAGCTACACTCAGTAAAACTGTGCATGTGTGTGCTAGTCACTTTACGGCCGACTGCTTTTCTAACTTTGGACAGTACAACAGAGGGCAAGTGAATAGACTGGTCCTGAATCCAGGCGCATTACCAACCATTTGCCAACAAACCTCAGACCCTGGAAATGTGAGTATTTTAAATGCTGTGTGCTGTGGAGCAGATGTAAAAGCTTTTCCTCAGTGTCCCCTGTCTCTGTGTTAGCTTCAGGATGCTAACTTTAGCTGCTGTTAGCCTGTTGTTTTAGCCTGTAATGTTACGGTAAATGAGCTTCGCTGTTTTCTAAACATTATGCACTTGGAGCTTGTGGCGCCACTCTCGGTGACGCGGAAGAGCAGTATCAGCGGTGGCTCATTTACATATGAAGGTCACGCCCACTAAATCAGACCATTCTGAACAGAGGGGCTATGAGAGCCTGGAAACAATGCTGCTGTGCTTGATTTATTGGCTTTTTGGACCAAAACATGTTACTACCATTTCATGAAGACATCAGTGATCCATATTAAACTGCAGAAAAGGAGGAGAATATGAGACCTTTAACACTAAACCAAGACAGGGTCTGTCAGACTCAGACTTCCCAGAGTGCAATCAAAGTCTTTACATTTATCTTCTCCACTCTCGTAGATGTTGTTGTAGTGGCTTGTACTCAGCTCTCTGAAGCTGTCACCTTCCACAAAACTTAATGGGAGCAGGCTAATCTTCTCTGCTCTGGATTCATCACAACAACACATAACAGGGCCAGCAATTGACATGATGCAAGACTGCCTGCTCTGCTGTTTTCTCCTTGTGCTTTGAGCGCATGTGGTTAAGCGTCAAACTAGTTCATTTATGGCATGGAGGTTTAACGCCACATATCTCGCACTGCACATTAACTTCAATGTTACTGTCAAAGTACTTCCGGCAACACTTTTCTTGCCTGATGTGGAAGGTGTAGTAGAAAATTCTGCATTCCCTATAGTAACATGTTTCTAGAGAGTTGGTGTAGCTGCCATAAAACAGTTGTTTTTGCTGAAATCTGGCTCAGTGTACTGAAACTGTGGTTCCTTAAAGGCATACGTTTGTATCCCAGTAATTATTTTCCTACCTGATACATTCAGTTAAGCAACGTAAAAAAGCTAGGTCGCACATATAAGACTGTGTTCAAGCTATGTCGCCAAAAGCAACCCTTCCACGGGTGCACAAAAAACAATATGTTATTCAAAAATAATGGGGTCAACGGCGAGTATTCGAGTACTTGAGTTGCTTGTACCCATCCCTAAACCAGATAAAACAGATTGAGTCTTTTTGCATATAAAATCTGAGGATTACACTTTCCCAGAGCACTGTTTTCTTTCCACTTATGTGTTTGCAAAAATCCAGTTTCAAGCATTTAAAAATTGGGATCCAGTCCGCAGCAGTTCACATCAATTCCTACATCGACTAAAACGTCATTGGATTTTACATTTATGTTTTTGAAAGATACAGTCATGACATTTCTGTCTTTAGAAAAATGTGTGTAAAATTTAGTTCTTGATACTGTTTATTGCACTTTTAGCAATTCATTTAGTTATTCTGCATGTGGGTTTATTCAATAAAAGTTTAGCATCTTAGAGTTGTACTGATGCATAACAAAGTTTTAAGAAAGAAAATGACAATACAGCATGTAAAAATGTAGAGATATACACTGGCAGACTTGATATGGTACATCATAAAGAGTTAATAACACTGGTTACGCATGTTAGGAACATTAACAACATCAGGGCTTTGAATCTACAAAAAATACAGTCGAAATCAGAATGATGGATGTGCCTAAATATTTATTTATACTTTAACAACAACTAACTCAAATAGTTTGTACCCACATTAAGGCCAAAGAACTTGTCTCAAACAAACCTTTTTTTTTTTTTTTTTCTTATCAAAACAAACGGCAACAGGAGCTCTGTATTAGACTCCATACGTTAAAGCTGTTTATTTCCCCCAGGCTAGTGTCAGTTTGTGTAGTTCGTCAGTCCCTAACCACAAAAGTAGCAGTACCAAGAGACCCCTGGGCGTGTTTGTCTCTGAGCAGAAGCAAGTGTGTACGCGTGTGTGTGTGTTGCGTGTGAATAGGTGTATGTGTGTTGTTTGTGTGTGTTTTATTGAGTCGATACTGACCCAAGGCCTGACCCCACAAACCAAAGTGCTCTGAACATCCTCCTGTAGATTCCCCTCATGCTCTTTCTTTCTTTCTTTCTTTTCCTTTATCTATTCATTTTGACGCTTTCTGTGTGGAGTGTGTAACAGCCTTTTCTGACCAACTACTCACTCTTTCCCTTGAGGCAGGTAGTTTTTTTCTCCATAACTAAAGCTCTTAAAATGTGCTTGTTTACTTTAAAATGAACAGTGAGAGCTATGATTTGAGTTTCCTTTAGAATAAAAGAGTAACATAATACAATAGCATATCAAAAATGTGCCTTTGAAAAAAAACGTGACATAATAACTAGGCTTCTACGAAGCACAAGTGGTCGTAGTTACTCAGGAAATTGTAATACAGAGGCTTTCTCTCCTACTTTTCTTTTAACGAAAAAAAACTTCTCATATGTTCTATTGAGGAATAAAAGACCCAAAATCAGCCAAATACTTCAAATTGTTTCAGGCATTGAGAGGTCGAATTTACGCAAACAGGATAAACATTCATCAACCTTGACCTGTGACCATGCACGCAATTCAAATTCAACCTTGAGCACAAGTGGAGATAAGGTAGAGGCTTTAACCACCAAGTAATTCAGAGATTTTTCCAGAAATGCCTGGACTTGGTTTATTAACATACACTTAATACTTTGATGGATGATTATCTTCGTTGGTTGGCTGAAATAATGAAAATCCAAAGGGTATGTATGTTGTTCAATGTACATTTAACAATACAGAACCTTGTATTTACATCAATAAATCTACTTGGTGGGTAGGTTTAGCATGTAGTGCGTGTTACATGAAGGGTGAAATATGACAAATGTTTATAATGAAGGACTAACAGGAACCATCTCGCTCTTAAAAACATGTGTTCCCTCTCTTCCCGCTCCTCCACTTCATGTCAGAAGATTTATTTCCCCTACCTCGCGTCCAAAGTTCAGGGTCTGTAGTGAGTGATTGATTAACAACGCTAGCCTGAATGACAGAAAAACACACACACACACACACACACACATATAAAAAACAGTCATTTTTCAGGTTACACTCTATGTGATGTGTCTTATAAATCAGTCACTCACAACCCACCCTGAACTCTGAGTGTTTTTCTGTGTGTATGTGTGGAGAGGTCCTTGACCATGATGGCAAGTAATCCATTAAATTAGTCACACACATACCTGTAACTTCAAAGGTACACAAACATAGGCCATGTGGCTCTCACACTCCATTCACTGACTGGTTCTGTTTATAGCAGAGGGGGAAGTAGAGTGTAAGAGACAACAAGTGGCATGTGACCCTGCAAAGTGGGGATGTCCCAGTGAGCATTTTTCTGAACAGATCTTTAGGTGCTTTGAAATTGATGGACATTCTTGTTGTTATTTTGCCCGGGTTTTGAAGATAGGATTGTATTTTTACTTAAAGTAAAGTTTTCATGTGATAAACAGGTGTGTGGGAGGGGGGCACCAGTCTTTGTGGTTAATTTGTAACTATTCTTTATTATGCCATGCTTGTCTTGTAACACCTACTGGATGCCTTGAATTTCCCTCAGGAAAAATAAAATATCCATCTTTTTATTGGACCACTATTCATTTTTGGCTCTCGATCCAGATGTTTGTTTTTTTTAGTTTTCAATATATGCTGATATTGACCCCCCATTCAATATTTGGGTATGGTGGGTATAAATTACAATAAAATGTTTCTAGGACTTATTCCATTTAGTGTAGTCAGGGCAGTTTTGCTGTAAAAATCATGCTCTCTGATTGTAGACCCTTACATTGTGTGCCTGCAACACAGCATGCTTAAATCCAAGGCTGCTCTGAACACAACTCTCATGAAACGTGTGTGATTCATAATGTTGGGGCTGGCAGCAAGAAAAGTGAATAAAACATTGTAAATCTATGGGGGTGAAGTGAAAAGAGTTCATTATTGAACAGAAAATATCTCTTTTTTGACTTTCTGGAAAAAAAACAACAACAAAAAAAAAAGAAACTCAAAACAGCAGCTGATTCAAAAAACTGGTCAGAGCTCATGCATGTGCTTGGTTGCCCACCAGATGGTTGGGCTGGAATAGGAAAAATCCAATTTCCTTCAAGCTGATAGCATTCAGCGCTGCTAGCATGGCTTTGTCAATCAGCCCGCTAGCTTCCCCAACAATGTGCATGTGTGTTTGTGAAACTGTGCATCAGCGTGTCTGTGCAGACCCTCTTCTTATCTCGCCATATGTCAGCAGTGTGGCGACCTGCTCAGGCCATTTGTGTGTGTGTTTTTCCATGAGTGTGTGTTTGTGTCACTCATTGTCATCCTTATTGGCACCCAGCAGTGCAAACACCCATCCCTTCCAGCACCCCTCAGCATGGCCAAGATGCCCACACATGATAAGCCCTTTTCTGCTGCATCCTGAAGGAGGGGGCAGCGTGGATGGTGACAGAGGCACCGCGGCTGCTCTCAGTGCACCCCTCAAGGAGAGACACTCTGACTGGGGTTGAACAGTAGATTAACCTCCCTGTCAGCCCCAGAGGTTCCAAGACAAACCTGCCGGGTCTCAGACGGACATGACCCAACACACATCAGATGCCCAACTGTAATTGTGGAAAAGAGTACTGGCACTTCAGTATTCTTATACACACAGATAACAAAGCAGTCCAAACATGCCCCACTCTGGATTTTCATATGTATGTTTAAGATGGGAGTGTTTGACACTGCTGCCCACTAAAAAGCCCAACTGAGAACATCAAATTGGTAAGAAATATACACTCACTGACCACTTTATTAGGCCCAGCTGTCCAACTTCCCATTATCGCAAATTTCTAATCAGCCAATCACATGGCTGCAACTCAATGCATTTAGGCATGTAGACATGGTCAAGACAGTCAGCTACAATTCAAAGCAGGCATCAGAATGGGGACCAGACGGGTTGGTCTGAGTATTTCAGAAACTGCTGATCTACTGGGATTTTAACCCACAACCATCTCTAGGGTTTATAGAGAATGGTCCCAAAAAAGAAAATATCCAGTGAGCAGCAGTTCTGTTGCCCAAAATGCCTTGTTGATGCCAGAGGTCAGAAGAGAATGGCGAGACTAGTTTGAGCTGGTAGAAAGGCAACAGTAACTCAAATAACTACTTGTTACAATCCAGGTCTGCAGAAAAGCATCTCTGAACACACAACACGTCCAACCTTGAGGCAGATGGGCTACAGCAGCAGAAGACCAAACCAGGTGACCCTCCTGTCAGCTAAGAACAGGAAACTGAGGCTACAATTCACACAGGCTCACCAAAACTGGACAATAGAAGATTGGAAAAACGTTGCCTGGTCTGATGAGTCTGGATTTCTGCTCCACATTCAGATGGTAGGGTCAGAATTTGGTGTCAACAACATGAAAGCATGGATCCATCCTGCCTTGTATCAACGGTTCAGGCTGCTGCTGCTGCTGCTGGTGTGATGGTGTGGGGGATAGTTTCTTGGCTCACTTTGGTCCCCTTAGTACCAACTGAGAATGGTTTTAATGCCACAGCCTGCCTGAGTATTGTTACTGACCATGTCCATCCCTTTATGAGCACAGTGTACCCATCTTCTGATGGTTACTTCCAGCAGGATAATGCTCCATGTCATAAAGCTGGAATCATCTCAGACTGGTTTCTTCAACATGACAATGAGTTCACTGTACTCAAATGGTCTCCACAGTCACCAGATCTCAATCCAATAGAGCTCCTTTGGTATTTGGTGGAACGGGAGATTCTCATCATGGATGTTCAGCCGACAAATCTGCAGCAACTGTGAGATGCTATCATGACAACATAGACCAAATTCTCTGGGGAATGTTCCCAGTACCTTTCTGAACCTGAGGCAAAAAGAGGTCTAACCAGGTACTTGCAAGGGGGAACCTAACAAAGTGGCTGGTGAGTGTAAATCCCACACAAATAGCAAAGTCATCACAGAGTACAAACCGATTTGTATACCCACTATTGTGTTTTTTTTTTTGTTTTTTGTTTTTGTTGTTTTTTTGTTTGTTTTTTTCAAATTATTATGTAAAAAAAAAAAAAGGCATAAAAACTACCACGTCATTGGCTCAATCATTAGCCAGTACCAGCAGAGCTTTGCTGGAGTCAGGCCCAGATTTTCAAACTTCTTTGACTGTGTTTATCTCATGAGACTTAGGATAGTAACAGTAAACAGAGTCCTTCCATTGTTGGAAAAGGAGTTGTTGCTTCCACTATTAAATGATGAATGTTGTGTTCTCCTCCTCCCTCCCTCTCTCTGCCTCTCCCTCCCTCTCTCATCTCTCAGGCAGTTAGATAGATAGTGAGTGCTGCCCCCCTGAGCTAAAGCTTGTTTAGGCTGCTGGCTACCCTATCACTTACTATTAAACCTGACACGCATACAGAGAGAGCCAAACAAACACATGAAGGCAGAGACTGGAAGGAGCACACACATCAATGCAGGTTCCACAAAAATGTTGCGTTTGCATGCAAGTGCACCTGTATTTTGTAGATAGGTAGAGACAGATTGCATGTCTGCTGGCATTTAAAGGGGAGGTGTCAGGGCTGACAGCCCCTTAAAGGGACAGTCCACAAAGAGATATATATGGATGGATGGAGACCAGAAGGAAAGGGAGGCTGAGACTGGATGGTGGGAGACAGGGGGGGATATAGGTGAAGAAATATGACGGGGAGGGACACACACTATCACTCACACATAGTCAGCCAAACACCAGCACAAACTGAGTGTGGAAAAACAATAGAGCACACACATTTTCAGGGAGAGTATGAAATAAAAATATTGAAACTAGTTTGCAACTGGACTGAAGTTTATTTTTTTGGACAGCAGTGAGTCTGCTGCCAACTTGTCACTAGGCAAGCCAGGTCATGTTAAAAGCTGAATTTTACCTTCCACATAAACAAGTTTGTTTCTCAGTTTTAAGCAGCTGTAGGAATGCCAGCCCACGTTTTGTTGTGTATTTCTGTGCTGTAGCAGAATAAATAAATCAACCTGAACTTTTGAGTCCTAATTTCAAGGTTTAACAATGATCAAGCCAAACACAACTTTCCCAACCAGCCTTTTGTTTTGGATACAAATTATTTACCTCTCTAACAACAAGGATTTAATGTGGAATGGGATCCATCAATATACCATGCACAACTGAACAGAACAAGAGTTAAGCTTGCAGGGCAGCTTCTGGGAAAAAAAAAAACAGCTTATTCTCTGTGAGTAACTTGTTCAATGGGAAATTATGAGAAGTTTTTTATGATGATTCTAAAAAAAATCTTTGTAACATTTTTGGGGTTCAGCTCAGGGTCCCGCTATCATTTTATCTTTTTTTTTTTTTTTTTTTTTTGCAAAACAGCCCTTTCTGACTGCTCAAATAAAAAGAAATTGCAGGCTTTAAGGAGAATTTGTGACAGTTGTAGTAGCTGTAGCTTTAAGATGCTGCAGTAGGTGTGGCAGTTGTTTCAATAAAGCTTTTCCAGTAGCTGACTGAGAAATTTGACCACAGTCATAAAACATCCATTTTTTTTTTCACTTTTGATTGAAATGAACTGTAGAACATGCTCAGCACCATGGACAGCGTCAAAGCTTTTCCTTTTTTTTCCACTTTGGCTGAGCACACAGATTATGACTTTTAGACCTTCTAAAATCACAAGACCTTGGTGGACAACACATTATGTGTTTTTTAAGACAAGCTTTGGCATTACATACCTCTGAACTCTACACACTTGATGTTTGTGAAATTCAAGCCACAGACTTTAAGTGTGCTGTCTAATGTAGTGACAGAAACTTGCTTGATTAAACAGGGCAACAGAACATAAACATAGAGCATCATTAATGTGATCAGCAGGCTGCCCTAGTGTGTGTTCATATGTTCTGAATATTTCACTTTGCTCAGGGTACAGAGTTGTTTATGTCCACTGCCATGTTATTGGGCTTGAAAATTACATAAGTTCTGGTTAGTGATGCTTCTTCATCAGCTTCTCTCATGTTTTGTGTGTATGTCATAAGCGGCAGAATGATCTGTGATAGTATTAACAAACATGTTTTGTATCTACAATTCCACGTCAGAGAGGGGCCATTCTGGTTTGAACCTAAAAAAAAGAAACAAAAACTATCAATTAATTGCTTTTATCACTAACTACTTTTAGAAGATGTGATAAGTATTATTGATACGTATTATTATAGTGTTACAACCAAAGCTGCTCACACTGCAGTCATGTTGTGGCTTACAGAGCTCAAAAAACGGCAAAGACATCCATAAAAAAGAAAAAAAAAGAAAAAGACTAGCTGAAAGCATACATGAATAGCAGAAGTGGCATCAACAGCCAACAATGTGTTTTGTACACTCTCACAAGATAACATTCACATCCAATTGTTAAAACTTATTGCACATCTCTTCTGAGCTTATTCTTATTGAAACATTTGATTCTAAGATGCACTACAGGGCATGTCACCGACTCATAACACCACAACAATAAAACACACTCCATAAGTATGCAGATTGTGTTTAGAGGTGTGACCAGCTTCAGAGAGGGTGATGAATTATTCCTTTGAGTTAATGATACTGCAGGTAATTGTCTTCACATTAAGGTGTGCTTCTGTTTTAGTTTCATTAATATGGACTGTTTCATTTTCTTTCTTTAATTGAAGCAAGAGACTTCTTTCCTCTTGGCTCATAAAATGCAAAAATAAGAGTTGGAGCAAGGAAAGAAACTTTAAATGATGACAAAAGTGTAAATGCTACAGCTGAAGGTAGAGTGACTCATGGAGATACTTTCCCCGTGCAAATGAAAAGCTGAAAAGATGGACTGATAAAGCAAGCCGTTTTATCATTTTATCATCCAGAATGAACATTTTGGATATCTGCAACAGAATTCTTCTAGGATGAAACTCCCATTTCAGATATCTTGTATTCAATTGTTACTTATGATAACTGAGGTGAACTGACATCTTTTTGTGCATACAGAACTGCACTAGCAAAGATTTAGTCATCGTCATCCTTTCAGGTATTAAGAAATGTTTCATTCATCTCAGTGCAAGTAAAGAGGTCTATGTTCTCTTTAACTCACTTTAGTTCAGTTGAGCTGGTTTATCATGACCGTGAACATTTTCAGAGATTAACTCAGAGACTGCTTACACTTTGCAAATGGGAATGAATAATTTAATATCCTGTAGATTGAGACTCTTTGGCATTCATTAAGTTAACATATTCGCATGTATTTTATCATATAGATCATAAATGAGCCCGTACATTTGCAAAATGGTACGTTAAGTAGGTGCCTGGCAGTTCTCCAGTGACTTCCTTCAGGTCATATGTCTACCATGACATCAGCAGCGGTTTGATTACCAGACATCATGGCTCGGTTTATCTACCGTGTGGAAATAAACGGTACTCGTTATTCAAAATCCCTACCTTTGAAATAAGCTATGATGGTTTCAATGGCTTCCAATGGAAACTGAGATGTCTTTATTTGTGTGAATGTCTTGAGGCTGCGGTGTGTATAAAGTATGTGTGTTTCCCTGTGTGTGTCCCACTATGTTAGTTTTAGCCTCAGGGCTGAGGGCATATCCTGTCATCCAGTTTTTAATGTTTAATAACACAAGGAGAGGACGCAGCACTGCATACTAATGACCTACAGACCAACACACAGAACACACACACAAGTACACACACATACATATGAAAAACATCCAAAAAAGATTAATGAGAGCCATTTTAATAGTTAGGAATAACAATGGTCATTGAGGAGAGGAGTGACATTTAAAAACACACTCTGTATATAAAGCCCATGGTCCAGTGAGGATACACTGGCTTTAATGGTCAAGTGACAGACAGTGATTAATTGATACATCAACGCTGAGTGTTTTCAAGCATGTGCATGTGTTTTAAGGTCACTACATGGTCTTTTAATTGAATTCTTGTATTTCTGTCTTAAAGGATAATGGAAGGAGCACTGGAGCAAAGAAACACTTTACTCTCCTGCTCTCTCTGCCTACGAGCCTTTTTGTCTGGTGTATGTCTGTCTCTGCTCTATTCTTTGTCTTTCCCTGGGGGGTAGACAATGAAAGTGTTACTCCATTGCTAAATGGAATTTTTGAACATGTACAATTACATGTTCATGTATGGTCATACAAGCAATTCATCAAAAGGAAGGTTAAAAAAAGAAAACATTTCAGGGGTTAGTCTATAGAAATATAAATTCAGGATGGTGTTAACGATGTAAAGGTTTCCATCTGTTCAATAAACTGTATGTTCAGGCAAGATGAGGGTGAAGACAGTGAGACAAATCATGGAGGTTAAACATATTCTCGTGGGTGCCTATCATCACAGGTTCAAGTACCAAAACAAAGATCTATGCAACATCTCCAACAAGTTGATGATCATCTACACAGAATCCCACTGTGCTGGTACAAACTCAGTCAAGACTGCTGAGACAATATGTCATAGTCGTAGTGAAAAAGAAACAAATCAAACTGAATAATGATACACATTTATCAAAGTTTGTACTTAATTTTCTTTTCTTTTTTTTTTCTTTTTTTTGTAAATAAGGCTTTGTATTTCTCACTTGTAGCAGTGATTCAGTAACAAACCCTCCCAGATATTTTTACCTTTTAGTTCATTCCTGGCAAAAGACTTTCTACAAAGTGAAACAACCTTCAAAAAACTTTGTTTAGGTCTGTGGTCGAGACTCAGCATTTTAAAAAGGCTGAGCCTGGGACAATGAAATCTTCCTGAATTATTCAAGTACGTTTTCTGCAGTCTTTAGTAGGGTTGCAAAATCCTGGGAAATCTCAAAGTTGGAAACTTACCATGGTCATTTTTAAAAAGGAGAGTTAACAGAAATTTTTGCTAATCCATTTTACCTGCATTTACCTGGTCATATATATGAATATTAAACATTTTGGTTTGTTATAGGTAGACATGCATGCAAACGTGTAATGCAATATTTCGGAATTAAATTATCAGTGGCTATGATATACAGATCTGATACAGATACCTACTCTGTTGGGTGATTCCATTGTAAATGAAAAATCATATTTGTTGTATTAAAGTGAGCACTGTTGGTACCTCTTCAAGGGACACTCACTTTACAAATGTTGCAAGACATTGTTTAACTAGCATTTTTTTCTAAAGAGAAGTAGTTCCAAACAGCGGACATGTTTGCAACATGGTTTGATTTAGAGCAACTGTAAAGCGTGACGGTGCTGAAACATGAAAACTGGATCGATCCTGATCACATAACAAAATCCCATACTATCTGATCCTCCAAAAATAGCCATATCAGGCACCGATACTGGTGCAAATCAACTTTTTGGTAAAGGCCAATATTCTGGTTTCTGAAACATTCAGACCCATTTGCATGCGTGAGCAAACAAGGCTCCTAACATTTAAATGGTTTCCCAATCAAAGCAGTGACTGATATTAATGACTGCATGTAAACGTAGCCAGCGATTTTTTTCTGAGTCTGACATAAATTTAGGCGTAAATGTTTATTGTAGCTAGCCTCTAGAAACTACACACATTATGATGAGCATCTGTTCATTTAACTTGAATTTGTTCAATATTTAAACCCTAACTCTACTTAAGTTAAGCAATACATCAGATATATCTACCTCGGTACTTTATCAAAACTGTGGGCTGGTGAAGTAGTGACTGAGGATGATCAAATGTGCCTGGAATTGTTGGCACAAGATTCATGATATACTGCATAATTTGCATTCAGTCATGTTGTTTCAACCAAGATCATTTTTGAAAACATCTTTCAAGTTGATAGTTGATAATGATAATTTTACGAAAAGTACAAGCCAAAATTTCCTGGGAACTTTTAGAAAAATTCATTCAAGTTGATGGCAACATAACCTGAAAATTTCCAACATTCCCGAGCTACAATTCTAAAACTATTTACCAGAAATTTCCAGCACCTTTGCAAGCACAGACTTTAGGCTCAAGAGTGAATTCTTTATATGTCTCTCGAACAGTGTACGACAAAAAGGGAACACCAAAAAAGAAAAATAAATGTGGGGACAAAAGGTTTTATCGATGTAGTGGTGAAGAGAGAAAAGAATGAAGAAAACATCGTACCAACATTGTGAATGAGTCATTTTTTTCTCTGACTGTTTCTATTATGTGTTGTACAAGAGTGAACGATTCTTTTGTTGCCTCGTATGAACATACTGAAGATTATCTCTGAAAACAAGTGACTCAGAGTTGTAGAGCTTCAGTAAGGTTGTCATCATACTACGTCTCCTTCTACCCACACTGCTCATGTTCAGTTTTAAGGGACAATGGGTGGCCACAGATCTCCATGAACACAATGCAGTCTTAACAAATGCCACATGCATGAAAACCAGTCATAAAGAAATAGCAAAAAGTCTTAATACAAAGCCTCACAGGCACAATTTTACCCTGAGGGCATTTCACATTCCGAGAGCCACGACAGCCCAAACGCTGACTATCACAGGGACTTGAAAATAGGAAAGAAGCATTTCATGAACAAAGGCACCATGTCAACAAAGGCTTTATGTTTTTCCCAGGGTCCATTTGAGGCCCGGGTGAGTCATCGGTTGGAGGATACTAACTCAAAGGAAGCAGTGCTGCTAAGATCAGCTGAAGCCATTTTAGAAACAGAGAAGAGCAGGAAACTCGCAGACAATACATGGACATGGAAGAGATTTCACAGAGAAAAGCTAAGGAATAACAAAAAATATCTGGTCTTCATGTCCGAGTAGTAGAGAGAAAAACTACCAAGCTTCAACTTCCCATAGAATCAAGTTCAATGACCAGACAGAGAAAATTAGAGAGATGGAGACAGAAAAGAACTTATTTCCTCTTCTTCAGCGAAAACCTGTCCTTTTCTTCGACAGTAAGACCTCCCAGCTCTTCATGCATCTATTCCTCTCCAGTTCTCCCTTTTTCTTCTTCTTCTCCCCTCCAGTGTTCCCAGTCTGGCCTTCATCCCACTCACCATCCCTTCTGTTCTGTTCCCCTTATCTCTCCCTCTGCCTTTGTCTCCCTCTCTTTAATCTGTATGTATTGTCAGCCAGTGTCTCCATTTCTCCCTCCAGGGGCAGTGGGCCAGCTCTGCGGCTGATCATAGTGATCCCTCCCTGAGGAACAGTCGGCCTGACACCTGGGTGACTGCCCTGAAGGAGCTGTGCGTGTGTGTGTGTACGTCTGTGTATGTGTGTGTCAAGGGGCTAATGGGCAGCTTGAGGGGATTACCAGCTAAGCCACTGGGATTACTGGAAGTCCCACACACACAAAAACATACTCAGAGACACACATATACACACAAGACTGTCGATATTACCCGACGGTTGAGTCATTCAAGGTATATTGGCTGACTCCTTACGCCTCGCTGGTTCTCATTAGTCCTCTATCCAAAACAACCGGGTTCAAAAGATTCAGGCGTGACCCAGTCTAAGTGTGTTCCCAGGGCCAAGAACAACTCCAAAGACTGAGCAAAGAAAATCAAAATCCATTTATTTGGACAATTGGGAGTCCATTTGAAAATGAAATGAGCGTTGAGCCAAATGTTACAAGTGTGGTCCCAGAGACGAGTTCCATGTGTTTCAGTGTCACCTACTGTCTGTGGACAGATGTTGTATAATGGAGCAAACATATTTTATGACCTCTGATGTTGTTTCAGGGCTTAAGGAATTGCCAGAGAGTAACTGCTGCAATAACACAAAGGCCTATTTTGCTGCTGCCAGGACATACTCTCATTTTGGAAGGCATGACTTCTGACCACACACACAAACACACACAAACACAGTCACTGTGTTTATTGCAGCAACAAGCGAGGCATTTCACAAAAGTGCCAGGTGCCATCTGCTGTAAGTTTTGGTGTGTGCCTTGATCATATAATGGACAAGTCATCTGTGCTGTTTATTAGAACAGTGTATTCTCTTATTTTGTCTTCAAAGGGAGTAATTACTCTTGAAATAGAAATGCTGGCATCACACAATAAAAAGTATGGAGTTGGCTGATCCACTAAGTACATTTAAGTCAATTTTAGTCTCAGTTATGACTTTTTCCTAAAAGCAATTCAAACATGTTTATTGGAAATAGAGGCCAGAAATTAAGTACTTGTCTTGTGTTTTTCTTACAAAGACCTTTTCACTCCTAACTTGAAACTTCAGCGCAACATTATGTAAATAGCCTGAACATCAAATGTATTCATTTTAAAATACAAGGTTGAATTTTTATGCAGCTTGAAACACACTTTCATAAATTGTAAGGTTTTGAAGTATCATATTTTTACTGCATCTGAACAACCTTCCTTCTATTTCTGAGATGGTCTTTGTTTAAGAGTTTTCTCAGCTGATCCCCTAGCCTTCATCATCACCGGTCTTTGAGCATGTTTGAGTTACACCATAAAGTAGTTCATTTAACAGCTCTGCAAAACACTTACAGGTAATAAAAATTAAAATGTCATTGTTAGGGATGAATTGTTGCTTTGACATTAAAACAGCGCCTCTTTTCTGTCATAACATGTACAGACACCTCAGACAGAGTGAGGAAGAAAAAAATCTATTACGAGCAGTCCCAGGTGTATGAAATACACACAGACGTAATCTCCACGGTGTCCACAATATGACACAAAGAACAGGAGCTCCAAAGACTCAAGAGAGATATATCACCTGGGGATTTGACTCCTGAATATTGTACTGCACTGTTAATGTTATTGTAATGATTCTAATTATAATCTGAGCCAGGCTGAGCTGAAAAGAACAGAGCTGGTTATCGGTGCTGAATTAATGACATTTACTGAAGAATTGTGAGGGAAACAGATGGGGTGAGGAGCAGGGGGGATGAATTAATATTGTGAAAAGAGAGACACAGAGAAGGCTTGAGAAACAGACATTAGGAGACAGGGAGATGAAAGAGTGAATTAAAATCATGCAGAGAAAGGAAGACATTGGGAGAAAGACTGAGACAGAGTTTGCTGAAGAGAAATGAACTGAAAGCGTCAAATTAGACACAAAAAGAAGTTTTGATGGATGAGCTAAATCCATCAAGAAACTATCTCAATGGACTCACAACATCTTTTTCCCTCTCCGTTTCCTCCTTTGTGAGACTTTTACATTCACATTACAAGCAGTCAAAAACCTGAGGAAAAAATGTATTAAGCAAAGTGTTAATAGGGAATTTTCTCTTCGTAGTCTCACATGGTTGAACACCGTCCCTGTAGAGCCACAAATTTAATGCTGTGTGCCCTTTTCACAGCACTGCATTCACATTAAATAGAAACATTATGGATCTCTAAAACGGCTGAAAATGGCTTTGAAACTTCCAGCGAAAGCATCCATCTACAAAGCACAAACACACTCCCTCACGCTCACTGCGATTCCCTGCACACTGTGCCAGACTTTGCAATTATGCACAAATCAAAGCGAGTCTGCACAACATTCTCACTCCTCAAAGTCTTCTCACAGGGATCATTTACCAAATTGGACACCTGATGGACACCAGCTGGGAGAAAATGTTGCTTACTGTGATAAAAGTTGGTGTAGGCAGAAAGTTTTACAGGCAAACAGTTTATCAAACTGACAAGGACACCAAACCATTGATACCGAGAAATCTTTAGCTTACAGAGGATATATACTCAATGATGTATCTGCAGTAGGGCTGCAACTAATACATATTTTGATAACCGATTAATCTGACAACTGTTTTCTTGATTGATCAATAATTGGACATAAACGTCAACTTTTTTCTTCAATACCCTTTATTCAAAAACTGGTACTGGTTTTACAACAATTCAAAAACTGGTATTTTACAACAGTGTAAAGAAGAGCCCTAATACCAGGTTATTTGTGGACTGGCTCTTATGTTCAGGATGCAATCCATTAACCTGTTTCCTGTCATGTAGTCACTCAGGGCTTGTTGTCATTTTTCTGGAAAGAGGGGGAACATGAGAAAAAACAGTATGAGTATGTATAACAGCAAAGAATATGCCTTCTTGATATAAATCATCATCAGTATTTGCTTATAGGGCAGCAACACAGAAACGATCAGACTGGACATTTTCATTAACTATAACAGATAACTCCATGCAGTGTTGTACATGGCTACATCATTGACATATTATCCCATAGTACCTAAAATTACCAGAATTTGAATAAAACTTAAATACTTTAGTACCATGGAATTACTTATCATCCTCCATGTCTAAATGCAACACTTTGCATCACTACTGATGTAAATCCAATGTCATCATTCAGACCTTCTATTAGAGAAGTCAAAGTTTCAGTAAAAGAAAGTTAAAGTGAGATTTTTAAATTTAGGCACTATTGAGTTTTCCCAAATGTCAGTAAATGTGTTGGACTGATAGCTATATGAGAGGCTGTTAGCCTGTCAGTCATCCCTCATACCTATGACAGGGATTTGTACAAGATGGCAGGCATATGATTGGGTGATGGGCAGCGGGGGAAGGCGCGTGTGTGTAGTGAGCCTGAGAGGGAGACGGTACGGTCAGAGTGACCGAACCTCTCTCCTGTAGCTATCTCTCATGTTAGTTTCATTATTTTCTCACACGTCAGAAGGGATGATCGGTTAGCAGCAGGACAAGACAAGTTATCAGAGACATAAACATTAAAATGGAACGTAAGAGGAGTTTTGAGATGACTTACCTCGCTACTAAGGCCCCATCCTCCTCAGGTGTTGTCACTTCTCTGAAGTGTTCCAGTGCTGCGCCGTATATTTGATATAGATTGATTTTAACACACCTCCCAACTTTACCTGACATAAAATGTCCACACACTAAAGATGTTTTCCTTCCTAACCCCTAATTCACACATAGAGCATGAGTGCCACGCTTTTCACGCACCAATTTACACTAGATGCGTTTCTGAAGCGCCACGCAGCCCAGGGCAGCACCTAAAGCAACTGGATACCCAAGATCACAGGAGAACTACATGTTCATGCAGGAATCCCACCCATGTGTGCATGTTAAACTCATCTGGCCCTCCCAAAACTTTAGCAATTTCAGTCTATGCCTTCTCCTATGTGTTGGCATCCTTATAGAAATAATATGTAGTGTCCTACAGAAGTATGAAGTTTTCACCTCCAAGATTAACTTTCCTTGTACAACAGTTCGAATTTCATGTGGATCTGACCGGTTGAATACTTCTGGTCATTTGCCAGAGAAATAGTTTTGATAAACAAGGATGGGATTTACGATTGGGAGCCAGAACACGGTGCTTTATTTTGAAATGACTGGATACTCTGATGGTTTTTCGATGGTGATCTCACCACAGCGCGTGCTGTGTGAATGCAATGATTGACTAGAGTGGTTTCAAAGTACGGCATAGTGCACGGCGCTATGTGGTGTGGCACTCACGCTTTATGTGTGAATTGGGGGTAACCACTTTCTCCATCTCTCCTTTATTTCACCTGTATCAAAATTTACTTAAAATACCCGCTTCACCTCACTTCCAACCTACGCTCATGTTTAGTCTGCAACTTAGGACTGGGCGATATATCGATATTAAAATTATATCGATATATTTTTAAATGTGATATGAAATTAGACTATATCATTTATATCGATATAGTTCAAATTTCCGTTGTGATCCTTCTTCCACTGCGCTGCAGACCCAGAGCTCTCTGTACTGCTCCGTGCGCCCCCGCCCCTCCTCTTTCATGCATAGGAGGGGGAGGGGCAGAAACACTCCGGCACTCTTCAGTAAGCATGGAGGAAGCAACAATGGCTGCGGGACAGAAATACTTTGTGACAAGTGGTGTACTATAGAGCGGTGTCCTATCACATGGCTAAAGATATGGTCCCTGTTGCAACTGTGGAACAAGTCGGATTCAAAAAGCTACTGAAAACTATGGACCCGAGGTATGAGCTTCCCAGCCGCAACTACTTCGCACGAGAGGCGCTGCCACAAATATACACTGAAGTCAGGCAGAGCCTAGCTGACCAGCTCGCTAACGTGACCCATTTTGCATTGACCAGCGACTTGTGGTCGAGCAGGACGTGTGAGCCGTACATGAGCGTCACAGTTCACTTCATTAAAGACTGGGAGCTGAAAACAGCATGTCTCCAAACAAGTTATTTTCCCCAGGATCACACTGATGAACATATAGCTGAGGCCCTGCAGGACGCTATTGCAAGCTGGAAGCTCCGAGAAAAGCATCAGGTTGCTATAACAACCGACTAGGGGCTGTCATATTTTGTTCTTTTGTAATGTTCATTGGTTGCATCTGTGAAGGTGTAGAAAGGAGAAGAAAATCAGTAATTTGATTTCAATGAGCAATTTATAGCTGTCAAACTAAAAAAAAAATATTGTACTTTTTTCATGAATAGATTTATTTCAGAAAAATATTGGCCTATTTTATTTTATAGGCTATCTTTATTTAAGATATATTTTTTTTAATGTGCACCTTACAGAACTTTTATTTCAAAAAAAGGTACTCCTGTTGTTACACAGTATATATGTTTACATTTTATTATTTGAACAACTGAGCGTTTTTTCATGAACCAGGTGAAGAAACCTGTTTATTATTTATTCATTTGATTTTGCCACTTTTCACTGAAGTAGCCAGTTTCAATAAAACTACTTGTGACATGTCATATTTGGCCTTGACTTTGACTGAGCATTTGCTCTTAATTTGCTGAAAAAAATATCGAGATATATATCGTATATCGATATTAAGCCTAAATATATCGGGATATGACTTTTGACCCATATCGCCCAGCCCTACTGCAACTCAGTGAGAGATGTAATAATCACACGACACAACATGTCAATGAAGAAAAACTTCAACGCTTTTTTTTAAATTGATTTTCATCCAGTCATCGTTACAGCCCTAAATTTGGAGGTAGGTAAATACAGACTCCTGTAAAGCTCATATTTTTACTTTTAAGAGAAGGTTGAGTAGACTGAGCAGCTGTAAGTTCAATCTATCAAAGTCATGGAGACAGATTCTCTGCTGATTCGTTGTTATTGTAGTAGAGTCAGACACAAGTGCATGCAGGGTGAGTAGCAGTGAAAAGAAGCCCCCTGAAAAGAAGGTGTGCTTTTCTGTTCCTTCCTGTCTTTTTAACCTGAGCAAAGCTATTTGGATCTACCAACCAGCCAACCAACACACACACGTATACACACACATACACACACCTCTTACCCCCTACAGGGCAGAACTGATGCAGGAAGAGATGAAATACCACTACCTCAGGGGTAAACACACCTCAGTTCACTCGAACACAAACCGCTCACTCACTTGCGCACACACATATGGCCTCCATCTACATACACACCTCTTGCTTTCTCAACAAAAAGTGAACTCAACTCCGCTCGGTAATATTGTCCCAACATCAAAGACCATATTTGCTTATTTTCACACCCATCAGTCGCTTCCCCGTGGCCTTTATGTATGCATGTGTGTTTTCCTGCCGTGCTTGTGTGGGGTGGGAGCATGTCAGATCTGTATGCTTGTGCAAGTTTGGTTTGGTAGTTGTGTATCTTTCTGTCCCTGTGCTTGTCTCTTGTGTGTGTGTTGGGGGATGTTGGTTTGACTTAGCCAGGTGTAAAATTGGTGCTGTGGAGGACTGCAGATACTAACTGGGTCAGGGCAGGAACAGGCATGAGGGAATAAACTATCTAGGATATGGCAACTTGGAGAAAACATAAATGGCAGATACAGCTAGATGCAACAAAAGTGATGGTTTTCTACTACTTCACTATGGTTACAAGGCCTTCCCATTTAGAGTATTACAGAAGTGAAACTATAATGTGCCAGAATATCACTGAGAATACCTCCAGCAAATGTAGTCCCCAAATCAACATACAGATGCTTGGACACATAGCTTGTGTCAGAGTCATGTAAAATATGTATAACAAAGTTTGAGTGTCGTATTTTTTAGTGCTTTCTAACATTAACAGCGCAAATCTGGAAGAGAGACACAGTCTAGCTGCAAAATTCACAAACCAACTGTCAAAATCTGTATAATAGATGAGAGACATGGAGTCTGTGGTCATGCTTAGATCCACACATCTCTGACATCTAATATGAATGTGCCCCTCAGTCACCTAAGACTTGCTACCCGTGCTGAAAGCCGCTTTAAATGCAGCCATATTTGACTCGACAAGAGAAGTTCAAGTCATCAGATGCCAGAATACATTTTAGTGCAACCAATGATCTGCATTCAAGCTACAATTTGCCTCACATACCGAATCCCTTCTAGGTCACTTGTCGCATTCTTGCCCCCGAGCTGTAAACATCATTTTCCAAGGAGCAGTTGAGTGTTTTAAGAGCCCAAAAAAACACAGATTGTTTCCATTTACTCCCACAGACACACGAAGATGCACGCAAACAAGTTATGTGCCGACTCCAACAAACAGCTGCAACAACCAAAACAGACTTGTTCTTGCTCCAATTAAAGATGCAACTTTTCATCAGCTACACAAGCAAGGTTTGCAAATAATGTGAATACTGTGCCTGCTTGTCTACACACATCTACATACTCATAAAACCTGAATACATATTCACAAGGATCTGATTATAAGCCATATGGTGATTTATTTCTTCTTACCCAGCTTCTATTTTCTAGGGCATACCCCTTGCAAGCTGTAGAATCAACAATGTGCACCAGCTGGCCAGTACACTATCTAAACTTTATAAATCATGTGCAATATGCACATCGCTTTGTCATAAACATCAATTTTATATACAGTTTGCCAAGACAGCTACTCTACAGCTGCTATACGGGTTACCTGGGCATCTGTCCTTTCGTCAGTGGCCTCCATCGTTTGCTTATCCATTTTCTGCCTCCTCTGCTCACCTGTATTCTACTTCTCGTCTGATGATTCTGGATATTTCTTTCTCCCTCCTCTTAATCAGCCTCCACAAACTGATCTGAAGTGACAGTCACACAGATCATCGTTAAAAAAAAAAAAAAAAAGTCTAACTGTAGTTTTACTTTCCATACTTCACTCTCTAACAGTGTTACCCAATCCTGGTCCTGGGGGACCCCTGCCCTACATGTTTTTGTTATGTTCCAGACTCCAACACACCTGATTCAAATGATCACCTCGTCATCAAGCTTTGCTCGAGCCTGATAACGAGCCATTAATTTGAATCAGGTGTGCTGGAGTGGGGTGACATCTAAAATATGCATAGCAGGGGTCCCCCAGGACCAGGATTGGGTAACACTGCTCTATAACCACAGAAGGGAAGTTATAATGTAAGAAACGAGCATCATTTCATCCAAAAAGCTGGAATATTTTATTTATTCGCTATGAAAAGTTAAAGAATTCAATAATTTAAATGTGCAAAGCCAATGTTTTTCAATTAAACTCACAGTAATTGAATGAATCCTGCTCATTTTCACCCTGATAGTACTATAACATCTAATCCTGTCAGTCTCATGATGGGGAAACACTAGCACATCGCTACAGCCATACTATATCATGTTCTGTATGTTGTAAACCAACAGAGAGCAGGCTGCCAGGCCTTGACATGCCCCTTGTCTTCTGACCTCCACAGCGCTGCTCTCCTCCCCTCAGCCTCACTCTCTGACCCGCCTAAAGGCTGATGCCCCAGCGACAGTTCGTCCAGCAGCCCCAGGACTCCCAGCTAACTCACACATCACACAGCTGCTACAGTGACACCTGACATAATAAGCTCCCAGGACCGCTGTTCTCCCAACACCTACTCAATTTCTCTCTTTACACAACTGCGTCACAGAAATAACTCATGTAGTGGCTTTCCCTCGTTCGTGTTATAGAATCATTTAGAAACTTAAAGTCGTATTATATCCACACTCAGGGTGTCACTATTAGGCCAGCGAGTGTGCTTTGGTGATTAAATATGAGCTAACAACCTCTTTTCAGCCGCTATTTCCCCAATAATGTTAGCGCGGATACCTAGCCAGAGCCACATAAAATACGTTAAAAGTAGCTAACCTGGCTTCTAACAGTAATAAAAAGTGAAGCATACACAAAAACAACAACAACAAAAAAAAAAAAAAACACGGGGAGAACTTATTTCCAAAGACTACTTACCGATGGTAATGACACTGAAAGCTTCAAAAACTCCTTCGTCGAGTCCGAATATCAGCCACACCTCAATTAGTGCCGTCGATTAACATTAACTCACAGCAACGGTGATGCTGCGTTCACTGTAACTCGAAAAGCTGACTATTTTCTTGAAATTCCTCAAGAGAAACATTTGGAATACATAATGAATAACTACCTAGTATTAAATTCTATTTATTTTTCACATGGTTTTCACATTCCTACTTTTACTTAATAAACAACAGCAGGCTAAATATATTGTCTGTACAAAGCAGTCCAGAATTTAATGCAGTAACTACATTTTACAAAGTGAAATTGTAAAAGCAGACTCAAGACAGTACTTTTACACTACAACCTGAAGGATAAATGTGATATCTAAAAATTTTAAATCAATTCTTCTCATCGGTGAAGTGTTGTCAAACCTAAAATGACCTTTTGACAGCCTCTCTTGCTGTGTCTGAAAATAAAACACACTTCTGTGCTGATACTATTTTGAGTGCATAAGTGCATTCTCACTAACAAGCATGAAATACTGCCATGTTTCATTTTAGTAGGAAAAATAAAAACTTTGATTTACCTCATTCATGAAGGCTGGAGTCTGCGAATACTCTGTTTTAAATAACTGTGACTTCTGACATGCATTCACATTAACAAATATTTTTCCACCAAATGGATTATAACAAGTCTAGCAACTAGAACAGAGAGATTGCCAGACTACACATATAAAATATTCATAACAGCTGTTTTTGGAAAGATGACTTCATTAAAAAACACTAAATCTCGTTATGAGTATACTGATGTGTTGACTAAGGTTAAAAACTGAACAAGGAGTCTACCTTATCCCCGTCAAGTCAGCTGTAAAGAAAAATTCCCACTTCACATGAACATAGCATTAATGAGCAATATAGATTAGAGGGATTCACTTATAAGGGGGGGAGGCAGGGTGACATATTTCTCAAAGAGAGTGATTTACAGTGTGGTGTGGTTATCATGGTAATTGGAAAAGCCTGAATAGTATTGTAATTGTCCATAAAACATTATGGTAATTCAAATGATCTTATTCCAATAATCATACCGCCTATGCATCTCAGTCTACACAGTGATTCTCCCTGTGCCCTATCTCTGAAATGATTTTATTTACTCATGCTGTCTCTCCTTTTTTTCCAAACAGCATGTGGGTTGCTGCAAATACCTGTTCAGTGAAGCATCAACCCCCTGTTTATGCATTTTTAAATAAGAGCATATTTTGCAGACTGGGTGGGGAGGATGGTGTTATTCACTAAAGACTCAAAGTGTGTTTCAGTAAGTGGTGCATTCAAAGCCTTTGAATTGCTATCAGTTATTCTTCTGAGACACTTTCTTGTTTACTGTAGATTGATTCATCACACTCCAACACCCTTTGATGACTTTATTTCAGATTTCTGTGACCTGCTTTCTTTAGAAATTATTTAAAAAAATGGAGCCTTTTGATTTCATTTTGCCAGCTTCTGACAGTCAGTAACACTCAGTTCCACACAAAAAATCCTCATTCTGTTATTTCTATTTTAATCCTGGATGTCTATTAAAGAAAAAGAAGTGGGCCTATTGTTTCTCCCATTGTTTAGTACTTGCATTTTATCCATTTTTCAATCCCCACCCAACTCTCAGATGCTCTCTTGGCACTCACACATTAATAATTCTCTGACAGCTGTTCATTTCACTGAAGTCTTCTTGTTGTCCTTCTTACATTTCCAAGTTATATGCACTAACCATACCAAACTTATACAATGACAGTAAAAAAAAAAAAAAGAGAGAAAAAAAACAATTGTGAACAATATCAGGTAGAACATTGGCTAGAACAGCACACAATGATGGGGATAAAGAGACTGTCCTCATTTTCAAATATGTCTCATATAACTTAAAAGCAATGGTTCAGTGTGCAGTTTTTAAGCAATATGTTTACATGCAGTTGTGCCCAGAAACAGTTTTATTTGCAACACAAGACTGAAAACAAAGAACAATTCCTTAGAGTACGTACTTGTCCCACTTATCTGAGGTTATTTAATATTTATCAAAGCAGAGGAAATGAATTACCCTGGTATTTTTAAGTGTAGCTTTGTCAAGCATCAGAAATTGAATAATAAAGGCTCGAATGGCATTTCCTTTAATGACAAATTAAAAAAAAAATCCAAAGGGTAACCATAAGTTGTTAGCTGATGAAGACTATTAACAGATTTAATTTCAAAATGTCACCATGTCTTGTTTAAGGGTCTCTCAGGATAAATCAAGCACCTGGAGGCCTGTGTGTAATTAAAAGGATTAGCGAGAGACACATGCCGTCTTTGCCTCTTGACTCAGCCTTTTTGTCGTCCATTATCCAAATTCCTCTTTGTGGACCTGTCTATACTGGTGATAAGTTTGTTAACTAGTATCACATTCATTGAGTCTTTATTGGATCATCACAGTGCCCAAGTAAGTAAGAGGTCAAATGTATACATTTGTCCTATTGGAAAAGCTCACTGGGAGGTCCAGAAAAGTAACGAAAAAAGAATAATGGTCCAATCTGTAACATTAGACGGTAGGTTCAATGTCAAGATTACCCAAAAGCTATAAACTATATTATAAAAGGTAGAGACAATCTAGTCCCCCCACTAAGGAATAAGGTCAGTCCATTTGTCAGTGATGTGATGAATATGTGAAGGAAAGGAAATGAAATCTAATGATTTGCATTTACAGCAGTCTTTGCTCCCTCTGTGCTGATTATTCCAAATGATCACAAGCTGAATCAGTTGAACCAAATAATGAAGAGGTGACTTACTCAAGGCACAATCAGCTGTATTATGTACTTTATGTTTTTAACAAGAGAACATGTCATGTTAATTAGTTTAATTATCGGATTAGAAACATTTCCTGAATTTAATGATGACAATTTTCCATGGGAGAGTAGAAATTGTGAGTCAGATTAAAAATTCATGGGTTCATAATTCTTCTAGATATTCCCATCTTTGTGCAGATAAAACCACTGTTGAAAAGTTAAGCCAATGGAGAAGTGGGCTTAACTGCAGTTCCTCAAGTTTCCACTTGAAGCTGGCTTCATACGTCAAGGTGACCCAGTTAACATCCATGTTCAAAGACCAACTTTACAACAAATCAATATATTTACAGCATTGTTTAAACACCAGCTCAGTCTGTAAGACTCGTTGTATTGACTAGATTAATATATTGAGAGATGGATATATCTATGGATCTATCAGGAAGCCTACCTATCTATCTATCTATCTATCTATCTATCTATCTATCTATCTATCTATCTATCTATCTATCTATCTATCTATCTATCTATCTATTTTATTTATTGATTTATTATTCTGCTGTCTTTCCTTCCACCTAGCAGTAGACATATTATCTTCCTATTGGTAGGTAGAATACAAAATAAAATATAGACATGAAATTTTCAGTTTATGGTCTATGCAATATTAATAACTCTGAGACATCTGGATCACAGTGTCTGAAAACCTTTGCTTTCAAATGTCTAAGGGCAAAGAGAATACAAACAAGCCCCCTGCCATTTCTTGTTTCTGTCAGGTGCACTAACACAAAGAAAAGGGTGAAAAGGTGAGACAAGACACACTGAAGTTCAAAACACTTTTCTTATTGCAGCCAATATTTCAAACTACAAACTAGTCAAGGAATAACCTGAGAGCGGTCAATAAAGGGTTAGTAATTCACAGAGCTTAAGTTTGTGGGAACGTTTTAAAAAAATACTTTTGCATCTCTACTGTGCAATGAAAAAAAAATCTCATAAATATGAGTAGCATCACATTTGTGGCTGTTGTTCTGCTAAAACAGTCATCAGTGACTGTTAAATGTGACAATTATTTTTCTGCTTAGTTCACACAGGTTAAAGGTTAGTCACAGAAAAACAGATGATGTTACTCAAAAATGCCTCTAAAGAGAAAAACTCTAATACCAAATATAGAGAAATACTGCATCTAATGTAGAAGTAACCTGTGTGCATGTGTGCATGCATGTGTCTGCGTCTGATCCATGTTAATCACTCTCACCATAATTACCATTTTCCTGCTAATGGATCAGACCTCTTAATCACCATTTTGCCCCTTGTGTTCATGCTCATGTGTCCAGTGTGTGTGTGCTGTTGTGCATGTGTGTGTGAAGGAGAGAAAAAGACACACAGAGACAGCGGTGGTAATTTGGCTTGTCTAGCTAAATGGTTGTAACTCTGTAGACCATAAATCTATCTCACACACAGACATGTGGGCACAAATCAGGGCATGTGGGAGATTTTTTTTTTTTACAGTCTCTCTTTGCCTGAAAGAGAGTAAATGACAGAAAACTGGGAAAATCTCATGGTTGCTCTATTCTTTTCTGTTGCACTTGTTTCCTCTCTTTTTTAATTAGCCCTTTGTGGTAATTCAAGCGTTAAAAAACCACTGAATTGTGGAAAAAAAGAGTGAGAGAGAGAAAAAGAAAGGACTGATTATAGCAGCTGCTTGATTGGAAATTATGCTTGTTGAACTGTAGAAACATGGTTCATTCCCCACAGCATGTGAAATTATATGAAGACTCATTTAATCTCTACATGATGATCCACATGTGTTTTCCTCAACAGAACCCAGCAACAATTTCTTTCATGGCACAGCAGGAGCTGAAGTTGCTTCTCACTTACAGTCCTGGTTTAATTAAAGCAACCATTTCTGACATAAGCCAGAGCCCCATCGACAGAGGGAGCTACAGCACAATGTTGACAGTGCAGTTGAAGCAACAAAATCCCCAGAGGTGACAGTGAAGAGTCAGGCTGTAATTCAGTCAGAGAGGGAAGCAACAGGTTTGTGGCTGCTGGATCTGTTGTGTTTGATGTACTTCCAGAGTTATAGTGCCCAGCCAAAACAGACACAATTGAGAGGGAATTACAGTAATTGTAAATGTGTGAGCCATAGTTCTGAAGTTTTACCCTCTATTACAAAAATGATGTTGTTATGGCAAAAATTAAAAGAAAAAGATCCATAAATTCCCTTTTAAAAACCCAAATGCTTTTAAACAATCAATGAAAAGAGTAAGATCTCAAACATAAAAACAGACATATTTCATTCGAAGTAACTTTAGCTGCTCCAGATTAAGTTTTTTAAAGACTCAGAAAAAATCATACATCTAGGGGTCATGAAGTAGTCAGGGCCTACTTTGGTAGTTGTTTTTTTTTTCCATTCTGAATTTTTGCATCAAAGTGATACGACGAAGCATCCTCGTCACTTTCTTCTGCAACATCTGTCAACACTTCAGTATTAATCTCCCTCATTGTTCAGCCATGAGAAAACTCACGTTTCAATTGACAGCAGACTCATATTTCACAGCGTATTTCATGGCTTGATAATGATGTAATTGCAGGGTTAAAAGAACACATCGAATGTGAATAGAGTTGTGGACAGATTCTATTAGGCTCTATTGATTGCCTGATCAAATCATAAGGCAAGGAGAGTTTAATAGCGCCTTTGAAATGAGTTTCTCTCCTCTGATGGTGTTTTTTTGTTGCCAGAGCTCAATGAAACAGTTCGATAACTAAAGGGAAGCACAGTGCTCCTGACTGAGCCTTGGCAATTTGTGTTATAGCCCAGGACAGTACCCTGATGCTAGAGACGGTCATTTGTTCCACTGCAGTAGAGAATCCAGCAGATAGCATAGCAGAAATTGCCTCTGTTCGATTTAGAAACACGCATTTACATTGGGACAAAACACTAAAGACTTCTAGAACAATGCCTAATGTTTTCTAGCCCTCTGTTTATGTCTCTGCTGTTTCCTTTTGATTTCATGATCCATGATATTTCATCATGTAAACATATTAGCTCATTACAGCTCAGTGCTGATTGGCAAACAACACAAAAGGGAACCTTTTCATAGCTGCAGCTTTAAGGCGTGGAAACTGGCTGCACATCAATGGTAACCCAATAATAAGCAATGGGCTGTATGCCATAACAGGTGTTTGAGCTGTGTCTGTAGCTGTGCTACTTTTCATGGAGATTAGAGGGTGACAAACACAGATAATTTGCTGTGAAAGAGGCCTAAATAAAGTAGGGTGACCAAGCGTCCTCTTTTGCCCGGACATGTCCACTTTTTACGTCCTGTCCGGGGTGTCCGGGCGGGTTTAATAAATTCACGAAAATGTCCGGTGTTCACCGATTTTCATAGGACCATTACGCACATCCGTAAATTGACCGGCGCTTGCAAACAATACTATCATGCGCATCACTTACCGAGAGGCTGCCTTGTGGGCAGGTCTGCTCAGCGCGTGCACACACACACATAGAGAGTGAGAAGATCAGAGAGAAGGCGAGAGAGAGAGACATAGACGGAGAGCGGAGAAGACGGGGCTGTTTAGACAGCGGAGCTGTATTGCACGGAAGATGCCTAAGCGTAAGTGCAGCTTCACAGATGAACTGCAAAAAAAAATTTCCGACATACCGTCCCGATCGGGACAAGTGGGAGGCGGAGTGAACCGTGTGCAAAGCTGGCACATATGTCTCAGTGTCCAATAAAGGTGCTGGAGATCTCAAAGCTCACATGGACACCGAAAAACAAGACATGACAATGGCATTTCATTCTGTAAAACACCACAACAGCTACAGGTCCATGGATTGCACCAGTGCCTTGCTAAAAAAAGACATTTCCTGACTCTGACGTTGCTAAAAAGTTTAGGAGTGCTGGCACCAATGCCCGGTACCTGGCAATCGGTACCAGTGCTCAAAGGTACAAATTTTCGGTACTCTATTGTAGTTATGTGGTAAAAAATATCAATTTCTTTAACAATATTTTATATATATATATATATATATATATATATATATATATATATTTTTTTTTTTTTTTTCAATTTAACATATATATCCTTCAGTATATACCCTTGCAATGCTGTGTTCATGTCCATCATGGAAAATCGACTATTCTTTCACTTCCTCACAGTCACAAGGATGTGTTCAGGTACCCAAACGTGGTACCTTTTGATTTTACATGAATCGGTACTCTGTACTTTTGACAGAATTCGGTTGGTACCTTTTGAAGTACCTGATTCGGTACCCATCTCTAGGTGTAATAGCCCCCCATTCTGTTGAAGTCACTCATGAAGCACTCAAAAAAATCCAGTACTGTGGTGTTTCCACAGACGGGAGAAACCACGGGGCAGTGAAAATATTAAGAATATAAGAAGCCTGTCTGAATTTGTGCCTCGAGGCCGGTGCCGTTGTCCTCATTTTTGGAAATCAAAATATGGTCACCCTAAAATAAAGAGTTTAATTAGTCGTATGTAACGGCTTCCTGCCTTACACAACTGGCTGACTTAGACAAAATTTGAACTTATATCCCTCTATGCCTCTTTCAAACAAACACTGACAATGTGTCTACTTCTCTTTGAGACAGAAACACAAATTACATCATTTTAAATATCTAACATAGTGCAGTTGTACAACATGGAAAAATTATCCAGTCCTACCTGGTCCTGAAGTTGGCAGGATGTGGGTGTCCGTCGTACAAGGACAAGAAGTCATATTCTTCTTCTATTGCAAACGACAAGAACATGAGCTGGATTCTACTTCCTTCTTCCCCAACAATGACCCAGGTGCAGTTTGCCCCGTTTGGGTAGCCGTAGGGGAAGCCTGGCGATTCTATACTGCCATTTCGGCCTTTCAAGGTACCGCCACATGTGTAGATGAAACCTGAGGAAAAGAAACAAGAGATTTTTTTATTATTATTTATATACAATCTGTACATTCAGCTGACGTGGAAAACACAAGGGGTTAGATGAACAAGCGAAAAGAAAGAGCAGCTTAGAGATTTTTATTTCAAGTTAAGGATTGTCACAAAAACAAATTGTAAAAAAAAAAAAAAAAAAGAAGGTAAACAGACAAAGGTTATCAGAATATGTGTGTGAATGCATCTTTGTGTTCCTCTAGGCATGTAGTTTATTGTTGTCAAGTATGCGTCAAGATGTCTGTGCAACAAAGTTTAAGTTTTGACAATGACTAACAGCTGCAGGGATTTTCTTATAAAGCAAAGTGAAAACTGGTATTCACACAAAAGCATACACATTCACACCCACTCTCTTTGACTCTGTACTCCAAAACTCAAGGACACAGCAAGCTTTTGATCTTCATATATATTTCTAGAATAAAAGGGGTAACCTATAAGGACCCAGTGCCATGTCAGTTATCCAGTATTCATATATTCTCTTTCAGGTAACAGAGCTAAAAAAGTGCCAGACTGGCATGGAGGAAAGTTGTGTCTTTACATGAATGTTGGATGAAGCTACAGGTCAGCATTACTGATTATAGCTATCACATTGAGTATGATCCTCTTTTCTTTGATGCTGTTCAGTTAAAACATAATAACGGATATATCCTATAACTTCTGAATCAAGTATAACACAGAGAGACTCGCATCCCCATGTAGTTCAACACTTTCTTTTTTCTCTGACCTCCCCCTACGGCGAGGTCACAAGACAGGGTGTGATTCCAAGAAGCACTCCAGGAGCTCATATTCACATTCAGCATGGGGTACTTGAACTCAGGGCCATCTGACTTAGGTGAAACTAAGTTGCCTCTGACTTTTAAGTTCACCTGACTTACAGGTGAAGTCAAAAAGAACCCTCAAATTCATGCTATCTACCTCTGAAGACTCTCCATTCATTTGTTTTCCCTTAACTATTGAACATGTCAGACATATAGTCTGGGTAAATTAGCTTCTGTGCATCTTTGAACATGACTCATGCAATTTATAAGTGAAGGACTCATGCATGTGTTTCTAATGCTTATGGTTTCTATTCAGATGTAAATAAGCAGCTGTAGTTCAGAGCAGAGAGAAAGGAAAGTACATGGAGAACTGAGAAATCATCCACATCATGGGTACTTCAGCTACTCTCCAGCTAACAGTGTAATTATTAGCATGAGATCAGTTCTTTTATCATATGGTTCCAACTGATATACATCTTTTCTACACAACATGATATGATATGCTATGGTATAACACAATGTAATACAGTGCAATAGGAAAGGACAGGATACTTTATGGTACAATATGATAATATATACAATATAGTGCAATGTGATACAATGCGATTCAATAGTATATGACCAATATGGTACAATGTGATACCATTTGATAAGAAACTGATAGAGGCATAAAAAAGTGTTGATACAGCGTTATATTACAGTACTTTGACCTCTGATACAGTATCCATATTTCAAATCTTAATATTGGTAATTTTGTTAAAATAAAAACTAATATTTTTGCAGAGTTGGAAGCAAAATATGGCTTCCAACCTTCACTGTGGTAGATGGTGCCAAAGACCTACTCCTCTGTATGTTGCCCACAAACTCCATATTTAATGTAACCCCAAAGCACATTCAAAATAATTTATTCCTAAACCTATTGATATTGGTTTTGATGCCATAGACAATGTTTTCTCTCTACTTTTGGTTCACTTGGTTTAAAATCATTTAGAGTTTAATTTTTACAGTGTAGTAGACCGATATAACCATGTTCATAGTAACTTCAGAATTTTTTATTATTTTTTTTAATGCCAAGCATTGGCTACACCAATTGACATTTATCAGTTACATGAACTGATTGCGTCTTTCATGCAATGATTTCTTTGCAGCATTGGTTGAAAGTCATAGTAGTTTCAGTGAAAAACTTGAAGCACTTGATGTTTTCAAGTTACATTTATGTATTTAATACTGCATTTGACTTTCAGTATTTCAAAAACAGAAAAGTACAAAAGTTGTTTTTAATCAAATATCACAATATATCACAATTTTGTGATATTGTGATACTATCCTATTATGATGCGTACTGTGTCATGTGGTTCTTGCTAATACTCAACCCTATATGAAACTGTACAGGATAGGATACAATACATCACAATGTGATAGAATTTGATGTAATAACACATGACACAATAGGAAATGAAATGACACAAGATGAGACAGTTTAATAGAGTTTGCTAAGCTGTGACACACGATGTGGTGCGAAACAATATGTTGCAATACAGTTGGACACAATATCCCCCATCCCCCGCTGTACCAAAAAAGACTGTACATTGTGTAATCTATGTCATTGTTATATTTACTTGTCACATGTTATCTTTAGCTAGATTCAACTCTCATGATAAGGGGGTTTAAATTAAACGGCTGCAAGCTTCTGATTTGAAAAAATGGTTTGAGCAGTCTTACATAAAATAAGTTGAGTAGTGGCTGAGTTTGTTTTTCTTGGGCTTTTATCGATACAATCATAGTGAGGAGTGAGAAGTGTGTCAATTTTATTTTTAATCCTTTGAACTTTTTTCCTCTGGCTGCTTGTACTGATAAAAAGTGAGTAAGGCTAATTCTGCTGCTGTACGTCCTCCAAATCTCTCCGGGTTACAGAGCCCACTAAATGCCTAAATTGTAAAATGTAAATGTAATTGATCTCCCTGGACTTCACCGTTCAGATCAGGATCATTATCCTTTCCCTTTGATCTTAATGATCCTTTTATATCAAACACGTCACAGGTGTTAGATGAAAACCTTGCAGTGTCTGGGAGTAAACTCAGTGAGGAGCATTATTTTTTGGGAGGGGGGGGATGCTTTATCGATCCCTAAAGGAGAAGCTCTTCACTTCTTCCACTCCACAGGGGGAGACGGACTGCAGACTCAGCTTACAGAGCAGAAACCCTTGAAGCTGGGAGGGATTTAGAATCATCCTGCACAAGGACACTCCAGCAGAGAAGAAACTTGCTGTTATATCAGCCGTGATTTCATATTGTCTTGCTGGGTGATGGTTCTGCAAATCACTATTCCTATGTGCCTGTTGAGCTTTCATTCCCTTTTAGCTGCAAGATGTCTTGGTCTGTTTTCTAATTATGCATAATAACACACATCAACTCCACAGTTTTCCATAAGTGGAAATTAGGAAACAGAGAGAAAGTTTTTCATCAGGTTTTGACACAGAAGTCAAGTGCTTTTGTACATTATTCAAGTTTAAATTCAAGTCTTTAATTTAAAATGGCTTTAACTGTATGTTTCAAGTCCCTTGGCCTCTAGGCATTAAATTGATCCCCTCTGAGTGCAAAGCTCAAATCAGGATGATCATCCTCCTGCCTTTCATGTTCACTAGCTTCGTTATTTACCATGGCAGCCAGGCCGCAGGGACACCGGGGCCCTCCCGCTGGATGCTTTTCCAACCAATTATCCAAGATGGAAACTCAACCCAAAAAACCATGTGTGTGTTTCCGTATGTGTGTTTGTCAAATCCTTATTTAAGCTCACATTTCTAAGACTTTCACAGTGACCGATGTAATGACCAATGGCAGGCTGAGCTGCAATTAAGGGCCTCGTTCTCTGTATGTTCAGAACCAATCAGAGCAAAGATGTTGAGGAGCCCACAGGGGGGTATGAAGAACCATATGAGAGCTGGGCATATAGTATGCACATACGCAGACTGACAAAGCTACGTTCTATCACAGACACATACACTGACAACACACACATCCATACCAGCTTTTTGATCATTCCAATTTGACTGAATTTAATAAAAAAGGGCTGAGGATGCTGCTGGCCTTTTTATGTTTTCTCTCCATGAGAAACTGTTTTAAAAGATAAAGTTAATAATCTGGGTTAGGTTGGATTTACACTCCACAAAGGAATGGTTCACATGAGGACATCAAACACTTGCAGTCATGATGAAAAAGGCTGACGTATTTGAGCTTATGTTGCTTTTAGATGATAATTTATCCCAGTTTTCTACAAATTCACTGGTACTTTTCATGGGAGTCTTTTAATTATGGCAGTAACTGATGTTGAGATTTTAATTAAAAGAAGTCCCTTGAGAAGCCATTAAGGCTTTGCAATTGTAGAAAAAAGATGATTTCAGCTGGATGACATTAATATCTACATATTTAGTACAGATGACCAGTATTTCATGAATGGCTTACAGAGTTGGGCAAATAACACCTTTTAAAAGAGCATCCTATTGTATATTAAATTATATTGATAATGTGCTTTATTTTTTGTATGTTTTCAGTATTGTGTGGAAAAATGCAAAACTCAATAAGGTCTGAGTGATAAAAAATATTGACAATGTAGTGGTGTACTCTATCAGGAAGATATAATAAATGTATAAAAGTTTATCCTAAAATAAAGCACTGCTTTTAGGTTAATTTTGCTAGTTCCACATGAGATCATCATTTTGGCTTGCAATATATCCATGAAACCATATTTTGGGGGGACTATTTTTCAAGGAAATGCATTATTTGAGCTGCTTGGTCCGTTTTCCTTGACTTTGCCCTTCTCATGTTGCAAGGAACTCTTGGGTTGTTGAAAATACAGCCACACATGATCATGGAAATTATTTTATAAGTTTGAGATTGCATGCAGGGGCCAGCTAGTTATGCAATTTAAATCGCAATAGAACTTCATTATGAAACTTACACCTAGACTGAGTCCTTAGAGTTTTACCAGCACTTTGAGCAGGTACTTTTCTCTACATTAAACCATGATGATCACATTAAAACCTATTATTTCCAACATTATTCATCACATGCTCTATTTTATTCCTCATTTTGCATAACACTTTTAGGATCCTCCTCTACATATAAGTTTTGGCGTCTAAATGACACTACTTTCACATTCTTTCTGAAGGGGGCTTTTTAGAGGACAGGTTACCCTGCATCCATTGCCCTACTCTACCTAAGCCAACTTTGGACAGCAGCCTGACAAACAGGAAAATAGTGAAGTCCTGAGGCCCAAGGTGAATTGGTGTTTAACCACAGATGTCCTCAATAGCTGAGCCACACATGCACTGCCAGATAAATGTGTTTTGTGTTATGTGAAAAAGATTTGTAACCCTGTCTGTCCAGTGGCAGCGTGGCAGCCCGACTGGTTATGTGAACAAGATTAAGGATTAAGTTCACAATAGAACCTTATTACTGAAGGAGAATGAATAGCTCTGCCTAGAGAAAGACAAACACTAGCACAAAGACCTTATTTTGTCACTTGTTAAAGATGAGAGGATGCAAATTAGGCATAAGTGCAATAAGGACTTTTTTTTTTAGAGATGATGCACAAAATGAGATATTAACTGTTTGCTCCCATGGGTAAGTTTTAGTTATGCACCCACAATTAGACAAGTTAGGAGTTATTTACAGTCTCCAAACAGAACATGGATTTGGAGACCCATGGGTTATATTCTGTGAAAACTGTAACCATCACGGGAATACTGTTTAAAGAGGAGTATTTGAAAAAAGAAGCCTGTTTCAACTCCATCAACATATCTACAGACTGTTAATTCCAGTCAGTGGAGCTTTAAGGAGGTTTAGAGACATGATATCTGCATGGTGAATGCTGTTGTTCTAAACCATGGTACCCCCTGACCTACCTGCATGGGTTTAACACTACATCAGAAGAGACAGGGCCAGTAGCAGGTCATTCAGATTTTTAATCATAAATTATCCATCAACTGATTCATGTATATTTAAGCTGACAGAGTATGTATTGACACAAGGGAGGCTGCCTTGACAGAGTATTTTCCACTTTTGGCAACATTTTTTGAACGTTGACAGAAAGACCTGAAGGTTGGCTGTCATTTTGACACACCAGAGAGTGATCCACTCAGTAGTTCTAACACAGTACAGAAACAATCCCTCACAAACTTAAAACACTTTGATAAGTCATCGCATGTGCTGCTGTGTAGACGTGTTGACTTTTCTTTTATCAGAGCACACTATTACCGGTCTTAATGTCTTCATTTTATGATCTTAGATTCTCAAAGATTGTGACAGACAAAAGAGACTTTGTTGAGCCCGTGCTTGTGCAAGCTAAATCCAAGATATTTGTGTTAAACAGTGATAGTGCAAGGTAATGCAAGTAAGCTAGCAAATAACTGAGCTGCACAAAAATGAGTTGTTTAATTAGCATTTGATGAGCTCAAATATGACACTGTATGTTTTTGTCAGGTAGATTTTTCTTCTGACTTGTGTTAACACCAAAGACAAAGACCAAACAGAAAAAACTGTGACTTCATTGTTTGATACTTGACCTGTCCACTTGTAGCCGTCACTTGTTTCTCATTATCAAAATGACAGACGCAGAGAGAGTCTGGCTCCTCCACACTGGGGTGTATTTTTAGCAATCACTTCATAAAGATGTGGTGATGACTGTGTTTATATTCCTAGTAAGGCCAGTAAAAGAAGTTTATCAGGGAGAAAAATTGGTGAAATCTCACCCTAACTTTAATGTTAGGGTGAATGTAAGAGCTGAAATTAGTTTTTGAATGTCTTACTCATGCTGCAGAGCTGAATTAAGAAATAGCTCTGTTCTTCAATCTCCCCTTCAACAAAATTCTTTCCATTTCTTACTTCCCTTATCCTGACTTTTATATTGTTTCTTTTTTCTTTACAACTTTAAAAGGACAGCCAGGAAGTCTGGTAGCATAACAAATGAAGCCTAGAAACTTTTACTTACAGTCCACACTGAAAAATATGAGCATCACTATTTTATCTGAACTCAACAGACTGGAGAGTGTCTCATTCAAAATGAAGTATCTTCATTAAATTGTATAGCTGCAAATACAGGGTCGGGTGAATGGAGAGCCAAATAGGGACAGAGGGACAGAGATGGAAAGCAGAATAAACAGAGAGAAAAGGACAGATTTCCGCTCGTTCATCATTGCAGGAAAGAATGAAAGGATGATTTAAAACTCATCACTCAGAGGGGAGGAGGAGGCGAGGAAGTGTTAGAGGGGGAGAGGAGGGTGCGAGAGGGAGAGATGGTGGAATAGTGGAATAGTGGAGCGAGGGTTAGCGAAAAGGTAGACGGAGGAGGAGAAGGAGGTGGAGAGAGGAAAGTGAAAGGGAGACAGGGGTAAAAGAGAGACTTCTAATTATGCTGACTACCAGACCGAAACTGACAGCCTTTCCACACACACACCCACACATAGGCACATACACACTCACATAGAGAAGCACAGGGTCACAGAAAGACAGTGATCCACACACAATGAGCTTCAAACAGAAACACCACACAAAATAAAGGAACACATGTGCACATTAAAATCCAGGGACATTTAAAAGGATCTGCCTGCAAATTCAGGCATAATTTCAAACACGAACACACTGAATGAACAAACAACCAGCTGCAAACCTTTATTTCTGCTACTTGCTGACATGCTTATTCATTCATTTTAGCCTCCTGGTATTTCTCATTGTCGTTGTTTGTGTTTTTTATTTGCCAAGTATGCAACACAACATTAAGCATATCAGGCAATCCACAAAGTCAAGCTCAACTCACAGAACATCAGCTGCTTTAAGCGCCATGCCCCCATCAGCTGACAGCACAGCTGATTACATCCAAGCACCAACTGGCAAATAGCAAAAACAAGAGTATTTAAACACTTTCAGGCTGCCAACTCTCCCTGCTTCCCCTTAAATCTTTTACAGCTGTGTCTGATTTTATCAGTGTCATCATCTATTTGCCGCGTATTCTTTGCTGCTGCTCTACCTGCCTTCGATTTCCGTGTATACTCTGTCCACCGCAGGCTATGACATTCATCATAGGCACGTGAAAGAGCAGGGACTTCCCAGAACAGAGCCATACAGCCAGATATAACTTACTGCATGGAAAATAATAGATTCTTAAAACGAGTGGTCCCAATTGGACTCTATTTTCCTATAGCCCAACTTAAGAGATTTCCCAGTACAGTGCTCAAAATGTGGGAAACATAGACTGTGCCACTAATGGACGTGGTCTCCCTGACGTCACTCGAGTTTTGAATCCAACATGGCCGTATTGGAAATGTGGCAGACTTCAAGTCTCCGCACTAACAGCTATAGGGCGCCACTCACTGACAGGAGCTGAGCTGAGTCTCTGTTGGTCAAACTTGCAATCTCAATATCTTCCAAACTACTGAGTTGGAAAGAAATTCACCCCCTGTACAGTGTGTACTGATAGTGAAATTGAGCATTCAGATGGGACACATTTTTTGTACCAGGCTGTAACTTTGTTTTTCTGCTGTAAAAATGACTTTTTTTTTTTTGTCTTGGTGTGAATGTGACTTCTGGTAGTTCTGGAGCCAGCTTCAAGCGGACACTTGAGAAACAGCAGACTTTAGAACTTCTGCATTGTCTCATGGTGGCAAATGAGTATTTTTCATACATTTAGTGCTTTCTTTTTTCATCTTCTTTTAAAAAAAATCCTCTTAAGAGTTTTCCGGTGACTTATACCCTGTTCTTCCCCTGGCATCACCTCTTGAATTGCTCTTTCCTGGTTTGTCAGTCTGCATTTGGATCCAGCTGAAGAGTGATAAAACATCATAACAGCAAAAAATCAGCGTATGAAACTCTAAATATCTCATGAAAGGGTCTCATATGACATCACCCATCGGGCTGTGGAGTCAGTTTTTGAGTTCAAGATTTTGGCCTTTTACTCTGATCCATCTTGGAAAGCAGAGCATGAAAGCAGTGCATTGGATGTCAGGATTACACCCAATGAGACATAAATTATGTGTTACACTGAAAAAGAACCAAAAAACCATCAAACCATAAATAGTTTGGAAAATTTTAACGGAGGGAACAAACCCATGAGAAGTGGGATCAGTCCCTCATCAGGTTTCATCAAAGCAGAAATCATGCATAACTAGTGGAGCTACCCCCTGCTGGCCATTCATACAATGCACGTCATCACCGGCTTTTCATAACACAAGAGGCTTGTCCTCTCTCTAATTCACAGTCAGTGCTCTTGCCCTGTTTTTCTACCATCAGCATCTGAACTTTCTAGAATCTACCACCACAGCTGCGGCTTGCTATGACACAGCTAAAAACTTTGCCGACTTACAAGTCCAAAGGGCATGTCTGCTTGAAACTAAAAAGGTTTTGAATGGGTGGAGCAGTGCTTTGAGCAAGGCATTTCCCCCCTGAAGATTTAAACACAGATGCTAATTGGCAAACAGTGAAGGATTTGTGGTTTGACTAGGGAGATCCCAGGTGTGAATATATGCACTGGTGCTAATGAGGAACAGGGTTTAGTTTAGAAAAGAGCATGCATGCTCAGCAAAACCTTCCCTGGATAAAAGAAGCTTAAAGACAAAGAAGAAAATCTGCTTCTTGAATTGAGTGGATTTAATGAACCTTGGTCTGCTGGATTGGCTTGATCTCTCTCATCAAAGCAATATCTTATCTTGAATGTCTTCAACAATACGCCGCAGAGAGAGAGAGAGAGAGAAAATACAGCTCAAATGACTAATGTCTGTACCAGTCACACCATTTTCAAGAGTCTAACTTTTACAGGATAAAATGTTACACACGCAACTTTTAAATGAAGTAAGGGCTAGTTTTACAACTTTTAATCACACGTCATCAGAAACACCATGCAACTCAAGCTGCCACCTGTCAACACTACCTGGCACTGATGGTCCCAGGAGGGTTAGCGGTAGATTACTTATGATAAAGTGCCCTTCCACTGGAGGAGAAATGTAATGCAGGGTCAGATATGATGACCTTTCAGTTTGGGAAACTTGAAAAATGCCACCCTATATGCCCTGCTAGTGAAAAAAAGCAATAAGCTTCAGTTCCCCAATGGATGCTCTTAAAATGAAGGCATCACTTTGCAATATGAGCACTGGGACTATTTTTTAAACCACAACTTCATCTTTAAACAAGCAGGCATGGTGCATAGGGAATCTGTATCATCGGTAGGTGTGAATATGAGAGCCAGTCAGAGTTGTCCCTGCCATGTGAGCTGTTGACCCTTTTTTGGGATAGCCTGCATGAGGCCGCAGTGAGTCATTTCAGATTTCTCTGGGTCAAAGCAACTCATCACCTTTAGTACTACTGTGTTTGGGCAGCATGGGAGCTCCCGCAGAGGGCTGAGGCGAAAAGAACGTGGTCATCTGGAAAAAAATAAAAGTTGTATAATGCACACAGAAGGTACCGTATCACATATAAAAAGCTTACCAAAAGGGTTATTCAGGGAGATATATGTAGAACATCAACACACAGACCCGTTGTAAATGCCCTCCAGCCTCAAGAAGCCAACTTAAGGGGACAACATTATACAAGAAGTGGTATTATTGGGCACCCTAAAGCTTTGAGGTAAAAATCCTATCGCTTTTGCCAGTTTGTCCACAGCATCTTCTTGCAGAAAGTAAATCTTTATGTACTGCCTGAGAGCAACTGTGTCCACCAAAACCAGGTTACATTGTGCCAAATATAAAGAGGATCTCCAACCTGTCAGATCACAATGATTTGAACCTGAAGTTATAAATGGCGCACAGGTCCTCGTTGAGTTTGGTTGGATTGCAATGAACAGTCAATCACTTTGAGCCACATATTAAAATGAGCTTGTCTACAGTTATTTTAAGTGACATTGAAAGTGATTAAAGATAAGAAAATAAAAGGGGGCAGCTTTCTCTGATGCAGCACACGGCTCATTCATGCTGAGAAAATTCATGTGATACTGATAGGACACATCAAACAGAATTTGTAACCAAGGAAGGTTAAAACTACTCAAATGTATGCTGGGACATTGATCACCTGAAAGGATCCTAATTTGGTCGTCTGAGATTCAAAGATGGAGATATTAAAGATGGAGACTCCACCAAACAGTCCAGTTTAGATCTGTACAGTTTGGTATAGGTTGGATCTGTAAGCCTGATCTTGTTTTCATTCCCACAGCCACCTCCTCTTGGTAGGTGGCGTGTAAGCCAGATGCAATGATGGAAGACATCCAGCAATTTGTCTTCTTTGTGATTTCATTGTGGCCCTTTGTTACAAAGCGCAGTAAAGCTTTGTTTCAGAGAAGGCTGTGTACCGCCCGGAGAAATACAGCTGCTGTCACACAGTAAGTGACGATTCTTTTGACCAATCAATGGTCTGCAGTGTTACAGCTCCACTGTCTGGGATCGGATCAGTTCATTCTGGCACCCTAATGGAAGGTTCCCAAAAAGTTTGGGAGACAGTTTGTCTCTGTTATTTAGGGATCTGTCCCAGGATTAGTCAGTAGAAACGCCACAAAATGTGTTCTATACCAAGACAAACTGAACTGAACTGAAATGTGTAGTGGAAACGGGGCTTATGTCAAGACAATGGGGCTGTTGATAATGATAAGTGTAAAATGTGTGGGGGTTATAATGAGTGGAATGACCGGGAATTCAGCTCTGCAATGACATGTAGCCACCAAGGTTATAATAGTTTTGGATTTGTCATTATAGTTTAGATTTTAGTTAGTTTTGAAATATTTTTCCCATTACAGTTTAGTTTTAATTAGTTTTAGAGCAGGAATTCTAGTTTTTATTTATTTTTGATTTTCTCAACAAGGCTTAGTTTTAGTTTAGTTTTAGTTTTTTGATACCTTATTAAAGAACCCACGGGGTCAAATTTGGCCCCTGTTAATTGCTGCTACCCAAAAATGAACAAACATAAAGAAATTGTCAAATTTAACTTCAAAAGCTCAGAGTGCCACTTCTGCCCCCTGCATAGAGACACCTAGTGGATGAATACTGAACTCACATGAGTCGGAGTGATAGTGACAAGCTGGGTGACCACATGCTGTTTTGTTGAGCTGAAAATCTACCCAAATCAAATTGTCTTCTCAGCAAACCAGAGGTTATTATTTTTTTTAATTTTTTGTTAATCTGTTTAGTGTAAGCTTGCAGAATACCTAGAAGTATGTTTTATGTTCTTTTTGGATAGATTAGCGACTCTGAGCTAGTTCAAAAAATGATGGGCCAAAAATGACCCTTTGGTTTATTGAGTGACTATGTAGATGAAGAATGGTGACAGTCCTTATATGGCTAAAGCCCTGAAATAAATTCATAATAATACATTTTACTAAGTTACCTTGGTAGTACAGGGCCAGAGACTAATAAAGTAAATTCCTATATCTTTTCAGGGAGTATGGCATCTCCTTTTTCAGGACAGTGAAAGCAACAGGGAGAACTCACTGAGTTTTTTCATACCTAATTAACCAGGTGCAGGATTCAAAAAGGTCAGAGTAAATATTTTGTCATACTGTTTATTTTAAAGTCCGACATTGTCCTCACTGCTCAGTTAATGCTGATACTGAACTGTTGGCTGCTGCCTTCAACACAAGAAAATAATATAAACTTAATATAAAGAAATATTAACATAAATTATATAAAACAATATAATATGAGCTTTAATAATTAAAAACTTGGACTCTGTAACAATAAAGGCAGACTCAAATACAATTAAAGTCAGACTCACATGCAATTAAACGTTTACAAATGCTCTGATTCATTGCTCCACTACGTTTCTTCGCAGCACAGCGCACAGCCAGTCAGTGCAGTAAACAAGCACGTCCCAGAACATCACTATGATGGTGCTGTACGGCACTGATAACTGCTGAAAACTGTCGTAAAATTGTTTGGGAAAATGTATCAGATAATTAAAATCCTAAGGGCTATTAATATTGTCAAAAATGATAACTAAGGACATTTTGTCTATAATTTTGGTTAGATTCAGTTATTTTTGTGAACACAAGATACAGTTTTAGTTTACTTATTGTTTTTGTTTTCTTTTCTAGTTTTTATTAGTTTGAGTTAACTGCAATGTATTTCAATTTTTAGTTGTTTTTAGTTTCATTTTAGTTATCTGTTATAACCTAGGTAGCCACATGGTGCAGGATGCAGTCTGCAGACAACTATAGCTGGTTTATAACTACAGCTGTATGTCACAGAAATACAAACTCTCTGCTGAAGCTCGGGTCAGATCCAGGTATAAAAAATGTAAAGGTTGGTCCAGAGTTCCGGCTCAGACATAGAAATATGTGTCCTGTTGCGGTCCTGCATGAGAACAGGAGCTCCTGGGCTGGCAGGACTAATGATACCTGAACCCAGTGCATTTTAAAACTTCCGGTTGCATATTGTATTTTCAAAGAACAGTGCTGTATACATGTGAATCAATTATAATCTGCCATTACATTAAAGCTCCACAGCTCCAGTTTGACTTCACATTTTCTACAAGTGAACGTGATGATTTCTGAGGAGGTGAAATCAATTACCAAGCCTGTCATCGACCTCAGGGAATCCTCTGATCAATTTTGCCCTTTTCTCATGGTGCAGACTTCCACATGAGGAAACTGTGAAATTACCCTATTCTTCATTTGAATGGGACCCTCGGCGCCCCCTCAAGGTTGCAGGGCGTCCCCTGTTCCTATTTGAGGGTGGCAGGGATGTCTCCGTGTGACACAAATCTATGTGGGTGAGCGCACATTCAGCTTCATAAAATATGTCTCTTATCCTCAGCAGTGTAATGACATTACAGCCGTCCAGCTGAGGGGAGAGCGTACTTTAAATTCTCTTCCATCTCTTCCCCTCTCGCTCTGTTTGTCCGTCTCTCTTTCATTCTTCCTCCTCCCTTCCGTCTCGGCACTGTCGCTGGGGACTGCAGTGATACCAGATTCGCTTAAAGGGCTATTCCGTCTAATCTCGATGACTCTCATTTATAATTAAACAATAGCTTTTCCTGACGGAGAAAATTAACCAATGAAACTATCACAGACAGACACAACCAGCCAATCAGTATTCAGATCACAGCGCCACCCAAGTTCCAGGGGCTAAAAAAATGAGGCGTGTGTATCCATGTCCATGAATGTGTTTCATGACATGTCTATGTGATAATAACAGTATTTGTTAATTGTCTTGAGGTGGTTTGAGATATGAAAGAAAGACAAAAGGAATGGAGAGAAGCAGGCGTGTGTGTGTTTGTGAGTGTGAAGGGTAGATGCAGAATGAAAGGAAGGATGACCACATGAGGGGTGGTGTGGTGGAGATAAAATATGGAGAGAACAGGAGAAGAAACAGAAAGATAGAAATGCCAAAAACGCAATAGAGACAGACACAGCAAGGGAAGGGGTAAGCATGTTTGAAACGTCCCATCGGTTCCTGCTGTCAGGAATGCTTGTCAGCCAAGAATTAGACTGCTCCACACTGCCAGTGACTGACAGTTGGCCCACGGTCTAGACTATACCCTGGAGTGGTGGAGGCTAAATAAGGGAAATGCCTAGAGAGACACAGAGGAAACACACCGGGGCTGGAAATCAATTTATAACACTGTCAGTCAGACGCAGAACGGGAACGATGGGATAGAGATAAGGCGAGGAAAAAAAGAGAGTGACATGTTGCGTGAGAGCACGGGAGGAAGACAAAGATGTGATTTGAGCAAACAGTAAACAAATGGGAGTGATCAAGAAAAGATGGGAACTGAGGGGATGCTTTGTTGTGAGGAGGAAATAAGAGAGAGTGAGAGGAGTGGTGACAAGAGGAGGGAAAGCAGAAAGACGCAGACACATGCTACACACAAACTGCAGGTGGCTCTATTAAAAAAAACAAAACATGCCACTGTTGAGATACAATCTGCCTCCTCTAATTAAAGACCTCAAAAAGACTGGCTTTAACAAAAGCATGCTTCAAATCACAGACGCGTAGCCCTTAACGCTGGATCACTTTGTTCATTTAGACTGATCCACTGCTTAATGTTTAAGCCACAGTTTAGATTCTCCAAACACATGCTGCAACTACATTACTGTTAGTTGAAATTTTAATAAGCTAACCTGTAATCACTATTCATATGTCATTTTTAATCACTGCACCATTGTTCAAGCAGTGCTTGGTGGAGGGATAACATTGTAATTATAATTATTACTCACCTACTTTAAGAAAATCTAATACACAAGGTTTTCTTTATCACTTTTTTTTATTGCTAAGTTCATTATACAACACAGCCTCCGGTGACTTGAAATGTGAGATACTAAAGAAGACATTTTAATTATCCCGACTTGTCTCTAAACACAAAGGGACATATTTAGAATTTAATAAAAGTGTCCAAAGAAGAAAGAGTTTTAGTGCCTCTCCACCGGAGCAAAAAGGATGATAAAAAGCTGGGATAAACATCAAATTAAAGCAGGAATTACCATCACACTCCAGTGCTGTAAAACATTAAAGATTTACACTCAAATGGGAGGCGAGGAGGAGAAACGGGAGGGAAGCATGCTTCGCCAACACAGATTGTGTTTGAATGTGATAAACATGTACAAAAGTAAAGAGAAAGAGGGAAGATTACACTGATCTAGGGGGAGAGTTTTAGTGATAACACTTTGACGTTCCTCATGTGGAGCCAGTGGTCCAGCTTTTGTTTGTTTAAAACATTAATTGCAGTTGTTTAACCAGCATTTATCTCCTGAAAAAAAAACAGAAACAAATCAACTGAAGTGGAAAAAGACAAAATTAAAATATGACCAACAACTGCAAGGCCGTCATTTGGAGAACTCACATTAAATTTAGGGTTAAACCCAACCCTAACCCGTTCTGTATGTTCTAGGGAATCTGCTAAAATGTCTTCATCACATCACTTTATGACTGAACTGACTAACTCTGTGTTCAACTTCTGACAAGCTAACAGCTAACTGTTTGAAGTTTAAAGTGACACAACGTGGACAGAGTGAGCTGCTGGTTAGAGCTTATCCTAGCTAATGGTTGAGTAGACCTCACTGATAGTCAAGATTTAGTTTTATTAAAATATTAGCTTTTTTTTCAAGCTGTCATACAAACCTTAGCTTAAAAAAAGCCTAATTGACTATACATTGTTGTTACTTGGCTTTTATTACTGTTAGCAGAGGAAAAGAAGCATTTTTCTTGAAGTGGGACTATGACAGGACCCCAATCTCACTGCTACCTTTGTTTTTTTTTTTGTTTTTGTTTTTTTTTAGCATTGCTCAAAATTATGGGTATATGGTGGCAAAAGTGTCCTCTACGGCATAGAAATAATATTGTTGTTGTGTTTTTTTAAAAATTCATTTTATGAGTCATTTATGTGTGTTCTTTGGTTGAACAAACTGTCTGCTCAAATGTTTCAAAAATGTGAGCACCCAGTAGACGTAGCTAGATGATTAGAAAGAAGGCCAGATTTGACTTCCAAGTCAGTTGTGCTTTGTTTACAATAAAGAACAGCTCACCTGTTCCGATTTATTTACTTTTAAATATATATATATATATATATATTTATATATATATATATATATATATATATATATATATTTTTTTTTTTTTTTTTTTTTGCATAAATCCCCATTTGTTATCCTGCAAGTAGTATTTTTAGTATCAGTATCTTTGCTTTTTGCACCTTAGTAAATATTTTTTCTTGCACCGGGGAGACCTGCAAACAATACATGTCAGCATCACTACACTTTGTAACTACAGCTGTGCTTTTCTACAATGAATCAAAGAAATTGGCCCTGCAATACATTATTTTGTGCTTAAGACATTTACATTAAAGGCAGCGTACTTAATTGATGTAAAGATCCACTGTATTATTGTTTTTTTTCTTTTTTTTGTTATTTTCCCACCACGTTTCTTTTCCTACTACCTCTCACTTCACAGTGTCTGTGGCAGGAGGCGTGGCTGTTTTTCTTTCTCTCCCCTCAGAGACAAAAGCTGAGACACACCTGTCTCTAATCCACCCAACCCTCTCAATAAGGCCATGTCCACACGTGGCTGGGTATTTTCAAAACCGAATAACCCCCCTCATTCGTTTCTAAAAATACTTCCGTCCACACGCAGCGGGTAAATCTGCCGGTGAGTGCGGCTCAAGGCATGCCAAACCCATAATGGGCAGTATTTTCCAGACGTAAAACCCGTGTCAGCCAACCAGAATGAGCCCCTGTCATTCAGCTGTGGTGTAAGAGCTGAAAACTCCGTTTACCAGCGTCTACACGAAACCATGAAACCAGAGTTTTCCAAAATCTTCACTTCGGCCAGAGTTTTGAGAAAACATCGTTTTCGGTGACGTAAAACTGCGGTTTCGTGTGGACGACAGGCGTAAATGTATAAAAATATATGCATTTTCCTCAAGTCAAGTCTCCACCACTCTGCCAGATAATGCTGTCTTGTTCTGTAGTGCTTGTGCTTGTGGTTTACCTACTTTGTATTTCAGCAGAGATTTTGCCACAGAATCTTCTCTAGCGTTAGCCTAGCTTTGTAGTTTTCTATGGGAACTGATTTTTTGTCTGCCTTTTTTTGCAGGGCGATTTTTCCTGCTGCCTCGCCGACCCTCTTGTTTTTAGCCTGCCAGTCCGCCTGCTGCTATTTTGCCTTTTTCTTGCTTTTATTGTCTATGTCTGATTAAAGATCTAAAGACTGTTTCTTTGGATGTTTAGTCTCCTGCATTCACGGTCCAACTTACTCTGATCCATAGCACACTGTGATCTGGCACTAAAAGAAAGAATCATGTCTTTCCTTTAATATAAACAGTTTAAACAGGATACACAAGACTAACATGAGCCAGAAAACAGTTACATGCTGACATCAGCTGTTAAGTTATAGCAGCTGTTGGGTTTTCACTGATGCTGTTTTAATCCCAAATAAGGCCTCTATTGTCTGTTTAAAGAGTTGCAGGTCTTTACTCACGAAATATCATCAATTGTTCAATGATTATATCATTGAACCTAATAATAGCATCATCTGAACTTCCCACTTAGGCAGTGATGTCAGAGAAATATTTTGGCCCATGTGAACACGGAGAATCAGTCCTGGGGTTTCTCCTGAAATGCTCTTTACGGACTCCTTCCTTTCAACTTGACACAGCCTGCTTCTCCTGAAGTTGTTGTCTATAGTTCTGCTGACAGAGGAAATAATTGGGGTGAAATGCAAGGTAAGCATAAGCCGTTGTGTTGTTGCGGTGTCAGGCAGTAGAAGTGCAGCTTTGGTGAGTCTGAACAGTGTTGGGAGAGAGGAAATGTGTAGGAAGATGAGTCTGCAGATGCGAGCGTTCACTGTTGAACAACGTGTGGGAGTTTTGACTTTAATTCCTCAACAAAATAGATGTGATGGACTTTTGTAACCTGGCGGCATACACTGCCTTACTATTCTCTTTGCTCTAAAACCAGTGCACTGCAGTATGTGGGCACTCATAGTAGTTAAACAGCACAAAGGGTGGTTATATCACATCTTTTGTAGTGGGGAAATAAAACTCACGCCTTGAAACGATTACACAGAAACAGCTTTTACAAAGAGGAAAGCACTGATACTCTATATTGTTCCAGCTCTGTAGAAAACACAGATTAATAGATGAGGCTGTTTCATATTCTGAAGGGCTTTTACTCTCCTTCAGGAAATTATATGGAAGTGCTTTAAATTATACCTCACCATGTAGATTCATTGTTACTTTCACCTTAATGGCGTTCCATTTTCAATGAAATTATGCCTTCAAAGTCAAAACACGTATCCTAAGTTGACCTGTTCTTTTAGAGTCTTACTGAACCCTTATCTAATGTGCTGACAGTCCAGACTTTGGGACCAGTGCTGTAGCTACAGAAGTCTGTTTTGGGGGATTTGCTGGGGAAAAGAAGTGTTAGACATCCATTCATCACTCATTCATAACCTGCTGTGTCTTTTTATTTCCCTGTCTACTGCTTCTCTTCCCTACCAGCCACTCTCATCAGCCATCAGCTGATTGTTGGAGTATGCGCCTGACCAATCATCCTGTTTCTACTACAATGTAAATCTGTTGTGCTCCCTGCTCTGACAATTTCAGCTGTCTCAACCCTCCACTCCTCACAGTGCCCAGGTTAGATTCCTCAGATGTCCACTCTTAGCAAATCCATCACATCCTGCCTCTCCCTTTCACTTCCAATTCCAGAATCCCCATCTGTCGGTATCCTATCCTGAAGACTGTCTCATCACCCTTTTGGAGATATGAGGACGCCTCAATGGAGTCGTATTACTGAAGACATTTCCTATCATTTTCTTAATCTTGTGAAATAAATTACTACTCAATCAAATGTGATAGGCAGTGAAAAGACCCAAATGTTGTACAAATTTGGTACCTTAGAGGTCTTGGTGGAGCTTAGCTAGTCACAGTCATTGTTGTTCTTCTGATGACTGTTTGCACTCATCACCTGATTTCGTCGTCAAAAGTATATGAGATGTTTCCTCGGTCAAAACAGTGCAGCAAAAAAACAGCAATAATTTAGCACTTTGTGCAACAATAATCATATTAGGGATGCACCGATACAACTTTTCTGGTCCTGATACCGATAACGATACCTGTGCTTTGGGTATCGAACGATGATCCAGTATTAAATAATAATCTGCATGCTGTACTGTGAGATAAGACTGGTAATGTTTTGAGTAAAAGACAAAAATGGGTACATATGGAATTAATGAAGTTAATATTTATTTAAACTACAAGTGTTTAAATGTTCAACAGAAGTTTGTTTAAAAAAATGCTTCAGAATTTACATAAATTAGTATTTGATGGTGAAATGTCATACCTTGTAGACTAAATCAAAGTATAGCTTTTGGGTCAAGTTCTGACTGATTCTTTCCCACCGATATCTGGTCCAGCTTTGAGGGGCTGGATCGGCGCCGATACCCAATACCAATATCGGATAGGTGCATCCCTACTCAATATGTAGCTCAGTTCTGCTCTGTTGTGAGAGTGCCTCCAAATGGTCAATCTCAAGTTAATGATGTCACATAAAAACACTCTATAGTAGTTGATCCATGTTGTCATTTATCATACAGAAATGTTGAACAGGATCCTGCTCAGCGGACCAATCCCAGTGTTTGTGGTCCATAGCGTTTTGACTTATATATGACTTATATATGTATATGTGGAGGCTAAGCAGGCTACGTCATAGGCTACATAGCCGTTCTGAAGTATAAGTGTAAACCCTTCTCTGTTGGCTATAAAGTTTAAGTTCTTTTGTCTAACTGGTTAATTAATATATCATATGGGTTGCTAGGCACCGCCCTTTGGAGCAGCTCTCTCTTTGTCCGTTTCTTGAAAGTTCTTTGTCCCTTTTTCATAATCTTTGTGTTTGGAGTGGATCATTACTTTGTATGTCTCATTTGTTGGTCACAGACACCAAACTTTTCGTGGCTTCAGTGATCATTTTACTATTTTTTCTCTTGAGTTTAACTGGAGATCCTACATGTAACCATGCATTGTTTACATGTGAACTCAGCTGTCAGCAGCCTGTAGCATGTCAATGCAGGGGGGTGGGGGGGTTGCCAACTTTTACGGGACACTTGGCAACCCTAATGCTAACTGATGTCAGGCCTGATGTCTTCCCACAAGGTGAGAAGAAGGATAGAAACAGACAGGATCTAGGAGACAGAGATGGAGAGATGGAGCATGACTGAAGAAGCTCAGTCCTGGACCCTGTGGAGGTGGAGGCTGGCTGAACTGGACAATGATGGACAAGCTAACATCATCTATTTTCTCATGGACCTTATTGCGCTTTCTATACACTTTCTTATTTTTGTTTTCTTGATTGCTGCTGTGACTTCAATTTGGTTGTACTTGTTACAATGACAATAAAGGTCTATTCTTCTTCTAAATATCTTTTTTCTTTGTTGTTGTTGGAGTTATAATGTTTACAGACCTTAGTATCCTCTCTGGACAGCATTTGATTTTCCCTTTGAACCCAATGATAATAATTCCAGGAAACCTTCTTTTACTAAGTTACGGTAATAAAGAGATTTAGGGCATCATTTGCATTAGTAGGCTGCTTTGTGAGGAAAAAAAGGGTCCTTGCACATCCTGACTAATATCAATACCATGCATCTTTAATAAAATCTCCATAAACTTATTACAAAACAATCATTCTCAAACTGTCTTATTCATGTATATGCTGAGAAGAAAAACAACACAATGAGTTTAAAAAATATAGGTTGGAACAGTCAGAAATTTATAAAATTAAGTCTGATGTGTTTAGTATGAATCAATTTGTAGGGTGCATGAGGATGCTGAATGTCCAGCTTTGACCACACCAGCAGCAGCAGTGTGCAGGAGGGGAGAGAGAGGCAGTAAGCAGTGTGGACAGGAAGGGACGGGAATAAGCAAACCCTCGCTTTTACTAATAAATTTCAAAAAATCTGCTTTCTAGGAAAAAGTGGGTCACTGAGAGCAGGCGAAGAATGCTAAGCAGAGGGCATTTTTTTTTTTTCCCCGTGAATACAAGCGTGTGTGTGTGTGTGTGTGATAGAGAGCTGTGCAGAGTGAGTGAGAGAGAAAGAGACGCTGTATTTACATATTGAGAGTTTATTGTTGTGCCAAAAAAGGAAACAGAAGTCCAAACAGAGCATTTCAAAGAACGATCATTGTTGCAGTATCTGAAGTATTTACTATCGATATCTATCGGCTCTACTTTCTGAATGCATTTAATGAGCCCTCTCTTAGGCACGCACTCACAGAAAACATACACTGTGAAGAGATGAAACCCTCCAGGATTGGCAGATATAACAGCATCAAGGATTGATGAGACAGAGACAAAACGAGGGACAAATGCCGTCCCAACCTCTTGATGTTCACCCATCATTTACGCTTTCTTCATTTTCCCCTCCTTTTTCACTATTGTTTTGTTTTCCTGCCACCCTCTCTCGCATTTTAAACCTCTCAGCCCCTTCTTCTGCTCTTTCTAGTCAGGCGTTTTTTTTTGCCTCTTTCACTCTTGTGTAAAAGAAAATTTCAAGAGTGATTTCAAGAGCAAAGAAAAGTGCCATGGGATATGCAATTTTGTCCTCACTGGAAGCACAGGCACACCAAATCAAGCTTTCTTTTTTTCCCCCTTATTTTCTCCCCTCATCCCTCCACCATCCTCAGTACAGTCACAGCTGGTATAATACATACAGCCGCCGCGGGATGAGTGCACTAAGAGGGCAATTACAGGATTGACTCTCAGGATTCAAATTTTATTTCCACTCCTCTCCAGATAGAGTGTGCACAGAGAGGTGGAGGTAAAAGTGCCGGCAGGGCACATATTTTGACACGATGTACTGATTTCATTTTATGGTTATTGTTGTATTTTTAAATTATCACTGCATCGCTTTGTTTGTTCTCTGCTATGCCCAGTGGAGAATGTTCAAAACATCTGTTCACTTAGACCCTGCAAGATAAACAATTACTTATACCAGCCCCACAGCCATTAGCTTTATTTTCTGACAGTTACTATTACTACTTCTTCTCAATATGTGATATTAATACCTCCATTTACAATGGACCTGGTTTCCATGACTTACTGTCTTCCCAGGCGCATTTTTAACCAATCAGAACAAGCTTCCCCAAAGCAAATCCTCCACTCAAACAACATGAAGAGTATCTGTCAATTTCTTTTAAATAAGCAATACAACTGGTATTTAAAATGAAGCCAATATGGAAATACTTTAACCATGTTAAAATAAATATGACGACAGCATTGCTCATTAACATATTCAGGGATGGATCCTTTCCATTGACATCTATAGAAAGAACAATACATAAATCTGCACTGTGTGAGGCACTTCTGAGTTCATAACATTGGTGGGTTAGTTGAAGTGGTTTGCCAGCAAGTTTAAGACCCACATCAGCTCCACCTCTTAGGGCTACTACCATCACTGGGCTTCAAAATATCTCTTCTGGAACAAATTGGTGACATCAGAAAGGTTTTGTCCATGTTTTATTGAGCCAATATTATCAAATCTATAAACTAGCCAACTTTTGTCTAAAAGTATGAGACAATGCTAAAGTGCTGAAGTCTGCCGTTCCTCAAGTGTCCTCTTGAGGCTTTCTCTGGAAGTACCGGAAGTCACATACACACCAAGCCCCAGAAAAAGCTGTTTCACAGCAGAAATAAACTTATTTACAGGAGTATTTTTTTTTATTTTTATTTTTTACAGTTTTACAGCAGTAGTTAGTAATAGTTACTTGGTACTTTCTAAAAAAGTAACTGAATTAGTAACAGAATTACCCTTCATAAATAGAATTAGTTACCAGGGAAACAAATTATTGCATTACTTTTTGGAAAAACCTTTAATTTTGCAAAAGATGTCAGTTTTTGAGCAGGTTTTGCTCTGGGGCATAATGTTCATATCTACGTTCTTGCCTTTTACATTTCAGTTGCCATCCTGGAAACACCAGTTTTAACCTCACAGATTGCTCTGGACTCGTACATATCAAATTTGCAAATCCTGTCCTGTGTCTTGCTGAGTGAGCCAGGTCAGATAGACCTGCCAACACTCCCAATTTAGGAGGGATTCTCTTGCTTTTTACCCCTGTCTCCCAATCCACTTCCAACTTGTAATTTCTCCCTATTATCCCCTTATTATCCGAAAGGTGGGAAAAACAACCCAGGACCCCTCTCACCCCGGACACCACATGCTTAATCTGTTACCGTCAGGCAGGCGGTACAGGTCAATCACTGCAAGGACAAACCGGTTCAGAGACAGTTTCTACCCAACAGCAGTAAGGGTCCTGAACAAAGGCCAAAATCAGTACCTCATGTGTTGTCATATAATTACATAACAATTACCTCATGCCATTAATGTACCGGAACATGGCAGCTATTTTGCACTTTTAACTGTTCTGCACTGACTGAGGGGCTCTTGCAATTTTGTTGCACTGGTTGCAATGACAAACAAAGTTCTATTCTATTCTATTCCATTCTATTCTATTCTTTCTATTCTATTCTATTCTATTCTATTCTATTCTATTCTATTATCAAGTATAGTCATGGCATCTCTTATATTTTTCAAGTCAAAATAAGTTGGCTACTTATGCCTTCCATTCAAACCTAGAAAAAGCATCCACCCCTCTACCTCAAGTTGGTTTGATCAAAAGACGCTGCAAGAGAACCTCTGACTGCAGTGGATCCTCTCTGCTGGTTACACACAAAGGTGGCTGTATGATATTTGCTGCTGAAAAGTTTACTTTAGCATCAGCTCTTTGTTAAAAGACGTGTAAACACGATTGTTCCCATTATTACATGTATGCCCGCTTTTCCACTTATTTTATTTGCAGCTCTGCTCTTGTGCCTGGCTGAGCAAGCCAGGTGGATACAAAGTAAAGCGCCACATGTCACTGTTGCTAACATTAATGGCAGTAATTTTTGTGTTTTTTTCATGCCTTTAATGAGATAGTAGAGGGCAGTGGATAGACTAGGAAAGGGGGCAAGAGTGGGGAGTGACATGCAGGAAAGAGCCCACAAGCTGGAATCGGCCAGACCAGCTGATTTGCTTAAGACATTTTTTTCAGAAACAGACGGGTGACGTCAGGGAAGCTACATCCATTTTTTAAACAGTCTATGATATATACTCTATACTTTCTTATTTGGGTGTGAAACTGAATTGATATTACAGAAGCATACATTTCCATTTTCTCTGATAAAAGCATTCTCACATCCTCTATAGCCAAGCTTTGTGAGATGATCAATTTTTGATTAGTGTATATAAGAGCTTCCACTGCTAAGTGGGCCAGCTGTGAAAGTAGATGTTATGATGTCATACATATAACACAGTCAAAGTATCACACGCTCCTTCTTTTTCGTTTATACTGCAGAATATTTTAAAATAAGGTCGCCTCTTTTCAATTTATCTATGTGTCCTGGAAAATGTAACAGGGAGTGCCAGAGCTGGTTAACACTGAACATTTATCTATCTCTGTGGGGGTCGTACATCGAGGCTGATGCATCAAGAAATGTTTAAACTAGTTGTAATATACATGTGAACACTAATTTGGACATTCAAGCAAAGAAAGAGCTCTACTCATCTTTGGAGAAGTGACAGCGATGCACAGGTTGAACCAGTCTGATTGCTTCACACATGATGCCACGTGATAACACGGACATTCATGCGCCGGCTCATCCATTGTAACAACAAAATCATTACCTGCTTTCCATCTCATGTTCTCCACCTCCTTTCCTCTTTTTTACTCATGTTCTCACTACGGTTAGGATTGGAAATACTCATTTAAATGCAATGTTTTCCTCGCACTCACTTCACACACACACTTCTCGCTCTCTCATTAGGCTGTTGCGAGACAAAGCCTTGGTTAATAGAAAGGAGTCTCAATTAGTCGTTGAATAACCAGTTATATAACAATCCTACTGCTGCTGCTGCTGCTGCTTTAAAGACTGGATCCAGTGAATGTTTCGAGTACAGATTCTGATGATTAATAATGTGTCTACCTTAATTTACATCTTTTAAATCCAGTCATTAGGGACCAACCAAACACTTCTTTGTGTGATGATATCCTCAAAGTATAAGAAAATGGAAAATATTGGAGGTGTTGCCTTTGTTGCATTAAAACACATCTATAAGAGTAAAACCATACACACCTACCAGTTTATGTTACATGCTGTGTTCATTATGCTATTCGGAAAAGCCAATGTTGCATGTGTGTTTACGGATTCACAAAGCCTCATCTCATCCTTTGTGAAATACCGACTTCAAGCACCACCACTGAAATTCATCCAGTCAACTGTTGACGGCACAAGCGCATCACAAATGCTTCTTTCCATGAATATTCAGCCAACACTTCCTGTCAAACTGAGGGGCCTCAGAGCGAGGGGAGAGGGGGATGAAAACAAACCTTTAATAAAAAAAAAAAAAAAACAGGGATGAGAATTCAGGGAAATTAAGTCTCGTTATGGGGCATAAAAAAAGAATAAAACAACAGTGGGGAGACATGGGACCAGTCCGCCACAACCTGCTTTGAGCGACAGTTTGTCACCTTCATTCATCCAGGGAGAAAATCTTTCCAGCCTCATGTTCAAACATGAACTGATTAACCCCACCAGTGGAGCTTGGGGAAATAATGTAGCACACCAGCTTTAGTTTTGTCATCCATGATGGTGTCTACACAGAATGTTGCTCCTGCCATGAGGCTGGCCGGCTGGTTAAAGGTCAGATAGAAGATGACGTTAATATTAACTTATACCAGATCAGTTCTTTTGTTCTCATGTTGTGATAAATCCAAGGTTGTATGTTTCTTATTAAGTGTCTAAGGCTGTGTGTTTCAAGGCTGCCTGAAGCGTTTCAAATATCTGCTATGATTCACTCAGTGAATGAGACAGCCATTCTGTCTGATGGAATGCTGAGGGTGAGAGGAAGTCATGTTGTAATACAGTTGTGCTGTTTTCTTCCAGGTAGTGAGTCTTATTAATATGAAGAGTCTGGTAAAGAAAAAAAAGGTTTTGTTCTTGCTGCTTCCAATTAAGAGCCAACTGGTTGGAATGAGATACCAAACATCTGGACAAACTTTCATTCACCAATGATTTAGAAATCCTGAATCTCCTAACTCTGGCTGACTTGTGGCTCCTGGCAACGCAGCTGCCGGGCGGATGGAGTGAATGGAGTGAAACAACAGAGAAAAGGCGAATCTGACACAAATCTGGTGAGTGTACGGTGTAACAAACAACTAACTGAATGAAATCATGCTACGTGACATGGCATGACATGGTCTGGTGTGACATGGCATGCTTTGGTGTGATGTGGCATTCATGACATGGGTAATGTGGAATGACATGGTGTGCATGGCATGTGCAACACGATATGGTACGGTACGGTGGCATGGCATGAATTACTTGACAGACTTGATGTTACCCAACTCCGTACATGATGAGATGTGTATTAGCTGATATGAATTGACTTGGTGTGACGTGATGTGGCATAGTGTAACATGGCATGGCGTGGCCCGATGTGGCATGACATGTTGTGTGTGGCATGACATAGTGGGATGGCATGATGTGCTTGTTGTGCTTGACATGCTACATAACAGACTTGACATGATAAGACATGACTTGACTTGATTTGATTTGACTTGATTTGATCTAGCGTGATTCCCTTGACAATGTGACAGTACAGGCTTTGTTAGGCCCAGTATCTTGAGCCAGGACAGGCTTATGGCTTGAGGGGACATGAGCACTGTCGCGTTGACATGCTCTGTGTTGTTGTTGTTGTTTTGTTGTTGTTGTTAACGTTGGTTTGGACAAAACTTCTGCTCAATAAGACTGTAAACTTTATAAGTTGGAATCAACGTGACTTGAAGTGACATGTGACATAGCATAGCGTGGAGTGATGTGACCTAGCTTGACGTGATGCGATGTGGATTCCCTTGACTATCATGTGCCTACAGTCCAAGCTTTGGAGACACCAGTGTCTTGAGCTAGTACAAGGTTTTGTGCTGTTGCAGGACATGGTGGGACATGATGGACTCAATGTGACATGACATGGCGTGAGGTGACAGGAAGAAATCCTATACCTGCTAAAGCTGCCGATGTAAATGGTGCTTTTGTAAATCAACTTTTCAGATGTCTCAAAAGTTTAATTCCAGCCTTGCGCATTGAGCAGTCAACAATGTGCCACATGGAAATGTTTTTGACAGAAGCTGTTCACTGCTAGCTGCAGGCTATGCTGGAACCTCAGACCAGTTAACTGTTGCTACAAAAGCCTGGACTGTAATCACATGACTGATAATGATTGGGCAACATTAATTCAATGTGCTGTTTCATGACAAGCTCTGGCTTGATGCTCTACCATAGCTGGAATTCTGGGAAAATGTGAACTGACAACAATTGGTCCCATTTCTTTCATTTGTACAATTACAAACCAGGAACATACAGTTGGAAATTACTCAAGGGTTTTAGTTGGGTTGAGATGTGCTGACTGCAAAGCCCATCACATATTATTCAGCAATTTAGTCACATTTTCCTCCCATTGATTTCACATTCATCCGTCAAGAGTACTCATCCAACAGAAGCTCCACAAGTACTCCAAACTACTTTCTGACCTTGTCCTGTCAATCTCTGAGGTCAAGATGAGTGTTCAGCTCCAACACAAAAGCTGCTTCACTCTGCTAATCATGATGAATTCAACATGTGTGTGTGCGTGTGTGTGAGTGAAAAAGAGAGAGAGCAAGGCTGTGTGTTTGTAGTAACACGGCTCATCTCAAAGATGGAGGAGGCCCTCTGAGCCACACGTCTTTAGGTACATGCTTGCTCCCCTTTTCTAGCTGCGCACACACACACACACACACACACACACACACACACACACACACACACACACACACACACACACACACACACACACACACACACACACACACACACACACTTCTCAGTTGACATTTCCAGGGTTGCCAGATTAGCAACAATCCAGCTCCTCTTCCTGCCAGAACAGATCAATGAATCATTTCAGAACCAAACTTGGCAATCCCTAAACACACACACACACGCACTTGTATACACACACAAACACATCATGTTATTGTCATTTGGGCCCAACAGTGATCCAATTTTGCATAAATAATCTTCTCCTCATATTACTCCTTTTATGTAACTTTGCATTCTGATCACTGGTGACATAAAGGGCAAGAGTGTGCAAAATGAGCAACTTCAGGCATGGGAGACAGCCCTGAGGGCTATCTTTTGTTTATTATGTCTTCATTTTGTGTTCGCCCTACTTCTTTGTTCATTCTATAAATGTTGCTAGTCGCACCCTAAAGGACTTTGGTAGAGTAAATACAAAATGCAGCCTCTTCTTTGATCAATCTGAACTGTACTTGGAGAGAGGAGAGAGACATGAAGCCTTGCTTTGGCATTGTTGCTACAACCTCTCATGGGTTTGAAAGCTGTTCTCATTTGCCTGTAACCACAAGGAATGAGTTCAGCTCAGATATATCTATGCAGGAGACATTTCTTTATGGTGTAAATAACTCCTCAAGCTCCTGGCTATTGTTTTTTCCCCCTTATAAAGCTTCTGTGAACACCTTGTACTGTAAGTATTAACACTGACATGGTCTTTAAGACACAACAATCTGCAATCCACGTTCTCTTTAAAGTGTAAAATAAATCTCATAATGTTTGCACACATTCCAAACAGCTATAAGGCTCTTATACTGCGCACTGCATTACCCAGAGCAGATGGAATATATCCACCAAAGGTTTTGCTCCTCTCAGGCAACATTTTGGCTCGGCTGCCAATAAGTGCTGCCTTTAGATCATTTAGTAAGACAATAAAGTCTTACACAGCCATAGGAAGACATAAAATCACTTCCAACTACTCCAAAAGTTTTTGAGCCAAAAGACGGAGAGAACATTTTGTCCCCTTCTTAAAGCCAGTCTTCTCATCCTAATGCACATTTGAAGTCTTTCCATCAACCTGATTCATCAGCAGTTTAACATCTTGAGGAACTACATCAGTCCTGTGCATTCTGACGTTACAGCATGATGAGAAAGACTAAGGGTTGTTCGTTGGAATAATGTTTAATGCATAAGATTGAGTGCCAAAGCAAGTTAACTGGTATCTGAGTGGCACACATGGAAAAGTTTCCAGGAGCAAAACTGAGTCACCCAAGGGACTGTGTCTTTCATACTTCACTTTAAAGATAGGGTTCAAGCAAGCGCGTATGCACGCTTCCAACACGACTCCATAAAAATCCACATGGCAGCTCCACATAATCTCATCCAGCAGGTGAGTCATTTCTGCCATTAAACACATCTGCCGGAGCGGTAAGATGCCCGCTCCAGGGAGCAGCGTGTCGTGAGTGGGTGGAGGGTTTGTGTCACTCACCATTCTTCTAATCTTCAGGCTACTGCCATCCTACATTTTTTAACCTGGTACCGCTCCAGATATTTGAAGACTAAATTCATTGTCAAGTCACATCAAGTGACATTTTTTGGAGTTGGTCCCCTGACAGTGAATTGGAAACTGACTCTGAGGACTCATAAAATGTTGCTGAGTGATAATGCTTTTAAATAAGTTGTACAGTGTCTGACTGTAGGGCTTACAGCTGCGACTTCTTTCCATATGCAGTGAGAGTCACCACTGGTGCTGTCACAGTGTCCTAAGAGTTATTTCATTATGTGTGCACAGCTGAAGGACTCCTGTCTGTATAATTACATCATCCACACAGTCTGTCTACACTCTTAAGATATAGGAGAGACATTATTCATGTAAATTAAAGCTTTAATCTGCTTCAAATTTCAGGAACATTTTCTCTACAAGAAAAAAAATTCAAAATGATCATATTTGGAAAATACACCAGTGATCTAAGCAATCACTTGTGTCTCACTTTAATACTTTAATCTATTAATCAGTCTTGATGGACAACTCTAAATAGATTTTTTTTTTTTTTTCTGGGAGAATTCAAGATTTTCACTGTTACTGAACATGCCAAAAATACACACTCACACACACATGCTCAAACAGAATCAATGCATACATTAAAGGTCAAATGTTGGAATGATGTTCCCAGAAAGTAAGCTATTGCCTTAAGAGCAACTAGTTCCAATTTCTCCACTACCTATGTGTGGCAATATACATGGTCTATAATCAGGACTTGAACCAGTGACCCTTTGGTTCCAAGTCCCTCCAGACTGAGCCCCCTGCATTTATTGTATTCCCACTTTAATAGTAAGATCAGCCCAAAACAGCACACGTCACCCAGCTGTTAATCTTGCTTCAGTTGCTTCCAGCAGCAGCTTGAATCAAATTCAAAGCTCTACTTCTGGCTTACAAAACATTGACAAGAACAGCTCCTGCCTACCTGGTGTCCTTCTTCCAGGTCTACACTCCTTCTCGCCCACTACGCTCTGCTTATGAAAAATGCCTGGTGCTCCCAGCCCAGCGCGGCTCCAAATCACTAGCCAGACTCTTCTCCTCTGTTGTGCCCAAATGGAGGAATGAATTACCTAACTCTATACAATCCGCAGAGTCCTTTTATACTTTTAAGAGATGTCTGAAAACTCAGCTGTTCAGGAAACACTTGTACACTTAAGCTGACCCTTCTCCTCTTTGTCCCCAGGGGTAGAATGAGTCAGTAGGTCTAAGACTCAGCTCTCATGATTTTTCAGCACTACTAATGAATGTTATTGAATATTGAAGTATACTGTTGCAGCGATTAATTGTGGTTTGTTGGCTTGTTGATTACCGCCCCCCCCCCCCCCCAAAAAAAAAAAATAAATAAATAAATAAAAATAAATAAATAAATAAAATAAAATAAATAAATAGAATAAATAAATAAATAAAAATAAAATGAAATTAAAAAAAAATCCTGCACTTAATGGCAGCACCTGCAGCCCAATAACTTGCAGCACTGTTGCACTAACTAGATTTTCCTTCTGTCTAAATTCTTGCTAGTGTTTTACGTCGCTTTGGACAAAAGTGTCTGCTAAATGAAACTGTGGAACTGTAGATCATCATCACGTATTGTTCATGTTTCATGTCACACATGGTTTTGGTTATACAATTTAAGAATTATCAAGCTGGACTTGCCTGAAGAAATGCAATTATGTAAAAAATTCAATTCTGCCAAATGAAAACTGATCATGACGAGGATAATCCTCACAGTCCTCAATTTTCCTTTGCCATTTTTATTTTTATTTTTATTATTTTTTAAGCATTAGCTTTAGCAGCAGTAGTAGTTTCAGCAAAAACTGTTAAATAACAGCCCCTGACATTTTTAGATGAGCTGTGTCTCAGTTTAGGGGATTCATCTCTGAAATGCAGCCAACATTTGCATCTTACTTTTTCAGCACATACTGTGATGCTACTTTTCCGAGTTCAAATGAGAATAGCCACTTTATATCAGCCTTGAGGGTCAAAAATGGTTACTTGGTTTGAACTTAAAAGAATAGTAGGATACAGATGTTGAAAGAGACCCTTTAAAACTTTAAATTATCTTGATGATGATGATGATGGTCGTTAAGTTGTGACAGTGCCTGTGTCAGCTATTTAGCCAGACAGCAAGTTTGGCGCTATTTGACACAAGTTTTAAAGGTGGGAACAGTTGATGAAGCATCCAAGAAATCCTCTGTCTGTCTGGCTTTCTCATTCCAGTGTGCACAGGCCATGGAGGTTGAGTCCTTCCAAGACCTCGTCTTTTGAAGGACCTGAGGATTGAGACACAGCTACACTGAGTGGAATCCCATGAATCCTCGAGTTCTCATACGTACTGTACAGGATCAAAATAAATAAGTCCTCATGGCGCACACTTGTCAAGCTGGAAAGACTCCACGACTGGATTCAGACAGAGACCAGCTTTGATCAAAAAGACATCTTATACCTCAGCTGTAACCCACGGTATATACATGCCCTTTTATTATACACAAGGGATGGAAGAATACAGGCAAAACTTTAAAAGAATGATGCCAAAATACAATAGAAACCAAGAGAGGAACTGGTCTTAAGATCATCATTAGCAATTTATGATGTTGATACAGTGTATTAATAAACAACTGTCAGTCAGAGCAGGATGTTCCACCTTCATCTATGTTTCTTATCCACATAAAAGACATCTCTTTTTGTTTTCACTCTGTGTCTTTTCAGTAAAGCCATCCAGGGCAGACACTTCCATTATCTTCTCATATTTGGGTCTATTTCTGAGAAATCTTTCTTGCCAACTGAGAAGCATAATGAGGCCATGCTACCACTTCCCGTGATCTGTTTCTTATTTTGTGAGATTTATATCGGCTGCTCATGCTAAGATTTGGCAAGATCTGAAAGGCCTTTAAAAAAGAACAGAGAAAGTTTCCACACTGACAAAAGTAACTCCAGCAAGACAGGCTGATTGGAAGAGAGACACATTCGAGACACTTTGGCACTTCTGAGGTGGACTTCAAAGCAGGAAAAAAAAGGAGCTCAGTTCTTTTGCATTTTGCCATCATTTGTTTACTTAATGTCAAAGCTGTTAAAAATGAAAGCAGCAAAGAATAAAAATAATTGAGCTGCAAGCTGTAACTGTTATCTTGACACGTTTGTGAATGTGCCCCTTCATCTGGGATCTCTGTTGCACAAACTAAAAGACAGCTAACGCCTTTGAAGGGAAACTGGACGTTTCTGTAATGTACATTTTTCTTTCTAACAAGGTGACTGCTGTTCTCTTGTTTCAGACACCACAAGTACCTTACCTTAATTGGGAAGTCAGTTAGGTTATTGACATCCACCAATCACTCTGTACACACTGTACATGTCTAAAGCAACCCATTGCCCCTGTGATTGATCACCAGCAGTCCAGTCAGAGGACTGGTTGTTCCCAGGCAATGATTAATACACAAAAATGAGGCCCGAAGACGCCTGTGTCAGGCCGATGAATTATGACAGCGATATGGTTAATGAGTAGAAAGCAGCTCGAAAATGAACAAGTCACTGGGCCAGATCAAATTTTAGTTACCCTAGGGACGTCTGCCATCGGGAGCTCATTACAAACTCGGAGAAATCTTTGACGTTATTGATCTCGAAGGGGAAATGATGTTTACCTCCAATCCTCCAATGTCAATAGGAGCAAGCAGGAAACCTGAAATAACCTACATGACAGTTAAACTTGAGGCAAAATAACACAAAGTAGTAAAAGAGGCTTTGTTTAAAGAAATTTCCTGTTACACTCATATTGAAAAACCGAGATAAGAGATCCCAACTAATCAACCAAGGTCATTTTACTGACCTCATCATTGACTGATCAATCAAGAAATTAATGAGTGTACTGATCATGCTAATTATTTTGTTTGATAATGACCTCATAAATGCAAAGGAATAATCCCTGGCAGTAAAGATTTATTTCAGCACTTCTTTATAGGAATGAATGCAGAGGGCCATTTCAGGACCTTGGACAGCGACTGAGAGCATGAAGTGGCTGTCATAAGGCAAAAAGATGCTTTGGTTCCTTCACAGGTTTTATTTACAGTTCTTTCACTGCCTATAAAGTTCAATAATTTCAGTCATCTTGTTTGTGCAAGTTGGAAAAACATTTATGAAAGTGTTTCCAAGAAAGCTCAGTGAAGAAAAACCTCCAAAGACAATCTGACAGAAGAATGTAGGCAGACTAAGCAGATGAGTTCATATCAAGAATTATTCAGGGCAGAGGTTTGAGTGTCTGTTTTTGAAACTGAAGTTGATGACTCAGTCTCTTTCCTCAAACAGCAAAGTTTGAGAGTTTGTTACTTTAACTGTCATGACTGTTTAATCTAAATAAAAAGCTAAAGCCCACGCTGTGGCGATGTCATATTCCCCATCTCTCTCGCTTTTACCTTCTTTTTTTTCTGCTGCACACAAACACACTCAAACTGTATCTCTCATCTCTCCCTTTCCTGGTTTCCTCTCTCCCCTTTTTCTTCTCCATACCTGTCTCACTCTGTGGTAACCGTAGCAACAGACAGAAGGATGGGCAACCAAAGAGGGAGGACAATACAAAGATGACAGGGAGTGATGGAGATGGAGAGAATGAGAGATAAACCTGAGGGTGTCAACGTGATGTGACAGAACAGATATACAGGCCACAGACCAACACTATCAAATATATTATAAACAAACAGTTTTTATATTTTTGATTTTGTTCAAAATATTTGTCAAGAATCTTACATCATGTTGCAGTTAACGATAGAGATTAATCATCAAGACTCTTAACAAGTGTTGGTCAGCTCCAAGTAGGATCATCTGTTGCTTTGACCAGAGGTGTGTCAGACAGGGATGCAGGCAGGGAGACATGAAACAAATTTCAGGAGGGAAATCTCCATGGAAATAGAAATTTTAGCTAGTAGTTATTGGACATTTTCAGGGTTTTGTTGCTTTTAACTTGATGAAATTTTCAAAAATTTCTGGGAATTTTGGCTCAGTCCTGTAAAGGTACGTTTTGATGATACTGATGAGGTCAATATACTTGAAGGTATAATGTAACTTTAAACTATGGGAACATTCAAGTTAAAATAATAAATGCTCATCAAAATGTGTAAAACTTTTAGAGGCTAGCTACAACAAATATGTATGCCTATATTCATGATAGTTGGCCTCAGTTAGGAAAAAATCATGAAAATTCCCTGAAAAGATTATTTAAAATATCCTTTAAAAAATAGTGCATTACACGTGAATATGCTTAAAAAAGAATAAGTAAATAAAAAATTAAAATTGAAAAAGAAACAAAAAGGTTAATATTAATGTATTTATTTATTTATTTATTTATTAATATTTTTGTCCAAAAATTATATATATATATATATATATATATATATATATATATATATATATATATATATATATATATATATATATATATATATATATATTTATTACAAAATAAAATATGTGGATATATATATATATATATATTTTAATTACAAAATAAAATATTTATACATTTATACCACCAATGCAGTTAATATAAATTTTCACAAAATATCTGTTGATTTCATAAAGTTCCCCAGAAAAGTTTCCAACTTAAAAAATTTCCATGATATTTATGATCCTACATGTTGATACCCATTCATTTCTAATACAGACTTTCTTCACAGTTTACCATATTCCAAAGTTTACTCAACCTAAATTTTTTGGAGTTAGGATGGGTTAGATAGGTGGGCCAGCTGCTTCCTAGGCAAACCTTGAATGGTTGCAGTGAAGTCCAAACAGGTGATTCCGACCGGGCTTCTGATGAGGCAAACAGCTAATAGCAGTTTTGGATCAAGGTATGGTGCCAGGGATGGTGAACCAAATTTTAACAGTAACAGATTTTGTCATCTCTTGATTTCTCAGCACTTTGCCAGTTTTGCTAAAGGGGTTTTTCTATTGCTTATTCATTTGTTTCTTTTAAGTGCACAGTGTCTTGGAAACAGTCTTGTGTATTCAAATGACAAACTGTCCTATTCCATTTTAATGTTTCTCAGAAATGCACACACATCTTTTCTTTAAGTTATACAAATTTCAAATGTGGGACTACTTTAACTCTGTTCTAAGCCCATTATCTCCTCTTTTATTTTTACTTTTGAGAGAGTTCTATGAAATATTCATCCCATTCAGTGAAAGATGAATGACATGATAAAAAAATGGCTCAGCTGGAAGCTTTGTTGGTCCAGCCAAAGGCACACATCACAGAGAGCAACTGCAAAGCTGTTGAGACACTTGGACACATGCACACAGAAGTGAACACGCACACACTCCAATATAGACAAACTTGCAAAAAGTGAGTCTGACAAAGAGACGCAGCACTTACAAAAAGGGCTAACCCTGAACACAACAATACATACACACATAAAAGTCATCCTTTTTCCTCATGAAACCAGCCTGGCTCTTGTTTTTCAGTCAAAATGCACTTTGTATCCATAACAAGTGTATCGTTCAGAATTAAACTTTAATAGATTTTGGGCCACCACTACATGAAAATTTCATGTCAGTGCTTTTCCAGCACATTGAAGCAGATGCAAAGTGATTTCTACCCACTTCTGGTGTCGTTTGTGGACAGAGAAGTTCCACAATGGCACTCAGTCAAAACTGCAGTCAAATGCTCTCTGACATTTACTTTGTCTTTTCAAGTATAACGAGAAGCCGACATGGATAAAAAATGGGGTTACGAAAGCGGCTGTGAAAGGATCAGTTCGCGTTTTTTCAAATCGACTTAAAATCAAGTCACAACAGCTTGACAATGATTGATGCAAGGGGGAAAAAAGCCAACGGAAGTGATGTATGAGGCCATGCAGTCCAACAAATCTGAGAATTTTTATCACAGTAGTCTAAGATATTTTTAGCAGCACTAAGTCTTGTTGAAAGAGGATGGAGCAAACTTCAAAGCTGACCCAAGACTTAAAGATGAACCCTGCTCATCAGATTCAAGACAAAAGCTTTAGCAATAACAGACAACAAACAAACACAGAGTCAAAATATCCTTGGAGGGATTGTCTTTTATTTTGCACATTTCCTGATGAACTCCACGGCTTGAGTTTTTACCAGCACATCAGCCATTTCATCTCATTTGAAACCTGTAAATCATTTCATCCCTCCTTCCCCTTTAAACTCCTGGCAGCTTATTAAACCTCCCTCCTTCCTTTCTACCTGTTTTGTGTCTCATTGCAAAAATGTCTCTGTGACCAAAAAATATGTCCATGTGGGCGAGCCTCTCTTCTTGTGCGATCACCCGTGTCTGTCAGTGCGTCTGCTTCTGTTTGATTCTGGGTCTCAGAGCATAAATGTCTGCATGCGTCTCTTCATGTGTTTGTGTGTTTGTGTATGCATTCAAGGGAGAATAGAAGGAAGGTTGCCACTGATATTGGTATGGTGGCTCTTAGCCAATCTCATTAGCTTAGCATGCAGTGGGCAGCCTGCCCGGATAGACACTATGTGTGTGTTTGCATTTGTGTGTGTTTGCGTGTCTATGTCTGGGAACGTCACGGCCGGTAGATGCCACCACTCTGGCTGATGGTTCCAGTAATGTTATTGTAGAGGGAGAGATAGTGAGAGGGACAGAGTTAGTAAAGCTTTACTTAGAAGTTGAGTTTAGATTACGATTTCTTTCACAAAGGAGTCCTGTGCTCCAGTTAAATTTACGACTGCATTACGTAATTCATGCCAAAAGGCTGCCACACTGATAGGAAAAAGGCTACTACACTTAAGGTCCTAAGATACAATTAAAAGGGAACCTCTAACAACCATTTATACTAGGGTTAGGAGAAACACATTGTTATACAATACGTCAGCATTGTTTGTTTGGCCAAAAAAAAAATCGATATTCTTTTCTTTCTTTTTTTTATCAAGTTCTTCATTTCAGTCTTTCTTTATAAACTGGATTGGAAAAAAGTTACCGCTTTTCTAGAGTTAAAAGTTAATGGCAACAACAAACTCAAGAACAAACATGGCGACTGTGGAGGAGTTTTGCTAATGCGCCTCTAACATAAATATTAAAAATGGAAGCAGTGTTGTAGGAGGCGGTGGTTGGTGAGGCTGTTTAATACATCGCAAAAGTTACGCCATTGTTTTTTCTTCTTTGTGTCTCACCAAAGCTACCTATTGGATAGTGACAGCAACACTGCCCCCACAGTCTCCGGTGGTACTGCTCCGTTTGATCTGTATCTGTAAGCTTTCTGGAAACATGCAGAAATACGGAAAAAAGGAACGCAGAGTACGGAGAGAAGGCGCCGTCTGTATCCAGATCTGTATTTCACTTTAAGCATAAATGTCTCCCCTGTGATCTGATGTCATGGTTAGATTAGCTTTAGCTGTTAAATTAACCAAGAGATAAATATCACCTGCCCAAACAGCAAAGCCTATTTTCTAAGCCTTGAGTTTTCTTGATGATCATCATCGCCCAACCTTTTCATACACTCACAGTGATGAGTGAAATATCTTTCTTTTTAGGAAAACAAAATGATACGTTGGTACACAGCATCAGGATGTGCCTAAAAGAAAATAATACTAGGTGTTCAACTGACTTTTTAATATCTTAAGAGGTGTCAACCCAGAGTTTTTAGAATTATTATGCTGTAATGAAGCTTATATTTGGATCAGTGGTCCACTGGTCTTTCTCTTCAGTCCATGGCTGTTGTTGATGTTCAAATAAAAATAAAAAAAATTAAAAAAAAAGAGGAAGAATGACCACCAATGGCATTTTTTAAATGCCAGTATCATGTTGTGTTTTTTTTAAGCATGTGGTTAAAAAAAAAACATTTACATAATCACGACATCTCTAACATCATGTACATTACAATTAAATATCCATGATATTTTTTCATCTGGCAACAGGTTTTGAGGGATTTTTGAATAATTTATTAAATAATAAATAGATTGGGCTCAGCTATTGATATTGAAACATGACTGATAGTCATGTCAAAAGCAATCCTAAAATAAAACTATATTGAAGCATAGCATTGACTGTTTAAGTTTTCATTTACTGTGTCTTAGGATGGGAATGAGTCCAAATAATGGAGGAAGTTAAAAGCAGAAAGCAAAATGCAGAGTAGCAAAAATGATGTTAAGTGTAAGAGTAAACATTGCTCACACTGATAAAACTGCCTGCAATGGCTGCAGACATAGTTTGCTGAATATGTTATCAGCCTCATAAGTGAATGCATCAGCTGATGCCAATTATTTCATAATGCCTGTTATCAACCTGATTAATCACCCATCTGGTTCTTTCTCATATACCCTCAGATTACATCTTCTGCATTGATAGTGTTTGATACTTTGATACCTTTTCTTTTTTTTTTTTTTTGAAACAGATAAGCACGTTCTCTTAGTCTCAAGACCACTGTGTGGTCAGGTAGACTGGTTTGAAGGAAGGTCAACAGCAAACTAAAATTGGTATCACCAGCACAGATACAGGGGTCTCAGAACTGAGGTAGAGGATGATCATGGTTTTGTAATAATAAATGGCAGTGGGCCTAACAAAGATCCCTGGGGAACACATTCATTAGCCGTGATATTCGATCAGTGTTTCAGTTTTTGAGTTTTTTTCCTGGGTCTGAGGTTTAATTTGCATGTGCTGAGAGGACAAAAATAGGCGGTGAAGACTGATTTAGTTTCCCAACACATTTTTGCCTTTAATAACAAAATAGACTGTCAATAACAAGAATCTTCATTTGGACGGACTGGTGATATTGGCGGTAGTTTAACTTGTTTGTTTCACTAGTGTTTTGTATGACTTTTTAAAAAAAAAAAAAAAAATATATATATATATATATATATATATATATATATATATATATATATATATATATATATATATATATATATATATATATATATATATATATATATATATATATATATATATAAGATACCACTTAGGTAGTGAGAAGATTTTACACATTACGAGGTAAAAGATGGATTAAAGTGTAGAAACATAGACAATTCGGCCACTAGCACAATTTAAGTCTTATAGATTGTGTACATCAGGCTAGGTGGAAAGCTTGTCACATACTTTAAAGCTCATCACTCTGAGAGAGCAAGCAGGTGGGGCAGAGGTCTAAAAGCCAGTCATCAAAGGGTGGAGCGAGAAGCTTGTTTTCATGTTGAAAGCATCAACATATGATTAACATGTATGAAGAGGTTAATCTCCTCTTTGAAGCTAACGCTCAGACCAAAAGCAGAGTCCTGGTCTGCTGGTAATTAACACGCTCTAATACTATTATAGTTGTTTACAAAACTGATAAACAAAAGTGCCTGACATCTGAACCCATGAGTGTTTGTGTTTTTGTGCACCTCTCCCCATGTGTCTCCGTGTGTGTGCCAGTGGGTGGTTGTGGAAGTGTACGACCGAGAACAAGAGCGAGGGAGAGGATGAAAAGCGACTGACTGTGTAATTGGTGGTTTGACATTAGCTGTCTGCATGACTATATCCACAGGGGCGATACCGAGAGGAAGGAAGGGAGGCGATGTGGGGAGGAGGGGGGATATTTGTGTGTGCGTGTTTGTGTGTGTGTGTAGAGAGAGAGAAAAAGAAGAGAGAAAATAGAGAGAGAAGGTGGAGGGAATCAGAGGGAGGATTAAAAATGATTTCCTGGAATAAGACGCCTGTTGATTTCTGCTCAAAAATAGAGCCGGTGACTCATCCTGTGTAGAAAATGCTAACCATTCAAAATTTTTTAACTAATCAAATTCATTTCCCCTGGTTGTATTTAGAAAAAAAATCCACAGTAAATTCTGTCATGAAACCATTTTTAATTACACTTATGAAGCTAATTTTACCATCATCACATCAACACAGTAGTCTGGGGGATTTCACTCCCCTCCTTCCCCAGAAGGTACACTACAAAGCCTAAAAATAAAGGATTTTTGAGCTATTTTTGTCTTACTGTGAGGAGGAAAAATATATATTTAATTTCCAGAGTCAGTCTAGTTGGTGTTCACAAAGCCAGCGGCATTTTAATTAACCTAAAAATGGCGAAGAATTGGGAGCTGCGACATCAAAAGAGAGTAAAGGTTAGTACATCTGCCTGCTGATGAGCACAGGGAGTACTTCAGAGAATCAGTCCAGGATCACTGCCTTTCATGAAAAAATAACCCCTCTTGATGCCTCATGCATGCTTTCATTCATCCATCCATCCATCCGTCCTTCCATCCATCCGTCTAACCATGAGACAGATGCACTCATTTAAATTATTTGAAGCCAAGTGGGAGATTTGGAAAGAGGCCGAGTGAAGTGTGATGACCGGAAAGGCACATGGAACTGGATGATGGGATAATTGATTGTTTAATCGTCCAATTAAGTGAATCAACTTAATCAAGTCAGAAAGCACACCTGTGTGGAAACACCTGCTTTGAGTATGCCCGGTGTCCTGCTGAAGATATCTCACTGGCTCACATGAAAGGTTTCTGAAGGAGCAAAACATGAAAGTGAAAGTGGCAATTTCTAATTCCTGGAAGGTAGCAACAGGGGATCCAACAGCCCTTTGTCACATGATACTCCCCTCTTTTATTTTTTCTACTTCCTCACTCTCTTCATGATCATATCCCCATGAATAAAAAGAAATGTACTGAGTAAGACACAAAAAACCTGGTTTGCAACAATAATCTGAAATATAATGAAAATATGTAATAAAAGGCAAAAAGTAATTATGTTTTGGGTTTTATTACATTTTTTCATTACATTTCAGGTTCAGCACTTTCCTTTATTTCATAAAGCCGTTGGGCACTGACAGCCAGTCCATGCTGTGGAACATGGACAACAGGTCTGTACCGTAACGCACAGACAGCCAGTCTGTGCTGCACCTCGTGGCAAGGTGATCAGACAGTTAATGCATTCGGTTAGTGGCGGATACAACCTAAGCTTCCCACAACTTATGTGACGTACAGAAGGGTCTCATATCCACTGTGTTCCCTCCTCACTCATGGTTACAAATGCCACTAAAACTGATTTCTCAAAACGTGAAGAAAAAGTTTTTTTAATGTAAAGGCAGTTTTTTGAAGTTTGGTTACAGAGTAATATGTAACATTTAATTAAAAAGGTGCTGATGTGTGTGACTGCTCGGTGCACAGAGCTTGACGTGGTGGTAAAACACGTCTCACGATCTGATGACATGGTGACATTCCAATCACACATTCCAATCACAAACAACCCAGTTGATGGTTTTTAATTCAGAGCTTCAGTTGCAAACAAAAAATCAAACAAACAAAGTAAAAAACATATAAATAACCCAGTATAGATTAAACATTTCATAACCTAGCAGTTGAGTTAATAAAATAACAGCTGTTTTTATTGTATATGTGAAAAATAAGTTTTTATGAAGAGGATAAGGAAACATTGTGAAAACTTAAAAGTCTATACGACATATAAATATGGCTAGCATTTTGCTGGTAGCTGTTTAAAGCTATTTACTTGCCACCTCCATGCCCTCCATAACCACTCCAGTCAGAACAATTAAAACCTGTATTCAGACACACTAAAACATTCCATTAAAGTAAAACTCAGGAGGTTTCTCTCAAATGAAATTCAGCCTCGAGTATGTGTGTCACTAAATGCCTTCATTGTACATGCTAATGAAATTCTCCAAAATAGCATTTAGATAATTTAATTTTTGATGATTTTTATATTAATTAAATAACTCTGGAAAAGCATTTAGATAATGAGATACTTAAAACCCTCATCCAAACCAACACTAATGAACTAGACTGCATCAGTGTTTGCCCCTTGTGACACCAATTTCGTAACCTGATGCAGATACTTGAGTAACCAGAGAAATGGAATACCTGAGGCCAATGTAATTATGGTGAAAATGATTGCACTATTCTGATGGGAGTTGGTCATACGTGACCGGGCTTGGTCATGTGACTTCTTGTGGCATGGACTAAGTTTTAAAAAGGTGGAAGAACACTGTGTGCATTCAAAGGAGGCAACCATGGAAATACACTTCAACCAGGTTCAATGTATGCTTGAATATATCATCGGGTCTCAGGGGGCACGTTTTATCATTTCACAAAGCTGCTGATAATGCAACTTAAACCACTTGTAAATGCACTAAACTCTGCAAAACAAGCATTTTGTGCAAACTGGTGCCATTAAGAAAGCACACCTGAAAGATGTCTGGTGCTATTATATACATATGTGGCTGTGTGAAATTAACTCTTGTTTTTTTTTTTAGCTGTTTTTTTTTTCCAACTAGAAACTCGAGAGGAGCCTCCATAGCTGCCAAACACCCACAATTATCTAGCGAAATGTGTACGTGTATAACCATCAATTTCAACCTTGAGGTTTTCAAGGTTACATGTAACACAAGATAACACAATAATTGACTTAAATCACAGTTACATTCAACATCTGCATAGAAACAAGCAGTATATAATCATCCATCCTCATCCTCCTCACATCATAATACATTTTTTCATTCATCCCTGTACTCTCCTGATGGCTCAGGTCTTTGTTATGCGCATACACACTTGTAAAAAGCTGATTAAAAACCTACTTATGCATATACCTGGTAGAGTTTTTCCCCTGGAGGAGCCTATCTGGGGAAATCAGGCTTCTTTAATTCCCAGCCTCAATAACAACTAACAGGTTTGCTGATTAACATGACAGTAATGAACTTAGTGGAAAAAAGTCATTTAAAGCATGCTATTTAAGCGCATGTTAACAAAATCAATGAAACAACCCAGGAGTAAATATAATTCAGATATAAAGAGCATGGATGTAGAGATGTAAAGTAGTAGATATGTTCCTCATTTCCATCCTGTATGAGCCCATTTGTGCTATTTTTTACCAGCAATTTTCAGTCGCTCGAGCAGGAGCCCCTAATAGAGGGAGATGTAGCATAATTAAACCACTTTTCTTATGCTTTAGAATGAAATTTCCTTCATGCACGCTAAATTGGTGGTGTTTAAAATTAGGTTCGATGTGAGGAGTTTGCTGCACTTGAATTCTTGTAATGATGATCAATGGGAGTATTTTTAACACACGTATTCTGGCAGAGTTATGAGTTTTTGCTGCTGAATAACATAACAATGATATGGAAAATTAGGATCCCCATGACCAGGTTTAATGGTTTGGCTTTTTCAAACACACACACACAGCACAGGGTAATTAAACTCAGGCTAAAGTATACAGTTTATCTCACAGACACCAGTGGATTCACTCACACACGGTCAGTAGGACTGGACTTCCTTTCTTTTTTACGCTGCAGGCATCACACGGTCACGGCTACCCTGCAGCCTTCACACACGCACCGGCCCACACTCAAAAATGCAGACCCTTTTCCACTCACAGACACACATGCACACTGCCTGCAGCAGCGTAGGGTGCTAGACATGAAAACGGCTTCAATTGACTGGAAGGAAGATTTGCTCTACTCTGGAGGGCAGAGGAAAAGAGAGAGTCGGTGAGGGAAAGGAAGCCGGCAAGGCCATAGGAAAGACATTTTACAATAATACACACACGCAGGCATGCCAAGACGCTTAACACCCAGACACAAACACCACTGCTTCTCTTTGAACATTGTGCCCATTACAGATAGCTTCTGAGATAGCAAAGGGCGCTGCAGCTATGATGAGAGTACCAGAGGGAGAGTAAAAGAGTGACAGAGAGAGATAAAGACTCTACTTCTTCTTCTATCTTTAAAGTCAGTACGTTTTCTGGGGGCAAAATCAAAACAGCGGCTGCCAACATTTCCTTGGCACACAGGTATGTCTTTCTTCTCCTGACCTCGAACACAGTTTCTTTTCAAGTGTTACTTATCCCAGAAAGTGTTTCACTCCACACGAGTGCCCTCACACAGCAAATCCCTGCTTAGTTGAAACATGGCTAAATATTTCTGGACCTGGTGATTGCACTGTCGATCTTCAGTTTTCTTTGCTCTGAATCGCTGCGCCTTAACTGCAGCGTGTAGGCAAATTGAAGGTCGCTGTTAAGGGAGGAAGATCGAGTCTCTGTGACTCTTACCATTTTTCCCACTTTTCTTGAGAATTTCACAAGTAGTTTCTCAATGCCGGTTCCACCCACTCGCCACTCTCCCACACACACATTGATGTTAGAGGAAGGTTTACACTTCTTGCATCATCTGCCTGATGATGATTGCATGTTTCAGGAATTGGAAAGAGCTCCTTTTTTGCCTTGAGATTGCTGCTTTGTTTGATCTTCCAACATGAAATAGCTTGAGGCAGATACAAAGTGTTTTTAATGTTGACCGTTGGTGGTTGTTCAAATAAGGAGGAAAACCAACCAGGTGGCTGAAAAGGAGCAACGACTCCACATTCACATCTTCATGATGCCCTGCACCCCGTGCCTTTATATTTCCACCCCAACACAGTCCTGTAGGGTCTAAAACCTCAATTAAGTACAAATTGATTTCAACTTTTGATCACCTTGACTTGAATGACCCAACGGAGGAAGTCCTTCAGGGCTCTTTCAACAAGCTGTTGCATTGGCTCACAAATAGCAAAGGAAATCTGGCAGCAGTCCAGTCGGACTCTGTTCAAAAGGTCTGAATAGCACATAAGTTTATTGATTCAATGCCAGTTTGTCAAACTTACATACCGTCCATTTTAATAAATAAACAAATAGATAAGTAATAGAATGAGTAGATGGAAATACTGTATCATCTTGAACAATAAAATGCAGTAAAACATGAATGACACACTAGCTCTCCAAAAAACGAAGCCAAAATTTTTAGAGCTCCCCCTGGTGCCTTGATGCTATAGTCTAACAAGATAAACATCAACTGGGATCCCGCAGGCTTAATCCAGCCTGCCAGAGCTTTCCATCCAGCTCTCAGAATATTGCTGGGAAATACCCAACTGAGGAGAAAAAAATATGTGATTTTTTTTTTCTATTTATTTTTGGTTAGGAGTCTAACAGAACAAACACCCTCCTGTGCTATAACCACAAATTTGTTGCATGCAGAGACACACACTTGTTGCCCTCTGTAGTTCAGTAAATATCTCTTTTAGCATTGGTACTAGTAGAGTATAAGTAGAATTTTCTTGGACAGGCCTCTGACTATTCAGGATCACCTCCTGAAACTTGAGTACTTTTTGTTGTGACTTAGGCCCCGCTTACACGACAACATTTGATCTGAAAAAGCTAAAATGAAGCCAAAACGCAGTGAAAAAAAATCTGTGTTTACACGGAAACACAGAGGGACTGAAAACGTTGTAATAGGCATGCCAGGCCTGCAGGTGGTGCTATAACTGTCTTGTCCAGAAGCCGCTTCGGGGAGATCTGCACCGAAGTAGAGTTGAGTCGATCATCTGCTGTATTGGGGAATACTAAGTGCAAAAATGGAGCAACAGATGCACATTTTGTTAAAAGACAGTCAGCAGATACAGCACATTGAGCAGCACAAGCACAACACGGTAGTTTGTGACGATCGTAACAACGTTACTGTTGTCCTGTTGTACGCACTTGCACGAGGCAAAGTGTGACGTCAATGTTTACACTGAAAACACCAGCTTACTGTTTACATTGCAGTGGTGTCGGCAGCATTTGGGAAAAATCCCTCTCTAGAGGCCGTTTTCAAAAATGCTTTTAACGTCGGCTGAAACGCAACAAAACCTTTGCGTTTCATCCTAAAACCGTTGCCGTGTAAACAGCCCCTTAGTTTCTCTCTCTGAACTTATTTGCTTTTAATTGTTTTAATTTTTTTTTTTCATGTGTGTCATTTTTTATTTACCTGTTTTTTTTACCTATCTGTACAGCATTTTGTTTACAGCTGTGGTTGTTTTGAATTGCTTCATAAATAAAGTTGGTTGGTTGGTTTGGTTTGTGGTGATGCCTCATTTTTATTCTGCAGCAAGAGAAACAGTTTGGTTGCAAATGAGGCACACATTTGTAAAACTGGCACTATAAACACATACTTATCAGTCCATTCTTCATTAAAGCTGCTGTTTTAGTGCATTCACTTTCTGCTTGAGGCTTTTTGAGAGTGACATTCTTTAAGCTTAAAAAATAATCAGAAAGCCTTTCTTATACAGGTGAGCTCAACAACCTACGGCACTGAATCTGACGGTGATGGACAGCTGGATTCAGTATCTGCATCATCTTGACAGCCTCACAAATACGAAACCTGAAATATTATAATCTCCCCCTGGTGGCTAACTGCAGCACAGGTCTTGTGAGCCTATTAACACTGACAAACACGAAAAAAATAACACAAATTGGAATGAAAATTAATAAACTACATTGTGATAGATAATCATTTAGGCAAATTTAGTAGGTGACCCCTGGTCTAACAGATTAGTCAAACACAGACATACTCACAAATGTGCTCTCGCACATAGCAGCTTTTCTGGTGATTCTGGTTTTAGTACTTATTTTTCAGAGAAGCTTCATGATTGACAGCTTTCTTGATAAATCTGGCTGCTGCAGTGCCCTTTACGGTGCTGGCAGAGACGAGGAAAACCAGAGGCAAAGCGCTACAAATAAGAGTCCCTGACCTTCCTGTTACCACAAGAGTCAGCTTCAAATCAACACAAGAATCTGTTCTGCTGTGAATTGTCCTGATCTGAGGGACTGAGGCTGTTTTATTGCTGAGATAAATGTGTGCTTTGGTCAGCAGAATGAGTGTTTTTTCAGTCCCAACACAGATTCCTTTTGTGCATGCTTTGGCTTCAAAATGTCACCTGCCCAATATGTTAGCATCTCTTGAGACTGTATTTTCACAGCAGGGGAGAGGAAAGCACATCATCCACACCCTCCCTCTTGCCTAGGTGTTATTGTTTAGCCTCTTGAGAATATCTCTCTGAAGATGAGAGGAAAATTGTTTTTGTAATCTGAGGTTTTGAAATGCTCTGTTTTGTACTTTCACTGATATAGTTTAACCCGACCTGCTTCCTTCTCGTTTCGAACGAGATGACATTCAAAGACAAGTGACCCATGTCAAAGATGCCGCATTCACCTTTAAGGCCTGGGACATCAAGATTACTAACCCTCGGCAATATGCAATAATATCCAAAAAGCATGTCGCTCCATCTACAGGAGCTCCCCTGCTCTTTAAATCCAACAGGCTTGTTGAAACAGACAACAGATGGGTACATCCCGCTTGGGGGCTTTTTCTCCCCCTCCACATGACTTCATCAGATGGTCAAATTAGCATTGAGACCCGCAAAGGAGAGGCGATCGCAGGAAGAGTCCTATCTTTATCTGATGGTGATTATGCAGATGTGAGATGACCAATCTGAGGATGTTACTGGAAAAGAGAAAGGGCGAGGAGAGACAAAGATGAAAGAGATTGTATCACTGTGTGTGTATGTGATTTCTCATATGGATCCCGTGAGCTGAAAGAGGTACACACTCTCTTTGAACAATCTGATACAATCTGGCTTAAAGGCATTCAAGTGTTTGCATGTGTGTGGGAGTATTTACTGTATGTGTGCATTTGTGTGTGTACGTCCGATCTCTTATCAGCAGAAAACAACAGGAAGTGAAAGGAGCAGGCATGGATGGCATGATCTTTCAACCTTATTACAGCGCTGAAATAATCCTAGTTGTGTAGCTTTGTCGTTAATTAATTCAAGAGATGTAATGCAAGAAACACAATGCACATAAACACAGAAAGAAGTAGTAAATAATGTACACATACAGCCGTTTGTACACACACGTGCCCACACACACACACGCACGCGCAAGCATCCACCCTCCAGCTCTATCCCTTGTAACAAGTCAAAACAATGTGGCAGTGCTGACAGCCCACATTAGACCACAAGGCCTTAAAAAGACCAAGCCTGTGTGTGTAAGAGTTTGTGTGTGTGTCCGTGTGTGTGTTAAACGTGAGTCACGCTCACAGATAAATGTCAGGGGTTAGTGTTAAGTCGGTGTCTTAAAAGAGGCCTAAAGCTTGCAGCTCTTTTGCGCCGATAATTTTCAGTCTGAGGTCATAACCCGGAGAGAAGTCAGAAATGTTTCAAAATGAATGAGTCAGAGTCACAATCATGTGTGAAGTGGAGTTTTCAGAGGTGGAAAAAAATGGACCTTTTGACATGATGTTTATTGTAGGAGGATACATCGATTGAGTCCTTTATTCAAGCTATGAAATCTCATTTTTGTCCATGTGTTCATAGATGTAACCCATCCTAATACGATTCCTATGTCATCAAAGTAGATTTTACTCTTAGATACTCCCACACTTTTTTTTCAACTGACATGTCAGATGTTGCTTGTCACATACACGCCAAAATCTGCCTAATGAATTGCAAGAAGCTGTTGTGAATGTTGTCAGGTGACATTTCTGGTAGTTTTACAGAACACATGAAAGGTTTGATGATTCATCTTACTCCTGGGGGTGTCATCCAAGATCCTAGATCATAGAATTATTGAGGCATCTGAGATGATTAGCAGTTATAAGTCACTTTGTTTTTATTTGTTTAATCGATCAGAGCCATTAGCTGCTGTGGGCACCAATCACAACTAGGGATGGGAACCTTTCACATTTGAAACAATACGGTACTGATACTTGGTACCTGGCAATCGGTATCGGTACTCAACTGTACCAGTTTTCTGTACTTTTTGTGTGGTTATGTGGTAACAAATTTGTTTATTAATAAAATCTCAGGGCTGCACGGTGGTGCAACGGTTAGCGCTGCAGCCTCACAGCAAGAAGGTCACCGGTTCAAATCCCCACCTCGGCCGGTGGGTCTTTCTGTGTGGAGTTTGCATGTTCTCCCCGTGCATGCGTGGGTTCTCTCCGGGTACTCCGGCTTCCTCCCACAGTCCAAAAACATGCTTACCAGGTTAATTGGTCACACCAAATTGTCCCTAGGTGTGAGTGTGTGCGTGCATGGTTGTCTGTCTATGTGTCAGCCCTGCGATTGACTGGCGACCAGTCCAGGGTGTACCCTGCCTCTCGCCCAATGATTGCTGGGATAGGCTCCAGCCACCCGCGACCCTGTAACAGGATAAGGGGTATAGAAAATGGATGGATGGATGGATGGATGGATAAAATCTCAAAGTTTTTAACATGTTAACTACTCAATATATAAACTTGCAATGCTGTGATCATGTCCAGTATGGGAATTCGCCGACTCATCCACTCCCTCAAAGTCACAAGGATATGTTTAGGTACTTGCATCTTTAAGGTTTTCCTGGCTTGGATAGCAGAGATTCAAAAGTCTAAAAAAAATGGCATTGTCCAAAGAGGGTTCACTTAATTATCCATTGATATTATAGATATGTAAATGGGCCAAATCACACACCTATGTGAAATGTAATCACAAGCGGAGCTTTTAAATGAACATACTCTGTTAGAACTGATAAACACAAAGTGTAGTTCTTTATACAATCTCAAAATGAATTTATCATTAAAGTCTAATCATTGTTGGCCCAATTCATCGCATTAAAAAACATTGGTACATGATGCATTGGTGCGACCCAGTTTGAGACTTATAATAATGGATTAGTATCCAAAGTAAGTAGGGCTATTTAAGGTAATTTCACTCTCAGCTCATCTCTCATCATCATAATCATCATTATCATCAGTAGAAACCCCATAGGCAGCAATTCACTGATGTTCTGGAGCAGTTTTTGTAAATAAGAATACAGCATTGCAAGACAGATCATTATCATTTATTTACTTCTTTGTCTTGTTCAAAGGAAACACAAATATTTGTCCAAAAGCACAGCGCACAGCACTGTGTTTAAAACAACTCAGAAAGACTCCATCAGCTAATAGCCTGAGAGTACTCAAAAGGTCACACCGGCTTGTGTTAAGTTTGACTGCGGCAGTGACCATCAGTCAACATTAAATGTCATTAAATACCTGTCAAGGTCTTGTGGATTATAGCACCATACCTGCAGCTTCTCAAGCATTGCAAAGGACATTATAAAAATGATTTGTAGATGGAGGTCAGTGAGGAAGGGGGAGGGTTATGTACTTTTCCACTGCTGGGTGAAGACACTGACATCATTGTGGAGGCTGGAGAGCTACCCTGAAGTTTTCTTAAAGATAATTACTAACTGTTCCAGGATATTTGGGGATGCTAACCCTTTATTTTTAGCAATTTGGGGGATACCATGGCACTAGAACTCACTTTTATATTTTATTGTGACTTTATTAGTATGACTCCCTCCATGCAACAGTTCACTGAAAGGACCCTGACTGAATTCACATTTCATCTTTGCTGTTTATTTGATGTCACAGACTCCAGCATCAGCTGTCCCAGAGCCTTTGGTTAGCATCGTGTAACAAACAACAGCAACACATACGGGCAGAGGAAAGTACACTTTCATCAACACTTCCATTCTTTGATGTTGGAGGGAGGGGAGTGAGACAGACAGATGAGTAAGTTGATCAAACAGCATCCAGCTGTGATGAAAGTTGAACCCTGTTCGTCAACCCCCTGTTGATGCTAAGGTAACCTAAAAGAAACCTTTGAAGACTGCACACATGCACATATGCACTCCCTCCATCCACATTAAGGTATGCACATGCTAGAAAACATGAGAGTAAAGTGGAAAGGGAAAAAACATGGCTGTCATGCTTTAGCTTGTTCTCCAGGTGGAAAGGTGTGCCAGTTACATCTTTCATTGTGTTGTGTGTTTAATCTTTCTCTCTTGACCGCAATTTAGTTTCAGCTGTCCATTAAATGGCATAAAGCAAGAATGCAAAAAATCAAACAGTGCTTAGATTGCAGGACAACCAGCAGCAAAACCGGACAGACAGACAGACAGAGCACAGGCTAAAGGCTAAAACACGAGCAAAAGGCTAAACCATGTTTGTGATGAAGTTCATTTCAACCCACATGCAGCAGTTATTCTGCAGTGGTCTGTTCAAACCTGATCAATAAAATGAAAAGTGGGGTTACGTTTCTCCCACATGTTTATCTGTTAAACTTTTAGGTCTTTCTCTCTTGAACAGATTGGATTCAAGTTGCAGCAGTGATTACCACCTCTGTTTATAGGGTGCACTGCTTAACCATGAGCCCAAACCAGCATGTCTATGGCAAATTTGTTTTAAAGGACATACAGTATGTGTCCTACTGTAGAAATAGGGCAGGTAATTCCCACTCTTTGTGACAGTACTGTGGTCACTTAGGAGTCAGGGCTGGGGTTAGGGTTGGATCGACATTAACCATAAAACAAAATTCAGAAATGTGGGTCACCACTAGGGATTCAACAGGAGTTCAGCTCTGCAGTTAATTTTGCATTAATGCAAGGCGCTGTCTGTGTGTGTGTGTGTGTGTGTGTGTGTGTGTGTGTGTGTGTGTGTGTGTGTGTGTGTGTGTGTGTGTGTGTGTGTGTGTGTGTGTGTGCCTGTGCCCTCTCCGCAAGGTAATGTCCGATCACTCTTGTACTTTCACCCATGCATCCACGTCACACTGTTATAACCTGAGTCAGGTTGAAACAGCGCAGCTTACTCGCACACAGAAGTGGAAAAAGAGATAACCAAGAGGCATGTCCAGCCAGTGTTACCAACTTAACAACTTCGCTATATTTAACTACCTCTAGTGACTTTTTTAAAAAAAAAGACTACTGACAAATCTCCAAATTTTCTGTACTTAGTAGACTCTGCCTTGAAAGCATGAATTGTTCCCTAGCACGTGCGGCTTCTCAACAAGCAATGGGGTCTCTCCCTACTGCAGCCAGAGCAGATGACTGCATGGACATGAATCGAGTATATGCTTGTCTCTTTTGGGTCCCGAAGTCGAATAATGGAGGAGGGTTGACTTTGAAACATTAAAAAATTAAAATAAAACAAGAATAAACAGAAAAAAGTTCATTCTAAACATATATACAGTGTTTTTAACAGGCTTTCTGTCTATCCTATGATGTTATTCCTCCTTCCTACAGCGTCCAAGACAATTACATGTTATGATGATGTTATTTAGCAACAAATAGCTAGAACCAGTAAAACTACAATTTCTTTATTTTGAAATGTAGCATTTTGCCAAGAAGCAAAAAAAAATATTATTTCTGGGGAACAAAAGTTCTTTATACACACATAAAAAATTAACCGAAACTGATCCAAAGCTGTGGGCCAAAAGCTGAGGTACAAACCGTAGGGTGTGTTACCTGTACCATTACACCCCTTGTCACCACTGTTTTTAAGGGATTGGTGTCGGATGTTGACAAGACATGAGGTCCTCTGTTTTGTAGGACCCCATAATAACAAAATATTGTATTAAGTAATTATATATTTAACCTGATGTCCCAAAATGTGTCTGCTTCTTTAGCCCAATTGTCTTCAATGACATCTGTGAGGTCAATATCTGATTTGCTTGTTGAATATGACTTTAAGTAAGCTCCTGGGAAGAATTCCCCAAACAAATTTGTTAAATGTTTCTTAATCCATATATCCAACTTGCCTTATATGGCAGAATATGTTAGAGCTCTCTGTATTGATTGACACGTCTGACTGTTACTCATGTTAAAATGTCACCATGGGCTCAAATGGCAGAGCCAGGGCTGTTTTAAGTGTCCAGTGAGAGAACATAACCTGTGAATTATAAAGCATTTGAGTGATCATTTTTGGTACATGGCTGCTATAAATAATATTTTTATGGCGTCACTCCATTATCTTGAAAATGAGTCACCAACCAAAAACCTTCTGTGTAATTGTGGGATGCCAAAATGAGTGATTGATGTTTTGACGTAAGAGGAGACTCTACAGTGAAAGGAAATGACTTCTACATGCCGTCACTATCTCTACGCTCATAAATCAAACCAATTGAAGACTCTTTTGTAATATATGGATGCACATGAGCTATGCCATCGTGGAGTTTCATTTCCCACTCCTACAGTTGAGATTAGTTAAAATGTTTCACTGTATTCATTTGAAGATTATCCTGGGAGAGTTCCCAGTCTAGTCAGTCAGTTGGTTACTCAGCCTCAGTGAAATGTAGTCAAACTTTCCATCTCTTGTCTGCACTCAAAGAATCCCCAGAGACCTTGTGACATTTTCTCAGCTAATTTAGCATTTCAAAACTGTCAGCTCTATGGAAAATACCGAGCGTTGTTTTAGATCAGAATGACTGCCAACTGTTTCAATCTATTTCTCCGGTAATCCTATCCTACTTATTGTTCTCTCACCGTAATCTCCCTACTCCTTCCCCTCCTTCCTGTCACCTTTTTCCACATATTTCCCCTCTTTCTTTCCATGAACAGTGATATTGTCTTCTTCCTCTTTTTTGAGTTGCATTAAATGCTTAATTGGAGAGGGAGGGAGGATGATAGAAAAGTAATGTTGGCCTCCATGGCTTTGGCAAGGGTACTGAAAGCTCACTGTTCAGCCACATGCTGATCCCAAAGAGATATGCCCTAAAAGGCTTTACACACACATTAGCACACACACAAGCACATTTGCGGTACTCTTTGAACACATACTTGTGCACAAGTGCACGCGCAGAATCTATCAATCAAGGACACTCTTATCTGATGGCTAAAGCGACCAGTGCTCCCTAAAGTCATCAGAGAAAGATGGAGACCCATGAAGGGAAGAGAGGGCAGAAGGGATGGATTGGACATAAGAAAAAAGAGGATCATGCATGACCTGGGAGAGGATCTGCTTTGGGTAAAGGGATAAATAGAGGCAAAAGATGAAAGAAAGGTAAAGGTCACATTCCTGATTGTCAGCTGGGAAATAGAGGAAGAACAGGGTGAGGCAAGGAAAGAGATGGGGAGATGAAGGAAGGCAAAGGCAGGCATGAAAGAAGGACCATTACTCCAGGCAGGTTGACATCTCAAGGGTTTGTCTGCTGTCAATCAGGGCTTTACTCACTGATTGGTTGTGAAGGACTTAAAAAAATTCTAAATCGCTTTGAGATTGCCTTCTGAGACATTGGGGGAATTCGTCCTGTAAGAACCTTTTGAAGGGTAAGGAAATGTTTTCAGTGAGAGTTACACATGTCCACCCTTGGGAAATGCGGACTACAGAGAACGTCGTCTTCTGTTGTCTGGGAAGGAGCTAGCTTGGGGAAGTTTCTTGCACCACAGAGCTAGTTAAAAAGGTGAGAGAGTGCACTTTGTAGCATCCAGCCTAGCTGTGAAACTGACAGATTTCTTGAAATGAGGCTACATGTCTGACCTCTAGTTGACAGCCAGGTCATTGTTCACTGCTGCTGCAGGCGTGATGGTCTTATGTGATGGTCTTATGACTAATGGCCTGTTCTTGTGACACACAATATGATTCATTTTGGCTTTCAAAGTTCAGTCAAATTCTGAAGGATACCTTGCAGCCTTAACCTCTTGGATGGAGTGAGGTTTGGGTACAGACTAGCTGTTTTGAAATGACTTTCCTGAAATTCGGGGGCAAATTTGAAGTCAACATTACCTCAGCGTAAAATCAACTGACATAAACCTTACGTAAAAACAGTACCTTTCTAGACAAAACCAGAGTTCCTGGCTACTTTGACTCAACGTTGCTGACCAGCCAGTGACTGAGTATCAGTAATTACTCCAGATTTTAGATCTTCCTTTCAACTCATCTTTGGTCTCCTCCAACCACTGAGAGACTGTTTTTTTTTGGCCTCTAAATGCTCAACTGATTTTACTAGCAAGTACTTCAAAAGTAGGATCTGCAGGAATTTTGTTATTTGTTAGTAAACACAACATTTTAACTGGGTTCCTCCTCCTTGGCTCAGTGCCAGTGGCAGCGCACGTCCACAACCTCCGGCCCAGACTACATGAACACATTCACTAGCCGAGCAACCACCTGTAGCATTGTGTTTTTACATGGGAAAGACTCAAGAGCTGTGCATCTGACTTGGCATGTTGGCACAAGCTAATCCCTGGGTTGTATGACACATACCTGCTCAGTCCCATACTGCTCTCCAAGTGCCCAAAAGTGAGTGGAAGTCGAGCCCAACTTCACCCTTGTTTAGTAAAAAACTTTATCTTTTTGGCGTTTCATTTCACTTTGGTTGTGTTTTTCTTGCTTCATGCTACATCCACTATTGTAGTCACTTGGGATAGCTTCCTCCACTCATTGATCAACACAAAAAGTCACTTGCACACTGGGTGCGCTGTGAATGACTGATGTAACCACGTCTACTCTCTGCCCATAAATGTCCCGATACAACCAGGACATCAACATACAGGCTGAGGAGGGGGTTCAAGGCAGACACAGACACTGACACACGTGTATAGAGGCTCAGAAGTGACGAATGAGCAGGAGTTGACTTTTTTTTTTTTTTAGGAAACTCCTGCAGACTCTACCTTAAACGTAGCCAATTGGCATGAGCACATTAATTTGTTGACAAACTGCCCACATCCCTAATCAAGACACTGTTTTTAACATTTTTGCCAAGAGTGAATCTGGAGCTGAAATAATCCACAAACTGGTAGTTGACCACACAAACATGACATATTTTCTTATTAGAGTCAGGTGGGGTCACCATTATAAGAAATATTTTTAAAACTTGTCTGGTGGTTGAAGTTTACGAGTAAAACTGAAAAAACCCTTTTTCTGCACTGGCCCTGACTAGCCAAACTGTAATTTTAGTTGGGTGTAAATTTTTTTGATAGATTCTCTGGAGGTTTGCCTGACTAAATTCACACTATGAGCTATTTTGATTATAGAAAGAAAAGTAGGAGTTCAGCAGAAGTCACCAAATAAAGTCTGGCGAAAACTTGTTTTGTTTGTCGTTTCTGCCAGCTACCTCAGCATGTTAACTTGGCTAGTCTACTCGAGACAGTTGGCAGGAAATTTTGGCAATGGCTGCTATCGACTTTTTTTTTTTCTTCTTCTTTGAGAAAGCAGTGCCTTGTCTAGGTAGCTATTTAGTCTGCATCCTGATTTTCAAGTCAAGAATGATACATTTTTACTACGGTAGCTTATGTTGTATTTAACATAAGAAAACATTAGGCAGTATTTTGAATTCATGACAGTCGGCACATGAGGCTAATTGATTTATTATTACATGGTTTCATTAACCAATCATTTTAAATACATTACATGAAACAATTCTTGTATCATCCATCTGTCTCGCCCTCTTTCTTTCTCCCTCTCCCTTTCTATCACTTGATTCAATATTAATTCGATTTAATCTGCTATTTAATTCAAGGAACTCTCTCTGGAGTCTCCTTTTCTTTGATCGTCTCCGCGCTTTCCCTTCCCCCCTCTCCCCGCTACCCCCCTCCCTCTTCGATCCATCCTTTTCAGGTTTTCATTCTCTTTTTAATCCCATCTTCTTCTCAATCTCTCTTAGAGAGAGTGTGTGTGTGTGTGTGTGTAGGGGGGGCAGGCAACAGAAGGAGGACGGGGGAGAAAGTAGAGATGTTAAGAGAAATTGAAAAGCTTTATGAAGTGAGTAACAAAAGAAGATGAAAAAAGAAAGAGACAGAAAAGGGGAGCAGGATGGGTTTAAATTGAGAGGAGAGTATTTAGGGACAAACGGATGAGATGGAAAGTAAGAAAAAAAAAGGGGTAGATGATGGGAGGGGAGAGCAGGGACTGGGAGCATTGAGAGGCACAGAGGGGAGGGAGAAACATGGAGTTGATAAGATGGAGAAGAGAGGGGGAGTAGAAGAGACAGCAGTTTCCCCTGATTGCTGATATTACTCCGGGTTGCATCACTCACACAGCCCCCCGTGTCAGCTGATGGTGAATGTGAATTTGCACCTTTCCTTGGGAGAAACCAATAAAAACCCAGAGGGGCCAAATTTCAAACCACAATGTGAAGAAGTGCTAACAACCGTTCAAAAAAGTTATTCCAAGTAGCAATCAGAGTCATCAAAGTTCAAGCTTAAATAATTCAACCTTCTGCACTGTTTGTCAAAATATGCCTTAATAATGAATAAATGCCAATGTGCCAAGCTTTTAAAAGGATTTCTCTAGACAGAATGTTAAAAAAGTTAAAAGGCGAAGAGTATCCCAACACACTCTGTAGCAGATCTGTCTCATTAAGAACTTTACCCGTATCAACTTTAAAGTTTGCTGTGTGTTTCTGCTGTTGAGTAAAAAGGACATTTTTAGCAGAGACACACCACAGAGTTCCCTGATAACATCTAGAAACCATGATACTGATAAAATAAACTGTCAGGATTCAGTTGCTTTTAGATCAAGCTGAGCTAGCTGTTTATTTTCATTATAGCAAAGCTTAGCTAGCTCTTTTTCGGCTTCCATAATACTCCAAATCTTTAGATTGCTATGCTAGCTGTGCAACTCTTTTTCCGGCTATTAAGCTTAAGTAGACCTACCCTTCGATGACTTGAACTAAATGTTAACTGCACATGACCTCGTGGATACTCCCTGAACCTGTAACTTTTATCCCTAGAGTCAAATAAGATGAACTTGCAACAACATCTATTTCTGGCTTAAGTGCAACTCATGGCTGTGGATCATATCCGCTGAATGGTTGATTCAAGGCAAAGCACATGAGTCATCCATAATCCAATGCAAGGTTCCAGAAGACACCTTTGATGATTGAACAATGACACACCTGAACAACTGGTTCATGATTTGTCTTGAAATTTCAAAGCTAAAATACATCGCATGCGTCTGTAGTGTGTTTCTGTTCCATAACTACAAAAGGACTGAGTAGGTTTCATTCAAATAAATGTGTCAAATTACACAGGATCCGTTCCGTTGCAGTACGTTTGCGAGGCTGGTCCGTCATCTTGCAGGTAATACACAGCCACCCTTTTTTTTACGGATGCGGAGCTGTGACGCATAAATTCAGTGTGCCTGGAAACTACTGAAAAACACCCAGTGACTTTTAAAATAAAACAGACCATGTCAAAATAAGTTCGTATTAAGCTTGACTATGATGATAAACAGACATAATGAGCGGAGCCAGACCAGCAGTCAACAGGTTTTAGGTTTCACAGCCCAACATGATGTAGTGAGGAGGGTGGTCTCCCCGGGTTAGAAGGGTCGAAAACACGACTCAAAACAGCTCGTTGCCGTCACACTGCACGTTTATTGTTTGCAGGAGAGATCAGACGTCCTTCATGTGATCTTCTAAGCACACTTTTGTGAGGGTAAAACAAAATGTCGAACAGCATGTCGATCCCGGGAAAACTCCTCCAAGTGTGTGTGTTACGTTGTTACGTCTGTATCACCATAGTAACCCAAAAGCATTTAAAGACACACTACACAGAGAGGCGATCATTACAATGAGTGAGGAGAGACTTATCAATGGAGTGGGAAGCGCGGAAACTCCTCGGTCTCCAGCTGTCTGTCAGTCATGAAGCTTGTCGGACTGAACACGCAGCCTGTGTAAGTTAACAAATGCAGTCAAGATGCAGCCCAACTGGTGTACTTCAGGTGTCAGGGAGCTTGTGATGATATGTAGTGTTACATATCAGTCATGCATTTCACAGACTCTTTCATCCATAGATTCCATTACATCCTTGTCTCATAAGTCTTTCATGTATCTGCGAGAGAGGGATTGAGAAGATAGGGTTGGAAATTCAGAAGAACCACCCCCTAGACTTAACTTAATAAAACCAGGAAGCAGATCATTTGATTAAAATCATTTGTTTTGATTTTTTTTAGCTACTTTTGCACCACTGTGGAGCTGCCTGCCTCTGAGTGCTTCTAGAGGAGAAACAATGACAGCTGGAAGGGCGGGGTGTGTACTTTGTTCACAATTAAAATCCAAACTTCACATTAACACACACACACAGAAAAACTAGTGGACACGCACAGACACAAATAAGCCATTTTAACAGTTTCTGCATAAAGATTTTACTGTTATTGCCTCTATTTCAGTTTATTTTATCCCCTCTAGTTTTACTGCAAGAACTAGGGCATCCTCCCTCTCACTATTTCCCCCTCTCCTTCTCCAGCTCACACACATATATTAGCCCCAAGCTCACAACAACATACACCTGGTGAGAGATACACACGCATGCAGCGAAAAGAGACAAAACAGAGGGAGAAGAAGGGAAGAGAAAGAGGGGGAGGAGGTGAGGGGGTCTGAATCGAGGACAGTGAGGGGGGAGAAACAGAAGGTCCTGCAAACACACATGCACCGTAAAGCCGCACACACATGCACGCAAACTGCTCTGCTCGTGCACACTAGCCCGAAGCTCGACACAGCTACACCTGGCAAGAGACGCAGTGAGACGCAGAGAGAGCAATAGATGGGAGCTTGCCTGTGAATTGAGGGCATGCAGAGAGAGACAGAGGTAAAGACAATGGGAGGTAGGACGAGTTAAGAAGCACTGATGGTGTGAGCTGGGTTAGAAAAGAGTTCCCAGCATGAAAAGGAGAGACAAGATAAGATGATAAATGCAGCAAAAAAAGAGAGGAGATGGATCCAAATAAATGTAGGGAACTGATCCTTTAGCACTCTCAATTCTGCAGAATAAATGAACTGCAAGAAAAAGTCTGTGCTGCTCTTCATAGAAATGGTAGTAATGAGAAAAGAACTATATTAAAACACAAAGACTGAAACGCTGGATAGGAAAATGCTCCTCTTACACACACCCCAAAAGAAGTCTCTGTCTGTGCCAAGCAGGATGAAAGCTGTTGCAGGAGATTGTCGGGGGCGCGAGAGCAGAATGTCAAAAAATTAGCAACCTATGCTTGCATGCGGCATGAAGGAGTGTCAGTGATCTGTGAAATGCTCTGAGATGGAGGGAAAAAAAAAACCATTTGCATCTTTGGTAACAAAAACATGAAATTATGCAGCTCAAAACAACTTAAAATGCAGAGCTGGATAAGAGATCAAGTTTGGCTCTGGCGAGTGCAAATTGGAGTGAATTTGCTTAAAAAAATCATGTGTGTGGATACAAACATGTAAATGTGATGGGGGCCCAAGGAGTGTGCTGCACTGTAAGCACTTTTTTTCCACTTTCTCCCCACTGACATCCTCATTTTCCTCTCCCTCTACAGCCTTCTTCCCACATTTGACATTAAAATGCTTTAAGTACGCTATCTAAATTCCAGTGGAGATTCTGTGAACAGTAGCTTTTGATGAATGCATTGCTGTGATTGTCAATCTTGTTGCCTGAAGCTATTGGGTTGATTTCCTATGTGGAAGACGTGTTGCATCGCTGGGGGCTTTCTAGCAGGAGGTACGTACATGCTTTTGCTTTTCTTCCACTCCCTTTCCCCTCTCCAACATGTTAGCAGCATGGGGAGGTTTTTTTCCCTCTCTCCCTAAAGATTGCTATCAATGTTTAAATGTGTAAATCAAAGCAAAAGTCTTGCTTCTTTTTTTTTCCCTTTCTCCCCCTCTCTCTCGTGAGTATACTGCACTCTGGTTTTTCTCCATCTCTCTCGTCTGCTGCACTATATTCTGCTCTGTCTCCTCTCCAGAGCACATCTCTTTTTCCCTTATATTTCATGAGCGTCCTTGGCCTTTTCTTTCCTTTTCCATTACATCCACTATGCCAAAGTTTATCCCACATTGTTATAAATTCTACTTATGAATCGTATTAACCTCTTGACTCTCATTCCACCCTCGTATCTGAAAATGCTTCTTGGGCTGTTCTGTCAAATGTGATACTATTGCAAAATGAAGGATGCTACTCCCTGACATTTCCATTAAAGATGCTCTGATGCCATTTTTTTTCCCATATTTGGACTTTGGTATTGGCAGATACCAAGTACTGCAACCATTCCAGTGCAGAAAAATGCATATTAAGGGCCATTAAACACTGACCTTCAACAGTTAAATAGCTTTGACAACACCAGGAACATTTATCCTAACTGTGCATATTCACTGGACTAACAGCAGACATCTACAAGTCCATGGTCAAACTTGCCACACTGACATTGTTTTGGGTTAAGTGGTGAAAGTGTAAGGTCACATCGAGCAGGATTGCTCGGGATACAAATCCAAATTCAGCGTTAGCCTGATCAGGGAGGGTCATCAAATGATGTTAACTCAGAGATCTGTGCCTCTGTTAAACTGTCTGTCAAACCTATGGCACTGGCTGTTTTTGCTGCTCATGCTAGCTGCAACCTCACTATGATGACTATTTCTTGTCATCTCAAAAAGGTTGTGTAACACCTTCAGGATGTTATTGTCCTAGGAGAAGACTTGTGACATGTTTCGCAAGTTGCAATTATGTTATCCTCCTCTAAAACAGCGGAATAGCACACAGCCATTTTTACTCTCTTGTCAGCAGCTGTGCTTGGTCTACATATGAAAATGTGGACTGCATACTGCTTCCTATACTGAGTTAAAATGTGAGCGCTTGTTAAAAGAAAATTGGGATTCAGATTATCAGCCAATCATTTATCAGACTTTGTGGGTCTCTACTGTTTAGCCCCCACTCACCTTAAGACTCACTCTCTAAATGTTAGTAATCAGGTTAGATACTGAGGGGTAATCTTGAACTCAGATCGGAACTTTAAAGGTCCCATATTATGCTCCTTTTCTGCAGTTTAATATGGATCACTGATGTCTTCATGAAATGGTAGTAACATGTTTTGGTCCAAAAAGCCAACAAATCAAGCACAGTAGCATTGTTTCCATGAGCCATTGTTTCCTAAATGAGCCACCGCTGATAACGCCCCGCTCTTCCGTGTCACTGAGAGCGGCGCCACGAGCTCCGAGTGCACAATGTTGAGAAAACAGCGAAGCTCGTTTACCGTAACATTACAGGCTAAAACAACAGGCTAACAGCAGCTAAAGATAGCATCCGGGAGCTAACACAGAGACAGGGGGACACTGAGGAAAAGCTTTTACATCTGCTCTACAGCACACAGCATTTAAAATACTCACATTTCCAGGGTCCGAGGTTTGTTGGCCTATGATTGGTAATGCGCCTGGATTCAGGACCAGTCTATTCGCTAGCCCTCTGTTGTACTGTCCAAAGTTGGAAAATCAGTGGGCCGTGGAGTGACTAGCACACACATGCACAGTTTTACTGAGTGTAGCTGGCACATTAGCCACTTAGTCTTCTCTTCTTCCAAGATGGGAAGCTTGAGCATGGAACAACAGAGAAGTGATGGCTCTTCAACTTTGGCGTTCCCCTCCCCGCTGCTGGGGAGATTTCTCTCAGCAGCAGTGGGGGAATGGGTAGGGAGGGGGTTCGGGGGTATCTGCTCTGATGGACCAATCAGGTCAGACTTGCTCCTGATTGTTAAAAAAAAAAAGAGAATCGCTGACGTCAGCAAATCCCCAAAATCCAAACAGCTCGTTTTAGGTCAGGATTTTACATTTACAAGCACTACTATGTACAGGTTTTGTCATCAAATATCAGATTTTGTGGGCTGGGAGGAAAGCCAAAGACCCACAAATTTCACTAAAAGACTTAAAAAAGTGATTTTTGCATGATATGGGACCTTTAACGGTCACATTAAAATAATTAACTGCTTTGTACTACTTAAAAAATATCGCCAACATCAAAGCAGTAATGTCTAAACCTGACTTAGAAAGACCAATCCATGTGTTTGTCTCCAGCAGGTTGGACTACAGTCCAACAGGCCTGCTCACTGAGCTCTACAAGCCAGCTGCAAGCAAGCCACAGTGCATCCAGAATGCTGCTGCTTGAGTCCTGACCAGGACCAGGAAACATGACCATATAAGTCCAGTGCTCAGCTGCGCTGGCTTCCTGTCACTCAGAGAATAGACTTTGAAACAGCTGCTTATGTACAGGTCTCTTCCTGGTTTTACGCCAAAGTACATCTCTGACATGTTGGAGCCATATGAACCAACAAGGACTCAGGAGGCGTCTCCTGCTGGTGCCTAGAGCCAGGCTAAACACTGTGAGGTTGCATTTCAGTTTCATCCTCTCAAGATCTGGAACAGCCTGCCAGAAGATGCGAGACAGGACTTAACTCTGACAACATTTAAATTCTCACTTTTGATATAATCTATGATGTTTTGTTTATTTTACAGAATGACTATTTCCCTTCTTGTGATTTTACGTAGCTGTGAAGCACTTTGAATTGCCTTGTGTACGAATCTGTGCCTTGCTGGCTCTTGAGCCAAAGATCTTGTATTTTTCTATTTCAACTACAAATGAAACTTAAGCACACTCAAAGACATCAGTGAACACTCACTGAGACAGGAAGTTGAACTCCCTTGTTGTTGTCGTTTTCTGCCGTGTTCAGCTATAACCATGTCCGTGAGTTCATGCATGTGCTGTGCTTGTATAAGTGCATGTCATGCTAATAGGTTGGCCATGAAAAAAAATGAGAAACTGCACAACTGCACAGGGGCAGCAGTATTGACTCACAGGCTCCCACTATCCTTCTTTGTCTCTGCTGCACACACACGCACACACACAAACACGGAGAGCCACACAAATAATGAGAGAGTGAGCAGCTTTTACCTTGAAGACACACAGGAAGAGAAACAGAGGAACAGAGGAACAGAGGGAGAGAAAAGAGGAGAGGGTGGAGGCAATGGGCCTGAAAAAGATCGAGGGATTGTGGGAGACAGGAGTAAATGAATATTTCTCTTCTATCTTTTTCACACCTTTCTTCTCTGCTGCAGTTTTCTGACACAGTGAAAGGAAAACACTCACAATGTGGTGACATACATACAGATACACTGCAGTAAAGTCCTACACAAAAGAAACCCTCACACATTTCTCTGCTGACAGAGTAAACCACATAAAGGATGAAACACTACTATTCTTTTTTCTTAAGATTTTCAAGATGCATAATCGTAAAAATGATTGCACTTGTAAATTTCATGTGGGAAACATTAAAGGTAAAAAAGAACAAAAAAAGTTAAAAGAAGACAAATGGATAATTAAAATTAAATTAAATCAAATTATATAAGTTAGACACACATTCAATTATAGGTCAACGTGATTTAGAAGAAAAAAATAAAACTGTACAGCAGTCGATAAGACACTGAATGTCGCATGTCCCTCAAATCCTGCCTCCTGCACAGGAGAAGTCCTGCTGGCAAATGCTAACTAAGCTTGAAATGCTTTGCCCAGGTTCCTGGTTGATCCTGGTTGATGCTAGCATTTGCCAGCAGGACTTCCATCTGAGCAAAAGTGTCTTGACAACAAAGTGACAAAGGCTATTGGATCTTTCTCTGATTTGGCTTCATGTAAGGTGGAGGAGGGGACACCAAATAAAACAGTTAGTGGGTGAGAGTCTATCTTACTATTTCTTATTACTGAAAACGTGTTGAAAAATATTTCCTCAAAAGGCGGTAAGGGACAGGCAAGACCAGAAGATGTGACAACTGGCACCGATTTCCTTAATTTTGGGGGGTAGGTGATCGTCCCATCCTTACATGTGAAACTGATCTTATATACCTCCTGGAAGGTCTGACAGCCAGCCATTGTTACTTTTTGCTCTGACACTTTATTGGTTGTTTAAGTTAAAACATAAAGGGCGTATTCAGACCTGGACTGTGGGTCCACTTTAAACGGACCAGGGTTCGTTTCCCACGCTGGTGCGGACATTCCATGCAGGTGTGAATAGACACAAACAAACCCTGGTGTGGACCAAACAACTGGACCGAGACCCACTTTTGGAGGTGGTCTTGGTCCGCTTCCAAACTAACTCTGGTGCGGTTCGTGGTTCTCCGGTGCAGGTCTGAATACAAACCAAGGTCCATCTGAACTAACGACAGGATACATGCGCCTTTTAGGCATATAAAGCTACCTTTACCTAACCATCTTTGGTTCATACCTGATCACCCGTCTTCTGTTTAGCCACGCTGTTGCTGGCATGTTGTGGGTCAGGATACGCAGAGCATAGCGTCTTCCTGCTGCGCGCATTCGTCTTCACTGTTCCAAAATTTGAAACAGTGTTGTTAAGCCTGCTTTGAAGGAGCTGCTCTTGAAACTGAAAATGATTTTGCAGCTCTAATAAGAGCACAAACACACTTTTACCTCAATTTCCAGGTCTGTATTCTGTGTGCCGCCCTTTGTCAGCGCTGTCCAATGAGAGCACCGATCGTCACACACGTGGATGTGTCTACAGAAAATATCCACTTGCAAAAAGTAGAATCTAAATACGAACCGCACCAAACGAAAAATATAAAGTCCTCTTTTGGTCCGGACCAAACAAGTGGACCGAAGGACTTTTCTGGTCTGAATAAAGCCAAATATTTTATTGTTTCACAGGTATTGTTCAATGATTTTCAATAAATTAGATTGGAACTTTGAAGGAATTTGCTGTCAGCTATAAAAATAAAAATAAAAATTAAAATCGGTAACTGCCCAAATTGGTATCAGCAGATCATGCTTTTTAAAGATCGGTGATCATACAGAAAATTGTGATCAGTGCACCCCTAGTGACAATAGTTTGAAAGAGGATTACATGTCAAGCAGTAGGGGCTTAAATCTGTATCCATTATGTATTGAATGACACCATGTCTGGCACAGATAGAGGAGATATGTACCCTTTTGAGTACACATTCCCATATGTCCTCATATATATTTTCACCCAACTCCTCCTCCCACGCTGGCTTAACGCCGCTCACACTTTGACTATTTTTAAAACTGTTCTGGCAAAAAAAAGAAAAAAAAGAAGATCAGAAATATTCAAAAGCAGAGGGAAAAGTCGACATCAACAAACCACAAGTTGAAAGCTGGAGTTGAAATTAAATCCTGATTAATTAAAAAAAGGAGACTTCTAGGTTTCTTGCAGAAAGAATGTGATGACCATGAAATGGGAAAATTACTTCAGTATTCTAATTCATCGGCAAACATCCCTCTGAAAACTGAAATATTTGATTAAAAACTCTATCAAATAGATTAAAACAGAGAGAACTGAGAGGCCAGGCTTATTGAAAATCTATTTCAGCGAGCAGAGCGAAATGAACAAAAGAGAAACACTTTCACATAATAGGTCATCCTGTTTCTAAAGTGCAAAGGAGCTGCAGAACCACCTTTACTCTGACTCTCTTTTCTCCCTACAGCACTTGGAAGTAAGTTTTTTTCTAAAGTGCTGAGTCAGTCTCAGAGCCATACAGTGCCCATAAAACATGGTACAAATAAAAAACTACATTCATACTAACACAGCCAAAAACCACAAGCAGCCGTATTACATAAAGGGAAAACAGCTCATCTGGTTGGCACAACTCTGCCCCCCAGGAAAGATGCTATCGTTTGCTTGTGTGCACATCACACCTTAAACTAGGGTAGCTAAAACCTGGGGGTAGCACACTGACACACACACACAAACACACATGATATCAGGGGAGTGTTTCACTCCTCGGTCTCAGCTGAAAGCTCGCCTCAGATCTCCACTTCCTCCTGACTCTTAATATGCCGTATTATTATAAATGACTCCTGCATGTTAAGTGGATTTCTTTTTCAGAAAGTCTCAAGCGAATGTGAATATCCTGAAAATGTAATCCACCCCGCAGTGGAGAGCTATCCCTCATGCTGTATCTTTTAAGGGTTTTAAGTTGAATCAGCATTCATGCTACAGACAGCCTCACTCCTCTAAATGATAGAAGTTTACTCTCTACAAAGCGAGTGTTTCCTCGACTTCCATTCCAAACTTTACATTTGATGTAATCACTGATCAGGGTGTTGGAACGGCGTTAACACCATTAAAACAACTCAGAATCTGGCATAAAAAAAAAAACGTGACTGATCAGTTCACCGACTGGAGCGACATCAAGTCATTTTTCTTCACCGCTGTCTCCAAATTGAATCTGGCTCAGCAGCCAGCTGCTCGTCCCTTTGCTTTCTGCTGTGGCTGCTTTTGGCAGACTGTGAGCAAAATGCTGCTGCACGAATATTTCACCATAAAAATATCACACTGGCGAGATTACAGTCAAAAGCATAACAAAGCACATGTTGCTGTTGGCGTTAATGCTAATTTTGCGAGCGTCTTGAGAGTCATGCTGGACGAAGCGCGGTGTGGCTGTCATTCTCTCACAGCTTGATTGTCATCAGAGCCAGAGACGAAAATAGCTGTTTGGATTTTATCATGCATTGTTAGTCACACTGTTACATAAAGTCAGGATTGTTCAGGTGCTATTAAGTTTTTTTTCTCATCTTTAAAAAAAAGCACAATGTTTTGCCCTGGGGGCGAGTTGGGAGATTTTTAATCTCTGCGTCAGAGAGCAGGGTCGTCAACAGTGCAGCAACTGTTTGGAAAGACTCAACACATTGTTCAAGGGCACTTTGGTACGGATTGTAAGCATTGTGGGTGTAATACCAGCCACCCTGCAGAACACAGCCAGAATACATCCTTCAATCTGTGTCAGCTTCAACCTGCCACATTTCTCCCTTTCACCTTTAGGCCAATCTCTCTTTTTACAGAAATATATAATACCACCTTAATTCAATGACGTATCGAGGGACCTGGAGTGACCTCTGCTGTATCATACTACACACACTATCAGCTTTAATTTCAGGTAGCTGCAGAGACGCTCAGTTCTTTTGGACTGATGATGTAAGGAGGCAGCAACCAGCATGCTAAGGAGAGATTCGTGACAGAGAAGGAAATATGCAGTGGATAAAATACACATGCACGCACACACACACACACATAAGCAGACAGCCATGAGCACAGGCAAGCACATCTGCACTAATACATGCTGTCACATGCACACATGAGGCTACACACAAACACGCACACTTGGTCACAAAAAGAAGAAGAAAAAAAAAAGATAAACATTAGGGATTTTTTTCTTTTTATGATTAGAAAGGTGAGGACAAGAGGAGTGTGAGGCTGAGCCAAATAAAAGGATCAGTTAAGTGTGGCAGATCAGTCTAAGGAGCAAATATAATGAAAAGTTAAATTTCCAAATATTTCTAAAGCACCCTCCAGGAATGACACCCCTCATATGCGTCAACCAGGAACCTGGGCAAAGCATTTCAAGCTAAGTTAGCATTTGCCAGCTAATGACTGTTCACATCGAAGTGAAATTCAGGTTTAACCTTGGGTCCTGTTTTAGAATTCCTTCCCCAGGATGAGTTTTGGGTCCATTGGAGGATTTCTTGATCCAACTGGGAGGACATTAAGGGTAAACCCGGCATGTACTGAAGGGGTATATCCAATCTGGCTTGGAAATGCCTCGGGATAACCTGGGAAACTCTTGAGCACATGGCTGGGGAAAGCCCAAGAAGCCAGAGGGGATCACCAGCTTATTTGATCCCTGGCTGCTGCCGTCCAGATGTTAAAGTGTCCTTGGGTAGGACACAGAATCCCCAGATACTAAAGTAAAGAAAAGTGCTGCTTGTTTATAGCCATGTGCTATTTATGCAGCCTGTTGACACCTTAACAAACACTTAACTGTGGTAAATAAATGGGAAATAGATAGGGGAAGTGAGTCTCAAGAGCTTTTTAATTGCTGACAGTGACGTAGATCAGGGTTTCCAATCACCAGGCTGAGTTTATTTGCCTTTTAAAACTACCAGTGTTCAGATTCTCTGCCCATCACATCTCTGCATCTGGACTGTCAAGACTTGACACATATCTGTCAAAGCTGTGATGTCCAAAAAATTAAGCCCAGAGGCTAGCTAAAGTGACTGAAAAACAAACATCTCTGGAGAGCTTCTCTGAAAAAGAGGGGAAAAAAAGCCCAATGATGAGACGGCAGAGGGCCTTACACTTCCAAGAAAAGGAAAGCAGCATCTAGTCTGAAATACCAGGAGTCTAATATCCACTCATAACCCAGTGTGAAAAGATTGTTGGTTGTGGATAAGAATGGGCATGTGAGACAATTTTGAGTGTTATTGTCACGTATGACCCTAACATGGGACTATGCCATTGCCATTGAAAACATGCTGAGAAATCCCTATGTTCCTGCATCATGATGTTTTATATATTTAGAGAAATTTAGCACAAAAAGTGAGATAATTTGTGCGTGATAGATTATTTCTTACTTATAAAAATGCTTCTTAACAAAAAATCTTGTGCAATTGGATAGCCTGTTTATTTGACTTCTACATGGAGCTATTTATGGAAGAAATGTGCATTTGGGGAATAAGCACTGTAGCAGGGTTCATGTTCACACGTGCTGACAATGAGTATGTATTCTAATCAGTCTGTGATATTTTACAAGAAAAGTTGAGAGGAATTCTATCACTGCCAATTTATGGCACAGCTTGGTACCTTACTCCTCAAAATAAGAAAAGATAAACTCTCTCTATATGTCTTCTTTTATCTAGCCTTTCAACTTATAAAAAAACATCAAACCTTTCTTTTCAGTACAACAATCAGCTGTTTCCCCAACTGCTTGTAAAACAATATCAAACAAACTGAAAACCCAGAAAAGAAGATTTTATTATCCCAGGAACAAGTCAACAAGGGAGTCCTGTTTCATTGGATATGGGTAGCACTCCTCTGCTTCATTTAGTATTCTTGAGCACAAATCCATTATTTAAGTCAAACTAGCAGTATGCTAAATGTACTTAAGAGTCCTTAGCTCCTTCCCAGCCATAAAGAAAAGCCTGTAGCTGCGGAGCTGAACAGCATAATCCAACAATAATGAAGAACCCTAATTAGCTTTGTGTGTGTGTGTGTGTGTGTGTGTGTGTGTGTGTGTGTGTGTGTGTGTGTGTGTGTGTGTGTGTGTGTGTGTGTGTGTGTGTGTGTGTGTGTGTGTGTGTGTGAGTGTGTGTGAGTGTTGATGTGAGCTCATCAAGAGGCGGGTGGTATGATTCCAGTTGTCAGGGGGTAAGTGAGTGTGAATCAACCCTGCTGACATCAAATACACTAGCACACAAAGACATTCAAGCACACACACACACACACACACAAACACACACACACACACACACACACACACACACACACACACACACACACACACACACACGCGCCCAAGTTAAGCTGTACATGCCACTCTTTGCACTAGTCATTGTTCTCTGTGCCATGAGCCATCTTAAGCGCAGAAGTGTATGTGTGTGTGTGTCTTTGTGTGTGAGTGTGAGTGTGAGTGTGTGATTAAGAGTGTGAGAGAGGAGCAGAGGGTGCCTGGTTGCTGCAGAGTGACACATTAACAATATCCCAGTGATCCGTGTCTGCATGCTGTTGGTGTGTATATGCAAGGTTCCAGTGGAGGTGATGACAACTGACCTTTAGTGTTTTTGTGTGTGTGAGCGTGTGTTTGTGTCTCCATAAAGTGGGTGTCAGAGTGTGTGAGGAAATTTTGCTGAGTCACCCAGCCCATTCAATTTGCGTGGTCTCCTCTGGAAACAGCTGCTGCACCATCGTAACCTTGAGTAAACTCTTTGGTTCCTCTAGCCATTAGGACGAGCTAAAGTGGCCAATGAGGTGTGATGGCTAAAATGACAAGTACCAACATGCATGATCACATGTTGGTGAGGGGCACCGATATACCGTTAACCGATGCAACCAATTGGTAGAACAGGATTCATAGAGATCAAATTTTTGACTTTATTACATGGCTGGAAGTCCAACCAGTGACCACTCTGATGAGAACTATGGTCTTGCTTAAACTGCTGAGCCAACCTGTGACCCCCTTACTTTTTAAAGTTCTGTGCTGGGATAGAGGCTTGTTTGAGCCTGAAATGTAGCAATGACCCATATTGTAACAACAGCCCAAGATAATAATAATAATAAAAAAAAGTAACAAACGTGCAAAATAGTATGAAATATAATAAAAACGATGTAATAAAACCCAAAATGTAGAAATATTTTGCCAAAAATGTAACAACTTGAACATTTTGGGTGGGTCGGTTATTTGGGTTTCGCTAGATTTTTTAAAATTTACATTTTGGGCTCAGCTCGTTTGTTACATTATTAGCCAGTTATTACATTTCAGGATTTAATACATTTTTTTAATTACATTTTAGGTCGTTGGTACATTTCGTGCTCTAACACAGCTCAGTCAGCCCTCAAACTGCCTTCCTTCAATAATAATTGTAAATTACAATTAATAATCTACCGAAGTTCATTTATCTGGTGATTTTGGAAGCTTTGCATATTCATTACTTCATAAAAAAATAAAGAGTTATAAATATAATCTCATTCAATTATGTCATTGTTTTTACTGCTTTCTGGTAGCTATAGTGTTCTCACTATGGGGCTGTAGGGCAAGAGGGATGTGGTCAACCAATCACCTAATAGTTACCAGTGACTATTAAATATTATTTTAGCTTGAAACACTCAGCCTTACTTAAGTTATTATCATACACCAGTAGTGACTTCTTGAATAAGGGCTTATATTTATGATACCAGAAAAAACCTGGAGGGGACATTAATTCAGATGCAGAGATAGAGCTCCCCTGGTAAGAACTAAAAGCACACGGTGGGTTGTGATATAAATCTCAGGTAGTTATCTTCACATAGGTTTTATTTCTGCACTGTATAGCCTCATTTTCCTGTTGTAATGAGTTGGAAAAGCTTTTAGACCTGAGGTATGAATGAAAAAGAGAGAAAAGTTGCCTGATTTTTCCCCCTTTCTGTTACATTGAATGCTCATTTCCCTTCCCGATCCTGATATACACCAGCATCCTTGTTACTTCACCCCTTGAACTTTTAAATAAATCCTACACAAGAAAATATAACACTGTCACATACTACACAACACAAGGCTTTAACCTTGAAATATCTTCTAGTAAAAGTTGCATTTACTCTCCATTTTACCACTAATGTAAGTGCATCTGAAGTTTTATCGGAGCAGGACTTAAAGAGCTCTGTTAAGAGTCTTTTTTGCTTTCTATCTAATCAGATATTTTTACTAACCCCAGAGAACAAAAATCTTAAGCATTAACAGCATGCCATGCTAGTAATATCCTCTCCCCTTCCCTTGTTTCATTTCTCTACCTGATCTTCAAACACAGATATGAAGCAACATTTTAAACAAGAAAGAAAAGCAGCGCTGTAAATCGGATGATGACACATGTGTAAACGCTTCTGATTAACCCTGATGTCCCGATGCCCTTTTAGCTAGCACACTGCACACACCGGTTTCTCGCTGTAACAAGATCAGTATCTATTATACAACTCCACTGACATGCAAACCCAAAATATTTGGCATCCAACCATCACTGTTGACTGAGTCACGGTGCTGCACTGACAGAATTGTGGTGATGATCGCACTCAGAAACAGCTGATTCTGCCACTGCAGGCTTGATTTCTCCCGGCAGTTGCAACTCACAGACAAAATAATCAAAGTAGTTGACATAATCTGAGTCTTCTTTGAGGCAAGAGCCACAAAAATTGATGCAATTTCCTGCTTGGAAGATGGAAAAGGAGCGCATGAATACTTCTGCGCGTTAACTGAACTGAAGCAGATAAAATCAGATCTTAGAGGGATGTTGTTAACTTTGATGGGAGTGAATCAACAGAGTTACAACAATTAAAGCCGTGCAGACTGATGCAGTTGCATAGGTGTTAGAAATGTTTGCACCCTGACTGGAGCGCTGTCTTCTAAATCTTATATTTAGGAGAGCATTGATTTTGATGATGCACACCGAATGTTTAACCGTGCTCCAATTTAGCCCCAAGCAATCCACAGCAGTGTGTGAAGAGAAAATGCTTGACTGACACTGGAAGATAAATTTACATTTCCCCATGTTCACCATAGTCTTCAGAGAAAAAGTGTGTCCTTGCTGAATCAACCCGCTGTCTAAATATTAGTTCATAATATGAGACCTTGATCTTGACTCATGCTCATCCAGTTCTCTGTAATGAAGTGGAAAGGGCACGGGACAAGAACAGAGACGACATTACATCCTAAGAGGATTCATTTTTATCTGAAAGCTCTTTTGTAAATACGGTAAAACCCTTTTTTGAAATGTAAATATCAGAGCTTGAGCTGATGTACTTTTGTCTTTGTGGCGTAAAAAGACCATTAAAATACGTTGCTTCAGGGTGTTCTGATGAATCTATAGCGCTCAGCACAATTTTTTGCAACGCAACAGGACTCATTCCACTCTTGGAAAAGATAATGTTTTAAAAATGTGTGGAGTTAATGGACGTAAAACTGACACGCCTTGAGCCCAAAGGAGTTGTCATACCAAACATTATTAAATTTCAAGCAAATATATGAAAACATCGTAGAGGATTTGATTAAACTGAGAGAAAAAAAGACAGATCAAGAGATGGGGACAAAGAGCACAGCGAGGATGAAATGATACAGAATGAGAAAGACGAGCGGATGAGAGAGGGTGAGAATGGGTGGAGTGGGGAGATTGGGAGAGACAAAGACAGAGATAGAAAGAGACAGAAATAGGAGAAGAGAGATAGATGGACTTAAACAACGTAGAATGGAAAAGAGATGGAGAAAAAGCAAGAGAGACAAAGAAAATGAGAGAGACAGGGAGGGAGAGGGAGAGAAAGGGGGGGCCTTATCAGTGTATTGCAGGAGGCATAAGATGTAGCTGGGGAGTATGTGTGTGTATGTGTGTGTGTGTTTGTGTTATTGAAGTGACTTTGGTCAAGTTAAAAACCGAAAAGTCCAGTCGACAGATGGACAGAGAGAAAAACAGGAGCATCAACAGCGTGTTTATGGTCCGGGTTAATCAGTGAACCGAGGATTATGAGATGTAAATCTTAGGTGTGTGTATGAGTGCTCTTCAAATGTTACTGAAGACGTTTGACATGTTTGCTATAAATCAAAGCAAAAAGCAGACACTCATCACACTCCAGAGGTTACAAACTTGACAAAGTCACAGGTTACACAGCCTCAAAATCAATGTGGAGCGCTCTCTGTAGACTTTCCTGTTGTTCCTGGTGTCAGATGAGACAATCGATTGAAAGACAATCCAATCAGTCACAATGTAAACAAAGCCAGCAGAAGGATGACAGTATTTTAATAGTGGATGTCATTTAGTGCTGAGGCTTTTTATCTTTTTGCACTGAAAGCTTTTGTCAGCTTTGTATTTTATATATTCATAACTGATTCATATTATTCACAGCAGCTCTGAGGATGGAACACTGGGGCCTCTTACACAATCAGAACATGATAATCACACAATTTCTTAGTAAGCAAACATCACTTACATCTTGAGCAAAAAGTCATGACAGCTGTATGATAATAAGTGCCTGAACAACATTTTGATCATTGTATTGGATTTACTATCAAAACTTGCTGACGTCATCATCATAAGGGTTTAGTTTTGACACAGAATCAAGTTGAGTATCTCAAAACCAAGCTAGGCTAATGCTGCAGCAACTTGACTCAAAGTCCTCCTCTCCTGTTTCTATCAAAGCTTGTCAAATAAAGTACTTAAAAATCCTTGGTTGTAGTATTTTTAAATTCAAACTAAACAAAAAGAGCATTAAAATTCTTTAGAGTAAAAAAAGGACTGCTGACATCATGCTAGCTTTGACTAGTGCAGCTCCTAGCTAATAGCGCACAGCTCCTCTTCACTCCTAAATGACAGCTGCCAGATTCATTTATAATTTACATTCTATTCGTCCTTTTGTTAAGGAAATGACAGAGCTGGTAGATTTTTTTGGGGTGGACTTGATTATGGTGGAGAGTAAATTTCTGTTGACACAGGGGAACTCTTCAGTCTGGGACCCAAAAATATAGGGGTGCTGGATACTGGCTGCCCCCCTTGGGTGAGAATACACTCCTCAGCCCAGTGTTGCCAACTCTTCAGTAAGGAAAGTTGCTATTGGTTGTCCTAGAAGTTGCTAAAAATTGATAAATGACATCTTCACTTATTTCATATAACAATCAAGTTGCATGTAACTACCATGTATGCAGTAGGGGAGAGGAATAACATCAAAGAAGAGACGTAGATATGTGTATAACCATAAATTAACTTTCTTCTGTAGATATTTTATTTTTTTCATATCAAATTATCTACCCTCTTCCTTTATCCAGGCTTGAGACTGGCAAAAGTAACCCAAAAGAGACAAGTATGAGTGTGATTCATATGCATGCAGTTGCCTACTCTGGCTGCATCCCCAAGTGGGGAGGACTTTGGGAGTGTTTTGGATAAGGAAGGGACTCAGCACCTGCTGGCTTAGGTCGTACCCTCAGGTGCAGGAGAACAACACATGCTTTTACATCAGTCTCCAAACTATAGAAAAGTTGCTAGATTTGTGGATAGTCTCTTTTTTGAAAAAAAGTTGCTGAAGGGGTCGGAAAAGTTGCCAGATATAGTTATACAGGCCTCGTCACCTCGGTGTCTAACTAAGACATAGTAGATATATAACTGATTTTGTTTGTATTTTCCCACTCCCACTTTGGGAGCCACTGGACTAACATATTGACACATTTACTAATTTTTTTATAAGAGGCATCAACTCAAATCCAGTGGTAAAATTATGTACCAAGTATCTCATCAGTCTCAGTTCATCCTTAATGACTGGCAGAACAGCAACACTACTCCAGTACCTGCAGATTGTAATTTGCTAAAGTGACAACCACAGCAGGGCCAGATTTCCTTAATAACTGTTCACATTGGAAACTTCATGCTCTTCTGCTACATACTTCTAAATAACCTTTGTGTGTTGGCCACTATCAGCAAAAACACAAAACTGAACAGCTTTACTGCTTTAGCTACGCTTAAACTATGCTTAACTTAGCAAACCCATAAAGCCTAATTATACAGAAAAATCATGAACTAGAAATGAAGACTAGAAATCCTCATTAAGATTTAACTAAAATCCAAAATGGACACGGATGTGTGTGTTCTTCTGAGTGAAGCTTAACTGAAAGAAAGCTTGACACAGTCACTGGATTCCACCAGCTGGCACTGCGAACAGGATAAGTGGCATCGTGGAAACACTTGTTGAAAACGTCCACTGTAACAGAGCATGTCACACTCGAAATAACACTTTTTCTATCAGGGATATGTGACTCCAGAGCCCAGTTTTTGTCTGCGAGTGGGGGGTGTCATGAATCTTTGAGAGTACTGAAAAAGCAGGGAGCATAAACGACAAACTGCCAGCGACACTGGACATAACCTGAAGGCACCATCAGATGCCTGACAGAGCAAATACACAAGAAGTCTCTCTCTTTGTCTCTGAGTTCTTTCTCACTGCAGATAACCAGTCAACCTACGTTCTTATCTGCTCTGTTTGTTGTCTGTATCTCCTTTGTGACTCCAGAGCCGTCGCACAAATATAACCCTTCTTCTCTGTGGTTTAACAACACACACACCTCTTTGTCTGTCATGCCTTTTCTTATTCTTTCCCTCTTCTGTCTGGCTTTTAAGTTCACGTTATCTCCTTTCTGTGGGTCTGTCCGTCCGTCTGTCTGTCTGTCTGAGGGTGTGTAGCGTTTGTGCCTCTCTGTTTTGCTCTGTGCAGGTTAAAGTGCTTCAGTCAGGGTGGCTGCTTGTGTATGTTCAAGAAGTGGAGTGAAAACAAATCACTTCAAATCCCCGAGCAGAGTTTCTGCGTGTATGTGTGTGCGCCTGCGTGTGTGTGTGTGTGCGCATGTGCACGTTAGCGAGCATGTGTCTCCAAGGACAATTTGCATTGATGTTGCCGTTAGATTGGGGAGAGAGCATTAGGGCTTTTTAAACATCAGCTGTCTGCCGCAGTGTTCACACACTCTCACGCACACATGCATACAAAGGCGGGGTGTGTGCTAACAGCATTGTGGTGTCACACATTTAGAAAACATTGTTTGTCTCTTAGTCAAGTATAGTCCCTTGGTACATCAAATGACTATGTTTCTGTGTGTGTGTGTGTGTGTGTGTGTGTGTGTGTGTGTGTGTGTGTGTGTGTGTGTGTGCGTGTGTGTGTGTGTGTGTGTGTGTGTGTGTGTGTGTGTGTGTGTGTGTGAGCTCTTTCAGGCATTTAAGAGTCATTTTCACTCAGACGAACTGCTCCCCTCAACTGAACTTGATTTAATATCAAAGCAGCACAGACACACACCCATTCACATGCCTCACACTCAGTATGATCCACATATGCACAGGAAAGCCCACAACAAAATATAACAGCACAAACCTTTATAAGTTGAGAGTTGTCTATTAAAAGCTGAATCTTTTTTCTAATTATATTACAGTCAATCAATCAATCTTTACTTGTAGAGTGTCAATTTGCAACAAATCTTTTCTCTCAAAACTGCCATCTTTCAATTATGCAACATATAAAGACTCCACCCCTCCCTCAGTCATACTACACTCCAGAGATGTATGCCTTCATCACAACCCGTCTGGATCACAGCTATGTTCTCTGCCTTGGCCTCCCAACAACAACCCTAGAAAGACTACGGGTGTAAGAATGCTTTGTCACACCCTGTCCTTGGATCACATCACCTCTACACTACCAGTTTCACTGGCTCCCATGCAAACACCGGATCACCTTCAAAATAGCCCTCCTTGTGTATAAATCTCTCCAAGGCCTTGCACCTCCTTACTTGTCAAATCAAGTCAGTCCATACACTCCTGGTCATCGACTGTTCTTCTGAAGCCCTGCTCTTTTCTAACACTTACAACCTGTCAAGTCCATTACAGTACACAGTGATGTACTTGTGTTTTACTGTGACACAGTGACGTGACTTCAACTTGGCTCTTTGCTGATGAAAAGCCAAACCAGCTCTTAGAAAGAACGTAACTAAGTCCCAGCACTAGCACCAAATGAGTACTTCGTTCTTTTGGTGGAAAAGGGGTATCAGTCTTATCTCATTTTAATCCAAGGGTTCTTTCTGGATTCCTCTCACAGTCCAAAACAAACAACACTCTAATTTGCCATAGGTGTGAGTAGGGATGGGTACCGAATCAGGTACTTTTTAAGGTACCGAATTCTGTCAAAAGTACCGGGTACCGATTCACGTAAAACCAAAAGGTACCACATTTAGGTACCTAAATGCATCTTTGTGACTGCGAGGGAGTGGAAGAGTACCGTCAGTACCGTATCGTTTCAAATGTGAAAGGTACCCATCCCTAGGTATGAGTATATGTGTGACCGGTTGTTTCACTCAACATGTTAGCCCTGTGGCTGCTGACTTGTCCTGGAACTACTCTCTCTCTTACGCAGGGATAGCTGGGATAGGCTCCGCCCTAAAAGGGAAAGGTGATAAAGATAACGGATGGATGGTTAGTGTGTCGTCTGTGTTGATCAAAGTCATTGTTATTGATAAAGTGGTATCTGCAATACATCAAGGTAATAATGTATAAGAATGTCTCTTCCCTTAAAAGGCTGAAGTTGAGGACTCTGAATTAATTACATTTCAGTTCTGGCTTCTGCCTCTGTGCTTTCCTAAAAGTATCTGCCACTGTTCAAGTTTTAATTGCATTACACCAAACCTCAAAGAAATACAAGTAAAGAAGACAATCAGCAAGCTGCTTTGTTCATTATTCAGTCAGCGGACTTGTCAGGTCCTGCATCACTCAGTCAGGCAGTAAATGAATCCTTCCCTACATCCATTCTTCACTCTCTCCTCTCCCTCACACCTGTGCCGGCCCTTCTAAAGCCCTTCTCTCCTCTGGCCGTTAAGAGACATCCGGCTAATTGCTGCGATAAAGGGCTTAGTGAAGGAATCACTATACATTAGCAGTGCTTTGTGTATAGATACTACTGCGGGCACTGAGGACACCTTACAGCTGTCCAAAAGCTGTTCAGAAGAAAATGTTACCATGTTAGGGCCGGGACCATGTTTTATTCAACGCTCAATTCAGGTAATAGAGCTCATCAGAAATTCTGACTACTTCCAAAAGGAGTTTAAATAAAAGCAGAAGTGCCAAGGATTAATCCACCCAATACACTCATACCAAATATGACGGAGCCAAACCAAGCTTCTTCATAAAGTGACCCAGTTTTCAGGTACATGACGAGCAGATTTTACACTGGGCCAGGTAGCACAAACAGCCAAATGGATGTCAACAGTGCGGGACGAAAATGCTATTTCTCTCAAAGGCTTCTAAAATGAAGATCAGTGACCTTACGTTCCCTCTCCATTTGGATAGCAATTCCAAAGGTTTTGAGGAGTTGGCTTTTAAAATTGCATGATTAAGCTCTGCAAGCTGGTGAATAGAGGAGAAGGACCCATAAGATATGTTATTATGCACCCTAGCATGTTTGAAAGCCCTTAAAAACATCTCTGAATGAAGGAAAGCTGCCTTTTTGGATCCACTTCGTTGGTTGCCTTGTCTCATTTCAATTCTGAACTCGATAAATGCAGGGAGTGAGAAGTCTTCGACAGAGTTTAAAACAGCCACAACAAAGATAAAAAGGTGCAACGATATTAGCTATTGAAGGCATCAAAGGTGAAAATCAGATTGAGGTCAGTCTTTTAGAAGTCTTTCTAGATTTCTCATTTATTACAATCCCACAACTATCATACTGGCAAATACAACCTCCTTGACTTCACTACCCATGGTTCTGAATGCAGAGCAGCTGTGAAACATATCAAATTCTGAAAGGTGAGACACTTGCTTTGTTTTGACCGAAGAATAAAAACACTTTCAGTCTATTGCCTCTGCTCCCTCCACCTACATGCATAACCCCACGGCTGAATGGAAGACGTTCAGGACTATTGTCTGGGGACTGTTGAAAGGCGTTCAGTGTAGGCAATCACTAAGTGAAGTGGAAGTCGACGAGGCCGGTAAAGGGAATGAAGGTACACCATGAAAGTAAATTACAACATTTCATCACAAAAGAACTCCTGAAAGGCACCCCAGTTAACAAAGAGAAAGAGAGTCTGTGGTGATGATGTCGCCCTGAGACAAATCCTGGAGCTGCTGCACAGACAGTGAATAATGGATCAAGTCCTCGGATTCAGTGACAGCACCCACTTTTATGAGCCAGAGCGGTAAGCAACACTGTACATTTAAATAAGACTCAATCGGACGGATAATTTCAAACAAAGGCTCTATGAACCCCAAATGAACCACTCTCAGACTGGGTGTTTGTGGGCAAACTTGTCAGCTCATGACTCATTCAATTCAAGATTTGATGCTTTTATTTGGAGCTCTCTTCAAAGATAACCATTTGACTGTCAGAAACATAGCACAATACAAACTCAGTTTTGTTTTAGGGGGTTTGGGGAAAATGTTTGAAATAAACTTTGCGTCCTTTCTTGGCTTCTTTAATCTGACAGATTGACTAGGGTGATGTGGGGCCTGAGCCAGCCAGCTTTTGCAAGTGTCACCAAGCTGTGTTAAATACTTGATTCAGATCGGTCCAAAGGCCATAACAATGGTAACAATTCAGAAAATCAAGGTTTATCTCGGGGGCAATCAGGTCACACACGATTCTGGCAAAAATAAGCGTCACGATTATTTTGCTTAGTGTTGAGATCACAATCCTTTGGCACAGTGTTTCACAAAATGTTCATTGCAGTGGTAAACTTTAAGAAAACAAAAATAACACATTCAAATGGTCATTCATAGGGATGGGTATTGATAAGATGTTATCAACAGCAATGTCCTTATTGATTCTGGTTATCAATCTGATTCTTTTTGATTCCCTTATCATTTCCTCCTGTGGATCTTCATACTGTACATAAAGTAGGCTTTACAGGTTTTCTTTGTCATCAGCATTTAATTGATTTTATAGGTAAATAAATATGAGTAAAAAAAGCATGTCACGTGGCATAAGTATATTGTTTTGCTATATGTTTTTGACCTGACTATGCAATATAGTGTCAGCTTTGAGTTGTAGTTATGAAGTCAGCCATGAGTAACTGTCTTCCTGTCTTGAAAAAATTTACCTGTTGGTATCTTCTCATCTGGAGCTGTCAGTATTATTTTCAAAGACTAACTGTGATACGTTTCTGGTATGGAAGTTGCAACTCTACTTTAAACCAAAGTTTTATCTATGTATGCTAACTGCTTGCATATTAATGCAATTTCCCATATATGTTAGCATCAGGTTAGCCCTAAGTTTTCTCTATTGTTTTTGGTGCATTAAGAGATATATAGCATGTTGTAAATGTGAATGTTACAGTGTTTCTTAGGTAAAACTTAAAGCGGAAATCCCGAATCAGAGTTTCCTTGGGAAACTGTTTTGTATCTGCTAAGCTAAGATAGCTGGGGGAGTACAGACAGCTACCCCCAAGTCATTCAGGTAGATTGAACAGCCAGGAGCAGCAGGACAACATGATGTAAAGACGCTTGCCCATTGGTTGAAGGGGATGGCAGCAGCGGTATTGTGCTAGGGGCCATTTGTTTACAATGCAGCCTGTGAAATGAAATGTTTCAGAATTGTCCGTGTTTAGACATTACTCATTACTCCAAGTAAATAATATATAATATTATTTATAAATAATATAATATGGCTGCCTCCTGCAGCAGCTCTCTCTTCTTTGTTCATTTCCTGTAATTTTTCCGTCTCTTCTTCGTAATCTTTGGAGTGGATCATTACTTTGTATGGCTCATTTGTTGGTCATGGACACCAAACTTTTTGTGGTTTCAGTGATATTTTTACTACTTTTTCTCCTGTGTTTGTCTGGAGATGCTACATGTAACCATGGCTGCATTTTTTACATGTAAAATCAGCTGTTGGCAGCCTGTAGCATGTAAATGCTAACTGGTGTAAGCCCTGATGTCTTCCCACAAGGTGAGGAGAAGGAGGTTTTTTGAGGATGACGTGATGGTTCTCAGGTGTGAGCTAAGAAGTGACGACATGGACCTGTCCTTCAGTCCATCGTTAATGGGAACGTAAGATCTATCTCCAATAAAATGGACAAGCTAGCTGTACTAACCCAGCAACAGAGGGAATACCAGAGGGCAGAGTGGCATCATGCTATTCACAGACATGGCTAATGGAGCTAACACCAGGCACCAACGCCACATTGGAAGAGCTTCACCTGCTGTGAGCAGACAGGATCTAGAAGACAGAGATGGAGCATGACTGAAGAAGCTCAGTCCTGGACCCTGTGGAGGTGGAGGCTGGCTGAACTGGACAATGATGGACAAGCTGTCATCATCTATTTTCTTATGGACCTTTTTGCACTTTCTATACACTTTCTTACTTTTGTTTTCTTGATTGCTGCTGTGACTTCAGTTTTGTTGTACTTGTTACAATGACAATAAAGTTGTATTCTATTCTATTTTATTCTATTCTATTCCATTCTATAACCAGTTACCTGGCTATGTCTTAAAACAAGCCATTTCATGTCAGCATTAATATTAATCTTCTCGTTGGCTGATTTTGGGAACTTCTATTCCAGATTTTCTAATCTGTACAGTGAATTTGAAAAGCGATCACAGTTAAACTCCAACTTGGCTTTGCAGTGGATGGTGCACCCTCAGGGGAAACAAGAGAGAAACAGCTGAGAGAATGTGCAGCGTTATAAGCTTTTAAACCGCCCCTGTCTCTGTATTTAGACACAGCCTGTCTGTCACTGAAGACTGCGTGAAGCACACAGGCGCTTATTTTTGTTTGGGAACCATTTCAATTCAGCAGTTTTCTCAACTCTCTTGTGACAGAGCACAGTCCAGTAGCATAATGATGTGCCGGAGTGTTTCAGGCTTTTCATTCTCCTCACCTTGTTACTTTGTGTCTGCATGTGAGTGTGTGAGCCAGGCTAAAGGAACAATTAAACAGCTGTAAGCCTGGAAGAGAAAACAAAAGCACAGAAACTATTCAGGGCGAGAAATCACAGGCGCAGATAGACACACACATACACACACACACACACACACACGAGACAGAATGGGAAGTAATGGAGTGAGGAGAGAACGCTGCTGTCTGACATGAAAATCAACACAGCGTGACATGACCATTATATACACACACAAACACACTAACACACACATGAAAGCACACACACAGATCAATAGCCAACTGCTTTGGCCCTGAGCAAATTATTTTGAAAGAACAAACACACTGATGTATGCAATATACACTCATACACAAGGTCACTGACGATTAAGCTTTCTCTTTAATTCACAATGACAGTAAATTTAGCTTGCTGCTCATTCACTGTTGATGAAACTCTGGGTATCTGACTGCAAGTTGGAGCGTTTTGATATCATTGGCCTCTAGCCATGCATTCAGGCTTTTCTGGGGTATGAGCATGGAAGCTCATGGGATATATCGCAAAATGCACCTAATGAAATTATCAAATTTGCAGTGGGGTTTATTTTGATGAACAAGTAGATTCATTTTCACAGTATATGCTTGGAGAAGATGTACAAAGACTGTGCCTTAAGTCAGTCTGAAATATATTTTAACCCTGTGAAGCCTGATCTATCAAGAAATAGCCAGAAAATTCTAGTATTTTGGAAATGTGATGTTCATAAACTCTTGCTACTGTAACTTGTTGAAATTTGCTCTGATGTTTCTAAAAGAAAATGGGTGGATGATTTCATGAGAGCAGCCTTTTTGAAAACGGCCAAAATTCGACTTTAGGTGCCTGTAGCAGTGTGATGATCCTCAAGGAGGTAGAACCACGGAGTAAAAAAAAAAAAAAAAAAAAAAAAAAAAAAAAAGAACCACGGAGTATCATCCAGTTTAGAAAAATGAAGCCTTTGCGAAAGAGCTAAAAGTTGCTCTTCATCAAGAATCTGCTTGAAGTATGCTGCAAAAAGACTGAACATGGACACACCAAGCCCTGGTTTAAAACATGGCTTGGGTCCAAAGCGCTAATTCTGGGATCTGCACACACTGTACAGAGGCCATTATTTTCTAAATCAGTGGTTTGATTTGTTTTTTGGTTTGGTTATAATATTGGGTCTGATTGTCCAATCAGAGACACAGCTCAGTTCAGGTTACTAGCATAGAACTTTTTTAAATTGTTCCCCACAAACAGAAAAGTGCAATGTTGCAGTAACAATAAAAAATAGAATAATAAGAATAAGAATATGAAATTAGAAATGTAACGAAATACAGAAAAGTAGAAAAATATTACTATTTACAAATTTACATGGGAACAAGGTCAGTACGAAGATCAACGAAGAGTGAGTCCTGGAATGAAGTAAAAAAAAAGAAGGCCGGTATTTTTGAATGCTGGATGGAATATGGTGGGAGTTCAGGTGTGTTGTGATGTTTTGTAAAGTCTTAACTGACTGGCACCCTATAGCTGATAGAAAGAAAGTTTAACCCCCGTGTCATATCCCATGTTGTTGTGTCCACCAGTTGGCTTTGTTTCACTGTATCAGAAGTAGATGGGTGTGAGTCAAAGAGACACAGCAGGAATGAGTTCACACAAAGACTCTTATTTTGAAGGAACGCATCCATTCTATCAAAAT